>NC_139678.1:33019348-34219348 GCF_964106915.1 Podarcis gaigeae | reverse complement strand
TTCAGAGTCAGGAAGTAAACTCCAGTGGAAGGCAGCCCTTATTAGTGGGAGGACAGATTCAGGTTTATGTATCTCCATTTAACACTGACAGACAGCTCTGCAACAGCTGTAAGTTACCCTGTAGTAAGAAAAAGAGCATAAAACAGAAGTTACTGCCTTTCCTCCGTCTTCTATAGTTCAAAATCTATATATTCAGTGAAGCTGCAAATACATATAGGTTAGCCTTTCCTAACGTGTTGCCTCTGGACCAGAACTGCCATCATCCTTGTCCATTGGCCATGCTGGCTGGGACTGATGGGATTTGTAGCCCAAAGCTTCTAGTGGGGAAGGCTGATAATAGGTTAACTGACAAGGTAAGCATTCTTATGTAAGCAGTTCTCAATTCTCTTTGATATGGAACGCTGAGATTTTGCAGATGTTCTAGATATTCATTTTCATCAATGTCTATCACTGACATAAACGTGTTCAATAGGAGCACAGACAAAGGCCATTTTTCCTCAGGGGAGCAGCTTGCAATCACTCCTTTCATTCTGTATCTTCATTAGTGCACATAATGGCTGCCGCAATAGATCACGCCAGAGTTACATTGTCACTACCCTAGCTGGAAACTGGTCTCAGAACACCCCAGACATTTCTCCACATTACTGGGGTGTCTGGATTTTCCATTCCAAGTGCAATTCTATATGCTGCACCATGTTAAGATCAATTTTAAATCATGAACACAAAAACCTTATTAAAAGGAAGACAGAATCTTCTCCTACTGTTACAACTGATTCAAAGAACACACTTTTTTTTTTTTTTTGAGGCGGAATAAGAATGTCAAGTATGCAAGCATAATTTGCCTAATAACTATTAGCCTTTGCCCATGAGAAAGGTCACTGTTCAAAATGTGTGAGCAATCTTGAAACAAGTTGCTACTTTCAAACGTAATCTTGGGGCCTCTCGCTTTTTGGGGTGATGATGCCCCCTCACTGGCATATCAGAACTAAGTAACACCAACCAGTAACTCAACTTAAGTAACATGATTCATAAACGTAGGTGAACTCTCTCTTGCTATTACATTATTATGCAGAAGTGGGTTTTTAAAATAATAATAATAATAATTAGAGGCATCTCTCACTTTTTGGCCAGAATCTCTGAGGTGGCTCACAACTTTTGTATGAGGGCAGAAAGCAGCACCCAAAAAATTTCAGCTCCCTTCTTTTTATTTTTAAATAGTGGGGGCTGAAAGGCCAAGTAGAAAAGACTTCTAAAAGAGAACACAGTACTCAGGTTTTCCCCCATCAGAAAAACTGTGGATACAGATGCAAAGTGGAACTAGTGCTCCAATATCTCCATTAATTTCAGTTTAACTTGCTGCCTCTTAAGGCCCATCAAAATAACTGCCTTTCTAATTCAGGGGGCAGTACTAAATGTTTCAAAGTAACCATGTTACTTTCCCACTTTTATTTTTTTAGTGGAATATCTATGCTATTAAATTCTGCCATTAAGTGTAAGTAATTAAGCTAGAAGGAAAAATATTACCACCTTAGCATGCTTTAGTTCCAATTCTGCCAGTTCTACTAGATTCTTCCGGAATGCAGCAACTCTTCTAGTTTTAAAGTCTATAAGTTCTGAAGGGGAAAAAAGTTTGGTATTCTATTAATACAATATAGAAGTAGATAAGACAATCTTACCTAGACCTAAGCACATGTAACTCATTGGAGTCTCACTTTGTTTTAAATTCAGAGCTGCTGTTGGATTTAAGGATTCAATCCATTAAATGCTATGTGTATCTATGGGCAGAGATGTCAGTCTAGCAGTATTAAATATCCAAGTCATGTGAACTGGCACAGCTAGTGGATCATACTGCTCATATATGAGCAGTCTTCATCAGATTTGGAAACCTTCAGATATTTACCCAATTCTATGCAACCAGCCTTTGCATTTTGATCTAGGAAATAACACAAAATTAACTTTCAAAATACAGCAGTTTTTCTGTTTGTTGGTGTAGTTTTACAAAGGGATTTTTAATAAAATCAAAATGATTCTAATTCATTTATATCTGAAATGATAAAATTAGCTATTTTAAGTATATATAAATTTAAAAACTACCACGTTCCAAGAATGTTCAAATACCTTGTTTTGCTGATTCAGATATTTTTTCAAATTTCTGACAGCAAATTTGCTGAGTAGTTTCAGCTTGTAGCACATCTTTGTTCTTCGCTCTTGCTTTGTCCAGAGCCTTGTTAGCATTTTCATAATCCACTAATGACCTCGATCTTCTATACAGAAGGTCCTGTAACGAATAAAATAAGTAATAAAATCTACAGATTTTCACTTCCCTGTCCTCCTGGCAACAATCCTCTGGATTAGCTTTTCAGCAAGAATGAGAGACACTAATTACCCCGTGTGTGTGCACATGGGTGTATGAGGATCCAAATATATATAGGAAAAAATGGTATAATGCTTTGGTGGTTCTACCTTCTTGTACCAAATATATTATTGCTAGAGTAAAAATCTATTCAGGATTGCACATATTCTTTTGAGATCATTAGTTAAAGCATGTGAATGTTCTCAGTTTTCACTGAGTTACTCTGATATTAATTTAGGATATTCATACCCCATATTCCAATTTTAGCAATATTTTTATTTATTTGCTTTCTTATATTTACAGTCAAACCTCGACCCTCGAACGTAATCCATTCTGGAAGCCCATTTGGCTTCCGAAATGTTTGACAACTTAATTGCAGCTTCTGGTTGGTTGCAGGAGTTTCCTGCACTCAGCGGAAGCCACACGGGATGTTTGGCTTCCAAAAAACTTTCAAAAATCGGAACATTTACTTCCGGGTTTTTGGCATTCAGGAGCCGAAACAGGTGCTTGGGATCCGAGGTTTGACTGTATATCATTCCAAGGCAGCATACATGTGATGATCAACAGGCAATTACCCATCAAAGCACTGACCAGACCCAGACCTGCTTACCTTCAGCTAGGCCACTCATCTGTTACTGTATCAAGTAATACTTTATGACCTTGTGCTACTGACTGATTGAAATCCAATATAAATCCTTTAAAATGTTCACTCATCCAGTTAGATCTTTTTCTTTAGATGTGCTCCAAGGTGCCCTTTTAATAAAGCATACTTCTAACAGCAAAAATATAGATTCACCTTTGCAGCTTGTGATTCTCTCAGATAATATTTCAGAAGGTCTGAAAGTTTAAGGTCTTCATCAGCAGACACTCGTGCCTCTATTTTCTACACCAGAAAAAAATATTTCAGAAGCAATACTTTATGTAAATAATAATCAGAAGATTATATTTTAGAATGCACCACAGCTATGGACACAATACAACAAAGGCAGACAGTATGGAAAACAGAGGAACAGAAAACCAATCCAGTTGAAATATTACAATCCTTCATAATACATACCCTTGTTTTGTCAAACAACTCTGATACTTTCAGGAAAAATCTGTGAATGGAAAGTGAATTGTGAATGGGTTTAGTCCATATCTGTGCACTAAAAATATTAATTCCAGCTTGACTATTTGTTTCATGCAGGTGGGATTTTGCCTGATGAGCAGCAAAACCAATCACACACAAAAACAGTCTTGGTACCTCAAATAAAGCGGAGGGGAGAAAGAACTGCTTGCCAGAAAGGTTCCTCACCCCTGCACTACAGAGATAGGAGGCATCACTTTCTCATCACTAGAGATAGGAGGCACCACATGCTTGTGACTCTTCCAGTTTACCAGCTTCTTCAGGCCATATCTGCTTGCATAGCCTTGGAACTATGAATTCCATTAAATACTTCTTATTAAAGTGTCAAAAACAGATACCGATAAATGAACATTTTTACTTAGAGTGGTGGCTATTTTGGACAAAGGTGAACAGTTTAAAAGGAATGTATTTTTACCCATATTCTCTTTGAAACCAACAAGAGGCTCAGACTTTTTCAATGGTACTAAATCAAATACTTCTAGTTATGAACTTAATTTGTTCCGCAGGTCCGTTCTTAACCTGAAACTGTTCTTAACTAGAGGCGTGCTTTCGCTAATGGGGCCTATTGCTGCCACTGTGTCGCTGGCACACGATTTCCTTCTCATCCTGGGGCAAAGTTCTCAACTCAAGGTAACCCTTCCAGGTTAGCGGAGTTTGTAACCTGAAGCGTTTGTAACCTGAGGTGTTTGTAACTCGAGGTACCACTGTATTTCTTTCTTACTGAATGTGCAGTTAATAAATGGCAGGCTAGACTAAAATGTACAAGAGAGCTGTAATCTTGCAAGAGGTACAACCCAGGTAAGTTGAAGGAGATCAAAAAGGGAAAGTGAAATTGTTAGCTATATACAGTGGTATTCAGTGCTAGTCCTACTTAGAGAAGACCCTCTTAAGTTAAGGAACATGGCTAATCTAGGTTCATTAATTTCAATCGGTCTACTCTGTGTAGTACTTAGTTGAAGACAATCCATACTCTTTTAAAAAAAACTTAGACTCCTGCCAAGCTTATTTCAGTAACATTTTCAATGAATTATCATCACAGTAGGGGTAAAAATCAACCTCAAGCAGAAAAACAGAGCTCATCTCCTTTTTTTGCAGGCAGTTCTAAAAGTTATTTTGCACATGTTTTTATTGCTACTCATTACAGTTATAATCATGATGGTATAGTTAGATGCAGATAGTAAATTCCCTGCCCCACTGCCTTTCCAAGCAGACCAGTGGGCACAGTTACTTAAAAAATCAATATAAAATATTTGAAGCTCAACTGAAAAATGAATCATAGCTGCAATATGATATCTACAGATCACCTTCCGGCCTAATACTAGACAAGAGAGCAAGGGTATGACCCAGCAAACGTGCAAATCCAGATTCTGTCCAAGACAAGGTCATGCTTGCTGGAGACACTGACCTTCAAAGCTGTACCAGAGAAGGTGGGCCTAGCATATATATTGAAGCCTGGGGTTTTCAACACCACTTCCAAGACCTCACATAAGGAGACTTAAGCAGTGAAATGGACAGTACATCTAACCATCTTTATCACATCTCAAAAATCCAGCACTAGGTACATCAAATTGGAAGACTGCTGGATAAGATACCATAGAAACTCTGTGCCCGCTCACCCATCAAGTCTGCTACACTCAAAATGCAAACAGACACAACTGGAAAATACTAACTTCACCCCCATTCAGAATCAAATCCTGGATAGAAAATATGTCAGTGCTGACATAACATTCAGCAGCAAGACTTGTAGACCTAATAGACTGTAGATGTGATAGCTAGGAGAAGAGGTTGCAGCTACAGCTTTTCCAATGGATCTGTTCTCTCCTGTATAGTATACCCAAATCATGGTTCCCACTCAGCGTATTCTACTCTATTCTTGTTGTTAACAGTCACTCTCAGAACAGGGAAAAAAGGCCATTATAATGTTACTGAGCTAAAACTACATCCAAAAAACTACTAAGTGACTCTCAAAAGTACCTTCCTAATATGGACAATACAGAAAACAGCTATTTATTTTGAAGCAACATATCTGCAGTTTGGATTCAATTTTTAAATCCTGTACATTGCTCTTTTCTAAATATTATTGGGTGAGAAATTGCAAGTCATTGACTACACAGACCAGTTATTGAGTTGTCACTTAAAACACTAATGTAGGCCAATGTGGCAGTTAGTGTTTACTGTTGTATATATTTATTCTGATTTTTTTCTTTTATTCCTCCTGTAAGCTGCTTTGAATGGATTTCTGTCAGAAAAAGCTAAATAAAAGTAAATATAATTTTACGTCCTACATTTGCAGAAGTATTGCTTTTTATTAAAGTTTCTAATGGTATCACAGTAAGATAGTGATAATAATTACAGCATTACCAGCACAGTTCTTGATCTTGCAGTCAAGTCCTGCCCAGAACTCCCTCTCTATAGTCAGAAAGGTATTAGGCAAGGGCAGTGTGGTCCAAAGGGCTTGGCGAATGGAACAAGAGACTGTCTCAGCTTCTGTCTCTCCATTCCTCCATTTGTGTGACCAGATAAAAGGCTCAAGTAAAGAGTCAAATATTTAGGCATATCCCAAAATGCCACCCAAACATCAGAGCACTTTGCATGCAGGGTATACAATCTTCTTAGTCCCAAGCACTGTAAAGTTAATAAATTTCAAGCTCCACATAATCTAAGCAGGCCAAGGCAATACTAGGAAAATATTACTGGTTTTTGTATGAAGTGGTTAGCTCCTTTCAGCTTTACAAATAAACACTAGTATAAACAAGATAGGACAGGGGACAACAGCCTTTTTCAGGGTTACTAGACAGACTTAAAACAAGTCAGGGTCAAAAGTCAGAAAATTAAGACAATTTATGGTAGCAATTTATGGTATTTGTTAGACTTGCATTTTTTAGGTCTTTGTATCTCAGCAGTTTTTACACCGATAAAGGTGTTTTTTCTGCTGTCATTTACTGCACTTGGAAAATTAAACAGAATTTGCAGGCTTAGCATTCCTGGAATTTGAGGTCAAACAAAGTAACAAGTCCTCTTTAGAATCAAAACCATGGGGGGAAAGTCACATAGCTCAGCTATCTCACTTGGAGCATGTAGGCCCTAGAGAACTGGAGGGAAAGGTTTTTTTTGCACTCTTCTAAATATATGTGTAGGGGACGCGAGTGGCGCTGTGGGTAAAACCTCAGTGCCTAGGGCTTGCCTATCGCATGGTCGGCGGTTCGAATCCCCGCGGCGGGCTGAGCTCCCGTCTTTCGGTCCCAGCTCCTGCCCACCTAGCAGTTCAAAAGCACCCTTAAGTGTAAGTAGATAAATAGGTACAGCTTTATAGCGGGAAGGTAAATGGCGTTTCCGTGTGCTGCGCTGGTGCTGGCTCGCCAGAGCAGCTTCGTCAGCCCGGCCTCTTAAGTGAGATGGGCGCACAACCCTAGAGTCGGACACGACTGGCCCGTACGGGCAGGGGTACCTTTACCTTTACCTTAAATATATGTGTGCATTCTATGTTCTGGAAAAGGGTGGGGATGATGATGGACTCATCTATGTTGCTAGCTGCCAAATTCATAGTGAATTACCTGGTTATTAGCCTAATTCTGTTTTGGCAGGGGGAAAGGGAGTTGCATTTTGGCTTAAAACAGCCTACTACCTGCCTTTAGGAAGCATATCTAACCACTTATTCAGGCCAGAGTGATAGTACAGAATTAGACAAAGATCTCTTGACATATGGTACCAGAAAATGTGGCTCTCAGGCTGAGGACCAAGTTACACTACAGTTTTATGACAAGGAGCAGGAGCAGCTACACACAAATGCACAAACAGATTGAAATCTTAGAGATACCACTTTGATAAAACTACAAACCACTGTAGGAGCTCAAGATGCCTGTCTCAACAATCTGAAGAAGCCCAGAAAAGCACCAGAATCATGAAATGAAGGAAGAGTAATTTACTAGTGAACTTTTATTCAATTAAGAAAACATTTTTGGCCATACAGTGTGATTCCCCCCCCCCCCCCCGAAAGTAGCTTTAATGCTTTATAAGTGTATAAAGTACCTAGGCCTATACAATTATGTGTAACAGCATGTGAGGTGGCCTTGATTTAAATTTGATTTAAATTTTCAATTTCAAGTTTGGTGCAAAAAATCAAAGAATGTGAATTCACTGCACTGCCCCCATTGAATAAAAGTATCTGTACAGTTTTTGGTTGCCATCTGAACAAATTTACCCATAAATAAACATGTATATTAACTTATTATATCATTCTCAATGCATTAAAATTATATAATTTTCAATGCATTAAAATGAATATTCTGCTATTTTAAATGAAAATTCTCTAATATTCTCATTAATCGAGAATATTCTCAAGAATATTCTCCGAAAGATTATTCTTGAGAATTTAACATCACTACCTTCATTTCTCTCAAATGCCACTGACCACAGTTAAGCAGCTGCACTATTGAGATGATTCTTTTAAGTTGTTATGCTGAGGAAAGCAAACACAGTAACATCCTGCCACAATTCCCTGCTATATTAAAAAGTTATTTCTATTCCCAACAGTCACCACATTAAAGGAGGTAAAACACCATGTGTGCGGGAAACAAACCAACCAGATGCCATCTTTGAAAAACAAGAATTAAGTACCACTAATATTAGGTAGACATAACTTTACAAAATCCTGTTCAGAGTCCACGTTTCATCATTTTAAAAAAATACTTACTTGCATATATCTGTGGAATCTTGTGTTCCCAATGTATACAATGAAGAGCCAATTCTATTGCAGTCGTCTGCAACATCTGGAAAAGAAAAAGCACTCCAATTGTTTCATTATGCCACAAAAGGATTCCAAAACACATTAACATCAGACAATGTACTATATTCCAGCTTGCTTTCCAGTATTCGCAGGACCCAAGTCTGCAAATCAATACTGTATACAGTAGCAGACGTGGAACTAAATAAATGTCATATTGCTCAAGCTTTGCCATATTTGCAAATCACACATTTGCAAACCCCTGCTAGAATGAAATTTGATTGTAGGAGTTAAGCATACCATTTGGAATCCTACCTTAATTAATTTAATAATGCTGTTTAAAAGTAACTCTATAAACAGGAGTGATCCATTTTAAAGTCCAAGAGTTTCTGGAACTCCCAAATGCGTGGATTTGAGGGAAACTGCAGCCTGGCCTCATTAACATGCAGCAAATCATGATTTGTTGTAACTATGGGTTTGGTTGAACAAACAAGGATCAGTCTTGCAGATGTGAAAAGTAACTGTGGCTTGTTTTGCCTAATGTTGGCTCATGACGCATAATAAACCATGATTAGCGCAAGCCAAGTGTCATCAGCCTGCTTCAAATCATGGTTCGGGTGCATTTGGAAATTCAAACAAACCGCAGTTAAACTAAACAAACTATGGCTTAGGAATGTGCTTGTGGAAACTCTGCAGTGCAGGGGTGGGCAAAGTGCCAAAAAGATAAGAGGGAACAGACTTCTGTCCATATCCTTCAACATCTGGTCTTACTTCCTATTTCTCTCATCACTAAGTCATTAATATTTCTCTGTTATCCCAAATATTCTTTTGCTTGCACAAATATTCTAGAACGCTAGAACACTTCTATTAATATGCAACCTATAAACAGATTTATGCAATTTTGCATCATTTATACCAAGGTCCAAAACCAGGTTTCTTTGAAATGTGTCATCCATGTGTCTGTTCCAAGAAAACCATACTTACTTTTGTGGGATCTTGTCATTTTATCAGACTTCATAGAGGAATCCTTGACACGGTTGTGGTACTCTACAAGGAATGTTCTTTCATGTTCAAAGAAGTCATCTACATCCTGCGTAGCAATACAGAATCATTTTTCAAGGATGCAATTAGCCACTGGCATCCTTGCCTACAGCAAAATAGAGCTGTCTTCAACAAACAAATGAGGAAGCCCCAGGACAAAAAGAGCAACAAGGTGGCCGTAGTTCACTGCAGGACTTAAAAGGCAAAAGGAAGGAAGACATTCCATCGTGGTAGCTATGAGACAAGACCAAAAAAAAAATCTGTCTGAAATTAGTTTACATACTGGAAAGCTTGGGTAAAGGGGAAGAAAAAATATTCTCTTGGCAAAAGAGGCATCAGATTTAGCACTAGGCAACTCTCCCTGGGAAGGGGATTTTGCAGAAGGCCTGGGGAAGTGGAGCTTGGAAGGAACTCTAAAAGTTACTTGATCAGGCATGTGGAACCAGTGGCCAACAATAGTTTTTAAAACTTGCCAGGCTCAGTATCAAAAGTATCTACGCACTAAAAATTTTATTCAGTTGTCTCTTCATGTCTGATGGGTTACCATGGGAATGGTATAATAAGTTAAAATGCATCAGTAAAATTCTCCATGTACTTCCTGGAAGCTAGGAAATATTCAGAGAGTGTAAGAAATGCCTTCACATGAATACTTGGCACTTGATCAATATCAACATAGCAGAGAAGCATTTTTTTGCAGAACTCATCAATATTGAAACGTTGAGGGATAGAAACTCCTAAATGGAATATTTTTAATCACTGGGACTATGATAGTCCATGAACTTTTTTCAGAAGGTGAGGGTCCACATTCCAAACACAACCATTTGGTTACCACATTTCGGCATGCAAATCCCTGAAGTTTCAATTCCAGTATGGGAAACTCAATGCTGTAACTACTGTATTATGTGTGAATTTTGTAATCGTATATTATTTTAGTTGCAAGTATAAGACAAGGAAATTATAAACTGAGGTTATTTCCTTGGCAAGCATTTAACGGATAGATTGATTGCATGGAGAAAGCAGCTCTCTAGAAGGCAAAACCAGTTAAGAACCAGCTTGCAATTTCTACTCCTGAAATAATTGCAACTGCATATTCCTTCTGGAGAGCTACAAAGATCCAAAACTGCCCAAGGACACCACTCCCGAACAATGTCCCCTCTAACTCCCACAACAGCCTTCATAAATGTTCCTTGCAACATGCTCACAATATGACTAAAACCTGCCACTTTTTAAAAATGGAGATGTTCTGTAATATTACTGTTACATGGAATACAAATAATCTATGGAAACTTCTTGAGCTCACTTATTAGTTACTAGTCACAATGACTGTGTACTACTAGTCTTCCCACCTTGGATCAAATCTATGCTTCCAGGTGTCATACGTAAGCTGCAGAGATAGTGTGTACCCCAGAAATGATCTCTTTTAGCTTCTTCCTTCTGGAAGAAGGTACAGGGTTATAAAGATTAGGACTAGCCGCCTGAGAATCAGTTTCTATCCAAATGCGATTTGGTTTTAAACGCAGTGTAAGGTAGTCTCTATGGGAGTATATTGTATTTAATTTTGGGGTATCAGAGTTTTTAGGGGGCTAACCAGGCTGGGATAGCAGGCTTGTTGGTTTTTGAATGTCTGTAGATTTTTTCAATTTTGTTGTTCCGTATGGGACATTGACAATAAAGACTATCGTATTGTATTGTATCATAGTATCTGAGACGGTATGCCTCTGAATACCAATTACTGAAGAGCATGAGAGGGACAGCGCTGCTGCTGCTCTCATGTCCTGCATCTGGCTGGCTACTATGAGAGCACGATGTGGGACTAGACAGGCCTTTGGCTTGATCCAGCAGGGCTTTTCTTATGTTGGTATCTTGCCACATTCCCATTGGCAAATCTGTAGAATATTCACAACGGAGGTACAGATATATTAGATGGCTAAATAGGAATCACCTTTACTCCAGAAACGATCACACCATCTGCAGACTTAACCATGTTTTTGAAGAAGTCTTCAAGTTTCTCTTTCTTATTTTTCCCACGGACACTCAACTGAAATACAGAAAAACACAGCATCTGGTTACTGTGCCTCCTTTCTTCAGCATTCTTGCATCTGTTCTAATTTTATGTTAGCCCGAATCCATTTTATGGTTGTGTGCCACAAAAGTATTTTTTTAAAAAAATTAAATACTTAGTCCAAGCAACTTTTGTTTTCAGAAAGTCAAAATGTAATAGTAAAAGTAATTCTACATACAAATCAGTGGGATAAACTTAGATTAAATCCTGTTACTTGTTGTTGGCAGCTAATTTAATTATGCTTCTTATAAAATTTCTGTCCTGAATCTACTGCCAATCAGTTAGGAATATCAGTCCACTCGTTCATCTAGCTCAGGATTGTCTAGAACAGGGGTTGTCAACCTGGTCCCTACTGCCCACTAGTGGGCGTTTCAGGATTCTAGGTGAGCGGTAGGGGGTTCTACGGCACAAGCTGAATCCTTCTGCTATCGAGCACTGGTGGGCGGTAATGAAATTTTACCATCAAGAAAGATGCATTAGTGGGTGGTAGGTATAAAAAGGTTGACCAACTCTGGTCTATATCCATGGTTCCCAACATGGGGAATATAGACCAGTGGTTCCCAAAAAAGGCTGGGAACCACTGGTCTATATTGACTGGCAGTGGCCCACTCTCTAGGGTTTCAGACTGAGGTGTCTGACCCCCAACTTGTACTTTTTTCATTGCTATTACACCATCAGCTTTTCACTGAGCTATCCATCATGAGCAAGATCTGTCCTGTAATGTCACAGCCAGTTCAGACTGTTCATACATGAAATTAAGATTTTTGTCCCGGTCTGCATCATTTTACAATTATAATGAATCCCAGTTATATTGTATGTCATTTTAAATGTGTTTGTGGAAGGGGGCTTCTTGGTTTGTTCTTGATTTTATTATGTCTTTTCTGTTCTTTTGTATTTTTATGTTGTGAAGCAGCCTATGATCTTTGGATTAAGGGTGCTATCTAAATATAATAAATAAATAAAAACATTTTGCTTCTCATTCACCCAATTGCAGAAGATTCTTTTGGAGATTTCCATGGTCCTCTTAAGCTATCCTGAGCAACCTGCTGTTGCTTGAAAACACATCTGCCTCAGGGCTTGCTTTTGACTCGAGATCAACCATGAGCAAGTTAAATAGCACCCCACATTTCATATCTTTGGGGCAATCCTACTCCTCAATTTCTTCCATTGGGATAATTGTTCCTCTATTCGTACTCTGTGCCTCCTGCTCTTTAACCAATTTCCACTTCATAAGAAGACCTGTCCCCTTATTCCATGAGAAAGTTTAGCTTTTGATAAAGGACTCTGTCAAAAGGTTTTAGGAAATCCGAGTTAGATCACCTCATCAAGATGACATACTCAGAAATTCTAAAGGTATGGAAAGGCAAGGCTTGTTACAGAAACTATGCTGATGTTTCCTCAGCTGGATTTGTTATATTCATGCTTAATTCTATCTTTAAACAATACTTCCTGCCAATTTATCCATTAGTTTCTCACATTATATTTGAAAATAAGGGGGCCTTTTTTCTTTATCTTATTTCAAAATAAGATAAACTTATTTATAAATCTTATGACACACAAACTGTCGTAAATTGCTCCAACGAATGAAATATACTCACATCCTGATTATATTCCAAGAAGACATGGAAATTTAAGTCTTTTCTCAAAATGGGATGAGCTGCTACACGACACAAGAAGACTTCATGCATGGCTACGGTCTTCTTGAAGATTGCCAAATACTCACTAAATATTTAAAAACAAACCAACAGCAGAGGTACAATTATAGAAGTAGAATTTCTACATTAAGTACAAAACATTTCAGCCAGTAACTTACAACAGACTGTTGACTTTCAAGCACAATGCAGTACGTTGTATTTAGTACCCACCCATTTTTTTTTGGCCCATGTTGCTAGATCACGATGTTGCCATTACAATGGGAGCCACAAAAGAAGTAGAATTGCGCTTTCAAGGTCTAGCCCCTAGGCTTCACAACTCTGTAGCCGTAATTCACATCCCTCAGACCTCTAAAACTTCCCTTGCCTCTGTATTTCAGTTCTGGCAATAATATAAAAGTGTTTCTGAGCTGTGAATGTATTTTATGTCCCAGTCCTTTCTTCATGTCTCTACCACCTATTATTTGCTGAGGTCCCTGCTTTTCCCTGCTTTGATATACTTTCTTTGGCCTTTGTGAACATTTGCCATGCAAATGTTGAAAATAAGTTTATAAATAAATACATCCTCTCAGAATTGTTTCAAGGCTTAAAACACTGCATCAAATTCATCGAAGCTAGTATAGGATTCAAAATGTGATTACATTCTTTTTCAAAAAAGAAATGTAGCTTCTCTCGCATTGAGCATCTCCCCACCCAACCTTCCATGCTTCTCACCATTTTGGCCATTACATGTACACTTTTCATCATGATAATTTACTAGTTACTTGCTTGGGGGTCATTGCTCAACTCTGCTTCTTACAGTGGAAGTGACTAAAAAGTACTAGAAAGCTGGAAATACAGGAAGTACTAAAATATACACATACGCTTCTAGTTCTTGCTTCATCTTGGTGAATTCTTCCTTAGTCATCGATCCTTCTCCTTCACCAAGCTTCTGTAATTTCTCTCTTGAGGCATCAAAATCAGGCCTTGGTGGTGCTGGTGGAATCTGTCAAATGAGTACATCAGAATGTACTTCTGAATTCTTGTCAAAGCAAAAAGTTTCTGAACCAAGATACAATAAGCTGCTTATGAACCTGGATACAAATATTTCTCTCCATGTGACAGCCACCTTCCTAGGTCTCATGCCATTTAAGTGGAAGGAGTTCCTAGCTAAAACTGAGTATATCCTTCTGCTCCAGCCTACCCTTCCCCTTTAAAGCCATCAGATAAAATGCCACCAGACTGGCTACCTGCAGATACAGACTCCTTCTGCCTTTGACAGGCCTCTCCCACTAGGCTATAGGTAGTCATGGAGCCCCTCAGACAAGAGATGCGCCAAACTTCTCTTCTGTAATGAAATTCTGTCTTCCCAATTGAACCCCGGGGGCTGTTCCAGGTTTCACAAGTTAACCTTATAATTCCTCAATAAACAGACAAGAAAGATATTCCACACACAAAGAAGATATTTATTCCCATATAATACATAACAGTCGACCCAATAGCTCAGTTGGTAGAGTACGAGACTCTTGATCTCAAGATTGTGGATTTGAGTCCCATGTTGGGCAAAGGTTCCTGCTCTGCAGCAGGTTGGACTAGATTACCTTCGAAGCCTTCCAACTCTACAATTCTGTTATTCTATAATTTAGCATCACAAAATTGAGTGAGTCCTAAAAACCTCTCTCAGATTTGTATCAAAGGAGATGGACATTCAAGTAAGGACAATATAAATAGTCCTGGGCAGTAAAGTCTAATTGCTTCACACTCCATGCTACCCAAGTTGTTGGGGGGGAAATGTTGCCTCATGACAGAGTTAGCTGTGCATATAGATGTGAAGTGTTATTTTAAAAATACAATTATTTGCTTGTACTATATTTAAAGCTGCTGCGCTTGATTCACCTATTCTAATTAGTGGGCTTCTTAAGGTTAGATTTAGTTCCTAATATTACTTTTAATGTTTAACAAAAGCACTTTTAATGTTTAACAAAGCATTAAAACCCAAAACGGTCAGTATAAAGTTTTAGAAGAACTAGGCATCACACATTCACATACCTTAATACAGAGAGCTTTTCAATAGAAATTATTCTTCTTGGCAGTTCTGAATTTATTTAGAAGTATTCCAACAAAAATCAGACAGGATTACTGGAAAGTCTATACCACAGACAAGTAACTTTTAAAAAGTCACTGCACTTTAAGTCCTAACCACTTACCAGTGACAAACTACAACATTCAAACACAATGTCAAATCTATAAATAACCAATTCATAATCTTTAGCAATTTTTCTACAAAGTAAAATTAATGAGACCATAAGTTACACAATATATAAACCTCAAGAACATCAGCTGAATGCTTTGCTGTGCAGCAGCACAAAGGTCAAATGCTAGGCCCCAGGAGACCCCCCAGCCCCTAGTGCACTGACACATACTGCCTCCTGCATTTAGATGTCACCCACTATCAGTGTTATTATGTAGCTATTCTAGCGAAGCACCTATTCCAAGCAAGAAGCTTTGAATGAGAGAACAAGGCACCAACTTCCTCCTAAGAAGAGGTATAATGACCACTAGAGCAGCCCTGCTCTTCCAGGTGCTGGAGCAATGGTTCATCAATTAACTACTACTCCAAAGAATAACTCAGCTGTTTTAGAGGGTGCTCTGCTCTTCCCTACTTGACAGAGTATATCAATTTTGCTGCGGTGGGCATTAGTTTCCCACGAATATGCAAGTTCCTTAAAGTTGTAAAGAATTTCATGATTCACTTTAAAAGCTAGTGCTTCTCTACTTACAATTCTTTGGAAAATAAGCACTTACAATGTAGCCTGCATAATCTTCATTCTCCACAAAGGAATCATGAAGCCAAATAAACTCTTCATGTTGTCGGACAACTGAAAATTCATTTTGTTTAAAATTTGGTAAAGAACTCTGCAAAACAACAACAAAAAATGAGGAAGGAAGTAGTAAATGGCACAAGTTAAAAATTCAATCACTTAGATTTACTGCAAAAAATGAAACACTATCTTTAATTATATGAAATGCATACAATACTCAGAAAAGCAATAACGTACTTTCTGCCCCAAAACAAATATTTAAAAACCTTTTTGCTAAATTGTGCACCTCGGACACAATACATGAAACTAAGGACAATAGAAAACATGCTTTTCTAACAGCATGTTGGACTACTTGAAACACTATATTTAAAAAACCCCACAACCAATCAAATCAATATTTTCACATACATGATTGTATGTGTGTGTATTTTATACACACTCAGTACACCACATATAGAGCTAGAATTTCTGACAGACAACAAGTGTATTTTTCATCCTAATCCTAAACATTTTTACATGATTTAGTCCTACTGAAACCAAGAGAACTGATATCTAATAAATGTGATTGTGGCCTTGAATGAGAAGCTATTATTTTGTCTGTTGATAGATAGTTTTATAAATAAAAATTCATCGCACAGAAGTAAAATACCTAGACCTCAAGCTAGTTTTACCTTTGTATGGACGGTAAACTTCACTTTGTCCCTTTCACTAAGGGCATCAGAAATATCCACTTGCAAGGCAGCATCAGTTTGCAGATCTACAGTGACTGCTCTAAGCTAAAGAAAAAAAGGAGTTCACGTTTATTTAAAGCCATAAAACAAGATTAACAGAAGTTCAGATTATAGTTTTGTATGCCCTTTAGTTTTAGAAATATTACAACAAAAGGAAACATTGTAAGTCATAGAGTAGGTGAAATTAGTGTAATATTTACTGGTAACTAAGTATTGTCTATTTATTTTCTTTTTAGCTTTAGTAAGCCAACATAGAATGCAATCCTATTCAGAATGTTATCTAAAGTCCCATTTAAACAATATGGTAGGCACTTAAGCCTATGCTGAATTCCAAGCGACTCGGTTTTTTTAAAAAAGGGCAGAGCATCAAATGTGAATTTTAGAATTTTATTATAGGCTAGTTTCTATATGCACTCTCACATCCTCCATCTAGGCAAGTAAAACCCTGAATGGAGTTCAAGGACATATCCCAACCAAGCAAAAACACTAAAGGAGGGAGCAAAGTAGGGCTGGTGAGGGGTGTGGTCCAGGGAAAAGTTCTGAAGGCCAGATAGAAGCTGGAGGACTGATGTTCCCCATCAATGATGTATATGAACAATACATATAGCAACTAGTTGAAAAGAGATATACATTAATGCATAATGCTCCATGGTTTACCAACTCTCTAGAGTGGACAAATTACTCCCAACAGCCATTTTTACATTTCTTAACCTAAGAGGGCCATATTGCTGCATTAACCTTAGAACTGTAGGAAAAATGCTTTCCCTTTAAAACCCATTCTTGGCCAGCCACATTAGTTTTCATGCTGCATTGGATTTATACTGGAAAAGGGGCTTAGACGGTTCCATAAATGAAGCTGAAGGCTTTATCATGACTTTTGACACCTGAGATGTGGGTGTTTTTCAGGATCCACCCTATCCCCATGGCTGTAATTTGTTTTAACTCTTTTAAATAATTAATTTTAAACTGTTGTAACCTGCCCTGGGACCTGCTTGTGAAGGGCAGGTAATAAATTTAATTAATAATTGGAAAGGGTCATAAACCATGTGTGCTTGTTTCTCTGTTGGAATTTTAAGTAGTCAGGGAGGTGGTGATAATAAACTCATGGGTCTTCCAGTGAGCAGGTCTGCTCTAGAAACTTAAAGGCCTCACCCATCTACCCATCTTTATGCAGCTGCCTCCTTCAGCACTTGCACCAAACATCCTAAGTAAGAATAATACTACTCATCTATACATTGCCAGCAGTTTCCTAGTCACATTCCCAGAAAAAATAAAACACATGAACTAAACATTAGAGCCTTGCTTCTTTTTGAAATAAATGCACACTCAAATTTACATAACCATAAGAACCTCCTTTTTAAAAGTTACCACATAAAGCTTTGCACTAAGTGTGCAGAAAACTGCATCCCCGGTCCAGACCTTTCAGTAAGAGCCCATGTTTTCTTTTCTTCCAAAATAGTTTCCATGCATAAATCAAACTTGACATTTTATAATGTGTGGGCTTTGCCTTTGGGTCAGAAAGTAAGATTCCAGTCCTATTTTTTTCTGCTTCTCATGCAGCACCAGATCATATAAGAAAAGTTTTAATATTGCAGCAGCTCAGTTAAAGCACAATGTAATGAAAGCACTTTTGTCATCTGCAAGGATAAGTACCCTGCATTAACCTGCTTCTACAGAGCACTGTAACTGGATTTTTAAAACAAAGGTTCTGGGGCGGAGCTGCAGGTGTGTATGTGTGGAAACCCACAAGACACAGAAAAAGACTTCCAAAGGCTGAAATCCTAAACAGTATTTCCCAGTCCCACTGCACTCAGTAGGACTTATTCCAGTTTCGAACCAGGCTGTTAGCAACAGGAAGCCCCACCCTAATGAGGACTACTCTAGCCTCAAGAGAACCTAAGTGCAACAGCAATGTTTGTTCAAACACTGAATCTTGAGCAACATTTATACTCCAGAACTCTTGTCTGCATCACTCAATACATTCTCAAGACCAACTGCTAAAATACCGTACTTTTGGTCTGGAATGATTAAAAAAAGAAAACATTTAAAGCACCTATTTTTCCCACTTACAGCAACAAAGGAAGCTTCTTTGGTATCCTATGTGCAGCACTATGCCACTAGTTCAGCCCATGTTGCATGCTACAGTGCTGAACTTATATAGGCCCAGTTAATTTTGACCACTAAATCCTGTCTAGGTGGCCATGATGCTGCCAAGAGTGGACAACACTATGCAAATCTAATGTATCCATTCTGTTCTCACAAATGCAGGGATATGATTGCAACTTGACACTGTTTAGGAAGACACTAATCTAAATGCAGTTGCCAATATTTTTACCAGCCTCTGCTACTCAACCTTTAATAGTGATTTATCCGCAAATGTTAGTAGATGATAGAAGCTTTCATAGGCATGGAGGCGAGCACTATCTAGTCTATTTCTGCAGATCAAGATGTACTTAGAGGCAGAGTAGCAGGCATCTGTGCCCAGATGAGTGACCCCCAACAAATTTCTCACATACAATAGTATTAAAAAATCCAGATATTAATACTAGTACTCTGAGCAAGTGTGCATTTTATAGTTGTTTCAAATGCAATGGATTAATCTAGAACTTGATAGCGTGCATTTTGAAGATAATGTGCCCCTGCACCAACATCCCAGACACCCCTGGGATTTCTAGATCCCCCCTGACCAAAATTCTACCCTATATGCAAAGGGCAGGACAATATATCACATAGTAGGATATCCTGGTTGTTATAATAATGTTGTAAGGAACCTTATTTGTCATTGTGTAGGATATTGCAGTTTCACTTTGTCCAAATGCATGAAGTATTACCCTTAATAATACTTTTATTAAGTATTATTATTATTTATTAAGGCCATTGCCTTCCGTTAAGAGTTTGGGTGTAATCCTTGATGCCTCCCTTTCCATGGAGGCGCAAGTTACAGCAACAGCCAAGGCGACATTTTTCCACCTTCGCCGCATCAAGCAGTTGGTCCCTTACCTTTCCCGCCCCGACCTGGCCACAGTGACCCATGCGACGGTCATCTCCAGGCTTGACTACTGTAATTCGCTCTATGCGGGGCTGCCCTTGGAGCTGTCCCAGAAACTCCAGCGGGTACAGAATGCTGCAGCGAGGCTCCTCATGGGGTCTCTGCTATGGGAGCATATTCACCCAGTGCTTTTCAAGCTGCACTGGCTCCCGGTGGAGTACAGGGTCAGATTTAAGGTGCTGCTTTTGACCTTTAAAACCCTTCACGGCCTAGGACCCTCGTACCTACGGGACCGCCTCCCCTGGTATGCCCCACGGAGAGCCTCAAGGTCCATAAATAACAACACCCTAGTGGTCCCAGGCCCTAAAGAAGTTAGACTGGCTTCAACCAGAGCCAGGGCCTTTTCAACTCTGGCTCCGGCCTGGTGGAACACTCTGTCTCATGAGACCAGGGCCCTGCAGGATCTGATTTCTTTCCACAGGGCCTGTAAGACAGAGTTGTTCTGCCTGGCCTTTGGCTTGGAGCCAATTTGATTCCCTCCCTCTCTTCCCCCCCCCCCTTTTTTTCTCTTTCTTTTCCTTCTCCTCCTGCGATGAGGCTACATTTTAATATTTTAATGTTCCATTATTTTAATGTTGTATTTTATTTTTGTTTTTAAGTTGTAATCATTCATCTTGTTTTTATTATTGCTTGTAAGCCGCTCTGAGCCCGGCCTTGGCTGGGGAGGGCGGGGTATATTAAAAAAAATTATTATTATTATTATTATTATTATTATTATTATTATTATTAAGTGGCAGATATATTCATGTAGTGATGCTGAACAGAATATTTTCCCAAAAGAAGTTTCCCAAGTTCATTAGTAACAATGGATGTCAACTTCAAACACAGGGCCGTCTTAAGCATATGCAGCACGGGGTGCAAAGATCGCCTGGCGCCCCTAGATTGCCCAGAGTTGTCGACCTTTTTGAGTTGTTGACCTTTTTTTAAGGAAATAGTTGTTTACCTTTAGAACGGTTGTGGGATGCAGGGACTTATGACACCAACCAACGGGGGTGCCAGCCAACGCCCCCCCCCCACAGGGGTGTATGAAGGTGGGTGCGGGTTCCATGCTGGGGGAGGACAAAAACAGTCGCTGTGCTGCCTCCCCCCCTCCACTGCTGCTTGCATTCCCCGTCATTCTGCTCTGGCACCCCACATTGGGTGGTGCTGGGAGGGTGCACCGACAGCAGAAAAGCCAGCAAAGGAACCCACAGCTCAGTGTATGCAATAGGATGTGTCACACAGCGCCCACAACATTACGCCGCTCCTGGCACGGTACCGAAACAGTTAGCCACCATGCAGCTGGGGCAAGAGCCAACTCCAACGGGCTCTGCTCCACTCAGCTGTCGGTGGCTCTTCCCCAGACTCCAACGTTTGGCCACGGACTCTCGGCCTGGTACCCCTGACAGCCCAGCACCCAGGTGTCGTGCACCCCTAGCAGCAACAGTTAAGATGGCCCTGTTCAAACACAACATTAGACAAGCTTGGCAGTTTCAAAGTGCTTGTGTGCATTTTGGTAAAGAAAGCTAACTAAATATGCTAAATTGGATCACTCTCCATAGAGTAAGGCAGTCCAACTTTTCACACCAAATGGGCCACAAGAGTTCTTTGACATGGAAGTTGTGGGCCATACACTGCCTTGTTGCACAGGGTTGGGGGGAAGCTGTGAAAGTGCTAACTAGACTTTAGGAAGGAGATGGGAGGAATCTAGGACTATATCAGAACCCTCCTGCCTCCTTCCCAAAGCCCAGCACCTTGCTTACATGGCTTTGGGAAGACAACAGGAGGGCTGGGATGGGGGTGGCATCAAATGTTGCTCAAGTACACCCAAAAAAGGTGTAGAGGGCTGCATGTTGGCCCACCCTGCCTAGAGCGTTAGACATTTTTCCAATGCAAAATTCTTTTCTGGTACAAATTACTTAAATTCACATAGGATTTTTCCCAAATTGCAGCTTCCCAGAAAACCCACAACACTGTATGCAAACACACAGAGATACAAAATAAAATAAAAGTTAAATAGCAGGCCATTGTCTAATCAAAAATTCTGTAAGCATACCCCATGGTCCTTCTTTGAAGTCTTAATTCTCCTTAAGTGAAACACTTTCTAATCAGCATAGAGAACAAACTTAAAGTTGAAGGAACTTAGTGAACTGTTAGGGAGTAACTTATTGTCCTTCTGAGTACTGACTTAAGAACAATGCACTCAGTTCACCATATGGAGCTTGAAACCTCTTTCCAAAGAAAAGTGACTCAACGGATGGTCTAGCAATACAGAAGGAAAAGCTGAAACACAAACATGACTTGCAGAAACAGACTAGAAGTCAAGTGGAAATTGAGAAAAGCCTGTATTAGGGAATATAACGGGAAAAGAGCAGAAAGAATTATGCAAAACTGTTAGCAACATTGGTAGGTATTTTAAAGAATAACAAGAGCAGCCTTGCTAGGTCAGACCAAATGTACATCTAATTCATCATTCTCACAGTGGCAACAGATGCCTATGGAAAGACTGTGAATAGGACCTGAATGTCACAGCTTCCTCACTGGTAATACCCAGAAGCATGCTACTGACCCATAAGAGGATCTTTCCTCTTATTCCACAACTACTAAAGTAATTCAGGAGTCTTTGGTAACCAACATTATCAAAAGCTTTTAAAAAGTATAAGTACACCATGTTGGCTGGGTCACCTTTATCTATCTGCTTATTGACACTTTTAAATAATTCTAAAAGGTTAATGAGACATGACTAACCTTGAAGAAGACATGCTGGTTCTATTTCTACAACATTGGTTCTTCTATATGCTAAGCTATAACCCATCTATAATAATACTTTCCACCAGTTTACCAGTTTCCATGGAACAGACATTCTTGTTGTTATTTGCTAAAAATATAATCTCCTCAGATACATTTTTTCCACCCCGCTTACACTTCTTTTGCTAACGTTTGTGATACTTTCTGTTTTCCTCAATTAAACAAGACACTATCTGGAGAAAGCTTTCTTGCCTTTAAAAGCTTCATTGGCTCTGCTTGTTAACCACGCTGGCATCTCTTCGCCCTGATTACACCTTTCATGATCTGCTGCAGTTTCTAATATTGTGGTTTTGAACAACCCCCACATGCATTCTAGAGATATTTTACCCTCTTCACTTTCCCTTTAAACTTTTTTTTAAAACCAACCCCCTTGTTTTGGGGACATTTCCTTGTCTGAAGTCAGAAATTACTGTTTGATTTTCTTGCCAATTGTCCACTTACATATATGTTGAATTTGATAGCACTATGGCTACTGACATAGCTGTATTTCTAGCTTCTAAGATGTTCACACTTTCACACTTTATATCAAAACGTCCAGCTTTTAAAGAAATCACCCGAATGGCAATTTGGGACTGTAAGAACCCAATTTTCTGTATTCATATGATGCCCTCTTATCAAACTGGTAAAAATAATAGTGCATGGTAGTCTTGGAATTAGAGCAAGGAAATAGGATGCAGCAACTAAACCAGACAAAACAGTGACGGTTTGCAAGTTTAAAACTGAGAATAAGACTTATAAAGCCTACCCATTATTTACTTCGTTAGAAAAAACTAACAGAACTTGGGCTATGCTGCTTACAAACAGGTCTTTAAATGTTCATAGAGAACAATAATTTTTTTTAATAACAGAGCTTTGTTTATAAAGTTACACTTGCATAGCTGTCAACGTTTCCCTTTTTTTAAGGGAAATTACCTTATTCCGAATAGGATTCCTCGCAAGAAAAGGGAAAAGTTGACAGCTATGCACTTGCTACTTTTATTCTTGTATGTGCCACTCTCAAAACTTGGCAAGTCATAGGATTCTTACCAGCATGATAGGTTAAATAAGAAAGAAGAACTAAAATAGTAAATTAAAAGAAAAGCTATGTTTCAAATGTTACTTCACTGTCCAAATAACCCTGCAATATGAGGGTGGGGTAGGGAAAACAATTTATAATAATGATGAACAGTTGTGCAAGTTTGCCTGACTCCCTTAGGGGAGAAGTTCCGCGTAAAATAATAAACTAGAAATTTCCCAAGAAATGCTTATAATGCTGCAGAGGTTCTCACTTTGGGCTAGTTTACAGAACCAGTTTTGCATCCACATGAAGCTCTCCAGAAGAGCAAAGAAACTGGGCCAACAACACAGAACTGCCACATTTCCAAGGCAATTCCAGTGTCTGTAGCAACTAAATAAATTGTTGTTTCAGCTGAGGTAATTGCTCCTTAAAAAGCTGGCTATAGTCATTAACAACACAGTTCACATGAAGCAATATTTATGCAAGCAGATATTCCCTGTACAAAATATTCTAGGATCATTTTGTTATGACAAACCTGACCTTGTGAATGGTTTGGTAGACAAACATCCCATGCTCCTGAAGAAGTAGACTGTAGACTACAAAAAGCTATGTAATTAACTATTTAATAAGATAGTAAGAATGTCATCATGCTGCAGTTGGCATGGCTGCAGCTTGTCAAGAGAACAGCAGGTGGGTGGCCCAGGCAGATGGGAAGGCAGGCGAGCAAGTGACTTGGACAAGCCATAGAAGAACAGCCAGGACAGCTCCACAGCAATCATCCTGCTCTGCTGCTGCTACCCACCTCACTGACAACACCATTTCAGCCTCTTTCGCGTTGGAAGCTGACAAAGAGGGAAGTGGCAGTGGAGCAAGACAGTGGCTGTAGAGCTGCCCCTTTCTGCCTTGACTGTTTCTCTGTGGCTTGCCCAGGCTGCGGTTTGGACGAGGTGCAAGATGAGGGAAGGGGGCTGCACAGCTTGGAGAAGACGGGTTTGGCAAGGTTAAGGAGGAGTTGGGGTTTGGTGAGGGGTAGATTTGGAAAGGTGCAAAGGGAGTGGGGGGTTGATCCGATGTAAAGGGCAGAGAATGGGGTTGGCGAGCAAAATGAGCAGAGGTGGCAGTCCCTGATGCTACAGTAAATTTGTTAGAAGATTCTAGAATAATAGAGTTATATCACTGGCCTATCCAGCAGTTGTTCAGAGCAACCTAGAATAAAGCCTGCATTAAAAGAAAGGTGAAGAAAAGGTGGAATCTGAAATATAGCTAAAAGCCCTTGTCAAATGCAGTACATTTCATGCATTACATGGGGATGGATGCAGGTGGAAAAAATGTATGTTACAAAATTCTATTACAGGCTTACCAAAACTTTGCATTCTACCTTTAAATGTACCCATTATTTAGATCGTTAAGAAAGCTAGGATACCTCTGATGTTTCTGAACACACAATCCTATGCTGAGTAAGGAGATGAATAGTCTCTCTAGGTGATGTACAGTAGAATATCACAGTTTTGGAAAAGACCTCACATGCTTTTTCTTCCCAACATATACGACAATATGAAGGGAATGTAGCAAACTAAAATGAGTTTTGTGACACTTTAAAGACCAATAGATTTACTGTGACACAAATTATGACTAAGCTACCCTGTGGTCTATGAATTGCTAGACAGTGTTTTGGAGAATATTTTGCACGGGGGGTGGGATTTCTTTCAGATTCCAAACCAGTTTAGGAAACAAAGTCTCTAAAACTTTCAATGGCACATACATTATTGAATCAGAAATTAAATCCTGTGAACATTCACATCCACATGTAAAAAAAAAAATCTTACTAGATGTAGTTATGCATGAATCCTAAATAAGTTAAGAGTATGGTGTAAAAATCATTTCAGACGCAGCTATCATAAAATGCTAAAATGCATAGGCACATGTAGGAGCAGAAGCTGGTTAGTGTGAGCCTGAAGCATTAGTTGAGATTCTTGCACTGCAGGGGGTTGGACTAGAATAGTAGAATCTTGAGAGTTGGAAGGGACCCCAAGGGTCATGTAGTCCAACCCCCTGCAATACAGGAATCTCAGCTAAAGCATCCATGACACATGGCCATCTAACCTCTATTTAAAAACCTTTAAGGAAGGAGAGTCCACCACCTCTCATGGGAGTCTGTTCCACTGCTGAACAGCTCTTACTGTCAGAAAGTTTTTTTGAATGTTTAGTCGGAATCTCCTTTCTTGCAACAGAAGCCATTGGTTCGAATCCTACCCTCAAGAGCAGCAGAAACAAGCATGCTCCCTCCTCCATGTGACAGCCCTTAAGATATTTGAAGATATCATATCTCCTCTCAGTTTCCTCTTTTCCAGGCTAAACATACCCAGCTCCTTCAAGTGCTCCTCGTAAGACTTAGTTTCCAGACCCTTACAGATAGGTAGCCGTGTTGGTCTGCCATAGTCAAAACAAAAAAAATTCCTTCCAGTAGCACCTTAAAGACCAACTAAGTTAGTTCTTGGTATGAGCTTTCGTGTGCATGCACACTTCTTCAGAAGTGTATCTGAAGAAGTGTGCATGCACACGAAAGCTCATACCAAGAACTAACTTAGTTGGTCTTTAAGGTGCTACTGGAAGGAATTTTTTTTGTTTTTTCCAGACCCTTGATAATCTTGGTTGCCCTCCTCTGCACACGCTCCAGCTTGTCAACATCCTTCTTAAATTGTGGTGCCCAGAATTGGACACAGTATTCCAAGTGTGGTCTGATTAAGGCAGAATAGAGTAATACTATAACTTTCCTTGATCTGGACACTATACTTCTATGATCACAGCCTAGAATAGCATTAGCTTTTTTTGTTGCTGCATCACACTGTTGACTCATGTTAAGCTTGTGGCCCACCAAGACCCCTAGATGCTAGTAAGCCAGGTGTCCCCAGCCTATATTTGTGCATCTGGTTGTTCCTGCCCAAGTGCAGAATGTTACATTTGTCTCTATTGAAATTCATTTTGTCAACTTGAGCCCAGTTCTCCAATCTGTAAAGCTCATTTGAATTCTGATTCTGAAACCTCCTAGTTTGGTGTCATCTGCAAATTTGATGAGCATCACCTCAATTCCTTCATCCAAGTCATTTATAAAGATGTTGAACAACAGGCTCAGGACAGAACTCTGTGGCATCCCACTTGTCACTTTTTTCCAGGATGATGAAGAACCATTAATGAGTACTCTTTGGGTTTGGTCAGTCAACCAGCTACAAATCCTCCTAACAGTTATCTCCTTCAACCCACATTTTACCAGCTTCCTCGAGAGAATATCATGAGGGACTTTGTCAAAAGCAATACTGAAATCAAGATAAACTATGTCCACAGGATTTCCCTGATCCACCAAGTTTGTAATTCCATCAAAGAAAGGAATCAGATTGGTCAGGCATGACATTTTTGAGAAATCCATGCTGGGTCTAAGTAATCACAGCATCCTTTTCCAAATGCTCACAGACCGACTGTTGATTCTAGATTCAGGTAGGTAGCCGTGTTGGTCTGACACAGTAGAAATAAATAAAAAAATTGTCCAGTAGCACCTTAGAGACCAACTAAATTTGTTTTGGGTATAAGCTTTCAGGTGCATGCACACTTCTTCAGATACCTGAAAATGGGGACAACATTTGCCCACCTCCAGTCTGTAGGGACCTCACCTGTTCTTCAAGAATTCTCGAAGAAAAAAGGCTCAGAAATTACATCCACAAGCTCCTTTAGTACCCTTGGATGCAGCTCATCAGGCCCTGGGGATCTGAATTCATTTAAAGTAGCTACGTATTCCCTTACTACCTCTTTTCCAATCGTGGGCTGTAGCTCCCTCCCTTGCTTTCCTTTTGGGTGAAGACAGAGGCAAAGTAGTTGGTTGAGCAGTTCCACCTTTTCTCTGTCACCCAACAGCATTTCTCTGTGTTCCCCATGCAGAGGACCTACCACTTACTTGTTCTTCCTCTTACTTTGGACATAGCTGAAGAAACCTTTATTATTATTTTTAACTTCTCTTGCAAGCCTGAGCTCATTCTGAGCTTTAGCCAGCCTGACTTTCCCCCCGCAACTGTTAACTACTTGTGTTTACTCCTCCTTTGTGATTTCCCCTTTCTTCCAGTTCTTATACATTCCCTTCTTAACAAATAAATTACAGTTCTTCAAGGGACAGGAAGATCCTGATCATTTCTATTCAGTATGGTGTGGTTTTATTTCATGTAGTCTTGTTTTAGATTTCTTTCCTCATGTCATCTACAGAAATATGGTTGCTAGCATTTTAGATTGTGTTTTTTTATTTAACATGTATAGGTTTTTATGTCCTACCCTTAGCTGGATATGTTATTTTTTATTGTTTACTTGTCTAAGTAACAATCTGAAAACTAATTTAAAATGTACATCAAGTTTAAAAGCAAATAAAGCGAAGGATAAAATTAATATGAAAGTAAACAAGGGTCTGGCATGTTTTCTAACATCAGTTTAAAAGTTTGGGGTTTTTTTACACATACTTTTGGGATTACAAATATTAAACCAACAGAAACATGAGACTCCCCAAACTGTATCTGACAGAAAACAGCGGCAGAATCAAGAATCACCCACCATAGCTGTCCCATGTCAGGCTAGTCAACTGCTATGGGACAGAATAGTTTCCTTCAGCTTAAGTGGTCCTGCTGTACTCATCAAAATTTCAGCTTCTATTGTTACATAGCTTGATATTTCTTTTTAATATTTACTTCTCCAATGAAAGTTTCTTTTGATGATTTCCTGCTTTAAAAAAAAGTATGTGTCGACTATCTAAAACATTTTAAACCACTTATTATTGTTTATATATTTTCCTCAATGGACACATGACACTGGTTCTTTACTTTTGTTTGAAAGCCAGTTTGAATAGTCTCCAACTTTTGGGGTCTGTGGGTACACCAAATGTCCATTTCATGTAAGAAAAACTGGTGATGCTCAGAACTTGCCCCTCCCCCAACATCAACACATACTCCAGACCAAGTACAATACAGACAAAAAAGCCCCAAATGAGGCTCTCCCCCAAACAAAAAATATGACTCAAGTATAAGTATAAAAAATTGGGAAAGGCATGGGGCATGAAGTGCTCAAGGACACCATGTTGCTAATAGTCACCATGTTATGGACTCCAGGGTGTTGGACTTAGGTTGGGCTAAGAGATGGTAAAAGTCCCAAGGTCAACCAAAGAGTTTAATGGCTGAGTAGAGATTTCAACCTGGGGCTCCCCTGCCTATTCACAAAATGAGCAAGGAAATGGATGAATCCTGGATACCACCAGGAGCTCTTTGCGGGAAGATGGGGGGGGGAATATATAATAAACAATAATTTTCTAGTCAAAAAGTATTTGAAAAAAATAGCTTTAAGCTCTTTCTGCATTTCTCAACAAAGGCAAAGGCACCAATCCAAGAGGTTCAAACTACACCCACCGGTTTAAAGTGTGTCGCTCTGCAAAGCTGACCAAAAAATAAAATAAAATCAACAGGGGAGCTGCAGCAACAGCAAAAGTGTTTGCACCTAGACCAACGGGGGGGGGGGGGCGTTATAATATCTCAACTGCCTGTCGTGGCAGTTTCAATCAGAACGCAAAGCGGATTCGATGTTAATAATGAAGAAAATGATAACGCTATTATATTTTAAATCCGAGAGGAGAACTCCGTTAAGAGTCACCAGCGTCAGCTCAGGATGATGGTGCATCCAGACCACCCGTGACAGCGCGGAGTTTTCAGGGAACCGAAGCTGGGCAGAAGGAGCAAGAGAACCGGGTGGGGGCGGCGAAGCCTCCCGGGAGATGATGCCGCCGCCGCCGCCTCACCCCCCTCGCTTCCCCACCCACCGCCCCACACTCCGAAAGGGGCTGCCAGCCCCACACATCCGGAAGGAAACCTGTTCTACCGCCCCCCAGCCCCACACCATTCCAGGGAAGAAAGCCCCCTCCCGTCAGGGGCGTCCAGCACTTACGCCTCGGTCCTCCTCGGAAAGGAAATCTGGGCCGTCGTCCGAGCCTTCCTGCTCCGAAGAAGAAAAGGGCGGAGGCGGGCGGCGAAGGCGAGAGAGACCGAGGCATCACCCACCGCGGACAGAGAGAGAGAAAGGAAACCGGTTAGTCACGCCGGCCTCCGACCCCGCCGCTCTCCCCCGGCCGCCCCTTCCCCCGGCCAGAAGACCTCACCACGGCGGCGGCGGGAGCTCCGCAGGAACCTACCATCATGGCTGCTCCCAGCCCTCAACTCCGTTCCCTCAGCAGCAAGCGCAGGCCTAGCCCGCCAGGCAGCCCAGACCGGAGGGGCGGGATTAAGGCGGGGACAGGCGGCGGCAGCGGCGAACAAGGGGGTTCCGCTGAGCTCGAGCTCGGCGTCGGCCGTGGGTGTCCGCGGCAGCGTCTCATTTCTGGGCGAGGGACGGGCGTGTGGAGAGCAACGCCCGCGCGGTAAGTGAGGCTTGGTAAGTGAGGAGGCAGCAAGCCATGCTTCGCGCAGTATGTATGTTTAGGACAGGAACAATAAAAGGAAACACGCCGTCATTTCTCCCTCAGGAATCTTAACGCCGTGTAGGGAGGGTATGGTTTGCCCTGCTCCCTGCACTTCAGGACCTTGGGTTTTGTGTCAGAAATGAACGGTGAAAAAGAAGGGGGGGGGGACGAATTGGACTCCATGGTCACTGTCATAGTTTGAGAGTCGCGTGCTCTGTAAGACTGTGGGCCGCAGGCGCCACTCCGACAGCTTGCAGCTATTACGGATCCATCTGTGCAGGAAGAGCGCGTGGTGCAGGTCTTGCCCTGGACTGCGGGTGGGGAAGTGCAAGTTTAAATGCTCCCCCATCATGTGGGCAACGCTACCTAGAACACAGCATTTGACAGAGAAAGGCTTTAGTTTAGGCATCTCGGCACAGCTGCCCCGTGTTGCAACGTAAAAATAGACCCATTGAGAGGTTCAGGTATTGTCTCTCAGGCAGACGTCCTCCTGTGTCAAATGCGAATAATAATATCAACCGATTCCCACGCTTACAAACTGTTTTAGGAGGGCAAACACTTTGCAAATAAAGTACCATGGCTACAATCCTGTGCACATTTTACTCTCAATGTCTCTTCGAATTCAGTGAGATATGTAAGATTGCAGCTGTAAGGATGCATCTCCATTATTGAAAATCTTTATGCCCAACACAGCAGATGTGTTAATTTAACTCTTACCTGGACTTCAGAGGTGTAGAGACTACAGCCAGGTCAGAACCACTCAAGTGATAAGGGCTGATATCAACCCACACTGCTTCTGTTATAAAATACGCATTGGTCATGCTACTCCTATGACCAGTACAACGGTGTTTACATGGTCTTTTTAAAAGAAAAAGAGTGATGCTTTGTGCAGCTAACTGCATGCTTTGAGGTCTGTATGAAGAGGTGGGAAGCCAAGCAAAAAACAAAAAAAGTCTAAGAAACAAGTGTTGCTTCACTGAAATCCAACATTGTGCAAGCAAACCTTTTCATGCAGTGGACTTCCCCTCCTATCCCCTGCACTCCCCCAAATCTGCTTGGATGGGGGCTGACCTTCCAAAGCAGATTTTGGAGGGTGCACAGGGGGCTGCAGAGAAGAGGAGAGAGGGTCCCATTGTACAAGTGGAAATCTGTTCCACTGGTGTACAGACACCATAGAATGAAACCCAAAGCACACCTAGATTTTTGGCCCGATCTTGTGACACACAAAACTGGGCAGAGGAAACAATTATGAAGAAACGTACGCTACTCCTGGGAACAGACTGAGCCTCCTTAACTGCCTCACACTTTTAGGGCTGGTTTTCAAGACAGGCAGAAAAATTGAATACCTACATTCTTGCTTCTGAAATGAGGAGAGTCCTTCATTTGAAGAATTGATAGGCCATATATCATCTGAAGGGCAGATGGCCAGAGGAAGGAACAGACAAAAAAACACACATCTAAATCAACTGACATCACCATTCTTGGCTCTGGCTTAATTGGTTCTTCCTTCAGTCTTCAAACAAGTTAATGCCCTTTAGAAACTCAAGGGTGTGCCTCCCCAAAGCATCTTCCTCAGCAATGTTAAATATGCATATTATGTGAAAGCTCTGAACATATAATCCATTTCCATTTACTCCAGTCATTTCTGCCATCGTGATAACAAACCTTTTGTGAGAGGGCCTGAGTAAGTAAATCATTAATATGGCTTATTGAGCAACTTTAGAAATGCCTTTTGTGTCCTCTGTGGTTAGCCTTCCAAAACTTGTCTAACATAGAACACATTACAGATTGATAGCTGGGTTGAAATCTGTGGTTTTTGGCTGTATACACAAATATGTGAATCCGATAAAGTCAGTTATGTTTTAACACACATGTGATCCACACTCTGCCATAGTCCAGCTGCACATTGCTTACTTGCAATACACATTCGCATCAAAGGGGCCTGGCAGTAAAATGGTGCTGTTGTTGTACAATTGCTAGCCTCATAGATGCATGGCCCAGAAATGGGAGTGTCACTGGAGTGTCCTGCACCTCAACCTGATTTAAGTGGTTCAAGTACATACGGTACCTTGCAGCCATTCCTGCTTTTTTCCTCCTTCAAGTGACGCTGTAGGCACAGAAACAGCCTTGCAGGGACACATCTACCTTGCTCTTATTTAAAGCTTGCAGTCCTCTCTTTCAGCATTGTTCAGTCCTTCAAGTCCATGTTAGTGCCCTGAAGATAAACAGGATGTCAGGAGCTGCTAAAATCTGTGAGTGGCTACTCCATGTGGTGAACCACTGAACAGCAAGTAGCCTTTTCATTGACGAATCAGACTGCCTCCACCCAGGCTTGCCTTGGGATCTTTCAAGCCTCTTTTCCCAACAGAATCACAGAATTGTAGAATTGAAAGGGACCCCAAGGATCCTCTACTCCACCCCCTGCAATGCTAGAATCTCTTTGCCCCATGTGGTGCTCAAACCCACAACCCTGAGATTAAGAGTCTCATGCTCGATCAACTGAGCTATCTTGAATACTACAGTCTTTCTGAGCTGTATTGTGGTTGTTGCCTTGCCTGTCTCCTAGTTACTAGTTCACCTCAGACTGCTGCTCCACATCCACTGTCCTTACACAGAAGCAGTATGAGCACTGCATTGCGCGCAGCTGACCTAACGTTTGCAAATTTCAGGTGTTCACAGTTCATAGGAAGCATGCTAATTAAGTTTGCTTTTTAAAACCAGCTTTTAATAAATAATTGGTGGATTTGGGTGGGGGGGGAATATTAAGTAAAATCTGAGAATGTAAACTGCAGATATTTTCTTCTTCTCAGAGCTGCAGTCTTATACATATGGGCAGCTCTCAGCAAATCTGGACCGCAGTTGACACAAGAGAGCATGCCTAACCCTAAACCAAACAAGTATATTTACAGGTCAATTCCTTAATTAAGATGTTTAGTTGCATTCTTGTACGTATTTATTTATCCAAAAGTAATTTTGACTGACACATTACCAGTGTGTTCTGGGTTACAGCTTAGAGATGTTTACCTCACACTCAGATTAATGGCTCACAGAGAAGTAACAGTAGTTTTTTATATATATAAAAAAACCCGACCAGCAACACTCAAATACATAAAAACAGCTGGAGTGTAAAACATGGCCAAAAGATAATTCCTATTGGCTTAATTTTAGCCACCAGTATCCAACTAAGTAATGAAGAACATGTTCTGAGAGTTTAAACTTGGACATAAACAAGACTACAAGGGCAGGATTTCAGTGCCTGATAAAGCTTCTTGCCCATGATTGCTTGATCGATTTCTGCTAGTGAAAACTGTAGAATTTTGCAGAGAGCAAGAGCGAGAGAGAACACACAGCCCTGACTATGTGTATTGTAGTAAGGCTTATGGTTGCATCTACCAGCTACAGCCTAGACTTTCAGAGCTTGACTGTATAAACAATTTTATTTCTTTCCTTGCTGTCATAAACAGATGGTTATAAAAGGGTTATCCAGAGAATAAAGCACTTAGCAAGTCTGCATCTACTAGAATCATAGAACTTCAGAGCTGGAAGGGGCCCCAAGGGTAATCCAGTGTAACCTGCTGCAATGCAGGAATCACAACTAAACCTGACAGATGGCCTTTCAATCTCTGTTTAAAAACCTCCAATAAAGGAGAGTCTACCGCCTTCCAAGGCAGCCTGTTCCACTGTCAAATAGCTCTTAGCATCTCATACCACAAGTCTTCTGTTTAGTCATAATCTCCTTGTAATTTGAATCCATCAGTTTGGGTCAGCAGCTGAAAAAAAGTTTGCTGCATCTTCCATATGACAGCCCTTCAGATATTTGAGGATATCAAAGGTTGGTTTTGAAAAAGTGTTGTTTCTCTTGAATAGTATATTGTCTGGTTTCCCCTCAGGTTGCTATTATCTGTAGAAAGGGAACATAAGTTTACCCGCACCCAACAAAATAACCCCTCAGTAAATGAAAACAGGAATAGTAATTGATGGAAGAAATATTTGAGCTTATCTGTCTCTAGAAAAATTGTGAAGTGAGAGTTTTAAATGTAACAGATGCTAGAAACAAGCAAATAAGAATGAGAAGGGAAGGTAGTTCTGTAGGTTTCCTTCAAAATAAAGTTGTGGCTCCTTTCCCTTAGCAGAAAGAATAATTCTACAGAATAATCTTATTCTGTTAAGAAGAGCAGTGGCAATTGTGTCATGCCAACCCAACCCACAACCTATCACACTGAGCACTTGGCAGTTGTATTGGCAACCCCTCCAGCATTGCTGAATCTTTCCCAAACAGTAAGCATAATAGATTGTAGCCAGGGTCATCATGACCTGGATTCTCGAGAGAGCTGTGTCTAACCAAATGCATAGGCAGGTTTTACATTTTTATTAGGTATAGTGAATAGGTGTTGCATCTGAAAGAACATAAACTTTTAACTAATATAGAAGGTTCACTCTGCAAATTCATAAAAAATAACCAATGTGTACTTTATCCAGCTTCCGTAAGTGTAATGTGGATTAGGTACAGATATTAAGCTGCAAGCCTCTTCATTGTCAATAGATGGTGCTAAGGGTATAATTTTAACATTGCTACCAGTTCAGGCAAGATTTATGAATAGGCTCCAATTACAAAAAGAATTTCCCTTGTATGGGTGACATTACAAACCGTAACAGTCCAGCTGCTAGAAACCAAGGAGACTTTACAATTTTAAGCATGTTTGGCTTTTAAGAGGAAAAAAACTAATGTAAATCAAATGAGTACAGGAATCCAAGAGTCCTTTCTTTGAGTTTCTGTTGTTTAGCATAATTAAAAATAAGCTGTGGGTATATTCTAATGGTAAAAATACAGCAGCTGTTCCCATTATGAAAGTATAGCTTTGTACAGATCTATTTTACAGGCACAAAAAGGCTTTACATAGCTCTATCCCAGACAGTGAAATGCCTGCTTCCTGGGCAGGGTAAAGAGGTGCATCTTCAGCATTTGCCAAGAACTATATAGTGAAGTTAACAGTTTCACCCATGTGGGGAGGGAGCTCCACAATTTAGGGACTGCCAGAAAGAATCCCCTCTCCCAGGCCACCACCATCCTAAGCTTCTTAGTTGTGGAACTGCCCTCTGCCAGTCTTAACACCCAATATGTTCTGCAGGGAAGGGAGACAGTCTTTCAGATATTTGGGGCCAGAGTAGTTTAGGGCTTTAAACACTAATGTGAGCACCTTGAATTGGGTCTGGAAGTGAAATGATAATCAGGGGTGCTGCTTTGAAACAGGTTTATATGTGAACGAAGTGGAACCCCAGCCAGTAATTGGGCTGTTGCATTTTAGACCAGCTTAAGTCTGAGTTATCTTCAAGGACAGTCCCACATAGAGCACATTGCAATAATCCAGTCTGGAAGTTGCCAGAACGTGGAGTACAGCAGCCAAGTCATTTCTGTCCAAAAGGGGTTGTGGCTGACATACAAGGTGTTAAAAAAAGGCACGTTTAGCCATTGGGGCCACCTAAGCTTTCCGTGACTGTGTTAAACCCTGGAGAACTCCCAAGCTGTGGATCTGCTTCATCAAGGGGTGTGCAGCCCTATTCAGGACAGGTTGCCTCCTGCAAGTGAGAACTTGGGACATATGACACCCCTGCTTTTCAGGATTCGACCTCAAATTAATGGCCCACATCCCTGCTTCCCATATCAACCACCTCTCCCAGCCTTGCTGATGTGGTTCAAAGGAAAGCAGAGCAATACATTTGGCACCAACTGGGCTGCAGGAGTTTCCAGAAGGTGTACAAGATGCCATCCAACTGTCTTAGGGACTCTGCTCTGTGTAGGAATTACTCCTTAGCCTTTTCTTCTCTTGAAAATGTCCCACAAAGCAGCTGTATCTGCTGGTGCCTCTCTTGCATGCAGAAAGTCCCTAACTCACCAAGGGTTTGAAACTCATTGGCTACCCTCACCTGGTTTAGACTCCAAACCCACTGAAATTAATGGACAGGACTGTCAAATCCATCAATTTCAATGGACCTATTCAGCATAAAACTTAGTTGGATAGAACATTCTGTAATGACATCAGCAGCCATTTAAACTTACTCTAGTACATGGTACTATGGGTTCTCAAGATTTTGTAAATACAAAGAAGCTAAGTAAGTAAATAAATAAATACTAATGCCAATTCATGCCAATCTTCACAGAACTCTAGCCCAATGGTTGCCATCAATTTGATTTGAATTAATTTTATAATGAATGGTGATTTTTAGAATGATTTTAGAATGGTGTATTATTTTATTGTTGTTAGCCACCCTGAGCCCGGCTTCGGCTGGGGAGGGCGGGATATAAATTGATGATGATGATGATGTTGCTAAAATTTTCCATACTGTGTACTATGTACACAGATGCGTGCAGAAATATTAATATGAATAGGTTGTACGTGCAGTGAGCTGGCAGTCATCTCTTTTCCTTCCACTTTCTAAGCACATATGTCTAAAACATTTACTCTGCTATTGCCTATTACTTCCAAGCGATACCATTTTCTCTAACATATATTTGCAGAGCCATTAAAAACATATTTCATAAATCAACAGCAGTTGGTGCATCTGTGCGTATGCTAGCACTCTTATAGACTCGTGCAATCAGTGAGACAGCTGGATTCTAAATGGAACAGGGCTATGATAGGGTTTTTTTAAAGTAGACTACTGTAGAGAAGAATACAGTTTTGTTGTTTCCAACATTTGCTTTAAAAATTGGCTGACTTTTAATAGGAAGCAGGGCTTTGCAATCTTGCAGCAGTGATGCGAGTCAAAAGACATGGCCATATGCTATGTGCTACCAGGGAGCATTTATTTTCTTCCTCTCTGGGGACTATTAACAGTTCCATTTTGCAGGGGTGTACCGTAAATATTACTAGTATTATTTGACAATCAACAGGGCAAATGAAATTGAACCATTATGGAAGAAATTTTATTTGAATACAGCAATGTTCCTTGCACCTTATTTTTCTAGCATTTATTAATGACACAGGGAAAATATTAGCATGTTCATACTCACCGGTTATTCAAAGATCAATCGAAATAGGGGAGAAGTCAGTCAGATACAGAGACAAAAACTAACAACGTAATCCTACAGTGGTAGAATAAAACCTGATCTTGGGACTTGCCTGGTTATGCCTCACTTTCCCCCGTTCTATCCTCAATTCTTGCTTCTACTGTAAAGTTGTTCATGGATTTCACATCTACACACTTTACCTTTAAAACCCACAATGGCACTGCCCCACCCTTCTTTCTGCCCGTGTTGCAAGATACATCCTAGCACGGAGTCTGTTGCACCAAAAACCTTTTACCATCCATCTTTCAAGCTTCTGAGATTTTCCACAAACATTTTGTCCATACCCTCAACGAAAAGTCAGCTCACAGGGAGGGCCGGCCCAAGACATTTTGGTACCTGAGGCAAATTTAAGTAGTGCTTTCCTTTCCTGCAAGGGAAGAAGGGATGAGTGGAGAACTCCAAGGGCAGATTAAGTTCTGCATTGGGATCTGCTGCCCCCGTGGATCCTGCCACCTGAGATGGTTGTCTTACCTTGCCATATGTGTGGGCCAGCTCTCCTCACAGGCATTCCTTATACTTACCTTTTTCATTTTCTTGCTTTCCTCCCTTCTTTATAAATCCTCCACCATCAAAATGAAACTCTAACCACCTTGGGTTAGTGATTTGTATTTTTGTTTATGTTCCATTACAAGGCACCATGTAATAAGAATGAATATTGACATTTCACTAAGCTTGGGGCTATTAAATCTGTCAGGCCCACAATTCAATATATCACAGCAGTAATTTATACTCCTTTCACTATCGTACACATCTTACTTATAAAAAATTCAAGGTTACAAAGTGTATTAACTATTTACCCTACAATCAAGGTAGACTTATCCCATTCTTAACACGTATGTAGAATAGCTACATTGTATATAATCACAAAATACTATTGAACCTAAACATTTCAGGTATCTGAGATTTGATTAGCTGGCCAAATTAGGGATTCATCCTTTAATATGTCTCTATAAAAACTAAAATCTTCTGTAAACTGGAAATTGAGCAGTTTATTATTTTGATCAGGTTATCAGATTATTCAAAACTTTGCTTTAGTAACTAAACATGGAAATCCTTCACCTAAGGAAGACTGTCAGAGATTAAATTAGGACAGGTTTGTCAGATAAACAAATAGCATCTGACGTCAACTTAGTAGCTATTCAAGGTTATTACTAAAGTCGCTCTTAGTTTCTATACTATATTGTACCTAGTTTTGTTTTCTCCTTTCAGAATCAGCCCATACAAAGCATGTTCATGTTTTAAAAAATTAAGCTAAATTTGCTCAATTCTCAAAGATCAAAAAGGACTTTCAAAACAAAAATGCAGTATCTACAGAGATTTTTAGCACTGTCATGAAAACTTTTATTTTAACATTTCTTTGTCAATAAAATAAAATAACTGAAGCCAACACCCAACGTCCCATCTATGATGGGAGAGACATGCAAGATGCTGTTTTGAAGCTTTCCTTCAACCTTTTTAAGTCACAATGAGGCCTTCGTCATTTTGCATGATAGAAAACAACAGCTGACAGCCCATTTGGAACACATGCCAGCTGTCTCTCATTTGTTTTATTGTCCGAGCAGTAAGAGGTTTGTAGCAGCATTTCCAAAAGCAAGTTATAGTTTACTGGATTTGATCAGATCTCAGTCAGTACTCTCAGCTGTAAACATGCTTTTTGGACCAAAGTTATTATGCAGAATTCTGACCTTTGTCAATATAAATAAGCTTTCATTTTACATAAATCCATGTAGACTTTTGCATGAATACAAAACTGGGCTCAATTTTAAAGTAAACGTACTCTCCTCTTCAATATTCAGTTCTAAAGCCTCAGACATCTGTTCAACACAATTTGCAAGCACCAAATGACATTACTAGCAGAGGATTACATGAACTGAAAAATAGTGCTTTACACAGATGAGCATTGCTCAGGTACAGATTATTATTATTATTATTTTTTATTTTTAACATTCATTTCAAAGCATTTGGGTTTTCTCAATTTTAGAAGGGAAACAGTGCATTCTAGGTAACAAAATGGAGCAGTTTTTATACCAGCCAGGTTTTTACGAGGCATAATATGTAAGAGATGTGGGATAATGAAGACACTTTCCAATCAAATGTTTTAATCTGCAAACAAGAATTTTCGCTTTCCTTTTTTGCATAGAAATAGTTAACATCTAGCAACTCAGCATGCCAGTCAGAATTCTACAATAGAATTCAGTACACTAAAAGAGATGCATTTCACTTCCAATAAGTCAGAAACAGCTGAAAGCTTGAAATAGTAACATTCTACAGAGCCAATGACAAATTACATTGTTTTATAAACCTATTTACTGTTGTCTATTTTCCCCCCAGACTTAAGTAAAAAAAAGTTTACATCAGTTTAAACTTATTTCTATTCTCTGCTACCTTCTTTTAAGAAACTGCTAACCATTTTCAATTTCTATCCTTTGATGAAAGCATTCCTCCTGGTGGTATGTACACTGCAACAGCAATTGGCTCCCTAACAGAGTTCCTTTATGCATACCAGTAGAATCATGTCCAGTTTTGCCATTTGTGGAGAACTGATGACAAGATACAAAAGCATGTGTTTGCCATAAATAGCTCTGGCCAACGGAGGACTGCTCGCACAGAGCAGATCAAATTCTCTATAAGGAGAGCAGTGTTTGGCTCTTAGCCAAATCATGTTCCTGATGCAAGACTTAGTAGCTGCAAAAGCTTTTCAGTCCTATTAGCACAAAAATTAACTGGCAAGAGTTGCCCTGTGACTGAACAAAAGATGGTACTTGCAATACTTAACATGTAAAACTGTGAAGGATATTCTGTAATAGTGCATTGCATGCCTCATTGTTTCCCTTTTAAGTTTCAGATATAAGCTAGTTGTAGACTGATGCCCCAGTTGTTCCCAAAATGATGGCAGTTTATTACAGTAAAGATTGCAGAGGAAAGTCCCTTATTCAAATCATTCCTACAGTGGGATCATGAATAAATATAAAGAGATTTATTACTGAAGTTGAGAGCAACTGCTCAGTATCTAGGAGAGGTACCGCTGAAACAAAACTCTGCAAAATGTTAAAATACATTTCATTCTGTAGTTCCCAATGAAAACAAGGCAACATTCTGTAATAAGCCACAAGTTTTATTGCAACGTGGCTAATATATTTGATCTCAAAAACAATGTTCCATTTAAGGCTCTTTTTATACAGAAATTGCCATTATGATTGATGTTTTACAAAACATCATTAGTGTTGCAAGACTTGCATGGTAAACAGATAGTTCCTACTCCTGTTCAGTAGTGTACATTCAACAGAAAAACAAAAAGGCATCGTTAACAGCTACTTCAGTTATAAAGATATGCATGTAACAGGAATGAAAACTGGGGTACTACAACAGTTTGATGACAATTACAGAAACTTAATTGGCATTCCTTGGGAAAGGGGAAATAAAACATATTACAAAAAGTGCTTTAATTTAAATGCATAGTGTTGAGTGCTGCCATGTCACAAAAAAGGCTTGTCAAGGCAGGTGAGGTGTATGAATGCACAAGAGCCTCATGGAACTGCGATCAAGTGCAACTGTAAAGTAATACTGAATAGAGTCTACCATTTGACCGTTGGACAATACTTTAAAGGCAATCAATTAGCTTAAACCTTTTGTTGCTTGGCTAGACTATCCACATCAACTATCACATTCACTGTACATATTTGCAAGGAATACCCACATCAGTTTTGGCTAAGAATATGATGTGAGGCATTCCTTGGATTCTACATAAACTATCAGGTTTAAAAACAGTCTAATGGTGACCACTTATAGACTGTATAATGACGTCTCCTTCAGGTATTTGGGATCTGGGAAGGTGGGGCAAAAGGAACTAATGCTATTCCAATTGAATGAGCTGCAAAAATGGAAGCTCCAGATGGCACTTGTCTGTCCTTTTATAAGGGTTTTCCTTCAAGTGAAACTACCACATTGCCTCCTAGTTTCTCTCCCAGTGTTGATCGATCTTTAATATCATCCAACCCATTTACTTGCCACTCATGTTTAATACCTGAAAAAGATAAATAAACAGAAATATATTTGTTCAGTATTTTCATAGCAACAAGTGTCTTACTGCTCAAGTATCAAATACCTGCCTACATCAATAGCAGCTTAAACACGGTAGTTATCCAAAAGGTATTGTTACTCACTCTGAGGAAGTAGCTAAGTACAAAGTTGCCATGTGGAATATTTTCTGCTCATACCTGTGAATTTCTTTTTAATGGCATCTTTTGAGCTTGCGTAGATCATCTTGCTTTTTAAAGGCGCACTCTCTGGAGCCCTACAGACGGGAAGTAAAGACTTGTTATTTAACCCATTGAATTTTGGAAACAAAATTCTATTTAAATAATACTCCTTTGATTTACACACCAGAATAGAAATACCAGGTCTTCTTTTTTAGATTCCTTTGTTTCATATGTTGCATCATACAAAGCATATCGACAATCATTCAGAGGTAACAGCTTCACAAAAGATGTATAAGGGTCCTCCACTGTATCACCTATGTCACCAACTAGTATCTGCTTTGCTTCTTCTACAATTATTTGTCTTTTGTCATCACTTAAACAGAAGAGAACTGCTTTCTTTCGTTTTTTAATCTCTTCTGGCGTTGAAGATTTTCGTACTTTCATGTCATTGAAAACCCTGATAACTTCATCATTCACTGTTACTCCAGAAGCCTACAAAACAAAGCAAAACAGCATCCACTATAATAAACATCATCTATTAGAAACATACAATTTGGTTCAAAGCCAGCCATCATTACCTTAATACAACACAACAACAAAACACAATTATCTAGTTTTAGGTTAAGATAGCAATTTCGACTCATTTAGGAGCACATTTAGCCAAGAGTAACTCTCACTGAATTCATTGGGGCTTACTAATGAGTAAACATGCTTAAGCAAACACTACATGGGATTTTGCACAGAAATAATTAAATGCATTTGCAGTAGTTCATATCAAGCTCTGTCATTATTCTAGTTTTGTTCAGTGACGTAAGCCTCTAAGAGAAGAAATGCCTTTTGTATCGTGTCAGGTTTAATATTATGTATTTAAAATTCCTAGATTTTATTTAATACCCTATAAATATTCTAGTGAAGTTACTACATGATGAAAGAATCAAGGACAGAATGTACAATTCCTCCCAAGAGTATTGAGGCTTATAGAAGCCTACAAAAATGTGACTCTCTCATTCTGACTGGACAGAGGTGTTCTGTAAGGGTACACTGGAAACCCATAAGCTTTTTTCTTTTTTTTTTTAGTTTCTGCTTTTCATCGTATAGTGTTGCTGTAGGTTAATAGGCCTGCAGTTAATGAGTGCTAATTCTGTTTTAAAGGCCTAGGCAACTGTTCCCGCCTATATTTGAGGGCATTTAAATGTTATCATGGGGGTAAACCCAGAGAATAGCCGCTCCCATGACACTGCTGTAACATGGGAAAGGAACCAAAAGGTTTTTCTTTTAAACACTTAAAAATAACTAACTATACTTGTTTTCAGGTAAACAACCCCCTTAAAAGAGCAAAGATTTTAAAGCTTTTTACAGCACATTAGTTTAGGAGAAACTGCAAATATATAGCAGAACAGTGACAGATGAAGGTAGAAAATATTTAATCATTTCTGACTTGTTATTTAAAACACAAAGTAGGACTCTTCATCTTTAAAAAAATGTTTCTTACAACTAGTTCTCAAGCACTATTTCTTGTCCAAAACACTCCATTTAGTTTAGTTGTATATCTCAAAAATTTAGAGAGAAAAGAAAGAAAAATTAAAACTGATAATGGACCAGCATGTTTTATACCATATTGTTCACTTCTATGGAAAGATGAGACAATACAGCTCCTTTACCATTTTTTCTTTTCTCACCCCCCGCCCCCGTCAGTTTTTGAGCCATCTAGTGCCAATGTAATGACTATTGCCCAAATACAGCCAGAACATTCCTGCCCTTCTGCTGGATTCTCAGCAATGTAGTTCTAGGGCAGAGCTCCTAATGGTACACTGCAACAAGAACACAAGGAGAGATAGATGCCCCCATGTGTTACACAAACAAACACTGAATTTCTGCCATAAACCAGACACCATCCAAACACAATGAATGGCAAATGCCACTCACCTTCCAGCTTTCCCAGTTAAGAGCACCCTGCCCACAAATTATGATTAAAGCACTCCAACAAAGGAAGCAGCCATCTCTCGGCTTGGTGCTTCCTTCCCCACCCCCCTTGACACATTCAGACACAATGGAGAGGGGCAAACCCAACTATGCGTCATTCCACCCACCCCCACTGGCATCACAATCCCAACTAAGAGAAGCAGAAAGCCTATATTCTTACAACGTACTACGAGAAAGGGGGAATTCCACTCTAAGGCACTTAAGCCCCAAATGAATAGGAGACCATCCTCGCTGTGTCATATGTACACTATTGGAAACGATCAGCCCCCACAAAAAGGCAGAGAATGAAGGAGGCGGCAAAACCTGCTCTTTCACTCCCGTTTCAGAGCCAAGCAAAAGGAACCAAACCTTTCTCCGTGGTCTGGGCTCCCGCATACATTTAACCTTCCATAAATAGTGATTTGCTACCTCTAGCTTCTCCCAAATGACAAACGGGGCATAACACGTATCATTCCCCCACGATGAACTAGACGGGGCTTACATTAACACAGAAAAAAGAGAGCCCTTTCCAGGGAACGAGGGAGCCAAGCCCCATTACACGCGCCCACGACACACTTGTCCCTATGGCTCCACGGAAGGGAACGAAAGGATGTGTGAAGCTAAGTTGTCCCGTTACTTGGTCCTCACTCTTCAAAGCAACAACCCGAGAAGAGGGCCATGTATATACCCTGCCATCTTACAAAGAGCCGCTGCCCCCCGCTACACCTAGGAAGGAACCAGACGCGCAGCCGCCCTTTATTTTGCTTCCTCGCCCATGGAGCTGTGCGTGGGCTTGCAGACTTGTGAAAATAAAGCAAAGCGAGAAAAAGCTGCCGTCCAAGCGTGCGAGACTCGTATGCGTGGGAACCCCCTCCGTCACTCACAAGGCGAAGAACTTGCGGGCGCTTCTCCCCGGGAAGCGGGCCGCCCGCCGACCACGAGTTGGGGCGGCGGTGGAGGGGGGGTGGAAGAGGGTCGGTCCCCCTTCCCCGGGCTAAAATTAGACTAAAATGGCCGCCAGAGGCCGCGGGCCCCGCTGAGCCCCTCTCACCCTCGCGGGGGGCCTAGTCCCACACCCTGCCTGGCACAAGCCGGCCGGGCCACGCTGAGGCGAGTCAGGCTGCCCCGCCCTTACCATGGTGCCGGGTCCCTGTTGCGGCGGCGGTGATGGCGGAGGCCGCTCCTACTGCTTGCTGCCTATGGAGCGGAGGGGTCTGGTTGACGCTGCTCGCAGCACAGCTCGGAAAGCGCAGGCTGGGCTGAGGCGAGGAGACAGGCGGGGGGCTGGAGGGGAAAGCGGGGGGAGGAAAGGCCGGTCACATGGGCGCCGCCTTCTGTCACCACGTGCTGCAGGCCCGGCCCAGCCCTGCAGAGCACAAAACGGGGAGGGGACGGAGGGCCGCCTACCTCCCTCCTCCTCGTGAACGACGCCCCCACTCCTCTTTCGACGAGGAAACTTCCCCAACGGGCCGGAGGGGGATTTCCTGAGGAGAATTAGGCTCCCCCTCCCCGCGCCATCCTCCGGCTTTGTTCTGCCACAGGGCGACTCCTAGGGTTGCGCCCCGCCCCGCTGGGCCGCCCTACAACTCCCTCGCCCGCTTCCATGCTGACCCCAAGGCGAGCGCAGCCGCCACCTGCCGCAGTCTCGCCCACATCCCCTCCGCAGCCCAAGGAGAGGAGGCGAGCAAAGGGCGGCCGCGCGGGGACGGCGCTTTCCAGCCGCCTCAGCTGCTCGCTCGCCTCCCTCTCTCGGTGCTGCTTCGTTTCGGCTGGTTCTCCCTTTTCCTCCTCCGCTGCGCGGCCAAGCCAAGCCGCGGACTGAGGGGGAGCCGCGGAGGTGGCCGCGAAGCTGCTCCCGCAGCCGCTGGCGCTCCCCGGGGCACCGCCTGGCCTCCTCGCTCAACGGGCCGCTGAGGGAGCCGTGAGGAAGGAGGACCAGCTGCCTCCCTCTCCGCGCTCTCGACGGAGCGAGGGGGCCGAGGAGCAAGCGGCGGCGGCGGCTCTTCGCAAACAGGCAATTGAGTATTCCTTCGACTTCATTGCCTTGATATCCCCGTTTTCTGCTGGGAGCTCAAAGTGACGTACCTGGTTCTCCCCCCCTCCTGAATTAATCCCCACTGCAACCCTGTGAGGTTGGTTGGGCTGAGAGGCAGTGGCCCGCTCAAGGTCACCCAGTAAGTTTCATGGCCGAGTGAGGATTTGAACCCTACTCCCATGGGCGTAGCCCGGATTTATGTTGGGGGGGCAGGCTTTATGTTGCGGGGGCAGAACCTCAGGTAAGTATTTTTATTGATTTAGGGGATCAGTTGCCCCCCTTGGCTACACCTATGCCTGCTTCCCATCTTAGTTTGATACTCTAACCACTGTACCATACTGTACTGCACCGGCTCTTCTGAGTGCTTCTGTGGACAGCCAGCACTTGGGTTTGGGCCACCTTGTGACTTAAAGAGAAGGGGCAACAGAGTTGCTGAAGGAGTGAAGGCACCTGCGTCAGATGGAGCTCCAAATAACAGAGGCATGCCTTTCATTTTTAGCTTAGGTCCCTCTCTTGACCAAAGGGACTAACAGAAAAAAACATCAACTCTGCTAAGGCAAAGTACCAGAATGAAGGTAGGCACACAACAAGATGTAGCATATATCAAAACAGAAAATAAAGCAGATTTAAATTCATGTCAAAGCAGTCTGAAATACAATCTAATAAATCTGTAAGAGTTTATTCAGTAATTAATTTAAGCAGGTGCATGCTGGCCACCAACCGCAGTTTTAGTGTGATTTAGGTTTTAAGGGATGCGGATGGCACTGTGGGTTAAACCACAGAGCCTAGGGCTTGCCAATCAGAAGGTCGGCGGTTCAAATCCCTGCAACGGGGTGAGCTCCTGTTGCTCGGTCCCTGCTCCTGCCAACCTAGCAGTTCGAAAGCACAAAGCACAAGTAGATAAATAGGTACTGCTCCAGAGGGAAGGTAAATGGCATTTCCGTGCGCTGCTCTGGTTTGCCAGAAGCAGTTTAGTCATGCTGGCCACATGACCCGGAAGCTGTACGCCAGCTCCTTCGGCCAATAAAGCAAGATGAGCGCCGCAACCCCAGAGTCAGCCACGACTGGACCTAATGGTCAAGGGTCCCTTTACCCTTTTAGATTTCTTTTAAATGGTAGCATTCACTGAGGAGGCCCAATCAAGCAGCTTAGTAGACTGGTGATGTCTAGCTGATGTTGAGTCCTGCGTAACTGCAAGATGTTCACCACAATGTATGTTGAAAGGATTGCAACCCCCATCATTCCTGACCAGTGGCTAATGGGGGCTGAAGAAGGTTGGAGTAGAGCATGCAAGCTTCATTCAGATCGATGGAAAAATCTGCCCGAAAATCTGGCTTGGCAAAATAGCACTCATTAAAATGAGAGTGGTAACCAAAATTGGCATACCTTTTTGAAGTACTACCAGTTTATATACAAGATAAATTTACAAAGTGGTAAATAAAGATAAAAGACAGAAAGAGAAAACACAGGGGGGGTGGATGCACATAGCAGCAGGAGACCCCATAATACCTAATTTCTGGTATTTAGTGCCTTCCACATTAGGCAATTGTTGGCATTAATACATGAAAATAAAGCTAATTTGTGGGTTAATATGGAATTGGAGGACAGGGAGATGTTACAAGGGCCTTACATTTGGGGGAAAGAAAAATAGTTTTTTGTATTTTACTCAAGAATCAAGAGTCAAAGGATACACATGTACTGCACACAGCAATATGTACCATAGGTTTACTGTTTTTTTGTTTTGTAGTGTTTGTTCATGGGTAAAAAATTATCAAGGAAAAAAATTATAAAAAGTAATTGAGTGGCTCTCTTTTATAATGGCTTTATAAAAGTATAAGTATAAAGTTATGCCTATGCTTGACTTGTACAAAAATGCAATGCCCATGGGTGCTTTACAGACAGGGGTGAGATTCTCTTATGGTCCATTTAAATTTACGCAGCACACCTCACATTAATAGGTAAGGTAAATGAAACAAACATTCTTACAAGCACATTGTTGCTCATGCCCAAGACTTCAGCCACAGTTTTCAGGTGTACTTATCCTGCTCAGCTCTCCATCTGTCTGCAGGGTAGATGCCTTCTAGTGATAGATAACCAGTGGCCCTCCAGATGTTGTTGGACTCAGAATCTTAAGAGTTGGAAGGGACCCCAAGGGTCATCTACTCCAATCCCCTGCAATGCAGGAATCTCAGCTAACGCATCCACGACACATGGCCATCCAACTTCGGCTTAAAAACTCCCTCTTGTGGAAGTCTGTTCCACTGCCAAACAGCTCCTACTGTCAAAAGTTTTCCCGAACGTTTAGTTGGAATCTCTTGCACCTTGAAGCCGTTGCCTTGAGTCTTACCCTCAAGAACAGGAGAAAACAAGCATGCCCCCCTTCCATGTGACAGCCATTAAGATATTTAAAGATGGCTACTATATCTCTTCTCAGTCTCCTCTTTTCCAGGCTAAACATACCCAGCTTCTTCAAGCGTTTTTCATAAGGCTTTCTTTCCAGACCCTTGATCATCTTCGTTGCCGCCCTCTGCACAATTCCAGCTTGTCAATATCCTTAAATTGTGGTGCCCAGAATTGGACACAGTATTCCAAAAGTGGTCTAAGGCAGAATAGAGTGGTACTATTACTTCCCTTGATCTGGACACTATACTTCTATGATCGCAGCCTAGAATAGCATTAGTTTTTTTTGCTGCTGCATCACACTGTTGACTCATGTTAAGCTTGTGGCCCACCAAGACCCCTAGATCCTTTTCACATGTACTGCTAGTAAGCCAGGCAGTGCTCTTTAAAAAAAAGACAAAAAACAAAGGTTTAGCGGTACTCTCATTTTGACTCAAGAAAATCACCATTTTATAGTTCAAATTGGGAAAAATACAGTAAATGGACAAAAGTACAGATTCACAAAATGCTTAGGGGTATGCACACCCCTGCATCCCCCCATAAAAAAGCACTGAAGCTAGGTGTCCCCCATCCTATATTTGTGTACCTGGTTCTTCCTGCCTAAGTGCCTTACATTTGTCTCTACTGAAATTCATTTTGATAGATTGCACACAGTTCTCCAATCTGTTAAGGTCATTTTAAATCCTGATTCTGTCTTCCGTGGCATTAGCTACTCCTATTTTAGTGTCATCTGCAAATTTGATGAGCATCCCCTCAATTCCTTCATCCAAGTCATTTATAAAGACATAACCCTGTGGCACCCAACTTGTCACTTTTTCCCAGGATGACACGGAACCACTAATGAGTACTCAAGTTTGGTAAGTTAACCAGCTACAAATCCACCTAACAGTTATCTCATTCAACCCACATTTTACAGGCTTCCTCAAGAGAATATCATGGGGGACTTTGTCAAAAGCCTTACTGAAATCAAGATACACTGTGTCTACCACATTTCCCTGATCCACTAAGTTTGTAATTCCATCAAAAAAAGAAATCAGATTGGTCTGGCATGACATTTTTGAGAAACCCATGCTGAATCTCTGTTGAATAAACTCTTCCAGGACCTTCCCTGATATCAATGTCAAGCTCCAACTCCAATTAGTTTCAAGGCATCAAGGCCAACGGTCTGGGATGATGGAAATTGTAGTCTAGCAGCTTCTAGAAAACCACAGACTTGTTATGTTTGTAATTATGTAATTTTAACATGTTGTAAGCTGTTTGAACATTGTTTTAACTTTGGAAAGGCACCATACAAATAAAATGATTCATTGACTGAATTGAGTAATTCACATTTGGGCTACTGTATTCTGATAACAAAGTAAAATTGACTGTTACTAGAAACCTTATGTTTCTGGTCTTTTGTACAGAGGCAAATTTCCAAGTCACCCAAGATTAATATGGAGGCAAAAGTTTTTTTCTTTTACTTTATTGACAAAAAGTTTTAGAAAAAATTAAATAAGTAGTTTTCAAGACATCTGCAGGAGCAGTATGGACACGGGTATTGGAATAGTTCATCATGACAGATCTGCAAACATTAAAGGATCACACATCAATTAAGAAATGCTGCTGATAGAATCAACAAGTGGCAAGTCCTGTTATCTATATTCTTGCTTCACCCAAGAACTGGGCAGCCACTAGTATACAGATAAGCAAGTAGTACTTTGAAAAATGTTTCACTTTATTTTTTACACTCAGAAGTTGTACAAATAAACTTTCAGTTTTGCTGTAAGAACTACCAGGTAGAGGACAATTAACTGCTCATGAGAGGTTTAAACAACTAAACACAGAGTAAACAGGAAATTAATGAATTCTTTATCCTCCAAGTAAATTTTTTTATAAATACAAAAACAAATCCACAAATTATTTGAATGCTAAATAAATATCTACTTATTAAAGTCAGACTGAATTTCTCCAACCAGCACCAGCACACTAATTTAAATGATAAAAAGGTGTACTCATTCACTTGTAGTGTCAAAACTTTGTGCTCAAGTGACTTCAGATGTCCACTGCGTTGCAGATGACTGTTTTAGCCTAGGTAGAACCCTCACAAGACAATGCCACAGCTCCTACAAGATCTAAACAATATAACAATATTATCTGGTGCTGAAGAAAAATATTTATGGAAGGTATTTTGACACAAAATTGTCATTAAAAGTACAAAAGCTACTGTAAACCAGTACTGTATTCAAAACACATCGATCAAAGTTATTAGTCACTGAACAAAACTGTAGCAAAGGTAATCTTTCCTACATTCTCCTGAGTGCTTAATAATTGAGAACATAGTGCATGTCACACTTCCAAGGTGTGACAGATGTTATTGCTTTCTATGGCTGCATGATTTAAATATTTCATTTCCATGAAAATATAAGAGGATTCCTCTAATAGAAGTCCTTTAAAAGGAAGACGTTAGATTCGGGATTTTTTGGCTGCTGGAGCAGCACGGTCCATGTAACCAGAAGTAAGAGGAAGTCCAAGCTTGTGCGCCTGAACACGGAAAAAATCCTGAAGTCTTGTTCCAGCCTTTGCTTCACTTGTATTGCGTGGGTTATACTCAAAGCAGTTTGAAAACATCAGTTCAATGTCTTCAATGAATTCTGCTGTAAGGAAGAAAAAACAAATACACATTTAGTCCATAATGTTATAAAAATTATAGATAATCCCAGAATCAATGTTTCCTAGACAAAGACACCACCACCCTTACGGTGGATTACTTTGGCTCACAAAAGAGTATTCCCACATTTCAGCTAGAGGTAAATAATGTTCAAGTGTGTATTGTTCAATATGCTGAACACCCACTGCTGGGAGCATAACTCCTAATGCATTACTCCACTGTTTTCAGAATAACATAAAACTAAAGTCATTCAGATGCCTTGTGAATTAAACTGTGTTTAAAGCAACAGAAATAGAATTATTTTAGAAAACTTTACTTACAAGCTAGTTTGTATTCACATTTGTTGACTTTTTCACGGATTATGTTTAAGGCAATAGGTTTTTTGATAATATCATAGTAGTCTGGTACCTGCATTTAGGTAAAGAAGTACATTTTTTAAAAAATGCAGAGAGAAGGAGCAAAAAAGTACATACAATCAAAATATTTTTCATGATTTTTAGGCAAGAAATCAAGAGACCTCATTCAGAAGTTAAATCTTTTTAATCTGCCCACCCAAACAGGCAGTCCTGCCTTTTTCTGAATATCAGGAATGTGTTGAGTTTGACCAAACTGCGGGAGGCAGTGGAAGACAGGAGTACATGGCGCGCTCTGGTCCATGGGGTCACCGAGAGTCGGACACGACTAAACAGCAACAATGCAGCAGTTACAAAGTATGTATTTTACGTATTTCCAATCCATCGTCTCTTGAGAATAGGTCAATAGATCAGCCTGTTTTCAAACTCTGCAGTACAGAATCATGTGCTGAATTTGTATGCACTTTTCATTGTTCAATGTTCAAAAAGTGGAACAGCTGGTTCTCACCTGAAGGGTGTTTCTAGGTGATTAACAGGCAACATGGCTGGGTAACATCGCCATCTTGTGGCCATTACATTGTTTTACAATACAAGCCAATTTAAACTCTTACGAGTTTTTTTCCTAATAATGTTTCCCTTTCTGGATCTATTAAGTCTGTTCCTGCGGTTTGTCATTCACTGGACCAAGTTAAAATGCAAAACATCAGTTTGCATTTCCTGTCTTCAGTTGCAAGGTGGTGACATTACCCACCCATGGTGTGTGTTCAGCTACCTCCCGATAATTGCTGAGCTATGAACAAAACAGAAAATGCTGAACCTGGAGTTAACAAGCTCCCTCTTCACACAGCCAACAACAGAAGGCTTTCTGAATTTCAGGACCCAACACTGACTTTGCTGAACTGTCTCTTACACTTCCGTTGTCATAGCATTCAAATAAGGATTGGAGAAAAGTCAATCTCTCTGGCATTAGCACTACATTAGCCCATAAAGGTAAAGGGACCCCTGACCATTAGGTCCAGTCATGGACGACTCTGGAGCTGCGATGCTCATCTTGCTTTATTGGCCAAGGGAGCCGGTGTACAGCTTCCGATCATGTGGCCAGCATGACTAAGCCGCTTCTGGCGAACCAGAGCAGCGCATGGAAATGCCGTTTACCTTCCCACCAGAGTGGTACTTATTTATCTACTTATACTTTGATGTGCTTTCGAACTGCTATGTTGGCAGGAGCAGGGACTAATAAACGGGAGCTCACCCCGTCACGGGGAGTCGAACTGCCGACCTTCTGATCAGCAAGTCCTAGGCTCAGTGGTTTAACCCACAGCACCACCCATGTCCCTTACATTAGCCCATATACTCCACCAATTTTACATCTTCAAACTAGATAGGTGAGGCATACCCAAGTTATTACAGGAACATATGAAACTTTTAGTTCTAGATACGACTCAAATGTAGAGATTGAATTTCAGAAGTATTTTTCTGTTCTTCCTCTTTTTGACTATTCCTGGTTTGTCAGTAAATGTCACTTTTTACTACACTGGACCCCATCTATTTACCTGGATTTTGGACACTAGTTTCATAAAAGGCCAGCTGTCATCGTGACGCACCAATTCCACAACAAGCTGCTCAAAAGCAGACAGTTCATGAACTCCACCCTGACGTCCTGAACTTCTCCTATTCAAAGGCATTGGAGATGGCTCTGGGGGAAAACAAATTATTTAAGAAATACATTATGCTGAGGGAATAGGAACATGTTAAGAAAAGTTAAAGTGGTACAGAAACAATATGATCTGAGTTCATCCTTACTCAAAGTGCTACAGTCGAGGATAACGAAAGCTAGAATGGGTTTCCCTGCCCGCCAACCCCCCGTGTCCTCTGAAGAAAACAGGCCCCTCAAAAGACAATCATTCAGATACAACTGTTTACAGAACTACACAATTTGTGTAAGCTGGTACTAAGTATTGAGTAATGACTCGACCTGAAAGGAGCTGGCTTCCTTTTCAGAATGAAGAAAAATGATTAGTAAACAAACCGGTGTATAGTATGATGGCATCTTATGCACTTCAAACTTGCACAGTTTCAATCATATGCAATTGAAGACCAGCTGGTTGAAATTCTGCAAGGTAAATGCAAGCAAGGCAGAGAGCTTAAAAGCTCTTTTTGCACTGAGTTTTCCTCGGGTATGGAGGCTGATCTGAAAGATGTTTTTTCTTTTTGTTAGAAGATCAGCTATTTCACATTCAAACAAGGGTGCATTACGCTCCTCCAAACTTTTGCCCATCCCTGATATTAACTTGGGACAAAAACAACATAAGTTCAGTCAGAGAGGAGCATCTTTAATCTCTCTTGCTGGCCTGCCCCAAGTTGCAAACTCTCTAAGCCCATCCCAAGATGAAACAATTCAACCGATTACTCCAAGCCTTCTACCCTATAATCTTTACTTGACCAGACTAGAAAAGCTTTCTAGTATATTGCCGTGCACCATTTAAATGTTCTGAATATTCTCTATTCTCCAGCCAGGTGGCCTTGGTCTCCCTACCTAGAAAAGCCTTAAGAATGAGATTGGAGGGAGACAACCAATGAGAAAACGGAAAAGACAAAGAAAAAATGCAAGACTCGTGATCCATAGTGCTATGCCATGTATTTCTGGCAGTAAGAGTATGAAAAGCCACAGGATACAATAACAAACCTCCCTAGTTCTACATCCGTTTTGCCAGGCTTTAAGGCCAATTCACATTACTTTTACATATACCAGAGATTTCCAAACTGTGTGTTGTGACATGTTAGCGTATCGACTGCATTGTGTAGGTATGTCGCACGAATGCTCCCTGTGCTCCTCCCAGGGCTGGAAAGGGGTTAGTTTAACCTCCAGCTTGCTAGTAAAACTGAATTACTATGTCACACACTGATGCATGTCTAAAAAATAGGGTTGCCATACATCCTGGAATTCCCAGACATCTCTTCTTCTGGGGGCCTTACATGCCCATCGGGGAGGAATTTTGCATTTTAAACCAAATGTCCTGGATTTTGGAACACTGGTTAATGTGCTGGCTGTGGCGGGCGTGGTTGGCGCGGGCTTGGTGGCGGCAGAAGGGCTATCAGGCAATTGCCCTAAAAAAGCTCAACAACCTTTTGTGTCCAGATTTTTACCTCTTGAAATATGGAAAAAACCCCACTGATATGTCACCAACATGAAAAGTTTGGAGAGCTCTGATATATACTATGATGAAAACTTCTTTCTGCCTTACACCTGAAGGCAATGTCAAAAGAAGCCATCTACCTGTTCCACATGGCAGTCACAAACAGGCTGAATTCATTCTACAGCCAATAGTATTTTAAGGATTCAACATACCTGTAGATTGTCGTTTCCTACCCCTCTTTTTGGGCTCTGTGTCTTGAGGAGAATTTTTTACAATAGGAATGGGAGAACTTTTCTTTTCCTTTGAATCTGTAGCATCAACAATTCTGAAGCCGAGAGAACTGGAAGGACTACTCTCTGGAGTATTATCTGCTGTCTTCCTTCCTCGGCGTCGCCTCTGGGGACTGGTCAACTCTATAAATGTGTCTGCTTGTAGCAAATCTCGATTCTGACGAGTTGTACGGCTGCTAAGTCTTGATGATTTTGCTACTGATGAAGGAGCAGACCTTGTCTTTCTTATGCCCTTCCCAGTATCTTTACTTGCAAATCCGGTTTGCTTAGGTGTATTCTGCTGACTCCGGGAACTGTATCTTCCAGTACTCTGACGCTGGCTGTATTGACCTGAGATGCTGGTTGCAAGTTTTGCAGCTCTTGTTCTTAAAGCAAGTTTTACTTGAGGTTTTCTTGATTTGGATAAGCTGTAAGAAGTTACAAGTATCAATTTCTGTGATACAACTAGTATCTTTGTTCCTCTCTATTCTTCAAAGTTGTGAATTTAGCACTCAATTAACCGTTTTAGACGGATAAATTTGCTCTGTCTCAATAACTGTCAGGTTACCAATTATAGAATGACAAATTCTTCTTTGCAAATTTAAAACTAAGAAACTACCCATAGTTATCCTATCTTAATTGCAAGTACACACTTTAAACAAAACACTATACCCTTGGGTGATTTCATATCAAGTGATCCAGCTTTCTTACCTCATGTTGTCCAATTTTCTTAATATTTTGTACACTTGTTGAATGATCAAAACCTTTAAAGCTCAGCTCTGGGTTGAGATACGTCAAAGCCAAAAACACCAATCTCTTCAGAACTTCATGGGCTTTAATATACAGTATGTCACATGATGGACTTACTTAAAATATATGTACAAAATATTTTTTAAAAAATGTGATCCTATTGAGATCCCAAGATGAAATTTTGCAGGTAGCTCTTAGAAATATTAAATAATCAATACACTTTTTGGATTTTTTTAATCATATTTTTTAAATCACTTTTAACAAATTAAAATTTTGTACCTTAAATTTAAAATTTTAAGTAAGTCCATCATGTGACATATCATATTAACGGCTGTGAGAATTCTGCATGGATAGAGCCAACTTGGTGGCTGATTTACCTTTCATCATCCTCTTCTTGAGAATCAGAGTTGTCCTCATCCTCTTCATCTTCATAACCTTCTTCCTCACTATGTCCAGTATCTTCATAACTGGTTTCATCTTCCTCCTCTTTAATCTGTTCTTCAGCCTCTTCATCACTTTCCACAGAAGGTCTCTGTCGGGATGAGAGGCGTCTGGAACGCTGCTTTGGTCGACATTCTGGGCAAAACCAGTCTCCATCGGGAACAACCTAAAAAGAGGCAGCATGCCTTTGTAAAATACAACTACTACTTATGGTTACAATTTTAAAACAAAACAAAACAAAAGTTGAATTACCTTGAGCTTTGGTCTTATACAGTAAATGTGATAGCCTCGATCACAGACATCACACAGCACCATGCATTCAGCATCTCCTTTCTTTCTGCACATTTTGCAGCGAGCATTTAAGATAGATTTGGACCAGATTACACTTCGCTCTAGTGTTGAGAGGTGGAGGAAGATTTGAGAGAGGCTAGCAGAAGACAGAAGTGATTCTCTCCAACGGTCCAAGACTGTTTTATGTGAACGGCCACCATCACTGGCATCTTTACAAGAAAGAGTGATAAAGAACAATTACGCTGCAAACTTCCCAATAATTGTATTCATTATACAAAAACAACTTATTCATAGAATTAGAGGCCAGGTCCTCTTATGAATCAGAAACTGGCTAAATAACCTGTAGACAGGGGGAAGTGATGCAAATCAGGTTTCTGCTGCCTCTTTAATGAAGTAGGAATAGATTTGACAGTTCTCCCAATGGAGGGAAGAAAGGAATGGGATCTTCCAATAACATGAGTTGGGTGGTGCTATTTAACTTGTTCAAAAATGATAAGGCCTTAGGGGTGGGTTAAAAGGCAGACAAACTTGCAAACACTACCAAATTGTAGCCCACCTGGGAAACAGGGAACAGCTCCAAAGGGATCTCATTCCAAACATGGGCAACAAAATGGAAAATGAGATTCAGCAAGAAAAAAGTGAGGCATACTGGGCCCCAAAAATCCTAAATTGACATATACACTGATTTGGGATATGAACTGGCAGTGGAATTTCTAAGAAAGCCATCTTGGGGCCATGATGGATAAAAAGTTAACTCAGTTTGTGGCAGCTTTCTATCCTGACTTCATTCTCTCTTGATAGGGAGAGGTGTCTTATTACCATATTTACTCAAGTCTAATGTGCCATCGAATCTAATGCGCACCTCCATTTCAGAACCTTGAAACAAACAAAAAAAAGGATTTGTTGGCGAATGTAAATGTGCCATCGAATCTAATGTGCATCTTAATTTTTGCAACATAATTTGGCCAAAACAAGTGAAAATTAGATTTGAGAAAATACGGTATGTCACCCAATGGAATGGTTCCTGTTCAGATACTCATCCAGTCAGCCTTGCCTTCCTCTAGCGGGGCATTTCGTTCCAAGTCCACATTTCCATTTTTCTTTCTGCTGCTTATTTTTAATTTTAACTTTCTTTTTACTTTGGCAAACTTCAGGTTTCCCTAAACATGCTGATATATTTCTCCTGTTCTCAATCACCCCATTTTGGCTATAATCCTGCTGGCACTCACCACATGAGTTTGCTATTAGAAGACATGATGATTAAATAAATCAATCATAAAAATGGAATCAAATTATAAATATACAGGGCATATCACTTAGAGACAACTGGGTGTTCATTGTAAGGACCAATAATATGAAAACTAATTATTAAAGTTATAATTTGCCTGATGCCTTCCAATCATAATAAAAGAGAATATCCTCACTCTTCCAAAGACAGACACACACACACACACACACACACAGAGAGAGAGAGAGAGAGAGAGAGAGAGAGAGAGCGCATTTCCCAATAAGCAATTCATCCATTCAGGAAATGATATATAGGCACTTGGGTGATAATCCTTTTTGAAGCTTCATTACCCTCAACAAATAAGGATTTAGCTGCTTAAAAGGCAATAAAAGCTCCAAGAATTTGCATAGAATCATAGAGTCAGAGAATTGTAGAGTTGGACCCAGAGGGTCATTTAGTCCAACCCCCTGCAATGCAGGAATCTCATCCATGACAGAAGGCCGCCCCACCTCTGCTTATAAACCCCCAATGAAGAACAGTCCACCACCTCTCATAGGAATCTGTTCCACTGTGGAACATCTCTTATTGTCATACAGTTCTTCCTGATGTTTAGTCAGAATCTCCATTTCTGTAACTTGAATCTTTTGGCTCAGGTACTAGCCTCCAGAGCAGGAGAAAACAAACTTACTCAGATTAGGGGACCTTCTCTCCAACTTTCAGTTAACTTGCACTCTCTTCCCCAAACCCAAACTGTCAGTTTCCTTAATTTCTGTTCCTTTTATGTTCACTTCTTCCTCTATTACAGCTTCCCTTTTTTATCCCCTTCCTCTCTACTCCCAGTTTATTCTTATTTTTAAATATTAATATTTTCTCTATCCAATTTATTTCAGTGAACTCTCCAGTTCTTTGACCTCAGTTGGGGGACCCTCCCCCCCAGCAACATTTCCATCTCCCAGCCACCTTTACTCAGTTCCCCCTTCTCCACCCACCCAGCCACACTGGTTCTCCAGTTCCTGCATCACTGCTCAATGCCTCATTCTTCTGAGTAGAAGAGATGGCTATCACCTAGGAGTCAGTCAGGACAGATTTCCTGGCTTGGTGGCAGACCAGGCACAAAGTAGGAAGACTTAGGGGTGGGGGTTGAGGAAGAAAGAAGGGAAAGGCCAGAAGGTACAGCAGCCACCAGGTGCTTCTTCTTTCTTTCAGTACAACCATTCCTTTTGCCCCCCTCCTTCCTTCCCCTCCATCTCTGGCACCAACAACACTGTCTCTTAATTACCCCATCTTTCTTTCTTGCTTCCCCTCCAACTTTGAATGCTTCAGCCTCCCTCTCTAACCAGCTTCTGCTCCCACATGTGCTCATGCATTGCACAGACCTACTGCTGCTGACAGCTAGAGACAGGGTATGCAAATGAGGAGCCACTGGGCAGGCTGCATCACTGAGATAGCTTAGGTTGTCCTGGTACACAAGCTACACTGGAGACAAGTTCTAAATGACTTGATACCAGCTTATATGAAGGACTACCTCTGCAGTGGTGCCCCGCAAGACAAATGCCTCGCAAGACGAAAAACCCGCAAGACGAAAGGGTTTTTCGGTTTTTGCGTCACTTCGCTAGACGATTTTCCCTATGGGCTTGCTTCGCAAGAAGAAAGCCCATAGGGAAATCTCCGGGGACCTCTTTAAAATGCTGGCGGTGGGGAGCAAAGCCTTCCCCCCCCCCTCCGGCCTTCAGAAGAGGTCCAGGAAGGCCGGCGGGGGCCGAAAGGCTTTGCTCCCCACCGCCAGCATTTTAAAAGCGGTCCGGGATAGCAGGGAAGCGCTTCCCGCTATCCCGGACGGCTTTTGAAGGCAGACGGGGGGGAACAAAAACTTTTGCCCCCCGCCGGCCTTCAGAAGAGGTCCTGGACCTCCCTGCCTGCCTTCCCGGGAGAGCAGAGAAACGCACTGCGATTCTCCGCTCTCCCGGACGGCTTTTGAAGGCAGGCGGGGGGAGCAAAGACTTTTGCCCCCTGCCGGCCTTCAGAAGAGGTGTTCTGAAGGCTGGCGGGGGGCGAAAGTCTTTGCTCCCCCCCCGCCTGCCTTCCCGGGGGCTTTAAAATCGCCCCGGGACAGCGGAGAAGTCCTCCGCTGTCCCGGGGCGATTTTAAAATGCTGGCGGGCGGCAGCGCTGCCGCCCGCCAGCATTTTAAGATCGCCCCGGGACAGCGGAGAAGTCTCCGCTGTCCCGGGAAGGCAGGCGGGGTGGAAGCAAAAACCTTCGCCCCCCGCCGGCCTTCAGAAGAGGTCGGGGGACAGACTGTCCCCAGATCTGGTCTGAAGGCGGTTTCCATAGGAACGCATTGATTGATTTTCAATGCATTCCTATGGGAAACCGTGCTTCGCAAGACGAAAAGACTTGCGGAACGAATTAATTTCGTCTTGCAAGGCACCACTGTAACCGTATCAACTGTATCGCCCATTCCCTCAAGATCAAGAGGAGAGGGCCTGCTGCAAGCTTCGTTCATTTGGAATACAAGCAAGACCTTCTCTGTGGCTGAGTCCTGATTCTGGAATACCAGCTGGATGTTAGAATATTTCTGTTGCACCTTAAAAGGGAGCAGGCTTTGTGAGTCACAGAGTCTGCGTTATTTCCTGTTCACAGGATGTTTCTGTTGTGTCTATGCTTTCGTTTCTCTCTCTGTGCCTGAGACACCGAAGCAGGCAGTCATGTTTTCTTTGTTCTGACCAACGCTGAATAAAAATGTAAATAATGCTCTCCTGCGTGCATCTTTCGCTGTGCATTATCTGCTGATAGAGCGTGCACCAGCTCTGGAATGTGGCAAGCTATTTCTGGAGCTCGTGTCGCTAATTGAATGATACTGCGTGTCTACGGGAGGCCGATGGATCGCAACGGAGACGACGTGGGGTCATGATGGACTCTGTCTCCCTGGCAGTATCCCAACACTGGCACCATCACCTAAACCATTTGTGTCAAGCTAAAGTTCTCTTTGTTCTAAGAAGTTTTTGGTTTGTCAAACACTTGAATGCCTGTTGCTGGTTTTCTATTGTTTCATGGTTTCTTTAACTTCTTAAGTTTATCTTATATAATTTCATGAGCGTTCTATTTTTTATTATTTTTGTTGCAAGTCACCTTGAGTGCCTCACATTAAGGCAGAAGAGTGAGCTCAAAGTGTTTTAAACAAAAAGGACATGAGTGGCCACATTTGCACATATAGCTTATGGTTTGTTGTGAGCACGGATATTGTTCTTCCCCTAGTGCAGTGGTTCCCAACCTTTTTTTGGCCATGCCCCACCTAAGCATCTTTAAAATCCTGATGCCTCCCCCACCATGACATATAAGTCTTATTATTCAAAAGGTGAACTCCTATTCACGTGGAGGAAGCCTAAAAGGCCATTCACTGTTAATTCATTTTCGAATTGTCCCCCTCCCCAAAATCAAATTGCCCCCCTGTGGGGTGTGTGCCCCACATTGGGAACCACGGCCCTAGTGCAAGTGGAGGGAATAAAACATGATCCCTGACTGAGTGCTGCATCTCAGATGGGGATCATGGCTTGTTTCATACGAACAAACCATGACTGGGTAGCCAAGAACAACTTTGGGCTTCCCAATCATAGTCTGAAGCAAAGCAACCACAATCCTTTAATTCATATGTAGCACTATGTCAGGCAACATGGTTTACTTGTGCTAACGGAGAAGTGAAATGGGAGCTGTCTGCTTTCACGGTAAACCATTGACTACAGTTTATTGCAACATGCAAATGCAGCTGCCCAAGTAGAAGTAGATTCCTCTCCCTTAGTGCAATGTTTTAGGTGTGCTAGAGAACTTGCTCAGTATCAATAGTGAAGCAGATTTTGAGTAAGGGACAGTGTAACCCTGTCCTGATTTTTTTCTAGTTATCACTACCTTCACAGAGGAAAACTTTGATTTCAGAAGGCACTGAACCAGCTCAAGATATATGGTTGGATTTCAGTTTGGCTACAGAGATCGCTGTAGGGATCTTTTACAAGTTAAGACACCAAAATAAAGGTAAAAGTTCAGTGAAATATTTTATCCTTAAGCTCTTCGCTATTCCTTTCTAAAAAGACTTTCACAACTGTGATTCTATGTGGTGGTATTCAATCAAACATTTCCAATATTACAAGCAGATTTGGCTGTGCAAGAACTTCCCCTCCCTCTCCTTTCCCTGTCGGCCCCCTAAATCGGCTCTGGATGTTTGGAGGAAAGCAAACAACAGCTTTGGTGGGGCTTGTGGGAAGAGGCAAGGTAGGGAAGGTTCTGTTGTGCAGCCAAAAGTGCTCATGCTCGTGGAAAGGTTTAGTTTGATACTGCCTACGATTTCAAAGCTGCATTGCTATGCTCAAAAGGTGATCATGGGACTAATATACTAAAGACACCCGCAGCAGATGAAATGTAATTTTAAAAGATTAAATATGGAATAATGTCAATCATTTACCATCTTTCTGACTAGACTGATCTTCTCTTTTCCTCCTTTTATCCCCTTTTTGGTCTCTCTTATTTTCTTCTGCATCACCTAGTGTTAAATGCATACAGTTATTTCAAGCCCGGTTTGGAAATAAACGGGAACCTTTCACTAGTATGCTCACCCTATTTCCCTAAAACTAAGGAGTTAATGTTGATATTTGGATTTGCCTCAATATCCAGAGCTGTGTTACATCACATGCCTCTTGACACGACGTATTAGTACATTCCCAGATCAGTACAAAGGGATAGGAAGAGGTGCTTCCTATTCCAAAAGTAACCATGCATACCCTAGGCCTATGCTCACAGTACACAAGATGCTTTCTTAACATCAGGGGTATCAGCTCCTGGGGGCTGAGCCCTTTTGGGCCCCCTGGGTATTTTGGGGGTAGGGCCCACCCCCTCAATGTCCAAAAGCGCAGAGGCAAAGTATGGAGACACACGTAGTGCGGCTCCAGTGGCCTACTCCTCCTCCAGCCACCGCAGAGGGGAAGGAAGGTCGAAGCCGCCTCCCATCGGTGAAGGAAGGAAGGAAGGAAGGAAGTGAAGGAGGAGCCCCCATCACTGAAGCCCTGCAGGCGCCGTGTTTGGCTCCGCCTCCAGTTCCTCCTGACATTGTACACGGGACGTCAGTGTCATGTGTGGCGTCACACACATGACATTAGCCCTCGCAATCTGGCACCTCTGGTTACCATCATTCATCATTTGCCAAGTGAATCACATTTCCCCCAACATTTATGAGTGTTCAGGTGTGGCCTAACACCCACACAATCCATTCATCCCACTTTTGTGACGGATTGATTTCAAATATGTTCCAGGCCACCTTACTCCAGATTGGCAATTCTAGAGCGTTTTCATCACCATTCTTATTTTGAGTTTACTTGCCCTTCATCACCATAAGGTCCCGGGTGGGTTGCAGCTATTTAAAACACAGTTTAAAGCAATTTTGCATTTTCAATGACTTGTTCAGCACAGTAACTGGCAATTTGTCAACACATTCTTTGGACATGGACTATTCTTTTGTTCATAAGCAGCACAGGGCTCTAGAAGTAGGTACGTACCAAGTGGAGCTTTGAGGAATTTACGTTCAATGCCTTGCTGTATTTGAAGCAGTGCTGATGCCAGGTAATGGACAACATTATTCACGGGCTGCGGAGTGCTTGTATTAGTTGAAGCGGTGCTTCTAGGTTCAGGTTTTAATACAATCAATCTAAATTAAAGTTTAAAATTCATCAGTTTTAAACTACATATACTTTTTACATTGGTGGTGTGAGCAGAACAAGAATGTACAAACATGCATTCTGTGGACTTCATTGAAATAAATAAGCATTTGTTCCACAAGTAACCAAGTATACAAATCAAGTTTAAGTAGTGTATATGCAGAATAATATAACCATGAAGTCTCTCTTGGCACTTTCATTAATACATATATAAATATTTATATTAATCTAATCACTAAGAGCGATTTCCATGGACGCTGTGCACAGTGTACTAGTAACTTCTATATAGGCCTCATCCAAAGAAATGAAACAAACTTTGGAAGTAGTGTTTTCCAGGAGCTATGCTTTCTGCTCCAAGTAAGATCTCAAAACAACATTACCTGATACCACCTCAAACACACTCTTGTGTGTTACAAAATCCCTAACAGGGCCACTTCACACAATCTCTTACACAATCATTTCTGTATAGCAATTGTGTATAGCCAGCATATACCCAGTAATGTGTGATTAGCACACTTATTTTCGCACATGTATTAGCCACAAAAATAAGCACTAATCACAACCCTTAAGTACATGAAGCAAAAAAGACCTACATACTTGATTCACCTGACACAGAGTATCTGTGTACAAAATTTATCTTATGTGAAACTGGCCTCAGCCGTGCAAGTCTAATATGCCATCAATGGTGTTAAACATAACTTTAAACTAACAAAGAGCACAATTCTCAGGTCAGTTAAATCAGTTATGGAAAAACCTCACACAGATGTCATCTCAAGAAACAGAATACAGTGGTACCTTGGTTTACAACAGTCCTGTCTATGAACTATTCGGTTTACGATCTCCGCAAAACCGGAAGTACTGTTACAGTTTGCGAACTTTACCTTGGTTTACGAATGGAAGCTGAACGGTGGGAGGCCTCATTAGGGAAAGTGCACCTTGGTTTAAGAACGGACTTCCATAACAGATTAAGTTCGTAAACCGAGGTACCACTGTATTGGAAAGAAATAAGGGCTACAATATAGGTGCTTTGCGGATTTATAAACTCCAAAACAAAAAGAAAAATTAAGCAATAGAAAATAAAATTAGTTTAGAAATCTTATAATCCAAATACACTGATATATTTGAGTCGCGTAGATCAAACACAAAATTTTAGTAATGAAATAATGCAGCCATTATTTCACAATAAAACACCTATACTATTTTATTGCTTCACGGAACTGAAAATAGGAATGCTGTCTCTTGACATCATAATTGGTAATAATCAATAAGGTGTCATTTGTTCAGCAATTTCCAGAGAAAGCCAAACATCAAATATACTTAACATCACTACTAGGGCTGTGCCAAATTTTTGTACTCGAGCGTTTTCAAAACAAAGCCATGCTTTTGAGGGAGAGTGCCTAGCTTGCCATTTTCTGTTGGAAAACAAAGTGTTGTCTTACACAAAACAAACCAGAAAAAATATAGTTTATGGATGTTGTTTGATACAATAGCACAGGAGTGGGGAACCATGTCCCAGATCCTTAGAAGAATTGGCCTTGCTAAAAATACCACAATGCGGGGAAATGCTTTTAGTTAAGAACCACCCCCCTCAAAAATTTCATTCTTCACTGGATAAAGTGGAGCAAAAGAATGAAAAGCAAACTGCCCATCCCATATTTAATTTTAAATAGCACAACTAAAAGGTTGCTGGTATTACCTGTCTCTTGCAATACCTCTTGCTTGATTATCTACTTCCATCTCTTCTACGTCATCAGTCACAGTTTTCATTATACCATTTTCTTTGTTTTCATCATTTAGTAACTCATATTGCCCACTTTCTAAGGCTGTCCTCCAAATTTGCCTGTCTGCTACCTATAAAGCATAATACATTTATTGAAAGGATTAACACAAAGATAAAGATGATTTTTAAAGTTGCATTTTCAAGCAAATGGAAAATTATTAATTATTAGACCTGTTAGGCACTTGTTGCCCAAAGGTCTCCAAGTGATTTATAACACATTTAAAAACATGAATATACATACATTATACCATTAAAAATTAAAAAAATAATGTCCGTAACAGCCACAGAGAGCTTGACAGCACACTGAGGGGAAAAAGATAAGTTTTTACTTGGCACCAAAAAGATTTCAAGAATGGTACTAAGTGGACCTCACTGTGGAAGAGCATTCCACAGATAGAAAAGTGCAATTGAAAATACCCACGCCTTTGCCACCACCCTCCAAGCTTCCCTCAGAGGGGGGACCTAGAGAAGGGGCTCTGAAGAAGTTCCAAGAGTCTGTGAAGGTTCGTATTGGAATAGGTGTTCCAAAAGATCCTGAATCATAAACAGCTTCCTAAGTGAAAATCAGCACTTTGAATGTGGCTTGAAAGCATACAGGCAGCTAACTGCAGATGTATCAGATTTAGTGTACTATGAACTGTTTGCCTGGAACCTGTCAACAGCTGGGCAGCTGGATTCTGCACTAACTGAAGTTTCAGAACTGTTTTCAAATGCAGCCCCACATAGAGCACATTGCATCAGTCCACCCCTGAGATTACAAGAGCATAGATTACTGTAGCCAAGTTATCCAGTCCAGATAAAGTTTAGCTACCAGTCTAAGCTGATGGAAATTGCTCCACACCACAGAGGCCATCTGTGCCTCAAGTGACAGCAATGGATCTAGGAGAATCATCAAACTACAAACTCACTTCCTTCGGAGGGAGTGTGACCCCATATAGAGCAGGCTGCACACTATTCAGCTGGTAAGAGGAATCACCCACCAGCAGCATTTCAATCTTGTTTGGATAAAGCTTCAGTTTTGGCGCTCTTCCAGTCCATTATCCAAATTAACTCACTTTCTAAATTGATTCACTTAACAAGAAAAAAATCACAAGTATCCACTGTTAACAACACTAAATGTGTCCTGAGTATACAGCGAACAAAAAACAAACAAAAACCAGACACAGGAACACAGGCCTGAATCACACTGATATAGCAGAAATGCAAAATAAATAAATAAAATGCAGAAATGCTACTGCCTCAAGTGAAAGGCAGGAAAGTAACTGGGGTTGCTTCAAGGAAATGGAACTGGAAAAGTTTCTTGTGAGGCGACTTCATTCCTGGCTTCAAGCACTGGGAGAGCTAGCCCCACTTTTCAGTACAGTGGTACCTCGGGTTACATTTGCTTCAGGTTACAGACTCCGCTAACCCAGAAATAGTAGCTCGGGTTAAGAACATTGCTTCAGGATGAGAACAGAAATCATGCTCCAGCGACGCGCCAGCAGCAGGAAGCCCCATTAGGTAAAGTGGTGCTTCAGGTTAAGAACAGTTTCAGGTTAAGAACGGACCTCCGGAACGAATTAAGTACTTATCCCGAGGTACCATTGTATAACATCACAGGAGAACAAGAAATAACCAGCACTCCCTGTCTCTCTCCATCGCACAGGGTGACGAAGACAGTTTACATACCAAAATCAGGCCGAAACCCAGATTTATATGGATCTAGAAAATTTGCCTCCTCCAATAATACCTGGACCCGGCTGGCAACCACTATCAAGAACCTTGCCCAAAAGGGGACATTTGCTATTGGTTTAAAATTATTAAGATCTTCTGGATTGAGGGAAAGGTATTATGTCCACAGAGGTCAAGCAGGTTTTAAGGCACAATATTCATCATAAAAACACAAATAGTAAAATACCTTAATACAGCCCAAAGTTCCTTGATAGATTCTATCTTCAATATCCAAAAGAAAGTCTCTGAGTCTCAATTCAAGCTGCTTTTCTGCAGACATCGGAGCTGCATCATATGTATTCTGTGTTTTCCCACGTACTGGATACAACTTGCTTTCATTTTGAGGTTTCTCTGTAAAAGCAACCAATACCTTAAGTAGCAGTTTCCAAATGAACATTAAAATACAAGAAGTTACAGCTCCTTCAAACCAAGACCAAAAGCATGCCACCTAAACACATTGTCTAAGAGCAGTATAGACAGGTGAGTATCACCAAAGCCAATTACAGTTTTTTCTCCCAAAACAAAAAATTCACATCAGCTCAAATGACCACAAATAAGGAAAGTGTAAAACCCAAGACAGCTTCAAATTAGAAGGCTGTTATTTGGAATGCAGTGGTAAATTGCTATTGCAGAGGGGCGGGGAACCTCTGGCCTGCAGGGTGGTCCAATATGTCCCATGAATCCCATTTCCCTCAAACCACACCTACCTGTCAATCAACTGACTGCACTTGTGATGTCAGTTAAAGGGTGAGAGGGTGGAATTCAATCCTGCACTGAGGGCACATGTTCCTAGCAGAAAACAAGCACCCACAGGTTGATGAGAGAAGCCACCTACCTCATTTGGCCAGCAAGGTCAATTCTTCTAAGGATCTGGGACATGGTTCCCCACTTGTGTGCTATCGTATCAAACAACATCCATAAACTACAGTGGCACCTCAGGTTAAGAACTTACCATATTTTTCGTTCTATAGGACGCACCGGACCATAGGATGCACCTTGTTTTAGAGGGGGAGAACAAGAAAAAAAATTCTCCCCCCCTCTGCTCAGCGCCCCTTCAGCAAAGCGGCAGGAGAAACGGAGCCCCTTCCATTTCTCCTCCCACTTGGCTGGAGGTGTGGTGCGCAGCTCTCCCTCTCTGCTGAAGCCAGGAAAGTCCTGCTCTCCCGCCTTCAGCGAAAGGAACCTGAAGCCTGCTCAGCGAAAGGAACCTGAAGCCTGCGGAGTACCAGCAGGAAGTGGCGCTGCGCTCTGCAGGCTTCAGGCGGCTATCCTTGAAGCCTGGAGAGCGAGAGGGGTCGGTGCGCACCGACCCCTCTCACTCTGCAGGCTTCAGCGAAAGCAATGTGAAGCCTCCGGAGCACTCCCTCTGCGCTTTGGAGGCTTCGCGATGCTATCGCTGAAGCCAAGGAGCCTGCATTCGCTCCATAGGACTCACACACATTTCCCCTTAATTTCTGGAGGGGGGGGGAGTGCGTCCTAGAGAGCGAAAAATATGGTAATTCGTTCTGGAGGTCTGTTCTTAACCTGAAGCACCACTTTAGCTAATAGGGCCTCTTGCTGCTGCCACTGTGCCACCGCTGCATGATTTCTGTTCTCATCTTGAAGCAAAGTTCTTAACCCGAGATACTATTTCTGGGTTAGTCTGTAACCTGAAGCATATGTAACCCAAGGTCCCACTATATATTTTTTCTGGTTTGTTTTGTGTAAGACAACACTTTGTTTTCCAGCAGAAAATGGCAAGCTAGGCTATGGCTTTGAATATTACATTAAGCCATAGTTTACACTACTTGGTTTTAATGTGAATGAGCAGGTGCACACTGCTTTTTCTGTGGTGACTCCCTGTTTGTGGAATGTTCTCCCCAGAAAGGCTCATCTGGCACCTTCATTGCATATCTTTAGGCATCAGGCAAAACTGTTTCTCTTTAATCAGGCCTTTGGTTCTGGCTGCTTAACATTCTATGTCTTAACATTTAAATGTGTTTGTGGGAGCAGGGGTTATGGGTTTGTTTTCATTCTCGTTCTTGTTTTTAATTATGTATTTTGTGTTCACATTTTGTACTGTGAATAGGGCTGGGTGATATCAGCTTTTCAACATTGCTATCACCAGCCAAACATTGTGATATAGTGACACATTGTGACGTTGAAAAGTTGAGGAAGGAGCAAGCTGCAATGGCCCTGCGAGGCACTGGGGTGAAACCAGTACCCAGCACAGGAAGGAAGGAAGGAAGGAAGGAAGGAAGAAAGGAAGGAAGGAAGCAAGCAAGCAGTGGAGAAGGTAAGGCGCAGGGAAGCCCCACCCACGATATACTCAAGAAAATCCAGAATATTTACCTGAAATATGGAATTTTTCTACAGGAAAACTGTCCAGTTGTTTAGATATTCTGTTTTTTTCCTGCAAAAGAATTTCCTTTAAGGCACTTTCCCTGTATCCTCTGGAATTGAGAGCTGCTAGAAGTTGGTTCAGTTGTTCCTGAGAACTGTAAAAGCACCACCGGTTTGGCTTATGTATTGGCAACGACACCTGTACAGTAGCACCCGTATGGAAATCTTGGTGACTGTTAGAGGTAGATTCTGTCTTCAAAGACTCTGAAGTTTTAGTAGTAGTCTGAGATTTATCTGCAATGTGACCCTGTACATTATTTTGAAATGAAGATGGCCGAGGCAACAACATATCTTCTGTAAGACCAGAATAGTCTTCTTCCACAAATAATCCTGGAACAGATGGGAAAACCCAGTAGCGTCGGTATAGGCGGTCCCGGCCCAAAGGAGAGATATTTGTACAGGCTGTGGCTTTCTGAATCTTTTCTGTAAGTTCCCTTTCTTTTGCTTGCTGTTCCTGTTTCAAAGCTTCTTCCTCCTCTGGAGTGAGTGGCTCACGTTTTTCACCAGTTGTCTCTATTTGCCTTGCCAGATCTTTAAAGCCATTCTGTCTTCTTCCTGAAAGAGCAAGCAAAAATGTTTTATTTCTTTATTTAATACATTACCTGGCCACTCTCTGACCAAAGTGACACAACTATACATAGCACAGGTAGCTTAGAGTAGCATAAGCAGGCGTTTGCTCAAACAAATAACACAAGAAAATTTCAAGCAGGTAGCAAGATATCGTAACTTCTAAATTTTTCTTCTGCTCTTTTTGTACCATCAATCAACTAATGTCTTTATAGGCCCAATGTGTGGCTTCATTCACAATTTTTATATGGAAATTCTGTCTTCTGCGTGTTTCTGAACTAATTTCTTACATTAGCATCCCACCTCTCCTTCAAGGAGCTCAAAGCAGTGTACACAGCTCTTCTTCCTTACTCTTTTATTTTCACAACCCAGGGAGATAAGTTACACCCAAGAGCACCTAGTGAACATCATGGTTAAGTGGGTCTCCTCAGTTCTAGCCCATCACTCTAACCACTGCTCTACTGTGCAAGGGGAAAGGGTTTGTACCTTAGACACAAGCATTAGAAACCCATGATGGAAAAGAGTAATGAATGAGGCAGCCTTAAGTATCAAACTAGATCAATGGAATTATAAATCCATTAAAAAAAATGAAGCTCTGTCTAACAGGATGATGCAGGTAGTGAAGTTAACTCTACTCTTGCCTTACATTAAAAACCCTAGAAGCAATATCGTACAGCAATAGAAAATCAATACACAGCAATGAAAATGCACTAGAAATGAACTTACCTCCTCTTCTCTTTTTGTTTGGCACAATGTCATCTTCCTCATCTGTCATAGCATCTAAGTCTTGCTCCTTTGATTCAGTTTCTTTGCTCTCTGTGCTTGTATCAAGCTCTTCCCGCTCCTCCTCACTGATACAATAGACATACCAAAAAATATAAAGCCCTCTAAGTTCAAAGAGAATTGCACATGCATAGCATATTGTAACACACCATAGAACACAGTCTGCACAATTGCACTGTGCGCCACATTAAAAAACCCCCACACAGAATAAAGTTACTCCCACAAGCAGAGAACTCCCAAGTTTTGAAATGTCCACACTGTCACGTTTACTGGAGATGAAAACAGGTCTGGCTGGGCTGGCTTTTGATAGGTCACATTTGATTTTCCAAAGTGTTTTATAATAAAAATCAAAGTGCATGCATGTGTATTGAACTCTTCTACTATGTTATCCCACCTATAGTATAAAATTTGATATATATTTAACTGTTTTATCTTCCTGTGATCATATTACGTAAATATAATAACCAGAAAGCAAGATAATCTAAGAAGTTTTTATTGTTCATGGAAATATTTAAATTGAAACTGTGTACACTAACCCCAGCATGTGAAATTAAGCACTATCCTAATTAATATGTAAATATTAACAACTGATCATACCCAATTGATACGTCAATTGCAGGATTTTTCTGCTCTTCTTTCAGTTTCTCCTGCTTCTCTTTCATCTTTAGTTCTTGTTCTTTTAGTCTTTCTTCTTTTTTCTTGCGGATTCTGATGTTATACAATACACACAGATGGTTAGTTGGAGCATATAGGGTAATCAACCATTTCCTCTAATTACATCACTCTACTGAAAAGAACAGAGACCCAACATGCAGGAGATCCTTATGTGCATCTTGATGCACAGAAATATCTGGATGAAGGCCATGGTACATAATAAATATCACTAAAATAAATAGTACTAAAGGCTTATTGTTCAACAGATGAGCACGTGAAAGGTCTGAGGTTCGTTCCCTGGCATTTACAAGCAGGGATGGGAAAGAACTCCATCTAAAACATTGAAGAGCTGCTGCCAGTCAGTATACGGCACCTTTCCCCAAAGAAACACCTGTGGATGCCATGGCATGCTCAGCTATCTTTCACTGTGTCCACACAAGGCTGTCCTCTTTTACAGCACACTATCAGGATCATGGGGAAATCAGGAAGCCCAAGAGCGCACACAGGACAATGATTTCACTACTTTTTTACTGCAGCTACCAGTAAAGCTATGACGAGTGGGGGCTTCTCCTACACCAGGAGTAGGCAACCTAAGGCCCATGGGCTGGATGCGACCCAATCGCCTTCTCAATCCGGCCCACGGATAGTCTGGGAATCAGAGTGTTTTTACATGAGGAGAATGTGTCCTTTTATTTAAAATGCATCTCTGGGTTATTTGTGGGGCATAGGAATTCGTTCATCTTTTTTCTTCAAAATATAGTCCAGCCCACCACATGGTCTGAGGGACAGTGGACTGGCCTATGGCTGAAAAAGGTTGCTGATCCCTGTCCTACACCAACGCTAGACTTAGAGTGGCCCTTTCCTGCTCTTCCATCCATGACTGAGCTTCCCCCACCTTTCACCATTTTATGCATTCTCTTCCTCTGTAGGTTCTCTTCCTTCCTGCTTTGTATGGTTTTTTTTTGCCCCGCCCCGCCCCTCTTTGTTTGGGGGTTTCTCTCTCTCCCACTCCACTGCATGTGTGTGTGATCAGAGTGTGCAGTACACACACACACGGAAGTAAAACAAGAAGAGCAGACGGATACTCCCAATGTTTTGTAACTGCTCATGTTCCCTACAGCAGTGGTCATTTTCACAATACTCTTAATACAATTCCAAATGTGCTCATGGGCTCAAAACAGTTGGGAAGTCATGATGATGTAAGACCAGAGGTGGGAAGTTTTTTTCAGACATGGCGACAAATTCCCAAGGGCCCTGATTGACAGGGCCAGAGCCACAAGTGGCCACAGCAATTAATGTAAATGCTATATTTGTGCAAGTAGTCTAGTTGTTACAAACACCCTTTTCTACCCTCCTTCCAATAAAGCAAAATGTATTATCAGAGTTCAAGCAGTCATTCCAACGAGGCAAAAACACTTAAAAGAGTTTGCAAAAAGGGGCCAGTTAAGGGCTGTCGTTGCCTTTTTATATTCCCCAAGCTGGTGATTCATCCCCTCTAGCAATTTGTGGCCCTTCAGATATTGTTTGATTCCAGGTACCATGAGCCTCAGCCAACACAACTAATGGTCAGGGATGCTGGGAGTTTTACTTCAGCAACATCTGGAGGGCTATAGGTTCTCCACCCAGTGGAAGCTATATTGAGCCAGCTGGTCTGGCTTGGTATAAAGGCAGTTTTCAGTTCCAAAGAGCAACTTCCTAATTTAGAACTAAATTTTTATATTGAAAATATGTAAGATACCTTGTAAAAAATATTTGAAATAAGATTAATCAAATACACCATAAATGTGTTTACTTTTCTAAATTGGATTATGACAGACAAACAGGTTTTACTACTATATTTCTAGTAAAGGTAAAGGGACCCCTGACCATTAGGTCTAGTCGTGGCCAACTCTGGGGTTGTGGTGCTCATCTCGCTTTATTGGCCGAGGGAGCCGGCGTACAGCTTCTGGGTCATGTGGCCAGCATGACTAAGCCACTTCTGGCGAACCAGAGCAGCACACGGAAACGCTGTTTACCTTCCCGCCAGAGCGGTACCTATTTATCTACTTGTACTTCGTGCTTTTGAACTGCTAGATTGGCCAGAGCAGGGACCAAGCAACAGGAGCTCACCCCGTTGCGGGGATTCGAACCGCCGACCTTCTGATTTGCAAGCCCTAGGCTCTGTGGTTTAACCCACAGCGCCACCCACGCCCCATATTTCTAGTAGGCTCTTTCAATTCCTAAAATTGAATATTTCTAGTAGGCTCTTTCAATTTTAGAAGCCACGCTTCTGGAAAAGCCCCTGTTTAGCTTTATCGTGCTCATATTTGGGCATCTGTGTTCTTGTCACCTTTCTGCTGCAGCTTCTCTTTCTTTCCGGTGCTGTTCTGCTTTTAACTCTCTGAATTCTTGTTTTGCCTGTCGTAATACATCAACAGAGTCCTCAATGAAGTCTCGAGTAGAAACAAGAGTCAAAAGCTTCCCACAGAGGGCATGAAGAATCTTCATCTTCTCCCCTAATAAAATGAATATAGATTGATGCTTCATTACAGAAGTCACAGAATAATCCTGTGAACTGGTCAGTAAAGCTTCATCAATAAAGTAACGTATCTATTTTTAATCTGTCAGTGACCTTTGGGCTCATTAATCCATAGAAATTGACAAGATGTAAACCTAGTACAAGGAGGGTTGTGCCATTTCAGAGTTTAGCCACCTTGTTTTATAGCATAGTTTACCAATAGAATCTTCAACATGTTTAACTGTGTGTACAGTATATGAACTTCTTGCAAGCTATTTTTCAGTCTAATATAAACCTGATCCAAAGAAGCAATCAACTGTTCCCATGCACCAAGGAGCTTCTGTTTTTCTGACTATGAACTCACCCAGCTTGTGCCATACAGCAAAACACTTTTGAAACAAAGCACTTTGTTATATATAATGGAGGAACTGCTGTTCAAACACAAAAGAGCAAGTAAAAATACCAACATTCATATAGCTCAATTGATAATGGCTAATGATTCTTAGAAAAACAGACATAAGCTCATGTAGAAAATTAAACAGACTTCCACAAGATACGCAGTGCAATCCATTGCAAAAGTAAGCCCGCTGCCTTCAATGGAACTTACTCTCAGGTAAACCTATATAGGATTGCAGCCTAAATCACCTACCTAGCCCCAATCTTTGTTATCATTATTATTTAATTAAATTTGTATAACTTCCAGGGCTAAAAGGTATTAGCGGTTATGCTTCAAGAGACAAAATAAGATTTTTCTTGACATTGTGCTAGTAAACCATTCTTGAAAACCTCTGCCATGTAACTTGACATATTAATTTGGCTCTATTACCCGATGACAGATCATACACGGAAGTACACGAGAGTTTCTTCAACAACCCAGGATTACTCAGTCTTAGCTCCATGCAAGCATCATCTGTAGCATCAAATCCTCCTCGCTTCTGGTAACGATATTTAGCATTGGCTGATGTTACATCTGCACCTGATGCTAGGATATGAAGTCTGAGAATCTCAGAAAGAGTGCAGCTATCAAGATCCAAGTTTTTCAAATTGCAACCTACAGTTAACAACAGAATGAGTGTTAGACTATATGGCTACTAAGAGTATTTAGCAAACAATGTGAATTATACTTTTTTTTGTAAAATAGTGCAAAACGTAACAAAAAGTGAAACCCACACATACCCTGATGTAACTGGGGCCATGCAGCTGCCAAAGTTGCAACTGCAGATAGTGCAGATTTTGTGGGGTCTGCATCTTCATCCAAAGCCTCTGTTAAATCTTTAAGGAAATAAAGACTTTATTCTAGTGAAAATTAACACTTGCATTTCGGAGGCGAAGCAAGCAAGTCTTTTCTAAGCAATGCGGAGACAGCATATAAACTTGATATTTTTGTAAGTTGCCGTGCAACAAACATATGCATACTACCTAAAAGCAGAGTAAGCATGCAGCACTCCCCAAAAGCTTCTTGCATTGCACACAAATTGACCGCAAGAGCACAAGCACACACATGCAAAGAAAGATAAATCCATGAAATGCTCTTGTAAAAAAGGTTTACTGCAAGAAATCAAATAGCATCTTATTACTACATTCTTATAATTACTTCATTATGATTATGCCTACAGAAACGAATTGTGGATGCCGGCAGCCTGTCTGTGCAGCCAGTCAGGGCTGATTTACCACATTACACATGAGATACCATATTCTACACAGTTGATCAGTGAAGCACATCAATAAGCCAGGTTCAGAAGTTTATATACAGCGGTATCAAGGTTATCCAAGACAGAAGTTTCTACATATCACCAAAGATAGGCTAATAAGTATTATTCTTTAAGGGTAGGAAACAGCAAGATGAAATACCCTTCTTTAGAAAGCAAATTCCTTATTCCTGAAGTTATTTCTTTTTCCTTTTTTTTACAGACTGAGGTCCTCTCACATCCCAATTCAGGATCACTAGAGAGAACTACCAACCTTCACAAAACAGAACTGCGCTATCCTATACTGGACATACGGTAAGCCTCCATTCACAAAAGTTAATATATTTTCTCTTTAACAGCTTCTGCCAAGTTATACGTGTGAATGCAGCCCAACCAAAATATGGAGAGCCATAACACAGAACTATGGGCATGCCTACCCTACAATTGTGAGTTTGTTTAGAATGCCTCAGTCAAAGCTATGAATGATTCAAAACAAAAACTTGACTTTACAATTAAGCAAAGGAGTATTGCATCTAGAATCTTGCAGTGGGAAGTTTTCAATTTAAGTGAGCCAAAGTTTAACATAATATATGCATGAGAGAAAGGCAATCAGACACACACTAGCAATACCAATAGGTGCTCGGAACGGTCTATGTACGACTAAATTACTCCAAACGGCAATAAAAGTTTCACTTGTGGGTCCAAGGAATCTCATGTTCAACAATGACTACTGATTGAGTATAGAAGTGAGAGCTGGACCATCAAGAAGGCTGATCGCCGAAGAATATATGGTTTTGAATTACGGTGCTGGAGGAGACTCTTGAAAGTCCCATGGACTGCAAGAAGATCAAACCTATCCATTCTTAAGAAAATCAGCCCTGAGTGCTCACTTCAAGGACAGATCGTGAAGCTGAGGCTCCAATACTTTGGCCACCTCATGAGAAGAGAAGACTCCCTGGAAAAGACCCTGATGTTGGGAAAGATAGAGGGCACAAGGAGAAGGGGACGACAGAGGACGAGATGGTTGGACAGTGTTCTCGAAGCTACAAACATGAGTCTGACCAAACTGCGGGAGGCAGTGGAAGACAGGAGTGCCTGGTGTGCTCTGGTCCATGGGGTCACGAAGAGTCGGACACGACTAAACAACTAAACAACAACAACACTGATTGAGTGTGGAAAAAGCACTATTCCCCCCTGCAACTGATTTGCCAGAAAGAAGTCATTTGGATTTCCTCTCAACAGAATAATGACTAAATCTTCCTTGCACAAAGGAAGAATCACATGCAGCTTTGCTTTCTTCCAAAAAACCCTATTTCTCTGAATGGTGTGTGAGATCAAACAGAATTTTCAGATTGATGCACTTGACTCTACAAAGCACACGTCAACTGTATATATTTCTTTTCTATATATATTTCTTTTATGCAGGATACCACAACTGTTATTGTACTGGTTCCAGAGAAGAGGTGTAAAAGTACTCAATTTGGGGCAGGTGTGGGGAAATTTTGGTCCTTCAGATGTTGCTGAACTACAATTTCCATCAGCCCCACCATGCATAGCCAATGACCAGTGATGATGGGTGTTATATAGTTCAGCAACATCTGGAGGGCAGAAGGTTCCCCACACCCATGTTAAGGGAATACAAACACTTAATCTAGAGAAAATGCCTTTACCAGACAAATTCTGATAAAAAAATGGGAGAGCAGTGGGGGATCCCGTCAATATTCTAGTCCTCAGGGTTAAAAACAAAACAAAACATGAATGTTGGAGCAAAGGTTTCACAGTCAGACCAGTAGCTCATCTAGCTCAGTCTTGTCTCCACTGATTTGCATAAACACTCCAAGTTTCAGGGAAGTTTTTCCCAGCCCTTCCTGAAGATGCCAGGGATTTAATCTGGAGCCTTCCGCGAGCAGAGTGGATTTTCTGCAACTGAGATATGCCCCTTTTCTGTTTGCTCTTTTATTACTTTATTCAGATGTGACTGCTGTGTGTGGTAAAAATATCACTATAAATCAACAAACAAGCTATCTGTTATGTGGTTTCTCTTCTCTTACAAGTATGCAACAAAGGAAATAAAAATAAACCACAACCTGAGCTACAGCACACCTTGGAAAGAGTATTCAAAGTCTGCAAATGCTGCAATAGATCTAAAAGTGTGTCCTTTGGAAAATAATTACATTAGCTAATAAGTGTGCTATTACAAATCTGGACCAGGTGTTCCAGTGTGTGGATGACAATACTACTGTCACTGAAGAAATGAATAGTAAAGCTATGCACTGTTATGATGCCTGATTATTATTTAGCTGACATAACAAGAAGTCTTACAGCACTTTTAAAAAAGCAACAAATTTATCATGGCAAACTTTTATCCAATGAGTAGACTATATAGTCCATAAAAGCCTTACAACAATTTTTTAAAAACTTTTTAGTTTTTGCACAGGAGACCAACACAGCTACCCCTCTGAAAGTTATTGTAGCTTACACTGCTGGTGAGAAAGAAGTATCTTCTGAATCTTCAGCAAAGATTCTGAAGAATTTTTTTAATGAAAGGGATGTGTTAAGTTTTGAGACTTCTTGAAAACCCGCCAATGTGAAATTCATGCTATGTCTAATAATGGGAAAGCTTGCCTTTAAAAAAAAAATTAAAAGAGCACCTGCAGTACACACCAGCTAGCACCTGACAAACTTTTGTTTTTCTATAGCAATCATGCGCACCGATATGGAGCAATGTTAACTGAAATCTTCCCATGCATGCAAATTAGTATGCATGCCTATTAGTATGCAAGCTTTGCATTAAGAAGCACAGTTGAAGTCTGACCTTTGGTCTCAGCATCAGCTATTTGGTCTTTGGCCACTTCTTCTTCTTCTTCAGCCATGGCTTGAAAAATGGCCGTCAAGAAGAAAAACAGCAATTCACATAGTGGACCTTCACTGTCATTTCCAACAAGAGCCTCCTCTAAAACCTCTGTAAATAAGATAGAGTGGATTTGTTCAAACTGCTACAAATACAGTACACAGTGAAAAAACTGAAAGCTGTTCCTATGTTATGTGATTGTCAAAATATTAATCAAGTCAATACATAGAATATTTGCCAAATTGCTGCGATCCAGCAATTTATTCCATGCATAAGTGCATAGAAAGGCAGGTGGGTCATGTCTTCATTTGTTTCAAAGAAAGGGCAAAGTTCATTTTGCAGAATCCCACAGGGCAGCATGTACACTTGAAATGAATGGAGATATTTGGTCACATGAAAGATCCATGCACACATCTGAGCACATATAGTTGCCCAGATCAGGATGATTGCTGACAAGCAGTATATAAGAAATAAAGAGCAGAGTGAATAAAATACATTAAAACTAATGTCAACTGGAGGCACTTAAGCCAACCTAGATCCACAGCTGTACTCTCAATATTGCAGCATTCATGCATTCTGGGAAGGAAGAGAAACTGTTTCTTTCTTCCCCTGCAAAACAAAATCTGTAGACAGGATGTTTGCAAAATCTGCTACTCATGTTTCCTGTAGATTCAGTTTGCCTAAAGATTCACTTGCCTAAAGTCACTCCATCAGGAAACTCATCTTGAAGATCAAAGAGTTCACCAAAAGCATGGAGAAACTCCAAGACCATGACAGCATCACCAAAGATCTCAGGAGGTAGTCTGGTTTTCACTGGAGTTGGAACTGGAAGTTCCTGTGATACAAAGTAAATATTTATTGTATGTTTCAGTTATACATATGCGGTGAATAATCAACAACATACATCACAACAGATTTGGCTCATGTTTATTATGTTGAAGAGATATATTTTTGATAGCCAAAAAGATTACAATGACTACCCAGAGTGAGTGTCGGTGTTAGAATACAGGCAGAAAAACAGAGCAGAAAGAAGGTGGCAGTGGAAGAAGAAAAGTGGTGACTACATGTAGTGCAATGTCTTGTGCTGGTCCTGCCAAACTGAGAAGAAGTAATTCTCCTCCCATTAATTTCAATGGAAGGAAGAAATAATAGCTGCCACTTGGTGCATGTCAGCCTCAACACAGGATATGGTGCAACTCAATACCATCTACAGCACACCATTACCAGCATATAAACCCTACAGAGGGGAAACAGCCGGGTGGGAAAGGCAACTGTGGGTGCCAGAAAACATCCCACACAATTAAGCAAGGAATGACGGGATCACGCACTGCAAAATTAACTACTGTGACAGTCTCCCCATATCTGAAGCAATAGCTCATAGTATTTTTACTTTTTGTATGTTTTAAAGTATTGTAAATTTTCTTGATTTTCTTTTTGTAAACTGCTTTGAGGTTGCCGGGTTTTGTTTTTTAAAACAATCAAGTGATGTATAAATATTAATAAAAAGAAAACAGGCAGACATTGCATGTCCCAAGTGCCTCCACCACTCTGTGGCCTCTGCTTTGGCGCTCCACATGACAGCTGGCAGATGTGGGCTGTGTTCTGCTGCCCTGATTAAAGCTCATATGCCCTCTGTGCCCCATAGTAGGCAATGGCCTCCTGTTCTTGCTATTTCCCAGGGATGGGATGGTAGCATGTTTAGGGCTATGACTGCAGGACTCACTCACAATGGCACACTTAATGCAAGTAGAGGATTGCTTTGCAAGTTACAAAACTTATAACTTAAATTATTATCTATTAAATATAAAAAGTTCTGAAACCGCACAACCATCATTTTAAGTCCTTTTTCCCCACAAGGGGAGGGGAATATGTGATAATCATATAGTTTGAAAAACAATGCATAAATAAACACACAAATATTTCTGGATTGTGGAGTCTCTCTCTCTCTCTCTCTCTCTCTCTCTCTCTCTGAAGTTCCATTACCTTAAGATCATCACATTCCATGTCTTCTCTACGCTTACTCCATTGTTTTAGGTGTTCCAGGTATTTCCTTTTCTCTTCGCGAAGCTTTTCTCTTTCCTGCAATTACACAGAAAATGACTACCAAAATAGTTAAAAACAGCTGTATTTAGATTATGCATTGGAGTAATAAAATTCAAGATAATGTCAATCCATGTACTTTTATTGGAAATCTTGTAGGAAGTTAGGTTTATAATTTAATCTAAGCAACAGTTATAATTTACTGATTACTGGTATTGCATAATTTTCTTTAACTGTTGCTCTGGATGCTTATGGAATTTACTACTTTAATTAAGAGAATAAATAACATAATTAGGATATTGACTGTTTCACATATGTATACATGATTTTATTTATTTACATATCTTGGTAATGACAATAAAGGAATTTTTTTTTCAAAAGAAAAGTATCATTTAGGTTATTACATTTATTTCCCACCTTTCCTTCAAAGAGCTCAAGGGGGTATACATAAGATTTTTCCTCCCATTCTGCAGCCCCCTCAACAAACCTGTTGTAGGTTAGTTAAAGAGAAAATGACTGGCCCCAAGTCACCCACTTCATGGCTAATGCATGATTTGAACCCTTGTCTCCTAAGTTTCCTTTATTACTTTAGAAAAAACCATCAAATATTATGAATAAAAGTCCTATTTCAAGCAGTATGAAAATAGCTTGTATTTGATTAGACACAGGTAACCTAATTTTGGTAATGCCTCAACAGAACACTACACACATTAAGAAAGGATTGCAACAATGTCCTGAAAATTAAACCTTCTAACTGAGATCGCAATTTAGAATTTTAACTCACACTATCCAGGGGGCTTGGACAGTGATGAAAAGCTCCATGTAGGAAACTATTTACGATTTTGCAGACACATTCTCCTTCACCATGCAGGTGAGTTGTTCTACTTGGCCTTTGGCTTGGAGCCAATTTGATTCCCTCCCTCTCTTTCTTTTTTCTTTTCCTTCTCCTCCTGCGATGAGGCTACATTTTAATATTCCATTATTTTAATGTTGTATTTTATTTTTGTTTTTAAGTTGTAATCATTCATCTTGTTTTTTATTATTGCTTGTAAGCCGCTCTGAGCCCGGCCTTGGCTGGGGAGGGCGGGGTATAATTAAAACATTATTATTATTATTATTATTATTATTACTCTCCTTTGTACTGTGATTCATATTCTTAAATACAGTTGTTTCTTGGAGGTTGAACGGAGTCCGCTCAACTTCCAAAATGTTTGGAAACCAAAGTGCGGCTTCTGATTGGCTGCAGGAAGGTCCTGCAGCCAATCGGAAGCTCCATTGGATGTTCGGCTTCCAAAAATAGTTCGCAAACAGGAACAGCCATTTCCGGGTTTGCGGCATTCGGGAGCCAAAACATTTGAGAACTAAGCTGTTTGAAAACCAAGGTACGACTGTACTGGGAACCTCTAAATGTAGCTATATATTTTAAACTATTAGTGCCATTTCAAACTATTAGGAACCCAGGTGGGGAGTACCTGACCTTTTCTTTTTCTATTTTGAGTCGCTCTCTCTCTTCTTTCTTCTTCAGCCTTTCTCCTTCCACAATCTTCTTAAGTTCTTCCTTCCTTTTTTCCTTATCTTCTCTTTCTTTCTTCTTGGATTCTATAGCAGTTGTCTTTTCTCTTTTCAATTTTTCTTTTTCAAAAGGTGGACAGGAGAACTAGAGTTGTATTATTCTTTTTAAATAAATTATTTATATAAACCACACTTCAAGATCAAGTTAATCAAATCTGGCTACCTGTGGGTGATGCCGTTACGTTCAAGGAAACAGCCCCAAACAGATATGCTATGACTACCATCCCAATCACAATTACTGGGAAGTAATTATAATTCTGGATGTAAGTGTATGTCAGAGGGATTTATTTCCAAGCTAATATGATGCCTGGCGTGCTCTGGTCCATGGGGTCACGAAGAGTCGGACACGACTAAATGACTAAACAACAACAATATGATGTGTTATGATTATATCCCACCTCTCAGGTAAAAACATAGTGTTCAATTCAGCTAGCACATAAATAAAAGACAGTAGTGATACAATAATGGGCGGGGGGGGGGGGGGAATAGTAAAGAGGAAAATCAGCAACTAGTTAAAACATGTATCATGGCATAAAATTACATAGACTAAAAAGAAAAAGAAAGCAGTCATAAGAGTGAAGGGGCTAAATGAACCTGTGGCAAAGAGTTCCACAACTGAGACACAGCTTCAGAAAAGCCCCTCTATTGAGAAAGGACTGCAACAGCTTCTTTCTTTGAAGGATAATACACTAAAAACTACAGCACTAGTTCTACAGAATCAACAAAAGCCAGCCCATTATGCATGTTTTTCATCTAAAAAAAAGCTTATTCATCGCATGAGCTTGTACTTACCCATGGCCCTCATATCGTCTTTTTCTTTTTGGAGTCTTGCCCTTTCTTTTGCTGCACTGCTTGCATTTCTAGGACTAAGCTGCTCTTTTGCAACAAAATCCTCCTGAAGACAAAAGGAGAAACTCATGAAAGGGCAATACCTGAAAAACGGAAATCTTTTAACAGCTTGGTGGAACATATATCGCCAAGTTAAAAGGTATATGATGAATGAATAAAACCAGAAATGTGTTTTATTTTGTGGCAATAGCAAGTTTTGACTACTGTCATTCCAAATGTAAACACCAGTTTAATCCAGCCTCACTGTATATGAGAGGCCAGGTTTCTAAGTCCCACCTGTGCCCATGGACTTTCAGGGCCTTGGTATAGAAATTATTATCTCTCAGAGTATTATATGGCCAACTGTGGAACAATTTTGACTTACCTAAGACAACTAATGGGAAATATGAAAAACACAGATAGCAAGGTACTTTGCAGTTTTGAATTGCTGTAGGATGCAATCCACTGCTGTTTCTTGTTGAAAAGCAGATTAAAAAGTACTACATTACTTACATGATCATCAGATGCCATCTTTGGAGGTCTCCTTCGCCGTCTGTTTGAAGGACTGAAGACAAAAGTGGGTGGATCATCAGGAAAGAGGTAGGAAAAATTCTGTTCTGCTATCTTGTATTTTGCAACTGATATTGCCTTGTAGAGAAAGATGGGGAAAGATTGTTGAGAAGGCTGCCTGCTCTTGCATGTACACACTGGCTAACAAGCTACTGTTTTAGAGACACCATTAGCCATTATTTCCTAATCAACACCACAGGAATGAGGTATCTGTAGTAAACGGAACACTCTTTAGTAAGCATCACTGAAATAAATTAATCATGAGTGAATTTGGGGTGGAGAACTATCTTCTTTTTCTGTGTCCTTTTAACACAAATGCAATGAAAAATACACCACCATTGTCTCAAATCAGATTCCAATTTATACGAAACCATAGTAGCATTGCACAATAGTTGGAAAACAAGTTTGGGCTAATAAATAAAAGAAGTACTTGCTACTACCACTAGAGACTTTTTTAAAATGAGTTTTTCTCATCTCTGAAGTATAGTGCCTGAACACCTTGAGGCTGATTCATATAAAAACAGCTTGGGCTCATGCACTCCTAGTGTGCTCTCATGCCCTACTGACAACAAGCTATCGTTTACCTAAAACCTGGGCCAGACAAGGACAGTATAGTACAGTATATGTAGGTCTGATGACAGCCAAACCTTAGTTTACCATTTCATGAAAACTGTAATTATATACTTATTTGATTTAAAAAAATCAAGGTGGTTCTCAATATTAAAGAACAGCTAAAAACAAACAATAAAGCAATAATTAATGGTAGCATCAAACTACACAAACACGATAAAACAACAACTAAACTGGGTATCAAACTAATTTCACTGCCCATAATGTGATCAAAGTACAGTCTTGCTTCAACTTGTTTAATAATTTTGATTACCTTAATTTTAACAATGCCATCATACGATTCACAGTGTTGCTTCAAAAAGAGCTTCAGTCTGTCACGAGAAAATAGATGTTTCCTCCGGCTATAGTAGGCCAAAAAGAAAAGGAACATGCATCAATATCAAAGATGATTCCCAACTGAACTGGCACACTAAAATAGTTCCTAAATTTAGTTTTCAAGAGGAAACTATTCTATCAAGTATTTTTTTCACGAACTCCTGTTCCTGGCAATTCTAATTAAGTAATATAAATACCAAATCATTCCTGAAATAGAGTCAAGATTAACCAAGTGCTCTTACAGTACTATAATCCAGAGATTGCTAACCCAGTATCTGCAGGCGCCAGGTTTGTGGTCCTTGTGTATTTTTTTTATTTTTGGTGGGGCGAATGGGAATGTTTTGGAGGGAGGTTTTTCTTTTGTTTTGAATGGCAGACATTGCGTTCTGGCCCCCTGCGAGCATAAGTGAAATCTGCATAAATGGGGGGCACCCTGCTGCGCCTCCAGCTCTTGAGGAGACCTTCTCTGGAGTTCAAAGGGGATGTCCTCTTCAGGCTCTAGGAAGGAACTCCTTGTGAGTCAGAGGCTTGAGGCTAATCAGCTGACCCCACACACCAGCTGAGCAGCCTCAACTAGCCTCCATTGGGAAAGCCTAGCAGCAGTGTCTCAGATGTTAGCCAAGAGGCTGAAGAGACTCAGTAAAACCCAGCTGCGACTCCAGCTCACAAGGAGACCCTCCCCGAACCCTTCAGGCTCCAGGGAGGGTCTCCTCGCGAGCTGGAGGAGCAGGAGGGCTTTGCTGATGCTCTTCAGGTCTCTCCCCCCACTTCCGGGTTTCCAGGGCTGTGCATACATGCAGTCACATGTGAACTGAACTGAGCAGATGGGGGGATGCCTGTACATGATCGAGACCTTGGGATGAGAGAGTGGGAGATAGGTATGCATGTGTGTGTGAAAGAGAGAGATGGATGGATGGTCTATGAGAGGAGAGATGTATGTGCTGTGTGTAAGAGGTGTGTGTTTATATGTGTTGGCCTATGAGAGGTGCACTTTGGCAAAGGGAGAGGAAGAGATGTATGTGTGCCTGTGGTCTGTATGTGTACGGTGAGTGTGTATGCGTGCAGGGAGAGTAAGTTCAAGGATTACAACCTTGGTTTAGGGTTGGCTTTGGGTATTTGTGCCTTTAACAGCTGTGTAGCTGGCCAACACTGAACAGGTTAAGCCTTTTCCACTATGAAAATACAATTATGAGAAAAGGCTCACCCATTCACATTCTGCCTGTCAGACATTTTAGTATGTGTGTAGCCACTGGTTTATTTTTGAGCTATCCACTCAACATTGCTCCTCATATGCATATAGGGCAGTAGGACCATAGCCTTCAATGCTTACCATATCTGAGATGCTTTCACTGTAACAGATTCATACAATTGTTTCTTAATAGGCTTCACTTTGTACTTGAACAAGGAGGGTTCAGTTATGGCTTTTTCCTTCCTAAAAACAAATATCAATTAATTTCCTCTCTCTGAACAGAAACATTTCTAAATGTGCACCATTTCAATGAATTAACTCCTTCAAACTACAAGAAATTATGTAGTTAAATGTAATTAAAATGTACAAAACATAATCTCATATAAAGAGTTTGAATATAATTAGTATTTTTAAAACCAAATGGTTGCCCCTAAACAACAGGAAAAATATTTAATTGTATTAATTTTAACACAGACACAGCATTCCAGGCTTATATGCTGACCTGCTCCTACAAATGCACATAACTCAGGTGACCTCTCAGATTCTGGAATGTTGTAATTCCATTCCATTATTGGCAAAATGGCTGCATAGAGGTTTTACATTAAGCAACTATTCTAATCCAGTTTTTGTAACCTTTTAAAACTATCCATATTTTCCAAATATAAAACTAATCTTTTACCCATTTTGTGCAGAACTGGTATCCAAGTCTGAATCATCACTATCACTAATTACAATAGTGACTCCATCGGAATTGTTAACGTGGCCATTAGCCATTCCATTTTGATGCACTGGTGCTTTAACTTCCACAATCTTACACTGCAGTCTGAAACAAAGCAAACATAAGAACATACCATTTTTTTAGTGCAAAAAGATTTACTGAAAAATATACCTAAAAGTAGTTTGCAATCCAATATCATTTTATACTAACAGACAGATAAAAAGTGGGAAGAATGTTTCAAGAGCAGAGTCAAATGTAAAGTATGTGCTCATTCCTTCTAATCCTTGGATAGTCTGTGAACTTAAAATCAGCTTTACTTTATCTATGTTCTTATCACATATCCATGTAGTTCCATAATTTATTATGGGATGCAAACAGAGGTTTTCATGGGAAGAAAAACAGTCACTAGTGATATTCTGCAAATGCATAAGTGCTAGTGTAAGTTTGTGTGGTGCTATAATAGGTGGGTATTACAGCCGTTCTCATGCCTTTTGTAAGCCCCTGAAAAGGCAAAAGTCTTAATTTGTTTTCACTTTCCTTATGCAAAGACTATTTGCATGAAGCAAGACTATCTACATGAAGAACAGTACTCTGAAATGAAAACCAATGCAAGAGTAGGGAGAATTTCCACATATGAGTCTTCAGCACATTGCAAGTATGAAAGTACATTTGCTATATACAGTAATATATTTACCCTATTGAGAATGTCCTATTACAGCAGTCATATGAAATTATCTGTTTTGGTTTTCAGCATTAATCACAAAGCCTCTTGTTTTATCCAGATAAGAAAACATCTTAAAATGTCTGTTATGTTACTGAGAAACTAGATATTAAACACAAGAAAGTGGGAAAATAAAAGGTTCTATGTTGTCTGTGTATCTACACTAGCAAAAAAGATTATCCTTTATTACAGTTGATGACCCAAATAAACAAGGATAACATGACTGTTGTCTAATCTCGTCTTAATAATGGCCCGTTTGCTTCCTGACACATTGTAAGCCTCCATTTTTTGTGAGCATGTCACCTAATGAAGACAACCATTAAATTGTTCAATGCAAAAGGAAAATATGCAATTAACACCTCTTGTCGTAGATGTTACACTTACATACGTATTGCTATTGCTGAAAAGTACAGGACAGGCCTTGCCAACTGTATAATAGACCAGACTACGTTTAGCATATTAGGGTTCATTGCATTAAAACAGCTGTGTTTGTTAGTTCAGTTGATTCAATTCAGCTGCATTCTGTGTAGACTAGTACAAGGACATAGGGGATGGGAGGTAAGATGCCAGAAAGGGATGAGAGAGGACAACCTATTAGCTTAGGAGGAGTGGGGAGAATGTGCCAGCAATAGCTTAGTTTCGACCCATATTATAACGAGCCATAAGCCAAGAACAAACCTTGGTGAGCACTTGAAGACAGAACTTCCACGTTTCAAGGATTAATTTTTGGTTTCATCCAGCATAATTCACAAGTTGATTCCAGTTTGAAATTAATCAGTTGTATACCTGAAGTTCCTGATATCCTACGAATGGCTAGAAGATCAGGGACAAGGTATGGGCTCCTTCTACTCTCCCTTTCCTCATGTGTGAATTTCTCCTTCCCAATTATGGTTTCATTTAGCCATGGGCTGGCATTATAGCTGAATAGCCCCAGTTATCACTAAAACCATGTTTGCTTTATTAATTATATTTTGAAATTAATATTTGAAGTGGGTTTCCAGATTATTTTTAAAAGGAAATTAAGTTAGTGCTGATGCAGACATAATGTTTGGGACACAGAGGGGAGGAGGGAGTTCAAATCTGTTATATATTCCAATAACAGTTATTTAAACATGGTGAGCATCTCATGCATCTGCATTGAGGCCATTGGTTTTTAAATGATTGAAAACACAGCAAAATAAAGCATTCATTATCATGCAGGCAGTGTGCTTTTTAATTAGATTTATACCCCACCCATTCTATACATAAAGAATAATGCTTTGTATCTCAGAAACCCTTAATCTGTCAGTCAAAATCTTCCAGATAAGGAAAAAAGGAACTGGGTTGAAGAATCTGATCTAGCTACAAATTTAACCACAGATTCTAGCTGTGTGACCAGCCAAAGCTACTTAAAATGAAGCTGTTCACAAGATAACCCTAGATTTTGTTTTCTTTTTACAAGAGCCATAAATATATATCTCAAAACTGGCAAATATAAGAAATACTTACCTTTCGCCATTATTCCTAAGTACTGCAACAATTTCACCAACAAAATAACGGTCCTTGACATAAGCAAAGATGTCATCACAAACTTCATGAAGTCGTGAGCGCTGAGTGAGGGTAGCTAAGTATAGAACTGGAACAATAAGTGGCTCTGGAAAGTTCTGGAGATTTTGTAGGGCTTTCTTTTCTGATTCTAGTGCTTCTTGATAGGTGAGTCCAGGTTTACCAGTAACAGCACAACTCCACACAAGGCTATTACACAGAATGGTTCGTTCAAAAAAGTCACTGCAACAGAGAAAGTTAAAATAACTGAACATGTCAAATACATTTTTAAGTATAGGTAACCCCCACTTTGCACGGGGTTGCATTCCAGGTCATCACACGTTCTGTGAAATCACATGTAATTGGAAAAGTCTGCAAACACCCTGCTCTGCCCCGCTCCTGGTTTCAAAACTTGACCTTGATGCCAACAGTGCCTTAAAGCCACTTTCTCTCTCATATATTGGTCTTCGAATAGAATACTGTACCTCATGTTTTGGGGAGATATAATCTCATTTGAGTTTAAATAAAATCAAATCCAGACCGAACATGTCTTATGCGGGACACAGATTATGTGGTACAACTGTGACAAAACCTCAGATTTTACCTGATTCATCATAGAATTCTGTTCTTATCACACTAATCTCCTATTCACTTGCTCAAATGTGAGCTTGATTTGGGAGGCAGGTCTGGAGATGTGGGAGTCCACAAGCATTTTTTCTTCATCTGTACTGGTACCGTCCTAAGGTTACCAATTTTACTTTGTCTCCTTCTATATCAGTTTCACTCATTTCATTTTCTTTTCAAAGGGAGCACAATCCTATCAGAGACACAGGTAAGTATGACCCGAACCCATTTAGCATGGACCCATGATTGCCATGAAGCAATGAAATACTGAGCCACTTCCAACAGGGAATGTTGAAGTTCCCAGCAATATCACCCTGGCTATCTTAAATAAGGAGACTGCTTAACAATGGTAAGGACTATACACCAACAGAATTCCTATCCTGAACACCCACCATAAAAAAAAACACATGCTCAAAACTATAATTAAATGAATAATGAAAACTGTAATGTTGAATGAGGCACCTGGGTATGGGAATGGAATCACTATAGCCCACTAGGCCACCTGCTACTGTTTGGAAAAACTGGCAGACAAAAGCTGGGAAAGATTTACATACAGCCAGGTCTTTGTAATATATGCCAGGTCAGCATGCTCATCCAGGATTAAATTCTGGATGGCAGCTGTCTTCCCATTAACTGAACTAGCATTCAGCTGCAAGACTTTCAACCAGGGGGACTGTCAACAAAGCAACCAAGATTCAATTGGTCTAGAGATACTAATAATAAGATTATGATTTTAATGATTGGTTGCTGGGCTACAGTCCATCTTATGGACAACTACTAAATACGGCACTTTATGGGTTCAATGAACTTCTTAGGTGGCAAAGAGTTGATACTACTAAGATGAAAGTTTTGCCACTCTCTTCTAACTGAATAAGGAGTGGGGGAAATGCCAAATCTTCTGGTGCTACCGAAGTGTTTTATAGTAGTATAAAAATTCCTGAAACTTTAATTTAGCAGAATTTGTGGATTTGTTGTGTGGATAGTACTGTATCTTACGACTTCTATTAATTAGTTTTTTAGGCTGTTTTTAGGCAAATACCTGTCCAAAGCAGCTTACAATAAAATAGACATATATATAAAAACTTTAAAAAGCACTACAAGGAAAAACTGAATCAGTCTATCACCCAGCTAATGAGATTCATGCAGGTTTGCAATCACTGTAACAGAAACAGTAACCTGGTAAAGCATGCATGTTCCATGGTTTCCTTGTACCACAGAACATGGTGTCTCTCCAAACCTGACAGCCAGCATCATATAATGGAAACTGTTGGACTTAGCCCAAAATACCTGGCCCGAAACCCTGATTAATCTGGAGTAGCCACTTTATCTCCACCTCACTGAGCTGTTGCAAGTATATAATTGCAACACTATATATATATGCATGCAAATTTGATAAATCAGAAACGTAAGACCAGTTCTTATATAATGGTAACTGACGATTTTGCTTCTTTCCACAAGCACGCAGCCAGGGATAACAAACCATGATCCCTGGGTTAAGTATTATGTCCAAACCAGGGCCTATGGATGTTTTACTCAAATTAACCATAGTCAATAAGCCAAGAATGAACCTTGGTGATAGGTTGTAGTTTGATGGAAGCAAAACCACAATCCCCAATTGTGTGGGAATGTGTCTCATAAATGCATAACTGCAATTTTAGTTTTTTAATCTTTATACTATTTTGCAAGTTGCTTTGGAATACATTTTGTTAAGAAAAGCATTAAGGACAATTAATAATGACAACAACAATAATAATGACAATAATAATAATAATAGCAACAATATATTGGCTGTGGAAAAGGGAAGATCCCTTTTCTATGTGTAGCCTATTAGTAAAAAACAGAAACACAAAAAACTGTTTGGCCCACTACAGTTCCACACTGTTCATGGAGGAAGAGACTTTCCATTCCCTGTGGCTAACACAGATGAGTGGTTGCCTGCTTGCCCCAGAACACTCATTTGCCTACATGGAATTGCCGTACTTGCTACCTCTGACTACCAGATAAATTGTTAAATACAAGAATGCATTAAGAGCATCCTGTATTTTACAAACTTACATATCCTTATCTAAGTATATGTAAAATCAGTCCAATTCTTAAAATAATGTAAGATTTCTTCTCTTGCTACTACATTTCTAAATGGAAGAATTTGATAGGAATTTTCTTGCCCCCAGATCCCTTCTCACATCTCCAACAAATGGAGGTCTAGCAAATGGTTTCTTCAATGCTGAGCGAAAGGAACTCTGCACATGCTCTTATGTACATGTTATCAGTTCCTGGGACAACACTGAGAATTTTTGCACCCTATTGATGTCAGTAGAAGAATTGTGCATAGCTCACCTCTCCAGCTAATTTTTTTGGGAATTCAAAGTGCTCAACTTTGGCTGGATTATACATAAAGTGTTGTGAATAAAGGGGAAGGATGAAAAACATATTCCAGCTTCTTAGCTATCAGAGTTCTGGATGAAAACTTTTGTCCTGAATAACTTTTTCTCCTTCCTAATATTACATTTAATATGTAAAGTTCACATATTCTCTTCATACCTATGCCAATACTTAAGAAAAAGGATAAACTAATGAAGTTTATAAATATATTTTAAATTTAAGCTAATTGAATACTACATGCAATTACTATTCACATCATCTCCTGGGGAAACAGTCCTGTGAAAAGCTATTATAGAAGGCTCCTCTAAACTGGGAAATACGTAATTCTTATTTTCATTAAAATCTCACCCAAAAGTAGTGCTGATGTACTGAGCTTTATTTCATTAACAAACTAGACTAGTACTTTTAGCTAATTAATTAATAGCCTGGCATTACAGAGAATACCTTGTGGACCAACTGTCGTCCTCTTTCATTTTTAAAACCGAACAAGCCAGAGTGAAAGCCACAAAATCAATGGAACTCTTAATGCATGGCAATAAAGCACAATACTGAGATACACAGCTTTAGCTAAACCAGCACATTCAAATGCGTCATCACTTTCCCTTGAATACGCTCAACTATTGTACTTGCCCGCGTTAGAAGAACCCTGACAGATACTACGGAAACAGAATTATCACCCCATTTGGAGCTTCAGAAACAGGTGGCGACGAGTCCTACTCGCCCGGGTGGAAGTTTAGGGTACTAAAACGCCTAGCGTGTCGAAAAGAGGGCGAAGGGGGGAGGTTTCAAAAGAGGTTTGAGGGGGGTCGGGCGCTTTTAAACAGATAAAAACCCGGCTCAGTTGCACTATGAAAGGAGACGGCAGGAGGGGCTGTCGATGTTTTGAACTCCAACCCAACGGAGACGCATTTGGGAGCGGGAGGGCGGCTACAGTAGGCGGCGCGTTTATTCCCCGTCCTGCCAGCTGCTGGGAAAACAATAGTGTGCGCGCGGGGCGGTTAGCAGCGCCCGTCCGGAGGCTCCCCTTCGCGCCCACCCCAAAGCAGGGTCTATACGACGCGGCCGGCCGTTGATTCTGTGTGGCGGTTTCCGCGCTCGGATTCAGTCAAACGCGCCAAGTCGCTTCCACAAACCGGAGGCAAATGAGAGCACCTTACGAAAGGCCTAGTGGAAGTGGAAGCCGCTTTGACATGCGGCGGGAGTAGGTCTCGGGATACCAGAAGGACAGAGGCGGCGGGGAGGGACCAGGACCCCCCCCACCGCTTGCCACAAACTTTTATTCCTCCTCTCCCCCCCCCCCCCGTCCTGAGGGGAGACACAAGAGCGCGCGCTGAAGGACAGCGGGCAGGACCTGGCTCGAAGCCCCCTCCTCCCGAGGAAGAGGGGTGGTCAGGGGGTTTCCCCGACCTTTCGGAGGGGGATTCCCTCCCCACCCTCTTCTTTTCCCAGGCCAGGTGTCAGCCATTTCCCGCCGCCTCCGCCGCGCTTTCCTGTTCAAATCAGCCCGCCAGAGCCCACGAGGAAATGGGGGGGGGGGAAAGAGAGAGACTTACTCGTAGTTCCTGAAAATCTCGTTGGTGACCTTGCAGTAGAAGACGTGCTCGTCCGGCCGAAGGTCAGCGGGGGGCTTCTCCCTCACGAAGGGCTTTCGGTGTAAGAGTGGCATCGCCCGGGTCCCGTTTCTAAGTGGAGTATATGAGGAGTAGCGGGGGGGGGGGGGAGAGAAAGGAGGGCGTCAGGTCGAGGCGAAGAGGAGCGGCGAAAGCAGCAGCAGTAGCAGCCCGAAGACGGTTCCTTTTGTGTGCGTGCGCCTGACACGCCGCTTCCTCGCCTGGGACTGAGCGAGCTCTGTGTGCGCAAGGGAGAGAGCGAGAGCGGATCCTTCCTTTCCTCCCCCGCTTCTCTCTCTCCCCCCCCCTCCCCTAGGCCGCCTCACAATGGGGCCATGACGCCGAACAGCAGGCGGCGGCGGCGGCAACGACTACTCCCTCCTCCTCCTGCTGCTACTACTACTACTCCCCCCCTTCCTCCTCCGCCGCCACACAACGTGCTCGACCGACCCGGGGATTCCCCTCCCCCGGTGTCTAAGGCCTCCCTGGACTCACCGCCTCCCCCCCCCCCGCTCCGCCCACGGGGGTCGCCCTCTGACCGGCCCGGCGCGCTGTTCTGCGCACCTCCTTCCGCTCTCTCTCCAAAATACCAAGCAAACAGGGAAGAGAAGGAGGGCAAGTCTTTTTGATCGCTTATCTGCTTTCCCGGCCAGCTTCTGTCGGGACTCTCTCCTCTCTCCCCCCCCCCCCTTTCCTCTCTCTTTCTCACACACACCCCGTCTGATCTGATGTTTAATGAGGGATCCCCTCCAGCTGAGAGGCTGTTAGATGAGCCTTCCCTTCCTGCTGTCAGGATGTACACGAGAGTGCCTTCCCCCCCCTCCCCATCCTCCTCCCCTGTCTTCCCGGAAAGGTCTGTAAGGCAAATTGACCCTCCTGAGACAGGAGGCTGCACCATCTCCTCCTACCTGATTAGTAACTCGCTTGCCCCTTCCGCCCGGCTGGTATCTGATGAGTCTCCCCTCTTTTATTTCTGCCCCCCACCAACCCCGCTCCTCGGAAGTTTTTGATCTACTACTTCAGCTCTCAATGAGGAAGAGCTGTTGGGAGGAGCTTTCGACTTCTTTCCCCTACATCTTTATTGGCCGATCACCGCCTTTCCAGCTTGTGACACGCAGGAAGACACAGAGCTACATTATTAATTAATGGTTGAGGCGCTCATCCTCCATTTTTGAATTAGCAGCCCCAAAGCTCAGTGGCGTGTGTCGAGGCTCTTAGAGGCCTAGCCTGGTCATTAGGACTCCTCGTTAACCCTGGTACCCAAGGAGCAGGTTGGATAAGGTTTGTTGGTTTCCTAGTAAAAGATACTTGGAAGCTAAAATAATACGTGATCATTGCATTCTAAGAAGAAAATCAAGTATCTAATAGAGAATGTACATACAGAATGCTGTTTCTGTTCATGGTTAAACACCATCATGTATTTCTAACAAATTAAGGGATAATCTCAAGCAAGGCCAGGTCCTTAACGTGGGTCACAGGTTTTTAGGCATGCTATACGTCTGGACATACCCAGTATTCAGCCCTCGTAAACAACGTCTGCAGAAATGTCAAGGAAAATCCAGGCATATGGCAGCCTATGTCTGTAGATCTTGTAAAAAACAACTGGGCAAAACAAAAAAAAAAGTTCAAGAACTTGGACACACCCCCCCAAAAAGCCCATCAACTTTGCTTTTTTAAAGAAAGTGCAGAACTTTTGTGTCTGGGTTTTCCACTTTTTGAAATATGGCAAGCCTATTTTGAGCACTGATGTTGGACTTTTTTTCCAGTGTTGTGAGGATTCATCAACTAGCTACATATACACAGATTATTCCATGACAATTGTTTCATATTCAAATCCACAATAAATGCTCTCTTATCCCAAGCCATGTTCACAAAGGTTACTTTAATAAGCCCATAACACATATATTTCTTACAGTGCTTGCACACAGTTTATTGTGAACTTGATGCTGCTCCTGAATGAAAGTTTTTCACAGTGTACTTATCAAAACACCACCCTGTGTCTTCCCCTTGCCTGTTCAATCCAGTTTTACCATTTTGGGTAGGTGGGTGTGACTGTATTTTCCACAGAAACACTACATCTGAATTAAATGAAATAATGTAAGACAGTACTTGGATGAGAACTATATTGCATGCAGGATCAACCCCAAGTCCCTTATTCACACGTAAAAAGAGTTAAAATAGGGAAGGAGTAATACATACACATTGTATTTCCAGAGTTCTTGTTCAGAAGATAAGAGTTTTGGTTTTAAAACACTCATATCTTAAAAGAATGTCCTCTTATACATAAATCTGATTGAACAATTAAAATTAATTCATACCAACTTACCATTTGTCATGTAAATGCAACCATTTAAAACAAATTGTAATTGCTGGTGTTGATGAGACCACATTACAATGATACTTAAAACTCAGCACTGGCCTATTAGCTGTCAGGCCCAATCAATGGTGTACAGATGTACAAAGCTTTGTATGACTCGAGCCCAAATACCTAAAGGAGTGTCTTCCCAATAACTACCAACCCTGCTTTAAGACTGGTGAGAGAGCCAGTGTGGTGTAGTGGTTAGGAGCGGTAGACTCGTAATCTGGGGAACCGGGTTCGCGTCTCCGCTCCTCCACATGCAGCTGCTGGGTGACCTTGGGCTAGTCACACTTCTTTGAAGTCTCTCAGCCCCACTCACCTCACAGAGTGTTTGTTGTGGGGGAGGAAGGGAAAGGAGAATGTTAGCTGCTTTGGGTAGTGATAAAGCGGGATATCAAATCCAAACTCTTCTTCCTGCTCATTGTTCAGTTGGTAAGCATGGCCTGTGAGATGACGACTGAGCAGGGCTTCTCGGGGGCAGCCCCCATTTGTGGAACTCCCTTCAAGGTGATGCTTAGTTGTCTTCCACCTTGACAAAAATGAGGTGCAAACTTAAGAGAGGTTATTGGCACCTGTCTGTCTTGGGAGACAATGGACGTATGTGCCTTTGAGAATGAGGTCTAACTGTTGGAAGGTTGCAGCACTGATGCAGAAAGAGACATGTTTTGTTACAGCTGGGGGCAGATAAAGGTGTCCAGCTGTACTGCTGCAGATGCACCATGGCACTCTTCCCAGTGGTCATTCCTCCTCTGGTCACTGCTATGGATACGTGACTTGTCTGCCTGTCTCCAGGCACTGTGGTCATCCTCAAGGGATTCCCACATGGTAGGGTTGATGTCATGTTTGCAGACATCTTTGTAACGCAGCACTGGTCTGCCAATTGGCCTGGTGCCAGAAGCCAGCTCCCTGAAGAGCACATCCTTGGGGATCCTGCAAGCTTCCATTCTGTGGGCATGACCAAGCCAGCCGCTTTTGGAACAAATGGAATGAAGAATAACTGTTAAAAGTTTTATTGTCTACTATATGATATTTTAATTGTCGGTGTGGATTTATCGGTGTTTTAACTATTGTTTTACTGTATTTATTATAATTTATGGTGGTTGTTAGCCACCCCAAACTCCTGGAGGAGAAAACAGGACCTAACAATAACTAAATATTCACCAAGTAGTAAGCACTATGGATGCCAGGTGGTGAGATGTTACTTTTGAATCAATGGGATTAGACTTGGGCTATCAGAGCACTGGTATCAGTCCCAAAAAACCATCCCTCTCCTCATCCCAGGTCTTACAATTGATTCTTTATCCAGTTCATATGCTTAGGTCAGTTTCTGTTTTTCTTTTAAAATCGCAAATTGTATTCCTTTCAGTCCTCACCCTGCAAGTAGGTCTAGGTATGGCTTTTCAGTAGCTTATTGGTATTTCAGTAGCCAGTGTTGTGTAATGGTTAGAGTGCTGGACTACGACCTGGGAGAGACTAGGGTTCAAATCCCCACTCAGCCATAAAGCTCACTGGGTGACCTTGGGCCAGTCATCATCTATAATCCTAACCTACCTCACAGGGTTGTTGTGAGGGTGAAATGGGGAGGAGGAGAACCATGTACACCACACTGAGCTGCTTGGAAGAAAAGGTGGTGAATAAATGGAACTAAACAAATAAATCATCAGGCTTATTCAATGGAATTTTACTTAAAGCTAGTCTAATGATCCATTAAAGAAATATTTATTTTTCTGCATCTTTATAAGGTTATGCCAGAAAGGGTTACTTCTTTACTTGGTACAACAGTGCAGCCAATTCCAATGTTAAAATTTAAACAGTTTAAAACCCAAGTATTTAATTTTTGTCTGTTCCACTGAAATGGATTCAAAGTACCGGTAAATGGGCTCTTGGTGGTAGCACAATTATAACAATGCAATCTAACAGTGGGCCACACCCGTGTTGATTGGATCTTGTATTCACTTTACATACTGCTCAGAGGCCTTATGGCTTTTCACTATGGAGACCACTTCATGTAGCTGATGAAGTGAGTTCTGGCCCATAAAGGCTTATATAGCAATAAATTTGCTAAAATACAGAACAGTTTTTATAGTGTTTTCTGCAACACACTAACACAGCTGGGATCCTAAATATACACAGGTCAACTTCAAATATGCAATTTCTGCAATCGTTCATATGCAGCACTTGAGACATTTTATTTACAATGATGCCTTAAATGAGAATTTTGTTGTGCCTAATTGCACAGGCTGGGTTGTTTATAGATGAAAGCCCTGGTCATACAAATAGGGTGGGGGAATAAAGTCTTCAATCTGAACAGTTAGTTGCAAGTTCCTTGCTGCAGCAAAACTATGGGCCTCAAACTGCCTTGAAGTGGTTTCAAAACAGTGGGTTTGTAATCACATAAAGTTACAATTCTGTGCACACTTGCTTGGAACTAAACACCCTTTCCCCTCAAAATACATACTGGTAATAAAGAGCTTGAATATGAAACTGCAGGCAGTGTTGTGTTCTGCAAAACTATGGTCTGATGATTAAACAGTTAAAAAAACCAAAAACAGCACAGTATTTTAGCAGAAGTGTGATTGTCACTGGCCTGCTTGCTTAAGATGAGTTGCAATATACGTCCAGGCAAATAAATAGGTAGGTTGCAGTTGCTACCGAGAAAACTCCATAACCTATCCTTAAATTGAATAGATACAGTGGTACCTCGGGTTAAGTACTTAATTCGTTCCGGAGGTCCGTACTTAACCTGAAACTGTTCTTAACCTGAAGCACCACTTTAGCTAATGGGGCCTCCTGCTGCTGCCGCGCCGCCGGAGTACGATTTCTGTTTTCATCCTGAAGCAAAGTTCTTAACCTGAAGCACTATTTCTGGGTTAGCGGAGTCTGTAACCTGAAGCGTATGTAACCCGAGGCACCACTGTACTGCAATCTCTCACTGATGAAGCATATAATAATCCTGATCATGTGGCTCATGGCTGCTGGGAGTAGGGGGCACACTGGGGAAGAGGGACACAAATCCAGACATGGGAGGGAAACAATGGCAAAGCAGGTCCTGAACTTCTCTTTTTGTGAGGGACAGCCAACCAGGTGTCCTGCAGATGCTTTTGGCCTCCACCAGCACTCAACCCCAGCCAATGTGGCCAATGGCTAGAGATGATGGGAATTGTAGTTCATTAACCTCGGAACCATTTTGGCTATCCTCCTCTAGTATATTATTTTGCTTGTACAACTCCTCTTTCTGGTTCTGTATTAAGGCCAACAGTAAAAGTACATGAACGCTCTTGTACCACCACCCACCCACTGGTGCTCTTAAAGATTGTTAGCAAAGGGAAAGGAGATGTGGACTAGATCCTGTATACTATTTTAGAACATCTCAGCCATTGAACCCCCCATTATACAACACATGTATAACATGCCAGCATCACACGCAGTATCTCCTGAATGATGAAGCACCCCCCCCGAAACTCCAGTCAGCTACAATAATATAGAAGAGCCCTGCCACAGACCTCTAAGGTACATAAGGTTTCCACCTGTTTCTATGTGCCTAGTACCTGACAAAGGCCCATCAGGTGAATTTGTAGATGTGCTGGGTGGACTGTCTGCTGGAAGCTAGGATGGTAGAGAGTTGGGCTTCAGGCTCAGGTTCTGAATACAGCTTTCCAGGCCTCTCTATGTGCATACCCTACTCTCCAAACATTTCTCTGATGAAAATAGGGACATCCCATTTCATAATGATAATTTTACTATTTATACCCCACACATCTTACTGGGTTGCCCCAGCAACTCTGGACAGCTTCCAACATATATAAAAACATTAAACATAAAGAAGATACAGGGCTGCCTTCAGCTGTCTTCTAAAAGTTGTATAGTTATTTACCACCTCCTTGGCTCGGAGGTCACAGAACTCTATACCCTCCAACATTTCTCCAATGAAAATAGGGACGTCCTAAGGAAAAGGGGGACATTCCGGGATCAAATCAGAAACTGGGATGGCTTTTGTTAATCTGGGACTGTCCCTGGAAAATAGGGACACTTGGAGGGTCTGTGTGTGGTCCTCATAACTCTACAGGGCATTTTCCTCAAAGGCCCTACTTTGCAACCCAAGTATTTCTGTCTTTCTAGATGGCTTCCTTGAAGTCCAGCAATGCCTCCCCCTTCTCTGAATGGTGGGTAAAGGGGGGGCTGTAAGTGTATGCAAAAACTAGCTTACTGTCCAAAGTTAAAATTTACATCAGTTGCTCCACCAACTTCTGCCTCCGACCCAAGACACCACTTGCAGATGACCCTCAGAAGGCTGTCTTGAAGGGAGTGTGGCTCCTCAGGCTTCTCAGCTAAGCTGTACTGCATTTACAAAACATTTGAGATCCACTAGAGAGATAAAACTATGGGAGGCGTACACAGCATTTAAGAAATCACACAAGGCATAATAAATCTTAGCCCACATCTCTGGCAGGTATCGTTCACTTTGACAGCTTCCTACCATAGTGGCAAAAGGAGTACACAGGTCTAAGCTGGAGCTCATGTGGTCAACTGCTTCTGCTAAGAAACTCATAGCAAGGGATAAACCCAAAGGAAACCAGGAAATATTTCCAACAACTAAGTGGCCCCCCCTGGGGTGGGGTTGAATGCTAGTTTTACCCAACTCCAGCTTCAGACTGCCTCTGTGTTCAAATTCTAACAGCAAAATATATTTTTCTGTCTCTCCTACAAACTGGGGGACAATCAGGGTTGATCACCAATAGATAGAGGGCATGACTATGTAAGGTTGCTGGCTGTGGGTGTCATTTAAAGTCAGTCAATTGTTGGTTACCTCATTTATTACTGTATTATTGCTGGGAGGGTGAAAGGCACTTTAAAACTTTTTGCCTCAGGTGCCAAAATAACTTGAACAGCCTTTGGGAATCATGAACCATTTGTGGTGCCTTCTGGTGCTCTGCTTCGGGCAAAAGGTTTTGTGTTGTCCTTGAGGATATCACTTTCCAAAAGGTAGAAGTTTCAATCCCTCAAGGAACAGTTCACCTTTTTGTCAAGTCTCTGCTAATCCATGAGGGATGTCAGGGAAAAAAGATAAGCCTATTCATTCTAATCAGTTCAACCGAACTCATAACAATAGTTAAACCTTCTTAAGTGTGAATGAGTAGAGCAGTTAGCAATAGTCTCCCACTCCAATTTGAATTTGAACCTGTCCTTGTGCTAAGCTCTTTTGCTAAAATGCCTTGCCTTTTAGAGGTGAGATTAAAGATAAAAGCCTTTTCCTGTGGTTGCTCCTAGTCTATGGAATCTGTTCCTCTGGCACATTTGTTACATGATTACATTATAATCTTTTAGCTCTGTATAGTTTTAATGATTTATGTTGCTTTTCCTCTTTTTGCCGCTATTCTTGTTGTAATAAATAGTGTTATTAAACCTCCTTGAGGGCTAACAGTGGTGGTAGCATATGGATATTTCAAAGATATATCCAGAATTGGCCTCCACAGTAATGGACACACCGTTAAAGTAGTGTTCATGGAAGTCAATCTTACTCTGCCACAGGTGATCGCCAAAGAAGAAGATTTCAAAGATAGGAAATCTTCGTCAGTCTCCCTTGTCTATACTCAGTTTTGGAAGGGAACGAAAAGGCCTCTTAGAGAAGTAAGTGGTTTTACCTTAGCCAGGGCAGATATTGCTAATAGAATAAGCTTAAACTACACTGTACTTAAAAGTGCTGGCCCGGAAGATTAAAGGGGTCAACAAATTCACTAAAAACCATTAAAAGAATGGGTAAAATGAGTTCAAGAGATGCTGCTACTAAAAAGCTCCTCTTTCATGTCACTACACCTCATTTCAAAAGGTGGCTGCAGTGCTAAGCAGTTTCATATGGGAGTTGTCCTGCACAGGTACCTTCTTCCCAGGTTGTATTTGCCTCACAAAAAGCCATTTTACACACACACTCTCTCTCTCTCTCTCTCTCTCTCTCTCTCTCCAAACACACCCTACATAAAAAGGATCAAGACATCCCTCACTGAACAAGAAACGAGAATTAGACTGGCCACTATGTTCTTCACTTGCCTTTGGTTCATCTGTACTGTACTCCATGTAATTTCATATTTTCAACAAATGAGCTTCAGTGGGGCAGTGTCTCCCAGCACTGTAGTTCTTCCCCATATCCTAAATGGTTTGTTTCCCCCCCCCCTTTTTTAGGTAGTTGCTTATCTCAACACCCACCATATAATATAAAAAGTTATGTATAAGCATTGGGCTGAAACATTTTTTTTTAAAGCAGGTGGGGGTAGAGAGGGCACATTTGCTCCATAAGTGGCTAGAAAAGGAACTTGTCAAGTCCAATATTCATTTCTTGATGGCTGTAACACATCATATTAGAGGCTCAGTGAAAGCTTGAGGCCATTTCACAAATGACATTTAAAGCCAAAGGCTAGCACCTGCTTCTGAAAATGCAGACCTTAATGTTTTGAATGCCATCTAGTGGTAGGATTATAATAAATACAAGAAATACGTGTTGAGCTAGCCCCCATAAATTCCTAATCACATATGTCTGTGTTTTAGGGATTAGTAAAATAATCAAGTTGCAGTATGATTCTTATGCAATGTCTTTGTTGTTGGTTATTAAATTAATAGATAAATTATTATTACTATTATCTATTATTATTAGCCATTAATCAAGAACACAGCTTGGGTTATATACAAGCGCCAAACTAGATGTGCTGGGATTGCACTGTTACTGTCTTCTTCTTTAGTTAAAAGCAGTTATAGAGTAAGGCAGATGTGGCTCATGTTCCCAGTTTCTCAAGCAATGTTGTGAAAGTTCTCTGCTTCAGGGAACTCCACCTTAAATTGTGGCAGGATCTTCACACAGATACCCGGGCATGAGGGAAGAGCCCTTGGCTGTGATAATGTAAACTTGGGCCTGTGTCTTTGGCCTTGTCTTTAACCAAGAAGTGCCTGGATATCTTTCATCCATGTGGACACTGTTTCAAGCACCTTCTTATAGCTGAGCTACAAGATATATTTTGTCGCTTCTTCCCATTCAAAAGAAAAACAGCATTTACTTAGCCATTTAAGAATATAAAAAATGGGAATAATTAACTGGAAGACTCCTCTATCTATTCAGAAAGCTTTGCCAATTAATATCCACTGCTTTATTACTTTTTCCATGTGCAGGTTATGCACGCTTGCCTGTTCTTGCATGCTTCCTACATTCCCCACACCTTTTAAGTGTAGTTCAATAATCAACCTACACCCAACTGTCACATGAAAATCAGACTCGAAGGGAAAAATCAGGATGCTTCCAGATGTGAGCTTATTTTAGGATTGGTGCTGTTTGCACACACATGTTTTTGCAGTTTGCTCACAACACTGTAGCTATCAAAATGCAAAGCTTTTTTTTTTTTAATTAATCCAATTTCCTTTTACTGTGTAATGACTAAAAATAACCTGTGGTGTGGAAGCTTTATTTCTGACAGTCCAAAAAACACGAGGGAGCTTAGCTCCATCAGTTTTTACATGTTGATGGCACATTTGAATTTTAACAATTTGGCTAAGGGAGCCGTTTTGTCAACATCACGCAGTACGTGTGGGAGAACGCTGAGACTACAACTATAGTATGGACATCAAGTTTTAAAAGAATAAAGTAAATACATAGAGACGGGGTGAGTGTCAGTTGCTCGGTCCCAGATCTTGCCAACCTAGCAGTTCGAAAGCAAGTCAAAGTGCAAGTAGATAAATAGGTACCGCTCTGGCAGGAAGGTAAACAGTGTTTCCATGCGCTGCTCTGGTTTGCCAGAAGCGGCTTAGTCATGACTCAGAAGCTGTACGCCGGCTCCCTCGGCAAATAAAGCGAGATGAGTGCTGCAACCCCAGAGTCGGCCACGACTGGACCTAATGGTCAGGGGTCCCTTTACCTTTAAGTTAGGTAATTATTACACTTGCTCCAGACCTTGGTATTTGAGGGGGATTCCCCCCCCACACACACTTGCTTTCATGTTTTGTTTTGTTTTGTTTTTCACAAGCAGTTTATAAATTTTATGAAATAAAAGTAAGTATTTTACTTATAAAACCAAACGTAAATTGATACTGCATCTTCCCCCAAAAGCAAAAGCCTCAATTTCGTGAATTGTGACTCAAGGCTGGTAATATTTGATCTGCCCACTGGTGTGGATGGCAATCAGCACAATAAACCGACTGAAAATGCAGGTATGTATGCATGAAACATGTGCACAGAAAAGTCAGATCATCATCCGAATGATCTGCTTGTCGTATAAGGCTTCCAACCTTTGGATTACAACAACTGTCTTCAGTTCTGGTTTTAATGCTGAGAAGCTAGCAAGAAAAGGCATTCCCTAGAGAATTTTTTTTTTGGTAAACCCTTTAAAACAAGATGCAGTACATAAGAAGAGTCAATTCTGCTAAGTACCATATATTTAAACACTAGGGACAAGTGAAAATAATTCTAGTCCAAAAAGGGGAGGGGACTATTTTAGAACTTGGTAAAGGCAGCATTTCCACAGTTCTTTAACCAGGGACAAAAGTAATTAACAATCCTAATTTGAAATAAACTGGGCAGGTTCTGTTTAAAATCTTTCCTCATTTACATAAAGAAGAATATATTTCTTGCTTTCCACATATTTTATCTTGACACAAAGGGCTGCTCCCTCCACAGAGTGCTCAGTGTAGAACTGGGTGGTGCTGACATCGCCACCAAAGATGGCAGGTTAACTCTGAGCTGCTGACTCTTGAACAGCATTAAATATACAATTTAATACACTTACTCATTGGTCCTCCTCAAAACTTTATCAGCAAAGATCACAAGGAATGGTATTCGCCACATCTCTGAATAAATAAAGAAATCTTCACAGCTATGTTGCTATCAGAGAATGAGGGGTAAGTGACACATTAACTGAAGAAGGAACAATAGGTCCTGATATGTGTAAAAGTCTTAAAAACTACCCAAAAAGAGACAATACCTCCTGAATATATAACTAAAATGCACAATGATCTAGTTTCTAAATGGAATGCAGTAATAAAAGCATTAGACGCAGGGGTCAGCAAACTTTTTCAGCAGGGGGCCGGGTCCACTGTCCCTCAGACCTTGTGGGGGGCTGGACTATATTTTTTGGGGGGTGGGGGGAATGAACAAATTCCTATGCCCCACAAATAACCCAGAGATGCATTTTAAGTAAAAGCACACATTCTACTCATGTAAAAACACGCTGATTCCCGGAATGTCCGTGGACCGGATTTAGAAGGCAATTGGGCCAGATCCGGCCCCCATGCCTTTGTTTGCCTACCCATGCATTAGGGGATAGTATCAATGATCCATCAAAATGGAGAATACCGCCCAAACAGCAAGTGGGGCCATGCATATGGACATTGAACTTTGTTAGCAATCAAAATCAGATCAGATCAAACTGTATCAGGTAGTTTCAGTAACAACACACAACATAAAATAGGCATGTTTGCAGATGACATCTTACTATTGTTCACAAACCTGGAAAGAAATCAGTCATATAAGGAATATAAACACAGAAAGCACAGAACAAACAGGCATATCGACACATTATAAAATACATTGAAAATTTTATACCTAATAATTAAAAACCAATAGAAAAAATTAACTATAATCCTTTATCATGGAAGATATACAAGAAGCTTATGAACTGGTCAAAATTAAATATAGCAAGGTTAAGCAAGATTGCAACAATCAAAATGAATACATTACCTCCACTGACATACTATTCCAAGTACTCCCCATACCACTAACTCACAACAAGATTCAAAACTGGCAAAAAACCAAAACAAAATCCTACTAACTAATTTATACACAATGGCAAAATATCCTGGTTATCAAAAATTGTATTGTATGAACCAAACAAGGAGGGCTTGGGATCCCTTAGTAGCAGACAAAAAAATGGCAGAGGACAAGAAAGTGACTTTGATACAATAAGGTTCAGCTTTATATCATTTGTGCCCTCCTCACACTCAACTCCAACCCTACCGACAACTCATGGCTCTTTATGGAAGGACTCACTCAACTGACAAAAATAGATATATCAAAAGAAGAACTTTATTTGAGCTTTTGTATGCCCCTCTGATTGGGTTATTCTTATTGCTCATTGTTTATGTGTTTGAATTATGAAAAACAGGAATAAAAATAAGAATTATTGAAAAAAGAACTGTAGAACTGCAATTCAATGCAATTTCAATGTCAGTACACATTTATATTAGAGAATTCTGTACAAGTGGATTTGTTCAAGTGCTTCTCTATCAGCAACTTCTTCGAAAAACACATCGTAGTCCAACGGCAGAGCTTCTACCCATTGGCTGAGCTGAATGTCGACCTGAAAAGAAATTAAAATTTCATATTTGCACCTGCTTTCCAGTGCATGCAGACCTCTTGACTACTGATGAAGGCAGGTAATAAAAGGTTATCAAAATAAAATATTATTCTGCTGCAAGACTAACATAGGTAAGGTTTGCAATGTACATGTGTGTTTTCAGTATCTTGTGACGGATTTGGGACTGCAGTATTGGTAGTATTCACACATTGCTATCTCACTCAACGATATAATTGCAAATGATAGTACTGTCGCCCTCAGTGAACTGATCAAAATCACATTTTCATCTTGCCATTGACACATGTTGCTTCCCCCCACCCCAGTCTTTCTTTCTCACAGGTATAATCATTAAGAACCTGAGGGGAGAAACAGGCAGTTTGCTCGAACTATGCTCAGATCTTCCCAAAGTGCCAAATATGAGACCTACTGGCAGGAAGCCATGGGACCTCCATGGTCCTCTCTCTTGCCACCAACCTCACTGATCTAGGAGGTGGACACACAAGGAGGGCTTCTGTTGCACATCTCAAAAAAGCTTTTTCCATAAAAAGGAGAGACTTGACTGCAGAAAAATTTGAGAAATAACTACTTACCTGAAGCTCTGAAAGAGACTTCTCAAGGCTTGGCAATGTCACTAATAAGGAACCTTTCTTTCTTACATTTTGCCTGATAAATTTCCAGGATCTAGGGGAAAGTAAGTTTAGATTTCACTTGCTTGTGCAACCCTTATGGAAAATTACTTGCTTAGCACGAACTAACATGTTCCAACAAAGTGTAGTTATTATCATCCATCATTTGGCGTTTGTGCTCCGAGAGAAAAATACTAGAAGCTTAGCTTGGCCTGCATGAGCATTACAGCATTACAGCCTCTTTGATATGTGCCTGACATATATGCAAAATTATTTTATAGTACAGTATTATTATGGAGTGTACCCCACTGTTTGTGGGAAATAATATTAACCAGATTTATAAAGCATCTGCATTTTGAAAAATACAAAAAGAAATACTACCAATGTTTATAACAGGTTGCATCTACGACTGCATAAGCACAAGGCACCTCAATACAATGGATTTTCCCTTTCCATCCTACAGCCGTGTATCCCATCCCCAAAAGCCTATAGGGTTAGTGGGGCTTACCAAACATTGTAGAATGGGTCATCCAGGGTCACAGTGTATGTGTTAATTGAATTGCCTGGAATTGGGTCCAGGAACTTGTACCAAATAATGGCTGCAATCCCAGCCTCAGGCAATGTCACCTATCTGCCACTGCATAACAGGAGAGGAAGTTGGCTGGCTCTTATTTGAGGCAACTATTATCACAGCTGCTGCGAGGACAGGGACTGTGGCCTTCCAGCTGTGGGGGACTAAAACACTCCAGCCTCCTGGCCCTGCTGGTTGGGGCTGGTAGGTGTTGTAGTTTAACAACTATATTGAGAGCTCTTTTCCTTGTTGTTGCTGATAGGGATTTGCATGGCTCTTACGTCCATAATTTATTCCATTCTTCTTCCTCTATGTCTAAATTCCAATTTACCACCCACCAACTTCTTAAATTTTGCTGTGGGCAAAATTGTACCTCTGTAATAATTTTGTGCACGGATGAAATTAGACATTACGCCACTATGTTTCCTCCCACTATTATTTTCTCATAGGTTGTTAACTGCCTGGTAGCTTCATTTTTTACTTTTGCACTTATAGGATCACCATCAGTTTCCAGGTTTTCTAATATTGTCCACTGGACTCCATTATTAGCTGACATTATATGTGTCATATATCGCTTAAACGACTTGCTTCATAATAACTACTTGAGTTTGAGAGTCTGGAACTTACGCTTTTCTTAAATATACATTTCAATTCTAGCATTTTAAAAGAGGAGAAACATATGTAAGTCTAAACGTATCCTCAGAAATGTATTCCTAGTTTCTAAAAAATTCAGGAACACACCTCTTACCTGGCCTGTTCTGAGCTGTCAAGGAAATATTCAAAAACATTATTCATCACAACAATGTCAGCATTCTGAAGAAGGGACGTCTGAGTACAAATGTCTGCATGAAGTACCTGAAGGGGGAAAATCTGTAAGCTTCTAACATGAAAGATCATCTGGCAAATTAGCCCCCTCCCCCCACTGTTCTGGGGGTTCTCTCCCCAAAAAGCCATTTTTGAAGGTGCAGTGGCATAAAGGAGGAAAAAGTCATCTTGCACAAGCAGAAGGCTTTGCACAGGGCTTCTGCTGATGGGGTGCATTTGGTGAATCCTACCTAAGACTTCCCCACCCAATTCATTTCAGCAGCTGCTTCACTTTATAGTGAAACAGCTACTGAAATGAAAGGGTGGTGAGAACAACTGGATCAAGGAAGTGCTCCCTCCCATCTTATCAGCTGATTGGGGGTGTGATACTGCTTTGTGCTGGCTTCCTGCTTTGCACAGCATTTTAATAACTCCTGCCAACCAGCTGATTGATGGCTGCTTTGTCCAAAATGGTCTCGCAGGCCCAAAGGGACACCTGGTGGGCTAAGGTTGGTCCTCAGGCCAGAGGTTCCCTGACCCTAAGCAAGCCTCTTACTCTTGGCCTCAGCCTCCCCATTTGCAATATGGGTGTAAAAATACTGACCTTTCTTATTGAATTATATGTATTACCACAAGATAGCACACATAAAGTGCTTGGAACATCTGATTATACAAATACTAAATACTATTATTCTTTTCTTGTTGGTCATGGGAAAACCTTAAAATCATCTTAAACCTTTTTCATTTTTTCAATATTATTAATATTGAATATCCTCCAGCCTCCGTTTAACTCCAGAGCTGAGTGTACAGGCTGCTATGGAGATGGTTTGAATCACATGATGGTTTCAGTCAAAAAGATTTACAAACTTCAACTATTTGAGGTATCCTACCAGATATGTGCATGACTCCAGTGACATTATTTTTCTATGAATATTGACTTGCTAGTTCAAAATCTCTCTGTAAATAAAACAAACTAAGAAATACGTTACTACCTTTATTCTTCCATGAAGTTGGTATTTTGCAATGATACCTTCCTGCAACCGGCAAAAGTCTGCATTCATTTCAACACCATAGATCTGAGACGCTGAGCTATAAAAGTAGCCCTAAAAGAAAAGCCAGTGTAGATAGACAGAAATATATATAGGTGGACTGAAATGAAATGTTAAGCTTTACTGAATTTTATATATATATAAGATGAGATTGTAAGAATCTTAGAAAGTTTCAGGCCCTGTTCCAGAGGGCTTGGTAGCAAGTGCTCAAAATAGTGTTTAGCCCTACAATAGAAAGTCTACCCTGCCATAATAATTTATCTTATAAATTAGAATAAATGTTTCACAAGAAGCTTGATAAACTTATATGGATTTAACATGACAAATGCTAGAAACCCACATATTAAGATGCCCCTAAATGATAACTATTACAGCTTTCTGAAACTCTTAACCATCTGGCTAGAAAAACAGTCTATTCAGATTAAATATGGCAGATTGCCACTTCTGTAAATAGAAGCAAAGAATATGATGAAAAGAACTATTTTTAAAAATATGAGTTATGCTTTATCTGGAGGATATATTCCATTTTTAACACCATAAAGTGCTTCAGCTTTCCAAATGTTAGCAGGTGTTTCTAATTTAAGATAAATTTAGCAAAAAGTGACACTGCATCTACTTCATTTGTTATTCCAGGAAAAAAGGGAATGTCAAGAAATAACTGGATCCTTAACACAAGTGGTCAGAGCATCTATGAAGGTATTCCAAGGAAAAAAAGCTCCCCTTTCTGATCAAGATTATGCCCATGGGGGCAGCTTGGTATTTTTAAAGAGCTTCTTAAGACCTTTTGATAAAATGCCATGGTCCTTTGCTCGTCTTTTGTTTATTTATTAAGGGTTTTTTTATCCTGCCTTCCTAAATCTGAAGGAGCACTAAAGGGATCAATGTCAGTCAATCAAACCATAAGATAATACAACAACAGTAACCAAAGAACTGACTATAACAAGTAATACCCCTCCCCACCTTCTCACTATATAGAAGGGTCTGGTGACTTCTGTTTCAGTGTATCTGAAGAAGTGTGCATGCACACGAAAGGTCATACCAAGAACTAACTTAGTTGGTCTTTAAGGTGCTACTGGAAGGATATTTTTTTTGTTCTGACTATAACAAATTCAGGTTCAGGCAGGAGACAAGCCAAAATCTTGCTTAAGCAAGACAGACATTACCTGATGATACTACATAATTGGGAGGAGTAGTAGACTTTCTCTGTAGTCTCTGATAAGGAAGAGTTTACTGTAGCTAAGTAAGCAACTGCTGATTTTTCTTGGTAACAAGGGGAACATAGTAAAATATGAGGCTGTCTTGGATCTTTTGAAGTATCTACACTGACTTGCAGAAGCTGTTCAGTATCTGAGGCCTGTGCTCTACTATTAAATTCCAGCCCTTCCCTAAGGCTGTAGCCTACGAAGGCACACACAAAGTTTGAGAACCAAAATTATACACAGATGTCAACTTTATGGTGAAGCAAAACATGACTGCAAAACTGAACCTGGGCAATCGCTTCCTGATATCTATTTCCTATAAACTGCTGAAACAATTCTTTTAACTATTGAGCGGGATGAAGAAACCTGAGCTGGATTTGCCCAAAACTCAAAAAAAGTATCACCAGCCCAACCCTCCTCCTTATCCAGAGACTTATCGAGCAGTTATAATAACAAAGTGGCTGTAATATGTCATTGCACCCGTATCTTTCTGGCTTAGAGAAGAGAATGTAGTCATATCACATCTGGGTTTGGAGTAAGATGTCCAGTAATACACCACTCATGTTTTGAACAAGATTTTGGGCAAGGTAGGTTATAACATTAAACAGTGTATCTGCAGGACAACACACAGAACAGAAGCATAGAATAACCACCACGAACAGGAAAAAAGATACATCACAGGAAATTGTTAACGAATTCCTGAACTGGGTTTTACCCCAAAGAGGACCGCACCAAGTCTGGAACCAATGTCAACCACCACCTTTCCTGTCAGATCAGGCAGTACATGCCGAAAGAGAAACTTCAGTTCCGAGATGGAAAAGGAATGAGAAATGAACTCTGGGAAATAAGAGCAAAATAATTTTAAATATGCAACCTTGCTGGAACAATCATCGAACACTCTCAAATGTTTAGTAGAACATGGATTAAAACACCTTTCCAACAAGAATTATCATTTTCCCACTTGTCTGCTGAGAATAATATTCCCCACCACATTCACATCTTTATAATTTTAAGTAAAACATCAAACTGTACACGATCTTGTATTTCTTTACTTAAAAAATAACCTTAATAATAAAGGGTGAGACTGTAGCACTGGACACATTTCCCACTCAATTTTAAGTAATATAGCATAAATTAAGTGCAACTACTGAAGAGTAAAACAGTTTAAATGATACTCTGTGAGATCTTAACTGTCTAGTAAGTGCTATGGGTCTGCTTCACGTTGTTCTTTGAACAGAATTGTGAACAAAATGAAGAACAGATTAGAGTCCTTTTCACATATGAACACATGGTGGCGAAATCAGGACCACATCCTCCAACCTAGAATGCCATATGTTCAACTGAAAGTCTGAACAGAGCCTAGGATGCATACACAACTGGTATACAGACGAGCTCTCTCTGTGCAAACAGAAACTTGCAAAGGGCAGGGTTCCTAATTACACATACAAAGCTTTTCTCTGCACAAGTGCAAGCTTCGTTTTTACATTCCAGCTATCGGTACAGAGCTTGAAAGGGGGGACCTGCAGCTGTGAGCCTGCTCTGTCCTCCAGACATTCCCTGAATGCAACATAGGGCCTTCTCTGTAATGACATCCTGACTTTGGAACTTTCTCCCTAAAGGGAACTGTTTGTGCTCAACTTCAATGGTTTTAGCCAACACACTTTTAATTGGAAAAATTAATGTTGGTATAATAAGCACACACATATTTTAGTTACAAGTTACACCTAAGACACAAAAAACCCCACCGATTTACCTGAACTAAAATTAAAAGTTAATTTATGTTTATTGGTTTTGTTCCTTTTTTATAAACTTTATTGCAAATTTTAAAAACAACTACAAAATGCAAAGTGCTGTCTTCCAAGACAATACATGTACACATGTTAAGTCTTGCATGCATCAAAATAAACCTGGAAAATCAGCTCACTTCAACAGCATTAAGATAATTTCTCCATAGTAGCTGCTGTGACAAGATGAAAGGGAGATTACTTTACTATTGTTAATAAACTATATAAATTGAGACCATGCAGTCAAACCCATTTTCCTTTTTTAAATGGACTTTCACCTTATTTCCCATTTCATCTGGGAGCACAATAACTTGTAGATGCTTCCGCAGCTCAGTTTGAAAAGCATAGTTCCACATCTGACTGAAACCTGAAGCTACTCCATATTTGATTTCGGGAAAAAACATTGGATCAACTGCATAGGCACACATTGACCAATGCTGTCATTTGGCCTCCAAGTACATCATCTATGTACTTACCTAATGGTGCTGTCCGGTGAGAGCCGCACATTAGACAGTAATATCTGCTCATCTTCCCTTCTTCACACAGTGAGTCAATACAGTCATCATCATAAAGGAATGCATCAATATGAACTGTGGGTTTTGTTTGCTGTTGCAGCTGAAGGAGAAGCATAAAGCTGAACATGTATATTAATCAGCACATTTTCCCCAGTACTAGCTGCACACAATTTAAGCCCTAGACTTTCTGTTCCACTGCACATAAGTCAGTGGTTCCAAAATTCCCTGCTCCCACAAAGGACCACTTGAAAATTGCGGTGAGTCTTGGCTGGCCCCTTCATGATCTTCCTGTCTATTGAACCAATAATAATGCACTGTGCTGGTTGCTCTATGAATTTTAACTGTATTTTTATAGGCACACCATGGAACACCCGAGGGAAGCTCTCAGACCACTGGTGGTCCATAAACCACAGTTTGGGAACCCTTGACCTAAATTATGCCTGTTTCCTCATTATTTTGTACCTCTAATTTAACATGTTTTCTCTGTCTAAGGAATCAGTATTAAATATTATACTGCTACATCAATGAGTTATATTCACGGCCAGGCGTTTAATTTGAAGACCCCACATTGCTGTCTACTAAGGATGCACTTTGAAGGTGGCAGTTTCTGCAGCTATAAATGAGAAATAGATAAATAGATAGATGATAGATAGATAGATTGCATTTACTTGTGTGATACTTAATATGTCATCAGTGCTAGCTGGAATATATATCTTTGTTATAAAGCAAACAGCAAAAGGGGGGAAATTGTGGAGTAATATGAGGAAAGACAGTGACTAATTTTAGCTGATTAAGAGGAGCCAATGGAAGCAAAACTAGCTGCCCCATAGGCAGAGGACATGTAACCCTCATAACCCAGGTCCCACTGTTAGGTGGTAGAAATTCTAGGCTCCCTCTCCCGGGCAGCTAAATTCAGTATTTTTGCCCAAAACAAATGAAGATTGCAGCCAGCTATGCTGGTTCATCTGGAGAGGTGGGATCCAAAAATAACTGCAATTTACTGTTTTTATTAGGATCAACTGAGAAGTCACAGAGAGCAAGCTTTTGAGTTCTTCAAAACTCTTAATCAGGATAAAAGGTAAAGGGGTCCCTGACCATTAGGTCCAGTCGTGTCCGACTCTGGGGTTGCGGCGCTCATCTCGCTTTACTGGCCGAGGGAGCCGGCGTACATGACTAAGCCGCTTCTGGTGAACCAGAGCAGCGCACGGAAACGCCGTTTACCTTCCCGCCGGAGCGGTACCTATTTATCTACTAGCACTTTGACGTGCTTTCTAACTGCTAGGTTGGCAGAAGCTGGGACCGAGCAATGGGAGCTCACCCCGTCGCAGGGATTTAAACCACCGACCTTCTGATCAGCAAGTCCTAGGCTGTGTGGTTTAACCCACAGCGCCACCCGCGTCCCTATCTTATTCAGGATAGATAGGTGAAATAGAGGGAGAAGAAATATGTTTCAGAGCATAATAGGGAAAAAACACACCAAAGGAACATTTAGGCAGAAGAAGAATTCTGGGGAACTTGAAAACTTGATCAATGCTTTGTAGTGTTTTATTCTGTTTTTGTTGCTTAGATGATTAAGCATGACCAAGCATCACCTGACCTACACTGGGCCAATCAGCACAAGGACACTTCTCCAGCAGTTAAAGCTTATTCCCTGCTCTTCTCTTTCTTGAGCTGTTAAATACAGATGCCCTGGGCTCAAGTTCTGACAGTGACTCAATCAGGTCATTCAGCAACCTGCATCAGACAGAAGTCCCTGGTAGCCCTAGTGGTGGACCCAAATCACTAAACCATCTGACACGGGAAGGCCTCAAAGGCTAAACTTACTTTTTGGAGAGCAAGGTGCTCGGAGCTGAGCATGGCCTCTTTTGGCAAACAATCTCTAAGATCTTCAGCAATACTTCTGAGAATAATATCATCATTATTGGATGTGAATTCATCAAAGTCATCTACAAAATATATATGTATATATAAATAAATGATCATGTGGCATTCTCAGGCATCAACAATGTTAATGCAACAGTGATTTGCACACAATTCCAGATGTTCAGGATTTTTATTTGAAGATGGTAGAAATTGAAGAGCAGTTGCACAACTTTTGTTGCTTATTTTTCCTATAGGCGACAGATTTACATGCCGATGACATTACATTTCAAAAAGCACTTGGTTATTTTAAGATTTACTTTAAGATGTAGAAACCTACCAACACGGCAATCTTTGCTCCCCCCCAAAGTTATCGTATTTCATTCACTTAGCTATTTAAACATCAAAGATGCTTTTGAAGTATTGGAAGAAGGGCAAAAACATGCAACTGCTTGCTTGTACATTTTAAAACACATTTCATATTTGGAAAAAAAGGTATTAAGCAAAGGTTTGTTGGAACAGTAATTGAGAAAATAATGGAAAATGGAGGGAAAGCATAGCTCAGTAGTGACATTTATGAGGTATCTTCAACAGTATGAAATATCAATGTGATAAAGTCTCCAAAACTAAGAATTTGACCTGCAGGCTGTTAATATACATTTTATTCCCTGTAGAGCTATTTTCTGCAACGTGGTGACTTTTTCAGCTCAGGCTACCTTCTATATTATTGCTTACCCTCTTCTTCCCTGAAAATTACTGCCTCTAATAGCAAACTCCCTTGATAAAACAAGACCAGTGAGATACAAGAGGCAGGCAGAAGTACAAAAAGCCTTTTAAAAGGTGGGCATGGCTGATACGCAGTGACTGGCTAGAACTGTAAACAGGAAGAATACTGTTAGAATACCGGCAACATTGCTACCTTCCTTTCACCCAGCTACTTAAAGCTCAGACACAATAGAATTCGGCTATGACACAGTTTTAAGGCTGCAACCTTAAGACTATTTTAAATCAATTTCTCTTAGCTCAGTAACTCCCCAAAGTAGTTTTAAGTATCGTTATTTGTAGTTACAGTATTTTGGGAAGGAAGGTGGAGGCCAGCATTTCACTGCAAAACTGGTCATACAGGCTCACCCAGTTTACCAATTCAAGGAACATCTTGAGGAGATTTTTTTTTTCCTAAGGGAGAAAAAAAAAGAATTTGAAACCTTGCAGTTACTCCAGTATGAAAGTGGAAGCAAAACCCAGCAACAACTGAAATCCCACATGAGCTAAAAATGCATCCTCCTATCTCAGTGGCTTTGTAAGTGTGGCTACAGAAAGTACCATGGGTTATACCCAATGTTGCCATTGTGCAAGTGTTCCCACACAGTAGGATTTCCTGGCTGCAGCTCCTTGTGAACTCTTAAAATATGTTCAAGAGGACTGGTGGCCTGCAGGCAGGTGAGAGGAGAGGCAGGGGAAGTTTGTTCGCATGGAACTGGATGCAACTCTATAATTAGTTAACTTTTTCTTTAACCATCTTTCTAAGCATATAGATGCTATAGATGTGCTCTGGTAGCAAACAACTCTTTGCTGCTTCCACAAGATCTTCAAGAAGGGTTACAGACTGAAAGTTGAATATGCATGGTTACTGTCCTCATGCTGACACGGAAAACCTTGACAGAAAAAAATGCACCCCCAGCCAGCTAGATTGAAACCAAGATAATTGAACTCAAGTGCCATTCTGTTTGCTTCCCTTCAGCTCAGCAAAAACCTCCATAATAGGCTTGAGGCTGATAGGAGCTCCCATACACCCTTCATACCAGAACACACTGCAGAACCTAAAATGCCTCTGGACTCAGGAGATAAAATGATATCTCTGATGGTGTACAAGTGCTGCCACATGAAGAGTTGTAGTAATATGCAGTTGCTGACGCACACTTAGGTGCATGAGTTATTCTGATCCCAAGTTAACAAGGATGGAACTCAGTAGGCTCCCAGCAGCCTTTGCTTCCTCACCCCCCCCACCCCACCCCTGTGTTCCTTGAAGAAGCTGGTAGCCAAGCATGGCTCCCTGCTGAAGAACAACCACATGAATGAAAAATCTCTCTGAAGAAATTTTACAGCTTGCGTCTTCTGCATGATTCATTTGTGTAAGAAGACAAATGTCTTTCCTTTGGAACCTTTTCTTCTTTACTTTACTGCCAACAGATGGAGAGTTGTTTGCTGTAACTTCTGAAACTGTGAGTAAAATACTCACTTATTTGCAATGCTGTATCTGTGATTTATTCTAGCCTAAGTATTTTGTGGGAAATATTTAAAGGTGAATGAGGGCAGATGTAAAATCTACAGTAGTACCTCGGGTTACATACGCTTCAGGTTACAGACTCTGCTAACCCAGAAATATTGCTTCAGGTTAAGAACTTTGCTTCAGGATAAGAACAGAAATCGTGCTCCGGCGGCGCAGCAGCAGCAGCAGCAGGAGGCCCCATTAGCTAAAGTGGTGCTTCAGGTTAAGAACAGTTTCAGGTTAAGTACGGACCTCCGGAACGAATTAAGTACTTAACCCAAGGTACCACTGTAATGGAGTTTTAATGTGCTTGGAGCAATCACCATTTGCTAACTCTGCTATAAGAAAGTAATACTATCCTCCAAACCTCTCTCTCCCACAAGAAGAAGAGCACAGCAAGGGGAGAATTCCCCCACGCTTTATTCTCTCCCTCCCTCTCAAGCAGAGAAGTTGAGCCAAATTTCCCTAGAGTTCCCTGGACCTGGTTCTGGAGGCAGCAATCGCCTTTCATGGATGGAATGTGGAAGCAGAGACATGTTAGAAACCTTTATAATCTGTGGTTGTCCTTTATGGGTCAGAGAAAAACAAGGCCTAATAAAAATAACAACAGACTTGCTGAATCTGCCCAATGGCTCATCTAGGCCAGCATCCTGTTCTCACAGTCGGCAACCAGGCGCCCATGGGAAGTCATATAACAGGACCTGAGTGCAACAACACTTGACTCTCCTTTAGTTTCCAGCACCCGGTAATAAGATGCGTGAGACACAGGTTGCGCTGTGATCTAAACCACTGAGCCTCTTGGGCTTGCTGATCAGAAGGTTGGCAGTTCGAATCTGCGCAATGGGGCGAGTTCCTGTTGCTCAGCTCAGCTCCTGCCAACCTAGCAGTTCAAAAACACACCAGTGCAAGTAGATAAATAGGTACCACTGTGGCAGGAAGGTACAGTAAAAGGCGTTTCTGTACGCCCTGGCTTCCGTCATGGTGTTCCATTGCACCAGAAGTGGTTTAGTCATGCTGGCCACATGACCCGGAAAGTGAACAAACGCCAGCTCCCTCGACCTGAAAAGCAAGATGAGCACCACACCCCATAGTCACCTTTGGCTAGACTTAACTGTCCAGGGGTCCTATACCTTTTACCTTTAATGCAACATACTCTAGCAGAGAGGACACCTCCTTTCAGCTTAGCTACCACCCCATGCCAGGTGTCAGCTCATGACTGTAGGCTGACAACATTCACCAGTAACATGAGGGCAGCATTTATGTGCAATAGCTGGTACTGATGGGTTTTGAGGGGCTTTCCTGCCTAAACAATGGCTGCATACATTTCTGCCCCCCCCCAAAGAATCCTGGAATTTGAAGTTTGCTAAGGGTGTTAAGTGTGAGCAGATAAACAACAGTTCCCAGGATTCTTCGGGGAAAGTGATATGCTTTAAATATATGACATGCATGCAGTCTATGACTTTACTCTCCTCACCCTGTTCTTTCCCTGATGCTTGCAAGCAGCTGCTTAAGCAAGACACCTACTTCACTAACTAGAGAAGCAATAGAACAAAGCAAAGGCTATTTTTGTCTCTCCAGCAAAGGCGTGCTGCCCCACCCAAAATCCAGGTGAATAGGGTAGATGCCCTCCAGTATTCTGAAATCTGAAACCAGGATCCCAATACATCAGTTGTAAAACTCTCCTTCAGGAGAAAGAAAAGAAACAGGATGCATTCTCTAAGGCTGCAACATGTCTTGCTTGTAATCCTTTGCAGAGTTACCTGGGAGTAAAACCCATTGAATTCAATGGGCTTTCCTTCTCAGCAGATATGTACAAACTCCGTTCCCATATGCAAACTAGTAAAGGTAAAGGTACCCCTGCCTGTACGGGCCAGTCTTGCCAGACTCTAGGGTTGTGTGCTCATCTCACTCTATAGGCCAGGAGCCAGCGCTGTCCGCAGACACTTCCGGGTCACGTGGCCAGCGTGACAAGCTGCATCTGGCGAGCCAGCGCAGCACATGGAACGCCGTTTACCTTCCCGCTGGTAAGCGGTCCCTATTTATTTACTTGCACCCGGGGGTGCTTTTGAACTGCTAGGTTGGCAGGCGCTGGGACCGAATGCTGGGAGTGCACCCCGCCGCGGGGATTCGAACCGCCGACCATACGATCAGCAAGTCCTAGGCGCTGAGGTTTTACCCATGCAAACTAGTAGTACAGCACAAATGTTTCTTAAGAAGATGATTGAGATAAAGGGTAACCTGCCCTTGTCTCGGAGATGGAAGTAGAGGTGGCCTACATATTCCCTTTATTAAATGTATTTTTAGCTTGAAATTCATTATGTGATTCCAGGCAGGTTACAACATAAAACAAGAGCAATTACAGATAGTTAAGTGCAGGTTAAAAACATGGCATGAAAAGTTCAGTCATAAAAACACCCAGAATTACAGCAGCAGTCCAACATCCCACAAATGTATTGGCAAACAACCAGGTCTTCCCCTGGAACTGAAATGCCAAAAGCATTGGTGCTACTCAAGCATCCAGGGAGAGGATACCCTGCAATTGGGATACCGCCACAGAGAAGGCCTTAATATGTATTACCACATGGTGTATTACCCTCAATTCCAGATCATTAACCCAGCAACAAAGACCAGATCCAGAGTTTTTCCTGCTGAATACAGGCCAGTAGTATACAGGCCAAGTCCCATCATTGTCATAGTGGCATGAAGTTCTAAGCTGGCCATCCCAAGGTGGGCCCAGCACAGATGTTAAAGTCATTCAGTGCCTGTCGTCTGTTCAATACTTGTTCATATCTGTTCAGTCAGTGTGGTGTAGTAGTTAAAGCGGTGGACTAAGACTAGGGGTTTAAACCCCACCTCAGCCATGAAGCTGACCATGTGTCTCTTAGTCTAACCTACTTCGGAGGGTTCTTCTGAGGATAAAATGGAAGGATGGAAAATCATATCTGCTACCTCCTCAAGCTCCATGAAGGAAAGATAGGATGCAAATAAAATAAATAAATAAATAAATAAATAAATAAATAAATGAGATTGCTGATGATTTCAGGGTGCTATTTGAGCTCATTTGCACCATAATGGGGAAAATGAATTTAAACCATCAGTAAATTTAGAAACATACACCTCACAGTTGTGGGTAGACCACACCAACTGCGCAACAGTGAAGGAAGGGTTGCTAAGCAGCTGCCTAAAGATAGCAATGTCTATTTCTATTACGGTATAAAACCATGGGGTTTCTGTAATTTGGTAGAACTCCTCTCTTATACTATGCGAAAGGGAAAAGTATTTTAGCATTTTTTAAGCAAGACTGGTCACAAACTTTTACTGATGCAGCCACCCAAGAATTCTTAATAGCAGCACCACAATGCCATTGTGGGGCAGTGCTGCAAAGATCCAAACACCGGCTTACCAGAGAAAAAAATCACACCAGCTGTAATCAGGGTGCAAGAGAGGGACATCTGGAAAGCAGGTACAAGTAAGGGGCTGTGTTGATGTTGATGATTCCATATTTTTCAATGTGCTGAGCTCAAATCCATCACCTGCTGGTTATCTCATCTATTAATATGAATCCAAAATGATAACTTGCAATGCTATTTTATTTTAAAATATTTTTATCAAATGATCTCAAAGTCTATATTAAGATAACCCAAACTACACATCCCTGTTCATTTGGCCAACAACAAAGGCCAGAGACTTCCAAAGAAACTAACAGTTAGAGCAGTGCATTTTTTGAGAGGAGGATATGTTCCCCAATACTACTTGTTCTTTAGCTAGTGGTTGTGGCCAAAAGTACGGTATTCCTTTTGCCATGACATTCATCCTGGAAAAAGTGCTACCTCCCAGCTCCCTTGTTCTTCTGCCTGGTGTAATGCAAATGTTCTCTGACGACAACTGTTTTCAGGTTCAAGATGGAAGCAATGTACCCATTACCAGCTTTACATGTGTTAGAGAACATGACTGTTTCAACAACCTAACACAGTGGTACCAACACTGTGAGGACGATCACTATTGGGATGAAGCAAATAACAGATAATGGCTTTCCATACTGCAAATGTGCACTAATTGATGCTGAGTAATTTCAATTATTAGTTATATTCATAAATGCATATTAAGGAATTCTGTGACAAGTTTTTTCTACATTTCTGCAGTTTATGCCAGGTATGGGGAACAGATGTGGCTAAGTTTCCACTTTTCATCAACCCTAGACAACATGGCCAATGATCAGGGGTGAAGGGGGTTTGTAATCCAACAATATATGAAGGATCACAGGTTCCTTTACCCTGGTTTATAGTCTGTGCTTTGCATAAGAACAACAACAACAACAACAACAACACACACACACACACTTAAGTCTGAAGTGCTTTGACATGTGATTTCAGCACAGGTAATCAATGTTGGTAAGAGGTATAACATTTGATACCTTGCACTCATAAGAAGTTATGATCAAAAAATGCATACACAGATAATTGATAATGCATTTTTGCTTTTTGGCTGTTAATAACAGATTAAGTTGCCCAAGGATTATAAATTTATCAGGTATTGCTACATACTCAACATACTGAAAGCATCTTGATATCAAAAAGGAAACTTCCCCCAATTTTTCAGGTTCGCCTTCAAATAACGTACAGCATTTTGCAGCCCGACTATGAAGAACATGCTATTTTAAGACTGTGTTGGATTCCAAAACCAGTACATGGCCCTTAGGTCCAGCATCATGCTTCTCATGCCAGCCATCAGATGCCTGTGACAGAAAGCTGATCATGAAGGAAACAGTCCTGACCCTTGTGCTTTTGTACAACCTGGTTACAGAGGTGTAATGACTGGGAACATCAAACATGCAAAATATCATTAGGCTTGGTAGAACCCAAAGTAACATACTAAATTGGGGCAAGGGAGGGAAGACGGCCCCAAACAGCTGGTCGATGACTGAGCATAGTGGGCCCTGAATGCTGACTGATTATTGGGGGTGACTGAATTGGGGGAGGAGTATCCTGAACAAGAACACCCCATGCTGCAACATTTTGTTGCAGGTCTCGCTCGTAAGAAAACTGTAATGCAAGCACAGGAAGTGGAGAAACTGATAGGACCCGAGGAGAAACGTTGCTTACTGGTCGTTCTCATCCAGTGAAGCAGGCGGGGCAGATCCCCCGCCCGCGCACCCCGCAGCACGTTCAAAACAGCCTGGCGAGCCGAAGGGAAATCCATGCTTTGCCCACTGAACACACCGCGCATGCGCCAGGAAGACCGCCCTCCCTTGACAATCTTGACTGGCGGAATCGAGATACGTCAGCAAAGGCTCTGACGTCTCCGTTCGGCGGCTGAATCCATTTATGTAAAAAAAAACCCAACCTTGTTGGACGCATGCGCGGAGCAGTCGCTATGCTCACCAGCCCTGGGAGAAAATGAGGTATCGCTCTCGCCGAGAGATACGCCGAGGCGCTATGACAGACACGGCTTAACAGAGCCCCGCCCCTTACGGTGCGTAATGGTGACGCCCGACGCCCCTTGTTGGCAAAGGGGCCGCTTTCTAAAGGTTTTCTGGTACGGTATCCAACAGGAACGCGCGGTGGGTCCCCGCCCCCACCCCGCCAACGGTTTCTGGTTCGCACGTGCAGTTAGCAGAAACATCCCCCCCAATCATGCGTGGCAAAAGCATGAAAATACAAAGTTAATTAAAATGAGCATACGCCAACACCGCGTTAAATAGGCTCCCTTTCATAGAAATAACAATAATGCTCTGTTTAAAAAAGCTTTACAATAAAGGATCCACATTTCTCACCCCCCCCCCAAAAAAAATCTAGTCACCTTGCTTAAGTTATAAACGTCCTTTGGTTCAACGTTTTGAGAGGGGGCCACTCTTCCATCGTTTCCCGAGCGAAACGGATGCCAACTATTGTCGGTAGCAGCATATCAAAGAACTGGTTTATTAATCTGCCATGCCCTACTATCCATAGATGGCTAACTCAGGAAGGACAAGTTTAAGTACGTCCTTTTAAAAATACCCACTGGACACAATACATTTATTGTTTTTTATCCAACATGATCGTTTGCCGCCCCGCCCCCTTTTCCTTTAAGTAAATGCTTATTTTTAGTCTTTATTTACTAGCGTGCCAAACCAGATCACTTAAGTAGGTGAAATGTTGCTTCTTAAGTGTGGGGACAGGATTAGACCGTGAACTGACAGAAGCGCCGAGTTTCCAAAAGCAGGTTTATAATATATTCACAAGCAATTCCTTATAGGGAATTTTTGCAGTTAGCTTACACTCGCTTTTCTGATAGCTAGACGCTTGATTTTTCAACAAAGAAGCGACCCTTAAGCATATTATAGGTGGTTCGCAAATAAAATTAAAATCCTCATAGTTCATTCATAAAGATTAAAGCCAGATGTCGCACATCAACATCTGATGGGGCAAACCGCTTTCGTTCTCACACTTAAGAGGTCAACATACCATTTCCTTTCTGCTTATTTATTTCATAAAGCATATCACCGCTGGATCGTAAAAAACAAAACTCTAAAGCGGTTTATCAAAGACAAAACAGTAAAACTAAGACAAATTTTCAACCTTGCTTTAAAACAAACAAAACAAAATCCTAAAACAGTTTAGAAGTCTAAAACCCCTGCTGGACAATTGCTCTAAATCGAAAGGAAACCTCTCCAACCCCGCCTGCGCCCTAAAGACGTGCGGTACCCTCACTCCACCTCTGTACTCACTGGCGCACGCATGGTTTCAATACTTTTCAATACCCGGACTCACAGTGGGCGGGGTCTTATAAATGCCCCGGAAGCGGAAGTGCGCGCGGGGTGTTTCCCCCCCTTTTTTGTGAGAGAGGCTGTTAACTTTGCAAGCTCCGTGTAGTGGTGACGTGACATTCTTCCCGGTTATGCTGGTGGAGACTGGAGGGGACGGTGCTCGTTACCGGTGCTGGGCCTGAGTTAACGGCTTCGTGAGGGCTTCCTGTCGCGCGGCTCTCGTCGCGGGGCCGGGCCGGGCCAGGCCGCCGCCGCCGCTTTAGAGGCAAAAGGAGGGGGGAAGCCGCTGTTCTGGGTGAGTCTTGTGATGGGGCGGGTGGCTGCAGCGCTTGGGTGCGAATAAAAACTTGGCGCCCCTTTCTGGGTTCTGCCCAGCTGTTGCCCTGGATCTCTCCAAACTTCAGGGCTGTGGGCAGCTTGGCTTGGGAGGAGATCGCCGGGTGGTGACTTGGTGAGGTGAAACTTGCTTTTGCGGCGAGGCCAAAATTCCTCAGTCTGAATCGGGCGAGACAGTTGTTGCTTAAGCCGTCAGCGGCCTTGCTGTATAATCTCGAAGCTTTTCTCCGTATGTAATCCCATATGCTCGTTATTTCTCATTCCGCGCGATGTAGGGCTGTGCTATTACATTCAAAACAGATTCTGAGCCTCCATTCATATTAACAACGACATAGTTCAAAGGACCACATTAAAAAAAAACCTCCGTGAAAGTGCAAAGTACAACACAAATACTCATTTTTTTAACCAAAAGTATTCAGTTGGGAAATTTGTGTGTGCAGTGGCTTCCCAGTGACCTTTTAAAAATATATAACTTGTGAAATGCAGCTTTTCTTTTATATAGGTTTAAACCATCTTGAGAAATGTTATATGTGAAGTGGCCCCGAGTTGTCTTTTGTATTTGATCAGCTGTTAAAGTTTTTGAGCTATAGTTTCAGTTTTTTTGTTACCTGTGAAATCAATGGCTAGTTCAACTTAAAAAATCCTGTATGTGTGTAGATTATTTAAAACACTTCAAATTTTCTATCACATCCGTGACTCCAAGGCAGCTCACAAGACATAATAAAAGCAATCTGTTTACAGTGAAAATAAAAAGTTTAGCCACTGGTAGTGCAGTTGTAAATGAGGTTGCTTATAATTACGCCCCTCTAAGTTAGTTGGAACATACTTTCTACTAAGTGTTTTTAAGGTTGTAGACCAAGAAAATAGTACTGTAAATAGTTCCAGGTCTCCTCTATTCTGGGAACACTTAAGCTCCTTTCGTTTGCAATAGTATGCTAATACTTACCTACTAAAAGTAACAACCCCATCTTTAGTACCTTTTTGGGAGCTCCAGTGTGGTGCCAGCAGGTGCAACAGAATTTTCCTCCCTCCATATCCAGCCCTCCCTCCACACACAGAGTGAGCTCTGGGGCAAGCTGCAGGTGGGGTGGAGAATAAGTCCCATTTTCACAAGCAGACATCCATTGTGTAAGTGGGACACCACAATTAGATATCACATTTGCAGGTATCAGGAGGTGTCAGTCAGCAAGGGAACTAAGTCATAAAGAATTATTGTGACCCATGGAGGTTGTTGCTGGTTCTTTTCACTAGAAGGTATAGTGGGTAGGTGCTGAACTAACTACCTGGAGGTAAAAGTAGAGATGAACTGGGAGCTTTGTTTCCTTCTGCACTGACATATTTTGCCAGTTTAACCATATGTTTCCCTCATGAGTTGAACAAATTAAGATGATCTGCACTAGAGGTAAGGTTGCACATTTTTTTACCTTTCAGTTTCAATTTCTGCTGCTGGTGATAAGGGACTCTTACAAATACTGTTCTGAACTATTGAGGAATTGCAAGTCTTACTGGTTTTTTTAACATTTTTGTGGAGTCCATTTCTACTCTCTGGTGAACTTGTGCTCCCTGTCCCCTCCCTAGTGCCAAGATTAAAAGGAAAGTGTGGTTTGGCTCCTTGGTTGCTGAAGCTTGTTATACTCTTTCCTACAAAGGAGGATGGCAGGAGCTTCCTTGCCTGTTTTGAGGCCAGTGGGTCTGGAGGCACCACAAATGCACAGCCGGACTAAGGCCACAGTTTTTGGCTTATCTAGCAAAACTCTGTAAACAAAGGCTGGTTACCAATCCCAGCCAGTTTTTATGTTTTCTGGTTATACAGTTAGCATAGACTAGTTTCTTTGATTTTTCATAATAAATGTTATTGAAAAGACTTTAAAAACCACACCAAAATATTGCTTAATTCAAATGGTTAAAAAACCCCGACATTGCTGTGATATATTTTTAATTAAGCAACTAAAATTGAATCAAATTTGTATCTATTTTTATACATAAAAGAAATCAGTTAAAGTAAGATACAGTTGCAGTAAACCTAATTTGATGAGTTTGTTTTAGGTTATGAAATGTTTCCCATTATCTCTGCTAATGTCTGCCATTTGAAGCATGATGTTTAGCCTTTAATTAGACAGTCCAAAACAAAGAAGCTTACCTTTGGCTACTATTCCATACACAATAACTTGGGAGTAACTCTTAACTCAATATAGCAAGACTTACTTGTGACAAAATATGCAGATAATTAAGGTAATACAGAATGAAGACGTTGACCTAATGTGTGGCAGCTGTGAAAATGGCAAATTCCACACCAGGGATAATTATACATATACAAATATTTGGTGTGATCACATTTGAAACACTGCGTACAGTTCTGCTTGCCTCACTTCAAAATGGATATTGTAGAACTGGAAAAGTTTTGAAACAAAAACAAGAGGGTGGAGCAACTCCCCTACGAAGAAAGGCTGCGGTACATGAGACTTTTTGGTTTAGAGAAAAGGCAGGCAAGAGGTGACATGATAGTTTATAAAATGATGCATCAGCTAGAGAAAATGGATAGAAACAAGTTTTTCTGCCTCTCAGATACTAGAACTTGTTGACATTCAAGGAAGCTGAATATTGGAAGATTCAGGACAGGTAAAAGAAATTACGGCCTCATGTAGCACATAGTTAATCTATGGAACTTACTCTCACATGAGGAAGTGAGGACCAACTTGGATGGCCTTAAAGGAGAATGAGAGAAATTCATGAAATATAAGGGTATCAGTTGCTACTAGCCTTGATGGAAACAATAATGCTTCTGAATACCAGTTGCTGGAAACTGCAGGAAGGGAGAGTGCTCATTTATGGATTTTCCACAAGCAACTGTTTGGCTACTGTGGGAACAGGATGCTGGACCAGATGGGGAATTGGCCCGATCCAGCAAGCACTTACGTTCTTTGGCATGAGTAATTTGATTGCTCAGGTTAATTTGTGGGTTGTGTTAACTTATGATTCCTTTACTCTTGAAAATTGATATAGCTGTAACATTGGGCTTTGCCAGTAGTAGATTTGAATACTTCATGCATAATCCAGAACTTGTTTAAGCATTCTTCATTCCCATAGGAAAATATGCTATTACCTTTCTCACAGCTTGTATCCATAGGCCATCATTTATCTAGTAAAGCAGAGTACCCTAGATACCTTTCGTTGTTTCCTTAAGATTTGATTCCTCTCACATTACCTGTTCTCGGAAATGAATATAGTCTTTTAGCTGAGGCACAACGCAGCTTGAGTTGGGGTCCAAAGAACTGCATTTATTCCTGTGTGCCCACAAAGGCTTTAGGTATGTTTCTGCAATAGCATTTCCTAATGCTGCAAACCACTTTTGAAATAGAGGAAGCTCACAGAGTAGTCTGATCTTTATGCAGTGCAGGTGGGGGCCTGCTGTTGAAAGGAAATATACAAATCCCACTTGAATATGATCACAGCCTTTGGATCCTTGCAGAATAATCTGTTTTTTTAAAGAATACTAGTTGACATTGAAAAAAAAATAGTTAGAAAATGTTCGAGAAAGTTAAATGCATTTCAAATGTGCGCTACAGTCCCATCCATGTATATTCAGAATTCAGCCTAATTGATTTCAGTGGGACTTACAGTGGGACTTGCAAGTGTGTATAGGTTTGCAGTCTAAATGTTCTTGATCTGGTGATTATGGAAGGTTTATCTTTTGACAAAAGGAAGCTTAGGAAACTCAGCAGAACTTATCTTTCTTTGCAGCTATAAATTTTATATAAACATTGAAGCATTAAATATTTGCATAATTTAACATGCAAAATATGATGGCTGTAATTATTCAACATGTTAACTCTGACTATGAAAAAATCAAAATATATTAGTAGGAACAATTTTCAGAGCATATTTCTATCTCAGTACCTTGTTGATTAGCTTTGTTCTTTTGTACCACATCTTTTAAAAAATCTTCATGTGCTACTTCTAAAAATATTTTAATGTTCATAATACTGAAAGTTTAGTTCTCACGAGGGACAATATGTCATTGATATTTTAATGTTTCTTTTACAGATCATATTTGAGTTGTCTTTGAAGTTGCCAAAATGGTTTTAGCAGATCTTGGGAGAAAAATAACCTCAGCATTGCGCTCTCTGAGCAATGCTACAATTATCAATGAAGAGGTACGTAGCATTTCCATATGTGTAATGATGATAGTTAACTAGAAGGTAAGAATTATCTCTTCACAATCAAATTTGGCTTTGGAAGAAAATGGCCCAAGCTTAAAGTAATAAGGTTAAATTTGTACATACTATATCATGAAACATGTGAGAGCTGCTTAAAACATACTGTGTGGCAGCTGTGGCAACTAATTAACTGAGACTTAATTTGTATTGTTGGAATGGTTGAACGACAACTTTCTACTACAAATGTAATTTACTTTGAAATACTGGATTAACAAAATTCAGGACGTTAACATTTTCTGAATTGTCTTTGTTTTCTCCTTACAAGGTTTTAAATGCTATGTTAAAAGAAGTATGTACAGCATTACTGGAAGCTGATGTCAACATTAAGTTAGTGAAACAACTGAGAGAAAATGTCAAGTAAGTGATCCAACCAAGATAACATAAAGATGTACAATTTTCTGCAGTGATTATCTTTGCTTGCTTGAGTCTTGAGAGAGCCATGGGTGACTTCTTCATACTACTTAATTAATACCCAACTTAAATCAGTTCAATTTCTAGTTTCAGAGGAATAACTGATGTCTCAATAAGTGCTCTTCTGACATAGCTTATCTGCCCCACACAAATCGAAGTACAATCCTTGTAAAAATATGGGGTATTATACAACTCTGCCCATATGCAAATGGAACAGACTTCCTCTTGTGCAACAATACTTCTCCATCCTCTCCTCCCCCCAGTGCACCCTCAAAATCTGCTCCAGAGAGTTGGAGCGTTGGGCGTGATGGGCCTCCAGAGCAGATTTAGAATGTGAATGTATGGCTGCAGAGGTGGTGCTAGGGAGAAGTCTTGTTCCACAAGTAGAAGTTTGCCTGTTGAATTCTGCCTATAGTAACTCTATCATAAGTAGTCCTAACATCCAGGACCTTCAGAATAATGCAAGATACAGCACTTCTATAACAAATTGATTGCTGGGAGGGAAGGGGAGGAGACATGAGTAGCTGTATGTACTTCTGGGCAAGCTGCCAAGACTGAACTGAAATAGCAAGCTGGGATCCTGCTTGCAATGAAATTTACTTGGGGCATGGAATACGTATGACTGACATATGAAAGGTGTTAGTTGTTTTATATGTGGATGAGCAAAACACTATTCTGAATACACAAATGTTTTTGCACAAAAGTATACTATATTGATTATCTGTCCATCTTTACTTGATTAACATTAACATTGTTGTTCTATTATTATATTTGTTATTCACAAAGCGACATGCATTCAAACCAGTTCAGACAAACGCAAATAATGAAAATCTAAAAACAGTTAAAGTATATGGATAAAGCATAGGTCTTACAGATCCCACCCCACAAAAAAGGGTCAAAAAGGCCTGAAAATGAGTAAAGAGGAAAGTCTTTGCCTATGCCTAAAAATAGATAAACCATGACACCAGGCATGCCTCCCTGTAAAAGCTACCACTGAAAAGGCCTGTTCTTATGTTGCCATTCTTCATGCCTCCTGCAGAGTGGGCACATGATGAGTAGCTGTTACTGAAAATTGTAGGGAGAGGGGGTCTTTGAGTAAGTTTGATAACTCCATGCTCCTAAACATGCTCTTGGATGCAATTCCCATTGATTTTAACATAACATTTCTGTTGTATTGCTTTTGATCTTGTATTGCTTATTTTCTGTTTGAACTATAGATCTGCTATTGATCTTGAAGAAATGGCTTCTGGCCTAAATAAAAGGAAAATGATTCAACATGCTGTCTTTAAAGAACTTGTTAAGGTAAAATATATTAAATAGTAGTACACTTGGTTTTTCTAATCCATATGTTGCTTGCTTTAATACAGCCTAGCACTCAAGGTTTCCTTCTTTTTTTGATCAAACATTCCTTGTTTCTACTTCACATTCTCATATGAAGGTTGTTGCCACATTTCTACATGAATATTGAGTGACCATTGCCATTCTAGTTGTACGTATGTGCAATCTTGCTAAGACATTGTCAGGGGACTGCCATCGGAGCAGGGGAGGGGGGCAGGGGAATACAGAGAGCCTCCAATGCTTCTGAGGAGCAGCTCCTCATCCAGCGGTGGGGAAAGCCACACCTCCAGTGGAGCAGAGAGGGAAGGGGGCAGCCAAGCAAGGAGAGGCAAGGAGGAGAGCATTGCTCAGCCTGCGCAGGGGTGAAATGCAAGGAGGGGAGGCGGAGATTTGGGGTGTCTAAGAGGCCACTCCCGGATTCTGCAAGTGACTAAGACGGACATGAACTTGTTGGTTCTGCACTGTAAATAGTTTGCACCAATGAAACCTGTAAAAGACAGGTTGGAGTCCTGCCTGGTTACTCACAAGCAACCACCACCCGCATTTGACAGACATAAAACAACAATGGTTATGGGACATCTTTATACTACAATGCAGATTTTATTCTTACTCATTTTGCATATTTCTTTCTACTGCAGAAGCTATAATCTTAAGCATTGTGTTACATGTGTTTGCAATAATCTGTTGAGTGGAGTAGGTTGTTAGCCAGCATTGGCGAGATCTACCCTTTATACAGTTGACAGTGGCTCAAATTAATACCAAACCAAAGTTTGTGCTACCTCAGTTTTAGTGTGGTGGTTATATTGACAAAACTGTAGTTACAGCAATTGCTCTGCTTCTGGAGTCCATTGTGCACCGAAGCAACAGTGCTTAGCAGGTGCGGAGGAAAAACAAACGGTTCTAATCAGTGGCTTGCCTTCACATTTGGGAGTTGAAATTATGATTGGTTGACTTCCAGACTATGATTAGCTTGAACTGTGATTTAGTGTGATGTCTAAAAGGAGCAACGGTGTAGTTAAAATGAATAATTTGATTTTATACCAATTGTATAGCTAGAATGCCCCAATTGAGAGTACTGCAAAAGCTGTTCACCTGTCTTGTGTGCTGTTCACCTGTCTTCACAGTGGGGTGATGATTGTAGGGACATTAGTGCACCATGCTAGCAAAGAAACACTGCTTCAAAGACTTCAAGCCCGTTTTCTCCAGGGATTGGTGGTGTGTTAGTCTTACAGCTGATCCTGCTGTGTCTCCACCATCTCTGCATGTGATGTCATATATGGGGAGAAGGAGGGGTGAGGTGGGAGAAATTGGGACCTGTGCTGGACCAGAGTTTACCCACCCCTGTCTTAATGACTGTAAGGATGGTCTTGTTAAACTTGTTCACTGGCAGTGGTTTGTATCACTGCTAGGTAATTGGAGGGGTTTTGAGTGGCACAGAACTGGGCAATGTTACCATTTACTGATGTAGGATACCATTGTTTTACTTTGATTTCCAAGAAAGCATCCATGATGCTGGAAAAATATATTAAATCTTCAAACAAAACTGCACTCTGAAAATCTTATGTGTTACTGTGATTCTGAAGCTTTGCTTCGTAGCACACATGTTTACTTTTTGCTTTATAGCTCGTAGATCCTGGAGTAAAAGCCTGGACACCAACAAAAGGAAAACAGAATATCATAATGTTTGTAGGGCTGCAAGGAAGTGGCAAAACCACATCATGTTCAAAGGTAACTTGCATTCTTCATAATATTTAATATAGACTGTTTGCTTTCAGATAGACATTTGTGACTATGAACAAAACTGAACTAAATTTTAGGGGTGCATTCAGGTGTTACGAGGCAAAATCTTTCTTGTATAAAAAATTTGCCACAGATAGAGCTCTGGGACTTTGAGCTTAACTACTTTTGATTGAATCTAGACTTTCTGGTCCATGAACAGAAAGGCTTCTTTCATTTCCAAAAGGAATGCTGATCCAGTGGAAGCTTCTTCTTGAAGAGGGGAAGACATGACATTCATCAGTTTCCAACATCTCTTTGCAGCCACTAGCATGACTATTACCATTTAAGAAGGTCTCTTAGCACTGGCGTGGCATCTAGTTAGTGTGTTCCTCTCTGGTCAAGGATGGCTCTAATCCTATCATTGCAGGAGATCATAAAATGACACTGTTTTGTTGTCCTTTTATAGAGTCTACATCTTGTACATAGCCATACCTTGACAAGACTTGAAAATAGTGGCATATAGTCCAAGCCACCTGTCACTGCATGACAGTAAAACTTCACTGTAAATGTCATATAAAGGCAGCAGAACCCATATCTTCTGCAGCTCAGTATTCTGCCCTAAGAGCTTATAAATGTAAGCAAGTCTGAAATGAAAGAACCTTACTGTTCTCATGCACCATATTGATTAGCGTTAATTGCTCTTGTGCCACAAGGTCCATTTTGGTCTTCCTATTGGGCACTGAAAACTAATGAAAACATGATGTAATGTTCTTGAGAGTTCTTAATACTAAACTTGACACTATCATTACATCTTTGGATTTTTTTATTAACAGTTGGCATACTACTACCAGAGGAAAGGCTGGAAGACATGCTTGATATGTGCAGATACTTACAGAGCAGGTAAAATACTTTCCCCCCAGCGATTTCATTTTCACTAGATGTGCATATTCTACATGGCTAACAAATACTGTCTGAATTCTACAGGTGCTTTTGACCAGTTAAAACAGAATGCAACAAAAGCAAGAATTCCATTCTACGGCAGGTATGTATCTTTAACTAAGATCTGTTGCAAAAATTATGTTATCAGATTCTGAAATGATATTTGAAGAACAATATTAGTCAATGTGCTGCCCCCAAGATGAAGTTGTTTCAAACTCCCATCACCCCTGACCCTTGGCTATGTTGGCTGAGGCTGATGGCCACAACATCTGGAGGGCATTTATATATATATATGTAAAGCTAGAATTTAACTATTTCACTCTTTCTGAGTTTTAAAGTACTTCTCATGGCTGTGAGAGAAGCTTAGTAACTTGGAATCAATGTCTTACATCCAGAAGGAAGTCAGTTGGGGTTTCAGTAACAGGACCTTAGCCTAACTTTGTTTCCAAGCCTGCGTTCATTGCACTGGCACTCATAGTGCACCCAATGTGCTCGTTCCTTTTCCTCTACTGTTACAGGCTGAAATTTAAAGTGTGTCTGCATTTGTGTGTTTGGGGGGGGATTGTAAACCAGTCAATAACTTGCTTTGGAAATGAGTTTGAAAACATTTGATTGTGCACAGAAAATTTGCAGACTCTTAGTGTCATAGGAAATAGTCTAGAATAGCAGTGGTTGGTGAAGCAGTTCACTTGTGGAAGCAGTGAGCTGCTTCAGTGAGGCAGTGAAGGGCCAAGGAAGCCCTACCTTACTAAGTGTTGGGCTGTGTCAGCACCATGCAAGCAGGCTGCTGATAGCAACAGTTTATGCTGTCTGCTTGACAACTACATACTTGCACTGTGGCTGCTGGGACACCTGCTGACTATAGGAAGGAGGAACTCTTCCCCCTCCCCTTAATTGCACGCAGTGATAGGGGTGTTTCCTGTCAGAGAACCATCTCGTTGAAATCTGCTTGGTAACATTGTCCATGTAACTGAAGTATGTGTGTTCCTGTTGGAACAGTTACACAGAAATGGATCCTGTGATCATTGCATCAGAAGGTGTTGAAAAATTTAAGAATGAAAACTTTGAAATAATAATTGTCGACACAAGTGGTCGTCACAAGCAGGAAGACTCACTCTTTGAAGAAATGTTACAAGTTGCCAATGCCATAGTAAGTATTGTACACAATAGCTTTAGTTTTGACAACCGTGCTGAAATTAGTCATGCTGAAATCCTGAAGTACGTACTGCCTTATCAAAATGAATCCCTAGATTCAGTGGGGCTTACTCTTTAGTAAGTGTACACAGTATTGCAAATTTTGGGTCTGTTCATAACATAGGGCAAATCATCATGAACAATTTTTGCTTTTTGGGCCAGGGACTGTTTTGAAGGGCCCAACTCAAAGTGCTGGTTTTGAGCTATAAAGCTTTTAAGTGGCCAGGACCACAATATTTCAAGGACTGCCTCTTTCCATATGAACCTACCTGGACCTTGACATCAGTTTCTGAGGCCCTTCTTCATGTGCCTTCTCCACGAGAGGTCCAGAGGGTGGTGATACGAGAATGGGCCTTTTCTGCAGTGGTTCGCCATCTGTAGAATGCTCTCCCCAGGGAGGTTTGCCTGGCACCTTCATTATATACCTTTAGGTGCCAGGCAAAAATGTTTCTCTTTAACCAGGCCTTTGGTTGATTGGTATCCTATACCCTTTTAAAATGTGTTGGGGGTGGTTATTGGGTTGTTTTTGTTTTTATTTTGATTAAATATTTTGTGTTTTTATATTTTGATTTTATCCTGTGAACCGCCCTGAGGCCGGATATAGGACAGCATGCAAATTTAATAAATAATAGTAATAATAATAATTGAAGGAGTCATAAAATGGAGTCCCTCAACTTGGTCTCTCTTTGATGATCCAGATCTAATACAGAGCAAAATAGACTGATGCTGGGCTGTATTTATGCATACTATTACCGCTAAGTCTGGTATATGTTGCAGATGCATGATTTTAATGGCAAAATAATCCTATTAGTCATGCTGAACTAGCTTTTGAGGGCACTGTAAACCTTCCAAGTTTTAAAAGTTCAAAATTTTAGGAAATGTTAAACTGGGCCTCCATATTAAAATTAAGATCAGAATAATTATTGGTTATAAGTAATTATTAGCATTGTGTAGTACTGCAAATGATTTGTCTTCTCCTTTGATAACATGCAAAAATGGTAAAACACTTTCCTGCTTTCCTGTTTTCTTTATACTTGCTGATATAAAAGCAGTTGGAAAGAGAGAAATTAATTATTTGCTCTTACTTGTGTAAATACTTACAGCAACCAGACAATATTGTTTATGTGATGGATGCCTCTATTGGTCAAGCCTGTGAAGCTCAAGCAAAGGCTTTCAAAGATAAAGTTGATGTTGCTTCTGTGATTGTAACAAAACTGGATGGCCATGCAAAGGGAGGTGGGGCACTCAGTGCGTAAGTATATTTTCACTTAATTATGGAACTAAGTAGCACTGCAGTGACTGTAAATAGCCGAGTACAGTAAAACTGTTCAGAAAGTAATGATAATTCTTTGCTTTGGTAATATTATTTTGAAGAACCTTATTTTCCCCCAAGGGGAAATTAAGAGTAATTGCCACCTCTTGTTACATTGGGGTGTGAATGTTTGGCTCTATGCTAAACTATCTCTAATAATGTGGAATCCATTTTTCAAGCAGCAGAATCCAGTGACTTAAGTATTGTGATGAGGCTACTTTACCTATTCTTTAAGCATAAATAAATTTAAGTAGGTTTATGCTGTATCCACTGTGATTTGGCTCACAATTTTTAATGACATTTTTCAAATTCAGAATGATAAATTTTATTTAAAATCCATCTTGCACACTAGAATGCTCTGTGTTGAATTGACTTATAGTTGACTTTGTCCTTCATTGCAGAGTGGCTGCCACTAAAAGTCCAATCATTTTTATTGGTACTGGAGAACATATAGATGACTTTGAACCTTTTAAAACACAACCCTTCATCAGCAAGCTTCTTGGTATGTATTAATTGCTGATAGGACAAAAAAAAACCTCTTTAAAAATATATTCTTCAGTATGTTCAGATTATTTAAAAATCTCATATGGTTTTTATTTTAGCTCCTGAAGATGCCTTTTTGTATTACAGGTATGGGAGATATTGAAGGACTGATAGATAAAGTAAATGAATTGAAATTGGATGACAATGAGGCACTCATAGAGAAATTAAAACATGGTAAGCTGTGCCAAAAGTATTACTAATACGCTGTGTAACAGCTCAAAACACCTATTCATAAGTGTATTTTGGAATGATTGAGTGTAGCAACCTAATTTTTTAAAATGTAACTATTTATCGTTGACTCCCACTTCTTTTGCACTTCAGGTCAATTTACTTTAAGAGATATGTATGAACAGTTCCAAAACATCATGAAAATGGGACCCTTCAGTCAAATCTTGGTAACTATGGCTGAAACTTGTTCTCTTTTGCATTCTGATAAGATTCTTTTTTCTCCTGAGTTCAGAAAATTCTGCGCTAAAACATTAAAATTCAGTCTGAACTCAAATGCTACATATATTTGAAAATGGCATTTAATATTTACTTATAACTGTTGTAGGGTATGATCCCAGGTTTCGGAACAGATTTTATGAGTAAAGGCAACGAACAGGAATCAATGGCAAGGCTAAAGAAACTGATGACAATAATGGACAGTATGAATGATCAAGGTAAAGTTTCCCACAGTTGAGCAACTGAGTGACCGATGTGTTGAAGTGTACTTACTACATTGTCTGAATAAAAGCCTAAATGAATTATACCTAATCTTTACTTTTTATAGAATTTTGAGTGGTTGCCCTTCTAAAAAAACTGTAATTGACTCATCAGCATTTTAACAGTGTACAATAAATTGTTTATTTTCCCATGGCTTCTCTAATGTAGAACTTGATAGTACAGATGGGGCCAAAGTTTTCAGTAAACAACCAGGAAGAATCCAAAGAGTAGCAAGAGGTTCCGGTGTTTCAACTAGAGATGTTCAAGAACTCCTGACACAGTACACAAAATTTGCACAAATGGTGAAAAAGATGGGAGGCATAAAAGGACTTTTCAAAGGTGAGAATAATTACAGTTGCATGGCTTTCATGTTTTCCAATTTAATCAGTTGCATAACTTTAGAAGCCCCAATTCTGGACCAATTGTAAAAACAAATAATGTTTTGTTCTTATGAATTCCCATGTTAAAAATAGATTACATGAGCATCACCATGTAGCGAAGCTGTATGTAAATTTGGATTTAAAACATCATTTTCATAGACATGTCCTGTAAAAGTCACAAACAGTATTTTTCTACTTCCCTTGGAATCACTCCAGAGAATTGTGTTTGACCCTGTTTAAGAGATGAAGCTGAAACTTGTGGTAGAGATAATAGGTCTTGATTGTATCTCTGAAAAGAAAGTAGACTTTTCTAATGAGACTATGATTCATTCATTAATAAATTTGTATACCAACCTGCAGCCGAAGATCACAGGGCAGTTCACTGATATGGTGTTGGATTCAAATGTCATATTTTTCCATGCTGTGGAGGCTCAATGTTCTTTACTTAAAAGTGTTCCAAACTGTGGGGGAAAGGAGCAATCTATAGACAATCAAATAAGTTTTAACAGTGCTGTATAATGCCAGACAGTCAAGCCAGTTCTCTAGAGTGAATAAGCATGATTTCTAGCAATAGTGAGATTACTGACTTTTCTTGTGCACTTCTCTAAAATACACAACTGCCAGCACACTAAGAGAATAAACACCATGTAATGTTTCTGATGGGTTTGTCGTTTCCCTCTCCCCTCCTCCTGTTTTTCCACCCCTTTAAGGAGGTGATATGTCAAAGAACGTAAATCCATCCCAGATGGCAAAATTGAACCAACAGATGGCAAAGATGATGGATCCCAGAGTTCTTCATCATATGGGTAATTTTTATCCCCCCCCCCACTTACTGTAGGAGGCTAACAAAATAGGTACACCATGTAATTTAACAACTCTATTTTAATTCTCATATTTGCCTTGCCTTGGAATGCAACTGTCTTGATAAGAATTCTAAAGTACTTTCAGGCCTATGGTTATGTGGTTATGTTTCAAAATCTAAAGGACAGTTCGATTGTTAGTGCCAAATTTCAGTTTCTCTGCAGAAGGAATGATGGAAAATATCTATCAGAAGCATATTGGTGCCAGATATCAGTGCTAAGGACATATTGTGGGGTTCAAACAGTTTGAAACTGAATTTTTCCTCTTAAAACAAATTGGAGCAGAAGTAGACAGCTATTGCCTTCCATACATTTTTAATAGAGCTCAAGTACTTAACAACTGTTAAATGAGAGCTTGTGCTACCAGCATTAGCACACACCTATGCTTAATACATTTTGTTCTGTTCTAAGCTTATCCCTTCCAAGCTGTATTCCCTGTGGAATCTTCATTCTTTTTTGTCTTTGAAGAGCAATACATATCACAGCATGCTATGAAAAGTCGCCTGTTTACAATATGACACAAAGGGCTTCTGTTGGTTAAATGCTAGCCAAAAGTTACATTACACACACTGAACTAATTATGCAACTCTTTCGATTCCAGTTGACCGGTTCTTATATAAATGTTCCATCTTACTAGGCTTCTTCCAAACTGTAATGTTGAAGTGTCCATATTTAATATTCCTCTTTTATTCCAGGTGGCATGGCAGGACTGCAGTCAATGATGCGGCAGTTTCAACAAGGTGCTGCTGGAAATATGAAAGGCATGATGGGATTCAATAACATGTAAAAAGCCTTAATAAACTGACTTGATTAACCATTTGCTGGAACATCACTAAAAGAATGAGATCTTCTTTTTTACAGTGAAGGAGAATGTTAATGCAACAAGTGATGCTTTTGAAACTTCAATCTGAGAGTTTCTAGATTTATTTCTAGAAAGTGGTTATATTTTTGCTTAAATTGGTTCTTTTCTGTTTTAATTTTGATGTTACATGGAGAATTAAGTTAAAAATCAAATCATGTACAAATTTAATATTTAGAGGAACTTTTTAATTGCCTCATGGCAGCCGTTATATTTGTAAACAATTCAGAACTTTGGTTAATACCAATATGTCACAAATATACTGTAAAATAAAGTGGTTGTAAATTTAAGAGTTGGGGTTTCTTTGTGACTTTGCACTGGGCTTCAGAAATAAGCTTCTTGTAAGGGAAGTATTGCCAGTGTTAACATCAGAGTGCACTGAAGTGTTCTTGGATGGCTTTTCTTGATTGAAATATTTACTTTGGACAAATATTTCTCAATGGAGAGATTCTGTGCTTTTAGACCAGGGGTCCTCAAACTTTTTCAGCAGGGGGCCGGTTCACTGTCCCTCACACCTTGGGGGCTGGACTATATTTTGAAAAAAGTAATAATGAATTCCTATGCACACTGCACAAATAGTATTTGTATTGCACAAAAAACCCAGGAAAAACAATACAATATTTAAAATGAAGAACAATTTTTATCAGGCCTCACAAATAACCCAGAGATGCATTTTGAATAAAAGGACACATTCTACTCAGGTAAGCCATCCCCCCCCCCCCGACTCTCTCCTCCCTTCTCCACAGCACTGGACAAGCCCCAGTGGCTGCATACCTGAGCCTTGTGAACGGCAGGGGCTGGCAGCAGGGGGAAGATGAGCAACCCGCGAAAGGGCTCTGCAGAGGGGCTGGCAGCAGCAAATTGTTCAATGGTTTGAGTCAGTAGAAGGCTGCTTTTTCTGTCTCAATGCTGTTTAGCAACTGTTGCATTAAAACTGCCATTTCCTGTACCTAATGAAATAGCCTATTTTCTCAGAAAGCTACTTTATCATCCAGGCACCACCACACTGTTTACGTAGGGGTTACGATCAGAGACACCACACTCATCGGTGAAATCGCTTATAATTGAATCCCATTGGGGAAAGCCTGCAAACACCCCATTCTGCCCCACCCCACCCCTATTCTGTCCTTTTAATGATGCACAAAACTTTCCTTAGCCCCATCAGAATCTATTCTGCTATTTTTGCTTCTGCCCACAGCCCCCCCCCCTTTTTCTACATTTAAAGAGATGTCTGAAGGATGATGAGGCATATATTACACAAATAATTTATATTGATTTTTTACTACTATGTAATTCCTTCCCTGCTCCCTGAGAACTCTGAGCTATTTAGTGCATAACATTCTATACTTATCATTACCTTTATATGCCACCTTTTCCTCCAAGGAGTTCAGCCTGGTTCTCTCTTCCCCATTTTCTCCTCACATCGACTCTCTGAGGTAGATTCAGGTAGGTTGCCATGTTGGTCTGACACAGTCGAAATAAAAAAATTAAAAAATTGTCCAGTAGCACCTTAGAGACCAACTAAGTTTGTTCTGGGTACAGTGGTACCTCGGGTTACATACGCTTAAGGTTAAGAACTTTGCTTCAGGTTAACCTCGGGTTAAGAACTTTGCTTCAGGGTGAGAACAGAAATTGCACCCCGCCGGCGTGGCAGCAGTGGGAGGCCCCATTAGCTAAAGTGGTGCTTCAGGTTAAGAACAGTTTCAGGTTAAGAACGGACCTCCGGAACGAATTAAGTACTTAACCCAAGGTACCACTGTATAAGCTTTCGTGTGCATGCACACTTCTTCAGATACCTCTTTCAGATACTACTTTTAGGTATCTGGAGAATTGTGCATGCACACGAAAGCTTATACCCAGAACAAACTTAGTTGGTCTCTAAGGTGCTACTGGACAATTTTTTAATTTCTGAGGTAGGTTAGACTGAGAGACAGCGTCTGGCCCAAGCTCACTTAGTGAGTGTCATAGCTGAGGACTCGAAGCCTGGTCTCCCAAGGTCATAGTCCCAGCGCTCCAGCCATCGTGCAACACTTGGCTCTCCAAACCTCCCCAGCATTTCCCTTTGAGATACCTAACCTTGCTTCCCCGAACTACCAATTCCACAGTATCCTTGGAATGCATGCGACTGTCCAAAAATCATAGAATTGTAATTCCCTATAATTCCCCAAAGAATTATAGGGACCGGACTACCTAAATTGTTTAGAAATTTGTTTATGTATGCGACTACGGCAGCAAAAATGCTACTTGTCCCAAAATGGAAAGAAGCAGAAGTCTCAGCAAAGTAGGAATGGATACAAAAACTTACGGAATATGCAGAAATGGCGAAACTTACCGGAAGAACAAGAAATCAAGATAACAAGCTTTTTTTTTTTTAATAAAAGAATTGAAATTGTTTATTGAATACTTACAGATAAATTGCAAACAGATAAAAACATTGGCAGGATTATTGTAATAACCTGTAGTTTCATAAGAGTATATATTTAAAATAGATAATTAAATGAGCAAATTAAATGAATTTGGGTATGCAGACGGTATTAAAAAATAATTTTAAGGAACTGCATAAAGAGGGGTAAGTAAGTCAAACTTTGAAATGTTAAAATGATTGTAAAATTAATGAATGTATAAATATTTGAAAAGTATAAATAAAACCTTTAAAAAAAATAATCATAGAATTGTAGAGTTGCAAGGTATCATTCGGTGGGGTGGCCATATGCCTGGGCGGAAAGCACTTAAATGTCTGGGGAAATCAGGAAGTATGGGAACCCATGTCAGAAGTGTATATTTTAGTAAATTTCCTTAAAAATAACTCATTTTTTAAATTTTATTTTTAGATTTAGCTCAACAACTTTGTTGCGTCCAGATTTACATTTTTTGAAGTATGGCAACCCTATGGGGTGTGGTGGTCTTTCATCTAGTCCAATCCCCTTGCAATGCAGAAACTGCAACTTAAAAAATCCATGATATGACCATCCAACCTGTCAAGCAAATAGTCTATAGCAGTGAGGCCAAAGTTGGGAACTGCAATTCCCATCATCCCTGACCACTGGTCCTGTTAGCTAGGGATGATGGGAGTTGTAGTCCCAAAACAGATGCAGGACCATCACTGGTATAGATAAGCAGGGTGGGTGAAGCTGTGGCCCTCCAGAAGCTGCTGAACTCCAACTCCCCTCGGCTCCAGTCAGGAGTCAACAGCAATGGATAATGGGAGTTGGAGTCCAGCAAGTGAAATCCATACTGGAGATGGATAAAGATTTTGTTTGTTTGTTTCCTGTCGCTCCACAAACTATGGACGCCCGACAACAGATGGCACCTAGGCTACCTCGTCCTTTAGCCCTAACTCGCCCCTAACCGAAGAACCGTGGAGGGGGACACACACAGCTGCCCGACAACAGATGGCACCTAGGCTACCTCGTCCTTTAGCCCTAACTCGCCCCTAACCGAAGAACCGTGGAGGGGGACACACACACCTGCCCGCTGGCAGTCGCAGAGAGAAGCTAGCTAGGCCGCCGCCCTTGCCCCCTCTGCCGCTAGAGGGCCCCCGCGAGGGGCTCTTCCTGGTCTCCTAGCAACCGGCGAGCCCGGGCGGGGCCGCCGGGGCTGGCCTTTCTATGAGCTCACTTCCCAGGGCCTCCGCCCGGGAGGAGGAGCAGGAGGGTTCGGCCTGGCGCGAGCCCCGCTGCTGCCAGTCTCCCTCCGGCTGGGCTGAGGGCGGTGGGAGTATGGAGCAGGGGCTGTCCGCCATCACTCTGTATTGCGCCCCCGCCGCCGTCGCTGTCACCGCCTTCGCCATGGAGCAAGAGCAGGTGAGTCTCTTTCCCCGCCACTCCGTCTAGGGAGCCTCTTCGGCGGCGGCGGGGGAAGCCGCTCACCTGACCCAGCCTCCTCCATGACACCTTCAGCCCGGCTCTCGCCATGCCTGGGTCTCCGCCCTGTCTGAGGGGAGAAGAAGGGGCAGCCCTGCCCTCCTTTGCCTGGCCCAAGGGGGGGTGTGCTGCGCCCTTCCATGCTGCAACCTTTGCCCTCCTCACAAACGGGGTATATATGTCTTATATATCTTGTCTGATATGGAGGTCGCTGCCGGGGTGCAAAGCCTTTAAAGGCGACTCCTCCATCGCTCCTTGGAAACCACCTACCATTTCCCTCAAGGTGCAACTCGCGCCTGCTTTATTTGCAGCCACAACCCGGCCTGTGGGCGCTGTGCTTTCCCCCCAAAATTATTTGTATGCTGCTGCCAATTCCTCCCCATCTCCGTGCCAGTCGCGCTTCTGGTGGTGATGCTGGGTGTGGTTAGGACCCGGTTCAGTATCGGCCGAGCCTTGGAAAGTGGAGCCCAAGAGGGGGTTTGTGGAGTTGCTTAAATACGGTCGTTCAGATGGCCTACACTTTTATAGCAGCATCGCTTGCCGGGAATGCTATCCAGTCTCGGGTTACCTGTGGGCTGGAGGTGTTGCCCATCTTTTCAGAAGAAGCTGGTTACTGGCAAAAACGGTTCTCAGCAGTTCTCAAAAAGCAGATTTTTTAAATAAAAAAAGCAGTGTCACATCTGAAGGCTTTAGGAGTGAACATGGTTCTGTCTTTTAAGCACCGGAACATCTTCATTTCATGATAACAGGATTGTGCTAATTCCCACGTAGAACAGCTAGGCTTATTTTATTGGTGAAAACACGATCTGAAAAGAATTTTGTAGTGAAGCCGGTTAAACAGTTCATCCTTAACTTTTCACAATTCCAGGACCAATCCATTCTTCAAGGGCTTCAAGATCAAGAATTTTTAGTATTTATAATGTCATCATTTGCATTTAATAAATTAACTAGTAGATTGTTTTTCTCATACATATGAATAAATTCACAAATACCATTTATTCATCAAATTATTATGTGCACCATCTACCTTCTGCCTTGATATGCTTTTTTACTTCACACTTACAGTATATCAGGTGTTCTGATTTCTTCGAGCTCCTCCTGTAAGCATATACCTGTTACAAATCAGCCTCTTTAATATTACATGGACAGGCTTTGACTTTCACCTGTGAAAACTTGGCAAAAGCAGTGACACAGTTGCCTTACATCTAAAGGATGCTCTTTACAAAAAAGTACCTTAGGAGGCTAAAGAGTTCATAGAGCTTTTGTTGTTTGTATACTTTTGGCTACAAAAACTCTGATGGATATTTAATAATATTAATACTTGTGTGGCAACTGTAAAGAAGGGACGCTCAATGTTAAATACAAATAAAGGGAAAATTTTAAACTGCCCTGATAGATTTTGTTTACATTCTTTTGCAATAGGAGTAAAGAGGCATTAATCTAATATTTACTGAAACAATTTTATGTGGGGTGTACTTTCAGCAGACTGGCTTTCTGGATCTTACTGGTCCTAGTCCAATCTCTGCTCAGTCAGGGATCGCTTGGGTAGCCTTAAGAAAATTTATTGTGTCACAACCTCACTTACTAGCTGCAAATTCAAAATAAGAATGATTTCCCTCCCAGATGTATTGTAGGGATAAATGAAAATACTCTGAAAACAAAGTGATCAGGAAATAATGGTTATTTTATATAGGCATTTAACAACATGTGGCAGTGTTTGTTTATATTTATTTATGAAGCTCCTTCACATGTGTCTCAAGGCAATTTGCAAGCATTCCATAAAATTCATTTAAAATTAGACTTTCCTCTGCCCCCAAATATAATTGTAAAATATATGGAAGATTATTTTGTGGGGTCTGCAAAGAAGTTGAACTTTCTATAGAGTCATTTAATAATAATAATAATAATAATAATAATAATAATAATAATAATAATAATTTATTACTTATACCCCATCCATCTGACTGGGTTTCCCCAGCCACTCTGGGTGGCTCCTAACAATATTAAAAACACAATAAAACATCAGACATTAAAACTTCCCTAAACAGGGCTGCCTTCTATCCTTCCCTTATCGTGGGCATTTTTGCAACTGACAAGTTGCCCTCTTGTTTCAGTTGCATGCAAATGGCGATAGAGGCTTTGAGAATGTGGAACTTGGAGTCATCGGAAAAAAGAAGAAAATTCCAAGAAGGGTCATCCACTTTGCAAGTGGAGAAACCATGGAAGAATACAGCACAGATGAAGAGGAGGATGAGCAGCAGGAGAAAAAAGACCTTTTGCCTTCTGTTGATCCAGTAGGTTTGTTTCTGAAATTTGTTTGTTTTTCATGATGCATTATGTTACCCAAATGGAGTAATAAAATTCTGTTAACTCTTGTTTATCCTGTTCTGATAAATCTCTTTCCATAGGAAGAGGACTATTTAATTGTCATAATGTGGTGTCTTTTTAAAAATATAGGCAGCAATCATTTTGTGTGGGAGTTCCATTCCTAGCCCCCACATGTGTTGGTGTAGCGTGCATAAGCTTGTCCCGGCCGGTTATGCCCTGTTCTGCGCCTGTTCTGCCCTCTACTGGGTGCAAAAGGACCTGTGTGTTGGCAGCTGCGCGTCAATTGGATGCATGCAAAATGGTCTGTACACCGTTTCAGATCTTTGTCAGTGGTGGACCTCGGGGCCTCAAATTTCAGCAATGCCCCGTGCGATGCCAAGATTTGGCGCCCCTGCCTCTTACACTACATTCTAAATAATAACTGCAGTGTTGTTGTCCCCCGCCCCCCGCTTTGTGCCCATTGAGACTGAATTGGTCACAGTCCCTAAATCTGCCTCTGTCTCAGTTGGCCAATGAACTTGCAATATGGTGTTAGACAACCTGAACTATTTTAGCCACAACCCTCCACCCCACCCACATCTGAAAGGGAATGAATCTGACCTTCTTTGCACAGTTCGTACCTTGGATCCTGAACGCCTTGGTACTCGGATGTTTGGCTCCCGAACACCACAAACCTGGAAGTGAGTGTTCTGGTTTGCGAACGTTCTTTGGAACCCTAAGGTCTGACAGGGCTTCCACAGCCAATCGGAAGCCGCGCTTTGGTTTCCGAACGTTTTGGAAGTCGAATAGACTTCCGGAATGGATTCCGTTCAACTTCCAAGTTACGACTGTACTGAGATAATGACTTGGATGCAGAGTAGCACAAATGAAACTCTGCTTATATAATGGAGTTTTCCCTCCCTCCCTTCCTCCCCCATACACTAAAAAGCAGTTCCTTAGTGTTGGGAACATTCTTGAAAAGTGAAGAATGGGCATTGGAGAGACTGCAGTGGGAGAGATGAGTTAATAAAAATTGGGTAGAAGCAAGAGGAAACTCAGAATGGAAACCAATACTTTGAACATTTGAGTGTGCTGTAGAAGTTCATGTGTTTATTTAAACAAGACGAGCCCAGGTTTCTGTTTATATCCTGAGGGGTGTTAAGTGTTCTGTTTGGCATGTCAGTTTTGTTTAACCAACCCTCTTTTTTGGATTTGTGGTGATGATGGATGGTTGAGACAGGGGTAGGGAACATTTGGCCTCCCAATGTTGTTGAACTGCAACTCCCATCAACCTCCTGGCGCTGATAGAAGTTGCAGTTCAACAGCATCTGGAGGGCCACAGGTTCCTTGTGCTAGTGGTTATTCCATAAAAGCATACCAAAAAAAAAAGAAAAAAAAAGACTTCTGTGCATTTCAGAGAATACATGTGCAGAATAAAGGATGCTTTCTTTTTTCAGCAATGTATTGGCCTAAATATACTATGTTGTATATTCAGCACAGTGCCATTATATCCTTTTTGGTCTTGTTTGGCCCTCCCAGAGCTGAATTTTTTATACAAACAGACACTAACATGTTCAACTGTAAGGATTATTGAATATTGCAATATATTTAGGTGCAAAGTTCTGTTTGAAATAAACATGCAAGTAGGCCAACATCATCAGTACAATTCAGGTTTGTTCCTTTGTGTTTACTCAGTTTCTAGAAGGAAATATTTTACTGAATGTGATGAATTTTACATCAGACATGCCCTATTACCAGGCCAAGATCTGGCATCCTGAATAGCAATTCTGTCTCTGAACAGAGAGAGGTACTATTGACTTGCATTGTGTTGCAAGGAAGGCAGAGAGAGAAAGACGCTGGAGTGCAGAATGCAACTGTGTCCAAAGCATAGTGGAATAGAATCTGCAAAAAACAATCCGTCCTTTTTACAGTTTCATAGTACACTTCATAAGCCTTCTTTGTGTGACATTTTATTATACAAATTTAAAATGAAATGACTGTAGAACCATCTTCTGCTACATAACTAGCTTTCATTATACTGTAATTTGATAGGATAAATGTTTTTTTTTATTATTTATTTGTATACTGGCCTTCATTATAGAGTTGCAGAGCAATATACAAAATAAAGCAACAGTAAATTAAAATCATAAATACATCAATACACAGTAGAAAACATTAATTTAAAATACAACACTTGAAGCTTGGCACTAAAAACCAGCAAATGTTAGGACAAATAATAGGTCTTCAGCAAGTGCCGAAACATCATATTGTGGTACAGCTGAGAAAGGATTGCTGTCACCTGTGGCATATTGTGTGAGTCCCAGCAATATAAATGAGGCAGAGAAAAAGAATATCCCCAGCTGAGCTCTGGTGCCTTGGCAAAAATGCTGTAAGATTTCTATACAGACAAATAAATGGTCTGTTTTCTGACAGTGCCATGTTGACAGCTTATTATTTCAGTTGTGGTATAAAAGGGTACATTTACAAAGACTAGCATCCGCTCATTAAATTTGCCTTGGTGAACTGACATATTAGGACTTTTAATGGAAACACAGCATCCTTTAAAAATGGAACTTGGCTGGTGTTGGCTTCTTTACGAATAAACACAGAACCTAAAATAAAATGGTTTACTTCTGGTCTGAAACCTTAGCTTTAATAATACAGACTTATTTCAAAGCCAGCACATATAAATCAGAAGTACGTATTCACCTACCCCTGTTTATGACTTAATGCAACTATTAAAATTTGACTTTCAGGCACAAAAATCTACATAGGTAGCTAAAAAGAATAATAGCAAATGAATCTATGTAGAAGTTCATAACATGGGGGTGGGGTGGGAGTTTTCAGCCGGTGAACTGTTGTTTCACCAGAATGGGCCAGAGAATACAAATGTGCATTTTTCTTTCTTCAGAGACACCTTGGTTTTTGCAAATGAGCATTGAGAACATTAAATAATTCTGTTAACGTTTGTTCATGCCTTTTTCTGTAGACCCCGCATAAGTACCAGTTTGCTTCTAAGGGTCCTGGGTATTTACAATTGCTGTAAGAAGTAGTTGGAGCTTCCACTCACACATTAGGATTTTCCCTTTCCTGAAAAGCCCTGCCAGAAAGCTTGTGGGAGGGGGACCCTTGGAAAGCCTTCCTGCATGGTAAATAGTTGCAGTTGCAAAAGAAATTCAGAAAGCCCGTATGAAAGCGCTTGGGCATACATGCAGGGCTCTTAAGATTCTGACCCCATCATTTAAGTACTTGATCAATACCCAGAATAGATTAAAGTGTTTGTATTTAATTATCAGTTTCTTCAGGTAAGGTTTGAACTAGCCAATCTTTGTGTCAGTATAGCTTTAGTTTTGAAACATACCAAGAAGAAAAGGTTTATGTTTTACACTTCATTTTTATTTACAACAGGATAACTATAGCTTTACTTCCTTGCATTGTTAATGCCTATCAAATATATATCAAGATTTCATTTTTGTAAACTTTCTGGTGTGGCAAATTCTGCATTTGTAATGGCAAATTGACTCCTAAATGCTATTGCCATCTTATGTATCGTATCTGTAGAATTGGGGAGGTAAGAGCAGAGCAGATGCTTTTCATGCAAAAGGTTCCAGGTTCAGTTCCTAGCATGTGCAGGTTGTTGGCCTCCATCTCTTTCAGGAGACAATGGAAGAGTGTGCCATTGGGGGGTGAGGTCAAACCGTTAGAGAATTAGAGCGCCTGCTGTGGCTAGAGAAACCAATATGGGAGAGAAATGTTTTACTGCAGGTGGGGCAAATGAAGGTGTCTGGTTTTGCTGCTACACATGCACCACTGTGTTTCCATCAGACAACATTGGGATAGAGGGACAAATTATCTGACTTGGTTTAATGTTTCTACATTTCTGCATATATTCAGAAGCACAGGATATAAGTACAGTGGTACCTTGGGTTAAGTACTTAATTCGTTCTGAGGTCCGTTCTTAACATGAAACTGTTCTTAACCTGAAGCACCACTTTAGCTAATGGGGCCTCCTGCTGCTGCTGCACTGCCAGAGCACGATTTCTGTTCTCATCTTGAAGTAAAGTTCTTAATCCGAGGTACTATTTCTGGGTTAGCGGAGTCTGTAACCTGAACGTATGTAACCCGAGGTACCACTGTAATATGATTTTCTATCTGATTGGAAGAGCTATAATTTCTGCATGTGAACATTGGGAAAAGAAGGCATTGTATCTTTTTGCCAAGCAAATATATTCAGGGTGGGTATTCTACCATTAGGTGCCATTACAAAAAAGGCCCTGTTCTTGGCAGTTTAGCAACTGAAATTCATCTCCGTGATAAACAATTTAAAATAGAGGAAGGTATGCTGAAGAGATGAGGGCAGTGTGTTTTCAGGTCAATTTTCTTGCTTCTCCCCTCTTCCATTGGTGGTGTTGCTCTTGTTATACGCAAGTCAAGCAATAAAGACATTCAGTGTTACATTCATCAGTAGCCTTAGGCAAGTGGAAGCACTTCTGCTCACGAATGGCTGGACAACTGAATCCCACCAATTCTCCCAACACACGGCAGCCCTGAGGGTTGGGAACAGTATGGGAACTGTTGCAGAGGGCTGTACTATGAAGAGGGGTCAATGAAAATTGGATGCCCTGCTTGTACAGGCAGAGTACTTCCACTTGCCTAACACCACCATTGGATATAACTTACGCGAGACACATGAAATAAATTAAAAGTCTTTCAGATGCGTAACATAAATGATCTTAACCTTTATTTATTGCAGGCAACACTAACTTGGGGGCCCTATTTGTGGTTTCAGATGCTAAGAGTAGCCACATCAACACTATCAGGTATGTATGTATTCTCTGTCTCTCTCTGTCTACAGAAAACAAAGTAAGTTATAATGAAGTGCCAAGTGGTATGAGACTGAAAGGACAGGCATGAAATGAAGTCATAAAAGTGATAGTTAAAGGTAAAGGGACCCCTCACCATTAGGTCCAGTCGTGGCCGACTCTGAGGTTGCGGCGCTCATCTCGCTTTATTGGCCGAGAGAGCCGGCATACAGCTTCCGGGTCATGTGGCCAGCATGACTAAGCCGCTTTTGGCAAACCAGAGCATCGCACGGAAACGCCATTTACCTTCCCGCCAGAGCGGTACCTATTTATCTACTTGCACTTTGACGTGCTTTCGAACTGCTAGGTTGGCAGGAGCAGAGACCGAGCAATGGGAGCTCACCCCGTCACGGGGATTCGAACCGCCGACCTTCTGATCAGCAAGTCCTAGGCTCTGTGGTTTAACCCACAGCGCCACCCGCGTCCCTTAAAGTGATAGTTACTGATATGCAAAAACCCAAATCATTCCTTAACCTGCAGAAGCAAGTCTAGTGAAGTGAAAGCTCCCATTTACTTGGTTTATCCAGTGTTTTCTTAAAAGTTTAAAAGGAGGTACAGAATACTATTTTTCCTCACAGAAGTATGTCTAGTGCTGCATATTTCAGTGCCTACACTTCACTATAGCCTGGGTGGTATATTACTTTGAAAAAATATATTACAGCGAAACCCAGTCTTCATTTTCTACACATGCCTTCTGTTCTGCTTTATAAGTTGATTAAAAGATGCAGCACTAGGGTACAAAATTAGACAACCATTTATTGCAATGAATGTTATGACCTCCTTTCTTGTTGCCTGTTCCCCTTGGCTTCCCCTTTCAGTTTATTCCATCATTTTAAGAAGTCATGGGGCTGGGGGGAGAGTCTCAGGTGGGAATTGGACATAAAAATATATAAAAAGTCACAAGAGAAGTATTGCACACATTGACCACCAGGTTATTATGTGAAGACGTGTGTGTAATTTGTGGACAGGATGATGAAAAGTTTTTAGTAAAAGGGCAAGTTTGTGGTAGTTTCTCCTGCCCTTTTTCGGGTTGTGTGTGTACACCCACTCATCCAGCATTTGATGCCTGCAAGCTATACATACTCTGAGCTGAACAATTGTGGCTTCTTCACTTGACTGTAGAGCAGATAAGTATAAGGAGGAGGCCAGCTCAAGCAGCTCTAGCCCAGTGACCCATTGTGCAGCAACGACACATCTTGTCATCTTTTGTTTTATACATCTAGTTTACCATTGAAACACCTTTGGGCCTGGTGTTTCACTAAAAGGGGAGTTGGAATATCCTTGTTCAGGTACATTTGAAGAAAATTTAAACATAAAGCAGTCTCTTTTAGTGGGTATTTTCATGAAAAGCCCAAACAACCTTCACTCTGTACAGTTTTAGGTGTAAAGGGTGTAGTCTTTTATTATCTGATCTGTGCTGTCACTTTTTATTTGGTTTCGCTTCCATAGTTTGTGTAGTTCATGTTTTGGCTTGTACAAGTAGACACAAAAACTAAGGAAGTAGGATAATGGGGGGAAACCCCTTCCTGCTGCTTTGTGAATGTTTCATGTTTTTATACTCTTGTAAACTGCTGTGATATATTTTTATGATACAGTGGTATATAATCATTTCTTTAAATAACTAAATGTAAGATGGTGCAGAATGCTAATGGGAAACTGCTCACAACTTTGCTTGGTAAGGCTGCAACATTCATAAATGTGTTTTATTTATTCAGTGTGTGACTTCCTTGGTGAAAAGATTGCCTCTGTTTTGGGAATCAGTACGCCAAAATACCAGTATGCCATAGATGAATACTACAGAATGAAGAAGGAGGTATGTGCCTTTTTGTACCCTTTTAACAGTGTAGGAATTACAAACAGATTTACTAAAACGTACTCCATAATAGTCTGGTTTCTTAATATAAAATGGTTTAAAGATGTCATATTTCAGTTCCCTAAAAATCTATCAATGTCAACATATTTTCTTCTGTATTAACTTGTTTTCTCTCCCCTTTAAGTCCATTTGTTAGGAAATGGGATTTTTTAATGGGAAACTTAAGAGTGAGGGGTTTCAATTAAAACTGAGAAACCACTAACATACATCTGTTTTATAAGTCAGCTGATATTCTAATTTGTATTAGGTTTTTTTTCTTTATAAGAGTAAGTTAAGGGTGTTCCCTTTAATTTACATTGTAAGTAGAAGAAATGCTTGTTTGTATTTCAGAAGGTAAATGCTTCAGGAAGAACTGGTTCCTAAAGTTGCAAATCCCAGACACTCAACTTCTGTTCAGAGGCTACTTAGATAGTTTTACTACCATATGCCAGACATGGAAAAATCATTTGATGAGAGGCTTCCATATTTAATGCTGATCTGTAGGAAATGAACTTTGTTTCAAAACAGTATTGCCATTCTTTCTGTTGAGAAGCATGCAGATTGCATTAATGTTTTCTAATGTTAAGTTGACCTTTCCTGTTGGATGGGTACTTAAGAGCTTTGCAATAGTAATGTGCTGCAGTAGTAGCAACAACGTGGCAGCAACAAACGATTTTGGTACACATGAATATGCTCAGGATATATAAATTAATGGAGTCCTGCTGGTTTTACAACATGTGAGGTTTGCTTTTTTAGGAAGAGGAAGAGGAGGAAGAGAATAAGATGTCAGAAGAAGCAGAAAGGAGGTTTCAAGAGCAGCAGAACCAGAGTCAAGAGGGGACTGCTGTCCATACAGCTCAGCCAGAGGCTACAACCTGTAGTACATTTGTAAATCTCAACTTTGAAACAGAAGATCGTCCACTCGTTGTGGAAAGCAAACAAGATATTACTCCAGTGTCTGCTTAGAACGAGAACGCTGCATTAGAATTCTTTGCGTAGCATCCAACGGTGTCTGGTTGTCTCTAGAACAGATTTCTGGTCATGCAGTAGGGTTTCTCCAGCCTCCCCTCTCCTCTGCGCTCCTGAAATCTGCTTTGAATGGCTGTAGTGGGGAGGAAAGGCAGGAGAGGCCCTGCTGCTTGAGCAGAAGTCTGCTTGTGTGACATTGGTTATCACACCCCGTTTCTTAATTGTCAAATGTTTGTAGGCTCTGTTATGCATGTTCAGTGGAATGTAACTTATTTCAAAGTATGGTCAGAGATACTTAACGTCTCTTCAGCCAACATCTGTCTAATAAAGGCTAAGACATTTTGCTTAACCTATTAAGATTATGAAATGCAAATAACTGGTCCTGTGATCTATCTATGCAGAACAAGTGAAATGTCTTTCCTGAACATCTGGTGCCTTGTTGACAGTTGTGGACTGATCACTGTGCTTTCTTTATTTTAAGGTCATTTTGCATTTATAATGTTACTTACTGAAACCTAAGTGAAAGTTTAGACTAATGGCAACTAATTCACAAGGCATCTTTGTGACTTAGTTTAATTTATTGTCACTGTTGTGTGCGTGTGTGTGTCCAGTCATATAGTTTAAAATAAGGTGACTTTGTTTAATGCCTGTATAAAAGAACTTGTCTGAAAACTCTGTCTCATAAAGGACTGTCCTCTTAAGGGGTCCCTAAAGCATGTTCTCATTGCTTAGTTGGAAGAGTAAGAGTAATATACAGAATAAGTTCACATTGTAATCTCTGACTTTATTATGTGTGTTGGGAAGGGTAGTCTGGATAGGAGATGGTATGCTGATAAAATGATGGCTCTAAATTTTGGGTGTAGTAAAAAACAAAAGTAGTGAGGTATGCTAAATTAATTATTTTGCATACCCTTGCAGTGTTTTTTTCATTCTGAGTTAAACAGACACTGTTTCAGTGACAGAACTTGATTTTTATATTTAAAATATTTGAAAATAAGTTTGAGAACTGCCTACTGCATGTCAACAAGGGTAGGTTTTCTATCTAGAAAGGATCTTGTCAGCACCCTGACCAAGGACTACTGACAATTTAACTTATATAACGAACCTTTTTTGTGAGGACAATCCACACTAATTCTCACAAAATTCTGCAGCACAAAACTTTGCAGATATAGGACAGGATCCAGATGTCTGTGGATATGTGGCACAAAGAGATGCATGCAGAAAGCAGTACACCATGCAAAACAAACAAAACCTTTTTCGGATGTTGTTACACACTTTAATAGCTTCTTCCACTGTCTTGAGTCACTTTCTTAAAAGCTTGCTGTGCACCTGTATAAAATAGCCAGGAGTCAGGAAGAAACTGTGGACTAAAAATTCATGTATTATGGAAATAGGAAAAGTGTCACAGCAGTAGGCAGAAAAAACTGCAGAGATATAGAACCACCTCATGGATCATGCCCTTTCCTTTACTGTTGGTATCAGGCATGTGGAAAGGAGGAAGTGTTTAAGTCTTGTCTGCCACACTATTCTTTTTTTATGGGAAGCTCTTCTTGAGAATGTTAGAACAGCTTTAACTAAACGGCACATCACAACTTTCTGGTGTTTTTTTTTTTTTAAAAAAAAATCTTAAAGGGAACATCCATTTTGATTTAAGAATCATTGATTCCAAATGCCAGTTGTAAACTATGTGAAGCCTATATTAAGCATCTATTCAGGGCATCACAGTACGTTATTAAGCCTTTTGAGTGCCCAGCTGTATAATTACTTTTTGCCAAAAATGTTATTGCTTTATATAATAGGAAGGGCTTATTGTCATGAGGTTCTTCTATCATTGTGCCTTACCTTTACTATTTCTTTCAGTATATGCAAATGGTATGAAAGTGGGTACTTTTTCTTGTAAATGCATTAAATTTTATATTTAATATAATTTTAAATCAGTTGGGTTCAGAGTTGTTATTATAGGACTAGCAAACCTTTGCTATGAATGCAGCAGGCACAGGTGCCATTAAAATACCCAGTAGTAGGTCCTGGGATTCTAGTAAGCCTATACATTTACCCTACTAAGCCTTTAATCCTGTGTCTACTTAGAAGTAAGTTCCACAGAAGTTACTCCTGGATAAGGCCTTGGAGGGCTGCATGCAATTAAGACATCAGAGGTATGTTTTGACAGGATAGTCACATGTTTTGAGACACACCCATGACTTTTTAAGCCCTGTATTTGAACAATTAACAACATCATGAGCATTTACACTAACTGCTTGTTATAGTAGATGAAGGTTTGTGATGCTGTTTAGTAGGAGGTTTCACTATTATCCATTTGACAGGTATTTACTTCCATAGTAGTTTTAAAAGAATTGAGCTGCACATTTGTAACTACATTTCTACATACTGTATCTGATATTTCAGATATAAATGACCCAGAGATTTGTTTCTTTCTTGCACATGATTTGTTTTTGCAATGCCAATGCAGCCAGTACAAAACCAAAAAAGAGTATTCAAGACCAAATTATACCAACAGGTATAATTTGTCTAAACTGGAAGGTGGCTTGTAGATTTAGGAATAATTTCAATAAACTTAATTTACCAGAAAAGTCTGTAAACGTTTAATTACATTTTCAACAAACAGCAGTACTCTTTTCCTTTTTTGCTTCTGAGAAGATCCATCTCACAAGCCTTATACAAAACTTGTCCATCTGGAGCTACATGGAAGCTTCATTTATTTGGGTAATGAATACATTATTCAGCTTTAAATGGTCACTGTATCAGTTGGGCAGATCTCCATGGATACAGTCTACTCCTGTTAAATCATGTATCATCAAGATCTGTTGTGTTGTCATTGTCACTTGCTACAAGAACCTCTCTGTTCTCATAGGTCCAGAAGCCATTAAGATCAATTAAAATGCTAGTGACAGTGTCGCCTTGACTACTGTTGATTAAGTCCTGAAGAGAGATTTTGTAAGGATCCTTGGGCTTCACCATGTCAAAGATTTCATCCTAGAAAAAGCAACCAAAAATTAACAGTTTCTTTAATGGAAGTTGAATAGGATAAAAATGTTTGCGCACCAGTACCAGGACTTAAAAAAAAAAAATCAAAATAATTTTACTTTCCCCCCATGCTTTGGTGTTCAGTTCTAGTAGTAAAGCACATCCTGGCTGAAAAGGCGTGTAAACTGATGTGTTTATACTTGCTTTCAAAATACAGTCACAGTTAATTCCTCTAGTAAAGTTCTTTATTGCAGTGCTGCTCCCACATTGTTTGAGTTAATTACTGAGCGGATAAGAATGAGACCTGTTTTGTCTTAGCAGCCAGCATAAGGAGCAGTGGTCATCAGATCCCGTAAATGCATTTTGGAGGGGATGGCAGTGACCTAGATTAAATTTAGAATCTATGCAAACCTTTTCTGGAGGGGGGCAATCCACTGTCCCTCAGATCTTGTGAGGGGCTGGACCCCCCTCCTTAAAGGAACCCCTCCCCCGCTGCCACCCATGCCGCCTTGTCTTCAGCAATGGCATCATCGTCCTCTGTCTCAGCCATGGGGTGCAGAGCCCATGCTGCCGCCACTGCTTCCTCCCACTCGGGTTTTGACCATACATAAGCGGGAGGGAAGGGGCGTTGCCTAGAGGTGTCCGCAGCTTTGGATTGGCTGCAGGAGCTTCCTGCGGTCAACCTGAAGCCGTACCAGCATTGCTGCCCGCCCAGAGGCATCCGCGGCTTCAGATTGGCAGCAGGAGCTTCTGGTGTCTGATTGGCGGCTGCACCAGTGTTGTGGAAGTCAGTCCCCACGCAGTGAGGCCTCCGTGCCGTGCTGGTTTAGCTCAGGGACTGACTGAGCAGGCGGCAGGGTCCGCGAGGTTTGCGGGCCGGATTAACGAGCCTGGTGGGCTGCATCTGGCTGGCGGGGCTTAGTTTGCCGACCCCTGCACTAACCTAAGGGCAGATGTACAGCTATATTTATTTGCTCCATGGGACAGCTGTCTCCCAAGTGTTGATCTTTTTCAACAGTGGGTCTCGCATAGGACAGGTAATTTTTGCTGACGCCATGATAAGACTTCCTTACCTACTTGCAGTAAAAAGATTGCCTCACAAATCAATTCATGTTTTCCAACTGATACAATGTAACACACACAATACAGCCACCAAGTGCATGCTGCTTTAAACTGTCCAAGATGGCAAGCTATTTGCCTGTAAATAGCAAAAGGATCTATGGTGGCATGACAAAAGAGTTCTGGTTAAGCAGCTACATGTACAGGTTTTACCTCCTAGTGACTGCTATGAGTTTTGGGGGCACCAGCTATCGTTTCCTCCACTTGTGCTGCTATTTATTGCCTCATTCATTAGGTGATGAGAATGAGGCATGTGTTATTCTCCCATTCAACTTTCAAGATGGATTCAGAAATCATAGTAGCAAAATGAAAGTATCCTCTAAAAACCCCAATTAACATTACATGGATAATATGTGAAATATTGGCCTGTCAACATTTTTTTAGGCAAGAGGCCTTCCAGGTCTGTTACTTTATACCGCAGAATTATCTCCCTGAAGGTTCTATTTGCCTATAGGCTAGATATATAGAATATTATATATCTATATTTCCCCCCAAAAAACATTCAAAAATATATTGTACCAAATTCAATACTATTAAGACATTAACTATGGAATCAACATTCTACCACAATACTGCCCCTAGTACATATACTCTCTCTCATTTCAGAAAGTCAGGTCTTTCTCATACTACTGCATACAAATAATTTTTGATAGAAATCTAACCTTGACATCTTGAAAAGAAACTGGTTCTTGCCCATGAATTTTCATCTGTTCTTGAATAGCCTATGGTAACAGCACAAAGAGGTGTAACATATGTTCAGAAAACAAGACAGCATGTTTTCAAATCCAAGACAGTGAATAAGCTGTGTAACATGGATAAATAACTCTACTGTGTGCTAATCCATACATATAATCTAGCCCTGTCTCCCCAGAATGGTAGAAGTATTCCAGGGTCTCAGGTAGAGGGCTTGTTCAGTTCCTGCTACCAAATATCCTTTGATGGCAGGTGCTGGGATTGAACCAGAGACCTTAAACATTTAAAGTATATGCTTCCACTGAGCCTTATAAGAATCTTGTCCTTTATCATCTGTTTGGAGAGGTATGCTGCCTGTGTTCATTCCCCTTGCATGAAGCGTAGGCAGGGACTGAAATCTGTCCTTTTCACTGCAGATCTATCAAAGCAGAAAACGCTGACCATCTGTTCAATCTATGTGCAACAATTCCCAACTTCTAGCCCACTTTGAAGAAAAGTATTAGAACTGAAGCAAGCAGCAGGCCTATTGTTAAAATAGGCTTTTAGCCTCAAACTTTGAGACTAACTATAAAGTGTATACTGGAAGAAGAAATAATTGAAAGATGAAGGGCCAATTGATGTTTGTTATAGAAGAATTAATCTGTTTCATGCTGCTAAAAGAACACAGCTCTGGATGTATTTTAAACCTGCAGAGCATTTATTGTAAAAGCTTTGAAAGTGTTCCAGATTTTCTTTCTCTAAACCTTTAGTTGAATTATCCTACTCCTGAGTCATTAGCAGCAAAATACTTTGGTTGAGTAGGCACAGAATTGGAGGTGATCAATATTAAGGGGGTTAGCTTTTACAAACAAGACTGAATTGCTCTGATTGCTTTAATCTGAATGAAATATATACTTGTGTGGGATGACAGTGGAGTCACTATTTTATCTTCAAAATTCACAAAAGGGCATGCCCTACAAAAAAAAAGAATTAAACCTGAAAGCCATTTTAACGCCCGTAAAAAGGAGAATGGGATTTAAATTTAACAAATATTTCTACTAGATTATGTGGAAGCTAAAATTGTATTTCTAGTGGTGTAACATCCTAAGACTTAATATTAGCATCAGCAGATCTGTGAGACTGCTGATTCAGTGATCCTCTAAGAAGTACTTATTTGCTGGAAATAGTATAGTCATGGTTAGTTCATAAAGGTGTGTTTTTATAACAAGATCATCTGAGTGGGTTCCAGTCAATGAGAAAATGTAAGTTTAGAAAGAGCCTGCTAAAACATGTAGGCTATTGTATGAAAACTGCCCTCTGATTATATAGGTACCACAGCTTATCCATTATTACTGGTAGACAGAATATATTAACATCCCATAGAAGTTAGCCATTAGAGGTCATCAAAGACTATTACCTTAAAAAGAAGAGTTGTACGGAAAAGGGAAAACCTGGTATTTAATTAAAATCACAGTGGTGTATTTTCTTTATGTAAGATGTGCTCTGAAAAGCCATTCTGAATTATTTCCCTTTCTTAATGTGAAGTTTTAAACATTTATATATTTCTTTAAAGTTGACAAAAACCTCACCTCAAACACTGGTAGTTTAAAGCAATTGCCTGCTGATCTCTAGGTAGAGGCACAAAGGCTGTAACAACACATGTACAAAAAAATGACCTACCTCTACAAAAAGGGACTTACCCTAAAGAAATAATTAAGGGAAAAGACATTCAGGTATCCTTTGTTCTCTATATCAAGCAGCTTGAAAATATACTGCAGAGCTGCAGGTTCCTTTCTGTTTTCTAATGCAAGTACAAAGTCCAGGTACGTCTTATAGTCCTAAAAGCAGATGCAATCATGTTTATTATAGTCCACTTTCTAAATTGATTTTGCAAGCAGAACATAATTGGTGGCTATTTCCTTGTAGGGGAGCAGTTAGTTTTCATTGAAAGACAGCATGACTCAGAAAATGGCTGCTGAGAAAAAAAGGGTGTGCAGAAAATACATGCTTTTTTATTGGATAGGCAACATACCCATAGATTTCTATCAGAACTACTCGTGAGGTTGTCCCTTAGTCTGAACTAAATGAACCATGAACATTTGAACAACAGCCTGTCACAGTCTTCTAATGGCCAACCATTGTTCTAGTTCAACTAAAGCTGAATTCATGTGTTAGGCAATTAAATAATATTTAGCCAGTTAATAATTTGCTGGTCAATCATTTGTTGAAATGTATCATACGGCCTAGTGTCCTAAATTCTATACATTTTACTAGAAGTAACATGCTGCAGCATATCTTATTGACAACACAGGTCTCCTGTTGTAAATTGGGTACAGAAACAAAAGCTATGTTTTCCCGTTGTTCTATTTTTATCACCAATTCAGTTACCCAATTCCAGTTCTGCATGTACTTGTAAGAATTATCTCCCCCCAAAATGAGCAATTTTATTCAAAACTCAGCAGCAGCTTTCTAAACAATAACCTAATTGTATTTTTAACTTAGGGAGGTAAACAATGGCCACTTTGCTGATTGACAAGGAGGGCAAGGTCTTATAAACGTGAATTCTATATTAGTGGCTGTATGTTTGTGCTTCCAAGGCTGTTTGTTAGTTTCAACTTATAAGTTACTTGCTGTTCTTGCTTTTGGCATTAGGAGGTAAATAAGAGCCCACTGTCCTCCCTATCACAATGAGATTTCTTATTCAGCTAGCTGCTAAGTTATGAATTTGCAGTGTGTGGGTTTTTAGCTGCCATTCACATGAGAATTTTGCCTTCATTCTATTTTGTTAGCATGCATATAATGTTATAGGCTTCAAAAAGTGGAGGAGTTCCAACTTTTTTTAAAAAAAGAAACCAAACCCAAACACCACAACCTTGCCTTTACAAGAAATGCAAGATATTTCTTCTATCACGCATCTATGAGAAAAGTACCATTTCTCCATCATAGGTCAGGCACTCTTGGAAGACACGGTCCAAAAATACGTTGGTCAGAGTCCCTGTTCCATATCGAGATAGCTCCTCCTTGCTAAGCATCCCATTGTGGTCTTTGTCAAGATTTAAGTACTGTCCTGCAGGGAGGGGGGAAAAGAAGGGGGTGGGGGAAATGCAGTAACAATTTCTTGTGCCACTTCATAACAAAGGATTCGTGAACAAACATGCTACAACTTGTAGTAAGAGGACCTCTTGATTTCTACTGCAGATTGGCAGGGCTTTTGTCTTAAAGCTAATGAAGATGGTTGGTAGTGGGGTCGTATAAAGCCATGTCGTCTTGTACTGACAGTACTTAATATTTACAAGTGGGAGCTCAACAAAACGTTGCAGAATGGAGTGCTTCTATTCAGGATTTCAGGCAGGCAGCCATTCCCTTTTCCAGGACACGCCATTCCCCCGTTCCCTCAACACTGAACATTATATGGCCACTAAACATATGTCGTTCTGAATAGGCTGTTTTAAGACCCTCTTTTCGGTTTTCTGTACTTCTGCAAGCCTTTGGTTTCCCCTAAGCCTGCTGGCGCCTCCCTCTTGTATGAGTACTGTGAAGGTGCCTGCCTGATCTCAACAGGCAAGGAGTTCCACAGTGTAGGCGCTGCCACACTAAATGATCAAGTTCTTACAAATGCAGAACGGGTGTATTATGTGGCAGCTGCAGTTGTGTCAATCTGTTGTTGTATGGTCAAATGACTAGAGATGTGGAGTGCCAGTTTATGGACAAAGACCTGCATCTCCTGCTTACGAGCACAAGAGGGCAGCATAACCCACCATGCCACAACTAGAGAAATGCTGTCTTTAGAAACTAGAGGAATTCCTGTTTTAAAATCTGAGGTGTGCTAACAGCAAACACTATGGATTGAGAGCTGTATAAGTAAGGGCTGAATGAAAAAGTTGTAATGATGCATTCAAACAAGATTTTAAGTAGCTTGCATTTACATATAGAACAATAGATATGTAAGGCCCATGAGTCAATCTTGCTTTTTTCTAGAATCTCAAATGTGCCGCTTATGATCAACTTACCACATGGTGGCAGCATAGAACAGTACATCCATGAAGCACTAGTTATGGTCCACAGCCTTTATGTTTCCCACCCCTGGGTTTACACGAGACAGGAATAAATATATGCTAAATACTTAATCATACTAAATAGCTAATAAAAACTACTAAGATCACTGCAGGTAATCCAATAATCAATAAAAGCGCTGTCATCCTGCACTAGGGACTCCTTGGGGTTCCCAGGGAGTGGCCTTCAATGGTTCAGATCTCCTGCATGACGCCAATACAGTTCTTCAAAAAAATAATAATAAAAAAATATATATATATAAATTAATAGACTTCTTCTTCTTCTTCCTCTTCCGGGGAGGGCCTGTGATGCATTTGTTTTTTCCTGAGATGGTCTCCGGCACACGGTTCCCCCCGGGCCCCAGCCTGCTCTTTTCGTGCTAGCCACCGGTGTGGTAGGCTTGGGGTCAGGCTTGGGCTAGGCTGCACGATTCCTCGAGGCCTCCCTGGCCTCTTTCTCTTGGTGGTGGTGGGGGCAAGCTAGTGTCCGGCTAGTGGGGGGCTCCTTTTCGCTTTGGAGGCCTCTGGCCTCGGAGTTCCACTGGGACACCAATGGGGTGCTCCCGGTCCTAGCAGGGTTGAGGCCATTGGGGGGGGGGGCGCTCCGTGCAGCCTCTCTGGTTGTCGCATTGGGCACCCCTAGTCTCCCTTCCCCGATCGTGGCGGTGTTGGCAGCACAGGGACTAGCCAGGCAGTGCAGTTGATGCTGGCTGTCCTCAGGAGCTCCGCGTGGCCATGGCAATCGCCATCTTGCCTCCTCGATCCCTGCCCTTATGACATGCTCTCATGGAAGAAGTGCATATACAAACCAGTGTCATGACATCTAGCTGCAATTCCAAACTGGTATAGCAAAAGGGCTTTTATTTGTACCATGTAAAATTATAGCCAGAACAAAAGGGGGGGAAAAGGAATATAAAAAATGTTTGTGGGAAATGCTGCTTTGTGAGGATGAGACAATATGATGCAAATTCTTGTACATACCATAAACCCTCAATGCAGAAGGAGCAGAAAACCAATTGGTTTCTTGACTTTCTTTAGAAAGTTCTTCATCCCGTAACTGAATGAATATGAAAATACTGAGTAAGCATTCAGCAAGTATAATGAGGAAACACAACAAGAAATGTAAATATAAATGTAAATGTCTACCTCTAATAGGTCATCAAGGAAACTGCAGGCTAAAATATCCTGTATTTTTATCTTCCCTGGAAGAAAAAACAAAAACAAATTAACCCCCTCAAAATCACTTATTACTTAATGACTGGAATATTCAGGGGCTTCATCAAGAAAGTTTCCACTTAGCATGACAAAGGCGACTGAATGAGAGGAAACAGTTTTAATATTTGGAAACCTTCTAGTCAATCAAAATTATAAGAGAAAAACAAATGTTATTTTAAAATAATTTTAAATAAAACATTCGTCATTAGCACTTCATATAGTCTAGAAGAGCCAACACGGAGAGAATTGTATTTAATAATTTTACTAATTGACCAAGTAAGTATTATTTCAGATGAATATATACTTTTAATAAGAAAGAAAAAGTACTCTGTCCATGTATTGTATTCTCTTGTATTTTTTGTCAGTTTCCCTTTGCCTTGCTAAAACATTATTCATATGCTGCCTTTTAGGTCAAGACTTGCCCCAGTTTTACTGCAATATGTGGCGGGGGGGGGGGGGAATCATTCTGCTCCCCTCTAGATGTACATAGTGAAAAATACTGAATGTCTACCTAACTTCAGTAAGTCCAGCAGATGGGAGGAGACGGATGCAGCTACAAGCAACTGCAGCTACAAGCAGAGTCTGGTCTTGCCCCCAGGGCAGGCAGGCAGGCTTTATAGAGCTGCCCCAGCACACCTAGCTGGGCAGCAGGTGTTGCCTGCCCACCTGCCCAGGGTCCTGGTCCCTGCTCTGCTTTCACTGCTCCTGGTCTGCAGTTCCCTCAGAGCCCAACAGGTGCAGTAAATGGAAGGAGATAGACATCCAAACCTGGCCAATGATGGTAGAACAAAGGTAGAACTAAAATCTAATTATCAAGACCAAAAAAAGAGGGGGGGCGCAAAGTACATTACCAAACTTACCTGTTCGGAGAGGATCTAAAAAGAAGAAGAATTTCCTGACTGCGGTGCAGACATAGAACGAGTAAAAGGATTTCTCTAAACCATCCAACTGTGGTAATGTGGGGATGAGTTCCAGAATATAATTTTCTAAATCCTGGGAAATGAAACAAGAACATATCTGATTATAGTATAGGTAGGCTTGCTATATTTCAAAAAGTGAAAATCTGGCATAAAGGCTTTTTTTTTTTTTTGCAGAGTTGTAGAGCTCTTTTTTTTTCAAAATCTGTTTTTTTAATGAAGTTTTTGAGCTACTTTTCAAGAAATTCGCCAAAAAATCAACACATCCGACTGACGAATCCCGTATGTCTGGGAAATTCCAGACATATGGCAGTCCTAGGTATAGGTGTCACCATGACTTGAGCTGCAGCTGTTCACGCTTATCCTGTACTTTACAGTGGTCTGGAATGGACCATTTGTCTCCAGCTGCTTCCTACAGGTTTTGTGAGGATGCAACAAGCAAACACTAGTGAACACTCCAGAAGAACTCGACTCTCTAGCCACCCTTCATGCCACATACCCTTCCTTCCTGATGCTTGTGCATGCTGAGAGGCTTCACTGCCACAAACATAACACAATATAAGATGCAGGTTAGTTACCAAAGCTTTGTCAAATAATATTCCCCTATCTAGTACAGAGCAGTTAAGATAACCCTTGAGCTGTGATTCTTTGGAACTGAACATCAGATAGACTGCGTTAAGCAGAAACAGACTACTGCACTCTCTCCAAGAAACAACTAAAGGAGAATATTGCTTACCTGAAACATTCTAGTTTGCATACATAACTGTATGTAAACACCAAATACATTCCCGCAATTCAAGACACAAAAAAACACTGGCTTTCTCCCAGGAAGACACTTGTTTGCTAATACAAGGAATATTATTGACATTTTGGAACTTTTGCAAACAAATATTAACACTAAAGCAGTTTTAATTTTTATAGACGCGGAGAAGGCCTTCGATAACATCTCTTGGAAATTTATGAAGGGGAATTTAAAAGAAATGGGAGTGGGGCGGGGTTTTGAAAATGGGATTGATGCGATTTACTCAGAACAAAAGGCAAAACTGATAGTTAACAATGTGGTTACAGAAGAGTTTAAGATTGAAAAAGGGACACGACAAGGCTGCCCGATTTCCCCCTTGCTGTTTATTTCTGTCCTGGAGGTGCTCTTGAACTTGATTAGAGGGGACCGGTTGGTGCAAGGGATTCAGATCGGAGCGAAACAATATAAACTTAAAGCTTTTGCAGATGACCTTGTCTTGACATTGCAAGAGCCAGAATCTAGCACAAAAAGAGTGTTACAATTGATTCAGGACTTTGGTCGGGTGGCGGGTTTCAAACTAAATAAACAGAAAACTAAGGTGTTGGGAAAAAACTTGACAGATACAGAGTTGGAACGGTTTCAGAGAGAAACAGAATTAAATTTGGTAAAAAGGGTGAAGTACCTAGGGGTAAATATAACAGCAAAAAATTTATGTCTCTTTAAGGATAACTATGATAAATGTTGGTCTGAAATTAAGAGAGACTTGGACAGCTGGACAAATTTGAAGCTCTCTTTGTTAGGCCGAATTGCTGCTATCAAGATGAATGTATTGCCAAAGATGTTGTTTTTGTTTCAAACATTGCAGATTGTAGACAAAACGGAGTGTTTCCGGAAGTGGCAGAGAGATATTTCTAAATTTGTCTGGCAGGGCAAAAAGCCCAGAATTAAGTTCAAGATACTAACTGATGCGAAAGAAAGAGGGGGCTTTGCCCTGCCAGACTTAAGGCTGTACTATGAAGCCGCAGCTTTCTGCTGGCTAAAAGACTGGCTACTTCTAGAAGACACTGATGTCTTAGATTTAGAAGGTTTTAACAATGCATTTGGTTGGCATGCATACTTATGGTATGATAAAGTTAAGATCAATAAGGCCTTTAAGAATCATATTGTCAGGAAAGCAGTGTTTAATGTCTGGACAAAATACAAAGACCTATTGGAAAATAAAACTCCAAGATGGCTATCACCTCTGGAGGCCAAGGCCCGAAAAAGACCCAATATGGAGGCCAAATGGCCGAAATATTGGGAAATAATAGAGAAAGAGGGCAATAATTGGAAATTGCAGAGTTTGGAAAAAATGAAAGACAAAGTGCGAGACTGGTTACATTACGCTCAGATCCAAGAAATTTTTAAAAATGATAAAAAGTTAGGATTCCAGGTGGAGAAATCGAAGTTGGAAACAGAATTGTTAGAACCTAAGACTAAAGTACTCTCAAGAATGTATAACTTGCTGTTGAAATGGAATACACAAGATGAAATGGTTAAGTCGGCCATGATAAAGTGGGCACAGGATATTGGGCATAATATTATGTTTGAGGATTGGGAAAGGTTGTGGACCACGGGGATGAACTTCACGGCATGTAATGCTCTGAAGGAAAATGTAATGAAAATGATATATAGGTGGTACATGACCCCAGTTAAACTTGCCAAAATATGCCATGTGCCAGACAATAAATGTTGGAAATGTAAGGAAAAGGAAGGAACATTCTTTCACCTCTGGTGGACTTGTCCCAGGGTGAAGGCCTTCTGGGAAATGATATATAATGAGCTGAAAAAGGTATTTAAGTATACCTTCCTTAAGAAACCAGAGGCCTTCCTCTTGGGCATTGTCGGCCAGATGGTGCCAAAGAAGGATCGAACATTCTTTTTGTACGCAACAGCAGCAGCAAGGATACTTATCGCTAAGAAGTGGAAAACTCAAGATCTACCCACGCTGGAAGAATGGCAGATGCAGCTGATGGACTATATGCAACTGGCAGAGATGACTGGCAGAATTCGAGACCTGGGAGAAGAGAGGGTTGAAGAAGATTGGAGGAAATTTAAGACTTATTTACAAAAATATTGCGATTTGGTGGAAAGTTAAGTAGGATGTTTGATCATAAATAATTGGCCATCACAAAATCGGATTGGAATGGGATGTAAAGCGAGACTAAGAGAAACAAATTTTCAGAGGACTATATTTAAATAAGCGGTTATAAAATTTGCAAACTAGATGATAAATTGCTTGGAAAAAATTTATGATGATGAAAATGGCAGTGGGAGATGTGAGGAAGTCCAAAGAAGTTATGAAACTCTGTTGAGATAAAAGTAAGGTTGTGTATTGTCTTTGTACTCCATTCTGTAAAAAACCCTAATAAAAATTTTATTAAAAAAAAAAAAAAAAACACTTCAGTTTATGCAGGCGACATGTTGAACATGCATCACTTACCGATTCCCTGAGGTAACCTTGTCCAGCCACGTCATATAAACTGAGACCTATTCTCGTTTGGTATAGCCACACTGTAAAACAGATACAGATACATGACAGAATCTGTTTTGAGGCAAAGAAAGCCAAGGCCAAAGTGAAACAAAATATGACAATACGTTCAAAACAGAAAAAGACCCACCTTTCCTCATCACATAATTGAAAAACTGCATGATAGATATCCTTCCATAGGGATCGTTGTGAAGTAACTTAGCAAAGACTTTAGCTGTGAAGAACTGCCTGTGCAATATAAAAAACAACAATTTTGAAGCTCTGCAGAGCCACTGTAAGTCTTCCATAGGTTCAGTCAGTTTCATAATTTACACATTTTCCTGATAATTATGTTGTGGGACTCTGATGTATGTGTGGGTGTGGGTCTTTGGAAGGGAGAGTACCATGATATACCATGGGTATATCATGGAAGCATGGGACACAAACAGGAAACCAACCCACTTAAGAAGCCCACAGATTCCACCTACACTGAACAGCAGTACTGGGAAAAACCTAGTTGGTGCAATTCATTACTGCTTTTTGTTTCTGATCCAAATAGTAATAATTAACCAAAAGCCTAAGCAATGTCTCAGAGCCAAATGCTAATCTGACGTAAGTTCCAGTACATGAATTACAGTACATGAACTTGCAGTGACCAAGCTCAGCAGCATCCCCCCCCGCCACCTGATTCACACCTGATTAGGCCTGATTTACACCTAGAAACAGAAGGCAGATCCAGAAATGTTCACCATGCAAACAACTATGGGTAAAAACAACAACAGTGTGGTGAAAAATCTACTTAACCATGCACGAAGCTATTCCACAGGTATGGCTTTCCATGTGGCTGGGTTTGCAGCTACCACTGCTGCACTGGGAAGTATTGAAAACCACCGTCAAATTGGGTTTGAGGTTGTGGACTGAATGTCCACATTGTTAGAGCCCCTCATAAGGTGCTGTATCCTGAAGAAATATTATAATAAGCTCTGCAAGCATTAAGTCTTGGCAAAATGTATCCTCTTCAATACCTCTCTCACACCATCTGCTTGCTATTTGACCAGCTTGAGCTTTCACCTCAGTTCTGGTAAGAAGCCATGAGCATGCCAAGGATTGCTGTCCTATACTCACTATCAGGATGCTTCTGCCAAACACATAAAAGCACTCTGCTGCCCTACTGCATACAAGGTCACAGCAAAAAAAACCCTCCTTATTTTGCTACCTATAATGGTACTTCCCCTCCAACCACTTTACAGCTGCTCAAATGATGTTTTTATCAGAACTTCCTTCTGACAGCCAACAATATATCCTTACAGAACTACGTGAATTTTACCGTGAGGAAGAATATGAGCAATCAGGGATGTAGAAGGGCTTAACTCATTCCTGAGGTACTATTTGCCCACTGCCACCAGTATCAGCAGTACTGTTGCACTGGTCCAGTCCACAGAGTTCTACTATCAGGCTCACTAATCATCAGCCACTGCCACCCCCGGCTCTTATCACTGCTCCCCATAGCTGAATTGGTCAGAAGGCCATGAGGAGAGAACCCTCTCTGAAATCCTGGAGAGCCGCTGCCAGTCAGTGTAGAAAATACTTAGCTAGATGGATCAATGAGCCTGGTATAAGGCAGCTTCCTAAGTTCCCGTGTGTTCTAACAGCTCTTCTAAAGAGCTGCCTACAAATTTAAAGAAGCACACATAGGGAGAAATAAAAATTAAGTCATAACAACCTGCAATTTGAATGTTGACCAAGACAATCCAGAACTCTTAAGCTAAGGGCAGACTAGCGTAAGTCCTGAAAATATAGGTGCCTTACTTGCACTTGGATCCAGCTTTCTCACCAACTTTCAGGAAGCTTTCATAGTTGATCATTGCTTCATCTCCCATCATGGGTGATGTCTGATGTTTGTCCAGCAGAAACCACAAATTCTTAAAAAGGGGATGGAGGCAAAAAGTTAGGGAACTATTGCAAGACAAAATGATCAAGAATTGTTTACCTGAAATTAAGAAACACATTTTTTTTCCTTACTTGCAGTTCTTCATTATCTAGTAGTTCTCTGCTTTTTCTCTGCAAAAAGACTGCTCTGGATTCTTCTCTTAGTTTCTGTAATAAAATTTCATCTTCTGCTGGCAGCTAAAGAAAGAAAGAAATGAATGAATGTTATTTGTATTGTGGTACAACTCTACTGAGGACGCAGGTGGCGCTGTGGGTTAAAGCCTCAGCGCCTAGGACTTGCCGATTGAAAGGTCGGCGGTTCGAATCCCTGCGGCGGGGTGCGCTCCCGCTGCTCGGTCCCAGCGCCTGCCAACCTAGCAGTTCGAAAGCACCTCCGGGTGCAAGTAGATAAATAGGGACCGCTTACCAGCGGGAAGGTAAACGGCGTTTCCGTGTGCAGCTCTGGCTCGCCAGATGCAGCTTTGTCACGCTGGCCATGTGACCCGGAAGTGTCTCCGGACAGCGCTGGCCCCTGGCCTCTTAAGTGAGATGGGCGCACAACCCCAGAGTCTGTCAAGACTGGCCCGTACGGGCAGGGGTACCTTTACCTTTACCTTACAACTCTACTGACCAGAACCCAGGCTGGGCAATTACAGTAAAAATTGCATGCAAACATGGCTCGTGGCCACAACAGAAATTAGTCAACTTTTCTTCAATATGCAAAGGGGGCAAAGAAAAACAGTAGATTGATGTGTATGTCAGCTGTCCCAACTATTTTTAAATTGTCTGCATGATGGCATAGCAACAGTGAATTCAAACTCCCAAGTCTAATATGTGCCTAATATAGCTTTTATATAAACACATGATTGTACAAGTTAAAAATCTTTGATTATTAAAGCTTGACAACAATATGCAAGGTCCCACCACAACAAAATGAAGCAAGCCTGCAAAATAGAATCAGTCCTTTTCACATCCTTTTGAAAACACAAAACTACAATGTATAGCTCAAAACTGATTACATCCGTGCTACAGGAATTATTGCATGAAGTCACTTTATTTGTCGGTTTGTTTTCTCTTCCTTTGAAAAGCAGATGTGCCAAAATGGACAGGGTAAATCTGATTTGCTGAGCTAGCCCATCTCCACTCCATAACCAATACAGCTTGTAGCAGGCAGTGGCTAAGAGGCAACAATGAAAAGAGGTTCTTCTCTTGCCAGAAGGTCAGGTGTGTGTCTCCTTCCCATTCCACCATCCTCTGAAGAAACCTCTGTAAGAGAAGGCACAGTTCTGCCACATAAGATTGTAAGAAACAGCCTTATTCAGAGTCAGATCACTGGTCCATGCTGGCTGGGGCTGATAGACATTATAGTCCAACTACAACGGGAGGTCATCAGATCAGGGGAGATTATTCTAAGGAGCCCCAGTTAGTCCATCTGATTTGACAAGGGCAGGGCAACCACTGTTCAGAAGCCTGTCACCCCTGCACCTTTGAAAATACAGTATGGAAGTCACTTTATGTTAAAAAAATTTATCCCACCTTGTGTACCCATTATACAGTAGGAGATGGACCTCCCTCCGGCTGAGTTGCTCCAGCATACCGAGGCAGAGGGGGCCAAGGATAATTAAAGAGCAAAGGCCTGGTTATAGAGGAAAGTTTTTGCCTGCTGCCTAAAGATATACAAATGGTACCAGGTGAGTTCCCCTGGGAACAGCATTCCACAAACAGGAGGTCATTCTTGAGACTTCTCATGCAGGGGTCCACAAAAAAACTTAATCTAAGATTAAGTTTGCAGCATCTGGGTTGGTTCATATGGTGAGCAGCAGTCCTTGAGGTATTGCAGTCCTGAACCATTTAAGGCTTTATAGGTCAAAAGCAGCATTTTACATTGGACCTGGAAACTTATTGGCAGTCAGTGCAGTCAGGTCAGAATTGGTTTTATATGCTCAGCCCTTCTGGCCCCGGTGAGCAACCCGACCACTGAATTCTGTACTAGCTGAGGTTTCCAAACTGTCTTCAGAGCCCCACGTATAATGCATTGCAGTAATCTAACCTCAAGGATCTTTGGATTTAGGATTTTAGTCAATTATACCAGCTTTTATGTAGTAATAAAAAGCTGATCATATTTATGAAGATTTTTGATCAAGAATACTATGTATTTGCTATTGCACAGTTCAAATAATGGGGCAAATTTAAATGAATTGTAGAATGCCTTGTGTGTAGCTGAATGTGCACATTCACCCCTTCCCATCAATAATCTGAGCCTAACTGCAAACCAGATTCAAACCTCTACTCACATTTGTAAGGCCCACCTATCAGATTTATGTGCACTGTCACCTGACATTAAAGTATATGACAAAATTTACTGTGAATAAAGAATTTATTGCAGAAACGGAAGGTAAAGAAGAAAATTACAGAATCACTGGAAAGCATACAATAAAAATGACCATTGCTACATAAAGACAAAAAGCAATGCAAGCTGTAACACTGAGTGTATTCAAGTACATTTTAAAAAGTTGAAGAAACCAAAGAGGTTGACAGTCAGTGCAGAAATAAAAGAGGTAGACAGAATGTTGAATAGCACCAGTTCCATGAGCAGACCATCAAAAGCACTAGCTCAATCACATGGTGATTACTCTCTGTGGACCTGCTTCCTGGTAGCACCACCACGTCTCCTTGGTCTCCCTCTCCTCCCCCTTGAAGGCACACCGAGCACCCATGGGTCTGGAAGAGATGCTTGCACTTCAGTTGCTCTGGGTGTGTAGCCTTCCTGGTGTGATCGAGAAGGGCCAGGACTCTCCCCCTGGGCAGGCACAGGAGAGGTTTCTGCAGGGAAAGATCTTGCTGCTGAAAAGAAATCTATAAAATTGTGTCTAAGGAGATTGAGCTCTTGGCGGAATCGAACTATCTCGGCATCAGTTCTGTTTGTGTCCAGGATCCGTTGAGTCCTCTGCTGTTGCCACTCTTCCTGGCGAGCCCGGAGCTCAGCTTCAGCAGCCTGACGCTGTTCTCGCCTTGCCAGTCGCATCTCCCGGATGAGGCTGTTCTGAAATGAGCGCTGCTGTTCAAGGAAGAGTCGGAAGGTTGTGTCCATGGCCTCCCTTCCAGCTCTTATCTCCTCCAGCAGGCGGTCTATGGTGTCCTCCCTGGCCCGGCGTCTTCTAGCTCTCATCTGTGCCACCCTGTCCATGGCTGGCACTGGTTGCCTGAGTGCTGCCTCTGGGTCACCTGTTGGTCTCCCTGTTTTTTTTGGGGAAAGAAAACACACACACACACACAAATGATTAATTTACCTCCAAGAAATGAAGAAGCATTAATAAGGAGTAAGAGTACATGAACACAGTTATTGTAAACAAAACAGAAATTAGGAGGGAAGGAGTTCAAGGAGATGGAACTTTCTGCTATCACGTCGCTACCTCCAACTGGGTATGTTAGCAAGATAATTTATATTTATGGTTAGCAAATAAGAGGTCAGAAAAAGGAATGCTTTTAGTGGTAATGTCATTGGTAATATGTTTAGCCAGTCTTTGTAATTGGGACCCCTTCTCTGGTAACAACAACAATAAGTTGATTGATGGCAATAGAATATCCCACTATGATTTCATGTTTGCAAGCCAAAATAGTTTGTGACAGTTGAAACAAATTTCCAGTGTGCAGGTGAATTTTGTAACCGCCTTCTTCAATCCATAATAAAGGATTCCTTTAGAAAGAGAAGCAGAAGCTTCATCCAGTAAAACCTTGGGCCTGTCAGCAGAAATTAGGTTAAGGACATGACCAATTTGAGGACACTTTACTATGGAAGTGAAATTAACTACGTGGAAGAGCTGAGGAGGAATTTCAAAGACAACTCTAGCCATCACCAAATATAGTAACATGATGAACCCTCCTCTCTTTCCATACATTGTTAGATTAAAAGCCTGAAGCAAAGAGAAATAGAAGCTTAATTACAGCAGTGGGTATTCCTTCAGAGAGAAATGTGGACAAATGATTAAAAAGACTCACCTATGAGTACTTTGTCCTGGACTCCTGCTTTTAACCTCTGTTCTGAATTGCAACTGGTTGGCAATAGCTGTGGAGCCTGAGCAGAAGCTGACCTGGCAGGCATTAGGGTGTCTGGTTCTTGGAAAGCGGATGGTAGTTCTTCCTCCAAGGCAGATGCAGTTGCCACTGTGCTGGAGGAAGATGAAGAAACAGGCTGCAGGGGCAGCTGAAAGGAAGCAACCTCTTCAAGTTCAGATTCCACCTTAATCTTCAGCACCTCCTGGAGGGGCTGTGTGGCATCACTGAGTCCTTCAAAGGTTGCTTCCATCTCAGAGTCCTCTTCCACCTTCCAGGAAGTTTCTGGTATAGGTTGCCAGGAAGGCCCTGGTTGAACTGTGGTGGTGGAGGGCTGGAGTCTCATAGCCTGACTCACAGAAGAGGGGCCAGTTTCTGTTTCTCCTCCACAGATCTCATCCAGCTCCCTGAAGAAGCGACAGCGAACTGGCGTGGCCCCTGCCTTGCCCATAGCATCCTTTGCCTTGCGATATGCTTTGCGAAGATCTCGGATCCGGTTGTTGCACTGGATTCGCGTGCGTAGGAATCCCTCCTCAGCCATCTTCTTGGCTAGGACAGCATACAAATCACTGTTGGTGGGCATGTTCTGAACCCGGCGCTGGATCAGCAAGGTATTCCAGTGACCCAATAGGACTCTGGTCTCCTCATCTGTCCAGGTGGGGCCACGAGGGGCCCGACCAGATGATTTGGATTTGCCTTGCAGTTCTCCCTCCATAACAGTTGGGAATGGTTCCTGGAGAAAAAAGGCAAAGTGGTCTCTGCAGACTGAGTCCAGGGCAGAGATCTGCACTGTTTGTCTGTGTCTGCAGGTCTCAAATAGCTCTGTGCTGCAAAGTCACTTCCAAAAGAAGGGACAGCAGAGGAGAAGAGGACTCTCCCAAGTACTTGCCATGCTAGATGCAATGAACAGAGGGCAGAATCCCCAAGAGAATGGTTAGCACATGAATGTTTTGGACAGGGTTTTACAAAACCCAAGAATTTGGGGTAACAAATCTCTCAGTCTTCCTCAAATACAAGAACAGGGTTTCCCCCTACACCAAGGTAGGCTTCTTTCCCCACACCTGATGTACCAAGAAGCATGAGACAAGAAACCACAGGATAAACTGTCCAAAAATGTAACATGAGACAAGACCCTGCCACTCAGGACAGATGCTTCCAGCGTACCAATCTGTCTGAATAGATGTTCAACAGCATTCAATTGAAGAAAACGAGGTGCAGACATTTGCACAACAGAGCAACATTGCAAACTTTGAAATACACTTGTGCTCCCTCCCCGTTGTCCTTCCGCCAACAAGTGAAGACTTGCTTGTTCCAATAGGCTTTTGGGAACTGACTGCTTTTAATGAAAGGGCTGGTGCCTTGCTGTTTTTATTGTAATTACTGGCATGGTTTTAACAGATTTTATATATGTGAAATTATATCAATGTTTATTATATCAATGTTTAATTGCTTCTAATGATTGTTTTTTTCTGTTTTTAATGGTTCTTAATTTTACCTGGAAGCCACCTTGAATCCCATTTTATATATGTGTATAGCTTTAATTCTATCAATGTTTAATTGCTTTTAATGATTGTTTTTTCCGTTTTCAATGGTTCTTAATTTTATCTAGAAGCTTCCTTGAGTCCCATCAGGGAAAAAGCTGGGGTATAAAGAGAAAGAAGATGATGATGATGATGATGATGATGATGATGATGATGATGATGATAATAATAATAATAATAATAATAATAAAACAACAACTGTAAATACTAAGTTTCTCTTATACCTACAGTATTTCCCTGAGAGTGAGCACCAGAGAAACTCAATCAGACTTCCTTCTCAGCAGATATGCATAGAATTGTAGTGTTAACTTCACAAACTCTCATGAGTATTGTTTGTAAGAAAGACCTTCTAAGGGAAAATTGGAAACCTGTGGTGGACTCACCACCATTGGACATTTTTATGCAGATGTTGGATGGTCATGTGTCATGGATGCGTTGGTTGAGATTCCTGCACTGCAGGGAGTTGGACTAGATCCCTTGAGATCCCTTCCTACAATTGTATGATTCTATGTTCCCTCTTTCAGTAAGAAAAAAATAACATGCAAAACATATACAGTGACAAAAGGTCTGATTATAAGAATGACACAGCAGTGTAAATAATATTCTATTTGGTTGAATGTTAACATGATTCAGTGGTCATAATTGCACATTTATTCTGGAAATATTTGAAGTAGTATTGGTGGGAAACGTGATTTAAATTAATGATTTAAAGTGGCCTTTTATTGCTTATTTAAATCACACTGATTTAAAAGGCCACTTTAAATCACGTATTTTAATCAATCCACCCTGTTGAACACATAATGCAAAATGGTTAAAGCTTACTGGTGAAACTTTTAACAGGCCCTCTTTACACCACAAACCTGTAAGAAGCAGCTGCACTCATCAGCGAATTCACTTGGGCAAGTAGTAGAGGATTCGTATCCCACCCCCCATCCAGACACGGTATACATAGACAAAAACTGTAATGCATTATCTCTGTCTACTAAGAATGCAGTATTATTCAGAATGGGTCTGGAAAGCTAAAAGAACATTGGCTGCCATGTATACCTGCTTGTTTGCCCATACCACTGGGGGTGGGGTGGGAGCTCTACTGGTGGTACTGCTGTTAGTTAAGCCATGATATGCAGCAAACAGAGGGGGTTCCGTTTCTGTAATGGTGCCTGCTCTATGGAACTTGATCCCTTTTGAAATAAGGCAGGCACTGACTCTGATGAGCTTTTGATACCTGCTTGAGACCTATAAGCTTACCTAGGCATTTGATGGTTACTAATTTCCACCTTTGAATAGGACACATTGCTGGCTACAGCAGATAGAATTTTACAGTGGTTTCATGTTTTAATATTATTCTACCTTACTGATTTTTTATTTTTTTTGCAAACTGCTCTGAGATTACTCAGATGGAAGAAGTGTGTGTGTGTTGTGTGTGTGTAAGAATTAATTATTTGGAGTAGAATCTATGAGTCAACCACAGAAAATCTTAGTTATGGAAATCTGTTTTAAACAACACTTTTGTGCAAAACAAAATAGAGTAGGATTCCTCTCCTTGATTATCTAGGCTATTTATGTCAATGGACTTTGTAGTGAAAGGAACCAATTAATGTGTGTGCTTAATTCCCTTTGGTAATACGAAACTAGTAAATTGATTCCACAGAACAAAGGTTAACACTTTCCCCCTTTTAAACTGGAGAGCAAATGAGCACTGAAAACCATACTTACCCTATAATAAAATCGTGGTATGCTCATATAGGATGTACTGGCATTTTTCCTCCCTCCTTTCCATTCCAGGTAGTATTTTGTAAACAGCTCCATCTCTTCATCCTTCAGCTCTTGATCACTCCTTTTAGCTAGTTAATGTAATATGGGATGCATTACATTTCATAGCAAAATGTACTTCCATATGCAAAATATTTATTTCTGCTTTTGTATAATTATGCCAGACTTGCAGCCAAATGATTTGTCAAATCTCACATACCTGTTTGAAACACACACACAAGCAAACACTCTGGCTTCTCTGCCCAATATTCTCTCAGTCTCCAAAGCAACGTTGGCTGCAAAATCCCTTCCTGCTAAGAGCATACAACAGTTCCCATGAAAGCTTTGCCTCCCAGAGTGACTTTTCACTTTGTCCATATAAGCTTTAGTAATTATTAAAAAGCTATTGTTGAGCTCTTTCCCAGAGCTGTTAGAATGTTCTACTACATCACAACAGCTGTGCTAACAGATTGAGAAGGGTTGCAGGTTTTAGGGCAGAACAACATATTATTTCTATTTACTTGTAACAGAAGTCTGATGGATGCTTTGAGACACACATATATTTGTAACTCTACAGGTAGAAAAAAACATGTCGTGGTGAGTGGTTTAGCCAGTGGAAGGGGAAGTTAAGAATCTCCTCTCAGAGCTATTTTCCCCCTCTCAGAGCAATTTATAAATGGGTTTTTCCATAAATTGTGTCCACATGTAGTTCAGTCCCTCGTCAATTTTAGAATTCCAGTGTCAATCTTGCATAATATTTTATGCATTTTAGTAGCAACCTCTCTTAGCCATTTAACATAGAGAAATGCAATCCTTACAGCCCCATAGGGAGAGGAACACTGAAGGCCTTTTCTAGCCTCTTAAAAGGGAGCTGAGATAGCACAATGAATCAGTGTTAGAAACTGGGAGAGAAAAGCTAGGAGCCAAATGGCTTCTGGAACCTGGGTTGTGGGCGCCAAAACAGAATGTCTAGTCACCAGGGGGCAGGGGGGTCGGCAACACTTTTTATTTATTATTTTGATAAGCATGAACTAATACACAATTCACATAAATGACACACTTTTAATACCACATTTTTAGAAGAAATTGTTAATACATGTTTAATTTGGTGTTTACAATAAAAATACTGGTATTGTACTTCAGTTTTCAAAATACTCTACTCTTTATTGTTAAACTCCTTAACATTTTGTCTATCCTTAACATATACTTTGAGGCTTCAAAGCACATACATTTCAGTAAACCTTGAGTGTCAGCCAGGCACAAAAAATGGCACCCACTTTTTGAGGTGCTCACAAATGTGCCTGGTGCCCTGCTTGCAAATGGTGATCAACTTTTGAGGTTGCTTGGTTCTGTATTCTGCCACCCTTGGAGGTGCAGTTGGAGGGGACACAAGAGTAGGGCTTTGCAGCTGCAGCAGATTATGAAATTCCCTCCTGAAAGAGGTTTGGCTGGTCCTTTCTCTTCTGACTTTTGAGTGGGTATGCTTTTAATGTGTTTGGAGTTCTTTAATCTCCTCATGTGGCACTGTAGTTTTTTAATTGACTCAATGCTCTTCCCCTGTCACTGTTGTGTCTGTTTTTATCTCCTCCCTCTTTTTCATTTTATTTGTGTTTTAACTGGGGATCTGCCTTGGTGGCCTCAAAGGCGAGGCAAAACTTTTCAGAAATAAAAGGAAAATCCTAGCCTCATGTACCATGCATTGCAGGGGCCTACATGACCCATTCTGTCAACTCTAAATTTTATGATTCTATCATCCATTTTAGGAAACAGCAAAAATACATTTTGTTGTAGATCAGTTCAATTTTTTTTTACAATATATGATACAATAAATCATCTAACATAAATAAGTAAATATAGAATAGGAAAGCACTCAAGTGTGACAATCCCTAATGGTCATGTAATCAAAGCCATTACATGGAAGAAAATATCAGCTATGGGTACCATTCACTGGATCTACCAGATTGAGATGGACTAGGAAAATACTTTCCCTGGGGACCTGGAATTCTAAAGTTCTCAAAAAAGTTATTAATCTGCTTCACCCAAACAATCCTCTGAAAGGCTTTCCGTTCTGATTCAAAGAGTACTGTATATCTCACACAGCCTGGTAAAGGTAAAGGTAAAGGTACCCCTGCCCGTACGGGCCAGTCTTGACAGACTCTGGGGTTGTGCACCCATCTCACTTAAGAGGCCAGGGGCCAGCGCTGTCCGGAGACACTTCCGGGTCACGTGGCCAGCGTGACATTGCTTCTCTGGCAAGCCAGAGCCGCACACGGAAACGCCGTTTACCTTCCCGCTGGTAAGCGGTCCCTATTTATCTACTTGCACCCGGAGGTGCTTTCGAACTGCTAGGTTGGCAGGCGCTGGGACCGAGCAGCGGGAGCGCACCCCGCCGCAGGGATTCGAACCGCCGACCTTTCGATCGGCAAGTCCTAGGCGCTGAGGCTTTAACCCACAGCGCCACCTGCGTCCCACACAGCCTGGTAAGCTAGTCTAAACATAGGGCCCAAGACAATGAAATGGCGTAAGCAACTACTTTTGGTAAAGACAATACAAATGCTTGTAACAGGGGTAAAGATAAAGGTACCCCTGACCTTTAGGTCCAGTTGCAGATGACTCTGGGGTTGCGTGCTCATCTCGCTCTCTAGGGAGCCGGTGTTTGTCTACAGACAGCTTCCGGGTCATGTGGCCAGCATGACTAAGCCGCTTCTGGCAAACCAGAGCAGCGCACGGAAACGCTGTTTACCTTCCCTATTTATCTACTTGCACTTGACGTGCTTTTGAACTGCTAGGTGGGCAGGATTTGGGACCAAACAATGGGAGCTCACCCTGTCGCAGGGATTCGAACTGCCGACCTTCCAATCGGCAAGCCCTAGGCTCTGTGGTTTAGAACATTACTTGGCCAGAGGGCTGCCCAAAGGGTTGACTGACCTTCTGAGAGCTACGTGACAGTGATGGGCATTGCAAAATGCACACTCACTAAGAATGCAAGAATAGTCATGCTGGATCTGTCAAAATACCTATCTCATCCTCTTCTCACAGTGGCCAATCAGAAGTCTATAGGAAGCCTACAAGCAGAACAAGAGGCAATAGTACTCTCCCACTTGTGATTCCCAGCATACTGCCTCAGACAATGTTTGTATGCACACACTCACTGCACATAGAGACCACATCCTCAGTGAGGTGGGCAAACACATTCAGACATACACCTCACCCATCAGGTGGGCAAACACATTCAGACATACACCCCACCCTTCAGCCGATCAACAGAGGAGCAAGGCTGGGGATTCCTCCCCATCTTGTTTCCTCAGTGTTAAGACATTTTAGCAATGGCACCACATCAGAACAAGAAGAGATGCCTTTGAAAGGAAAGCAATAGACAGGAGGAAAAGGCACACATTTTTGTTGCCTGATTTTGGCAGAGGGCTGGTGGACCACAGAAAGCTTTGTATGTCAGATGTGGCCTGAAGGCTTGCCACTTCTGGCCTATAATGTCACATTATAATTCCTCATCATTGGAGGGAAAGTGATGACTGTATGGGTGTCATAGGTAACTGCAGTTATTTATCAATGTCACATAATACAGTTACAGGTAGGTAGCCGTGTTGGTCTGCCGTAGTTAAAACAAAATAAAAAACTTCCTTCCAGTAGCACCTTAGAGACCAACTAAGTTTGTTATTGGTTTGAGATTTCGTGTGCATCAGAATCCACACGAAAGCTCATACCAATAACAAACTTAGTTGGTCTCTAAGGTACTGCTGGAAAGAAGTTTTTTATTTTGTTTTGACATAATACAGTAGCAGCTATCTAAGAGCCACTCTAGAACCATGTTGGATTTGAAGACGGAGTCAAGCCCCCGTCAATGACGTCCTGTCACAATCTTAATTCCCAATATGTAATACTGGGTCCAAAACAAGAAGACGTTAAAGCAAAAAAATTCGAACTGCAACAGAAAATCATTATGGCCGAATAGTAACTGTGAAAATTTATTCTACGCGTTAAAAGTCATCATGCGAAGAGTAGGCTTGTTTCCTCCACACATGCCTGTGGACTGAACAGGAATTTTAACTGGAATTATGAATTGTAAACGCAAACCCAATGACAGTGTAGCATACTAATAGAAACAAAAAACTGCTTGGTCTACAACAGTGTTTCCTAAACTTGGGTATCCAGCCAAGCGCATAGCCAGGATTTTTGTGGGGGGGGGAGAGAGGATTTGTTGGGGGGGGGACAGGACATTTGTTTTGAGGGGGGCAAAACCAACACAACTGGTGAGTTAGTTACGGTAAGTATTCTTAGCTATGCTCATGTAGCCAGCTGTTCTTGGACTACAACTCCCACCATCCTTAGCTAGCAGAAGCAGTGGTCAGGGATGATGGGAATTGTAGTCCCCCCCCCAAAAAAAATACACCCAGGTCTACAATGACTATGAAGCAAGATGCTGTCTTCCATTTTCAGGTAAAGTTAGTTAATACAGATGGGGTCCAATGTGGTGTAATTGGCATTGTGCTGGACTTGGACAAGAGACACCTGATTTCAAATCACTTGTGAAGCTCTCCCGATGAAACGGGGAAAGTAATTACCTATCTCAACTTCACACCTCAAGAAGAAGCTTGCTGTGAAGAATGAGAGAAACCCATGGAAGGTGTCCTGACCTCCTTGAATGGGTTACGACAGAGGTACGGCAGGGGAAAAAATGTATAAGGAGAGTAGTAATAAGGTGAAATAAGAGAGTCAGAAAACCGCCAAAGGCAGAGAACGTAGCTATTTCTGTTCACTCAGGGGCACCGCTAACGAGGGGAGAGAATCCTTTCAGGGTGGGGACTGGAAACTCCTAAAAGACTTCCCTGAAAGGGCTGCGCGGAAGGCACGGCGGCCCGGTGGCGGAAGCGCCAAAGGCCAGCAACCGGCCTCCAACGGTCAGTTGGCCATTCCGCCGCCCGTCCGTGAGGGAAGAAGGAAGGCGCTGACAGTTGTCCTTGTCCTCCTCCTCCCGCCTCACCGCTATAAATCCCTGCGCGCGCACTCACGGTCATTGCTGGCGGCCAAGCGGCTCTTCAGCGCCTGCTTCCAGTCCATGTCCCGCGATACTCCCGTCCCAGACGACCCATCAACCGCTCTCCCGACAACCGCCGCCGACAACAGACCAACATCCGGGAAACGGCACCTGCGTCACGTGACGGCCGCTCCGTCGCCGCCATTTTGAGTACAGGCAAAAAGAAAAAAGCTACAAGGCATACTGTATGTAAAAGAGGAGCTCCCTTAAGTATCATGGCTACCGTAAGCGCTCGTCGTTAATTGATTCCTGGAGACCCGCGTGCTCGTCAGCCGACTTCAATGCAGCACTACAATTGGCTGAAGGCTCTGAGGAAAAAAAGCCTGAGGGAGCTACTGCTGCGCTTGCCGCTTCATGGCGTTTTCTTGACCAGAGATAGTTCTGCCATGCTGAGTTAACGCCTTCCGTGCGATGAAGAAGGGCCGCGTTGATCACGTAACTAGGTCAGTTGGATGGAAAGGGCCGGTAGTGTCTTGAAGAAGCGGCTGCGGGAGGCGGTGCAGAGGGTTTGCGGCTCACATAGACTACAATTACCAGCATGCCATGTGCTTAGTTATCTCGGGTGCCTAGACTAGAGCTTTCACTGTACTGCAGCTTGGGAGTTGTCATGGCTTGCGGTAATAATGTGTTTGGCTGTTTACACTGAGCATTTTATTTCAGTTCTGTCTTGCCACAAGTATTGAAGGGGAAGGCAAAAGTAGGGCTAAGCCCTGTGATTTAATACTGTATTCATATCACGGATTTTCCCCTCCCAAGGTGCATTAGTTCCCCATCTTTTTAGAGACAAATCAAAACAGAAGCATCCAGCTTTTTCTTGTGAGGGACAGAGGATGAAGATTGCAGTTGCTGCTATTCATGAAATTTCTGTAATTATAGGAGAAAATAGATACAGTATTGGATCGGCCGCTTTTTTCTTACAACAGTGGTCAGTATAAGTAGTAGTACATCTCAAGGCTTTTCACCTTCTGGTGAATCCAGAAATGTAGTCACCTGTGTTCTTTCATCATGGCTTTGTATAATAGTAAAACTCCATAGCAGGAAATTAAGCTTGTGGACCTTGGTGGCTTGGGGTCAAGCATGACAGCAGACACACTACATTCAGACATAAAGATGATTTAGTGCTATGTGAACGAACTAGCCCTCTCATTTCCTTCTGCAGCATAACCATGAGGCAATCAGGAGCCTCTGGTTTGGTTTTGAATAGCAGTTTGTTGTTTTGCTCAAACTGGAGCAAATTTTAGTAGTTTAAACTATGGTTTGTTCACATATACCCAAATCAAACCATGGTTTATGATCCTGATTTGTTTGAATGAACCATGGTAAAACATTACCCTGTTCAGACAAAATAACAAAGTGTGGTTGAAAACAGAAGTGGGTGTTTATGATCATGGTCATGTGTGAAGAGAGGGGAGAGCAGGGGTACACAAGCCTGAGGTGTGGTGTCTGCAACTTAGCCACAGTATCTTAAGGGTGAAAAATAATGCCAAACCATTTGAAAGTAGGATTGTGTTGGAAACATAACTTTTGTGTTAACCCTGATGGTTGCCTTTAAGGTAAAGATAGGCAATTCCTTCATGCCAGTTACACAATTCTTCTAATTTTCCATGCCAGTTAAAGACCTTTGTAGAGGATGGTTGGAAGCTGCAGAAAGTAGAAGAAAATGAGTTTTCTATTTAGGGATTGAGAAAAAGAAACACTAGTAGATAGGAGCAATTTTGGCCAGAAGTTGCAATTGTGTATATTGTATCATTTTGGAGGGGGGGTATTGATTTTTTTGTTTGTTCTTTTTTGCTTTTATGTTTCTTGACAGGATTTGAATGAAAATCTCACATTGCGCTTATTACTTCAGTGTGTAGATATAGCAACTGAAAGAACATCAAAGATGGGCTGATATCAAGCTATTATTCTTTTTCTTTTTTACATTTGGGGAAAGGGATGCTCTCACTTTGAAATGAGCTTACAGCATCTCTTTCTACATGAAGGCTGATTCAGTTTACTGAAACACCTAAATTGACTACTCACTTCTATCCTATCCTATCCCATCCCATCCCACGTTTCTCAGTTTTGATAAGGGTTTTAATACACCTCTACTCCACAAACTACATAACTGGGCTGTTCCTTCAGGACTTTATCCTCTCTCCATTGGTGTCATTGTTATTTTTTTGCATCATGGTATTTTTTCACCAAACAAGCAGCTTGAGGCTACTGAAGTCACTGAAGAAAAGTCACATATTTTATCCCATGCCAAAGCATCAGCAGATGCCCATTGTCTTTGGGTGCTTCATTTTCACCTCATCATATCAGCGTGCAAAACCAGTGGATCCCAAAAGAATTCGTCCAGAAACTACCACATTGAGTTTTAAAGGTAAAGGTGAAGGTATAAGGGAGACGAGAGTGGGGAAAGACTATTCTTCTCCACGCCCTTTCAACCTGTTTGCTGCTGGAGCATCGAAGAGGAGATCAGGGCCCCGTGAAGCCATTGAAGATTCAGAGCGCTCCATCCTTTCGAGACGGATAACACTTCATCCTCCAGAAAAACCTTTGAGTGCTGGTGAATGGGAAGAGCTGAAGGGACAATTTGAAGGACTGAGAAAGTTTGAAGTGCTTATGTTAGAGCAAATGATAGCTTGCAACAGCCCCATTGACGTGGCCAAATCTTTGTTGGCTGCAGTGGCTAAACGAGAGGGAGATATTCAATACAGTATTTTGCTGAAGTACTTGTGCCTGTGTGTCTCTCAGGGGAGCACGGAGGAGATTTACGATGTCCATGACATTCTGAAAGCCAGATTTAAGACTTTAGAAACATCGGGTTATGGTCTTCTCATCAGAGGTCTGAGTGGTACACCACGCTGGAGGGAGGCCTTGTCGCTTCTGGAGGAGTTAAAAAAAGCAATGACCCCTTCAAAATCTAACTATGGAGACTGCATCAGGGGGGCCCTTCTTAACCGGGAAATAAATCTTGCATGCGAACTGTTTCATGAGATGCTAGCTAAGGACCTGGTGCCAAACCTGGATACCTTACAGATTTTCTTCGACACTGGCAGAAGTGTGAAGGATGACATTTTGAAAACTGAACTCATGCACATCCTCTCCTACTTAAGAGATAATCAAGTATATCCTGGGGAAGCTTTAATGCAGAGCATAAAGCAGTGGTTTGAAAGGTAAGTTTGTCCTGCTACAGGTGGCTGATCTGATTCAGCCAGACTTGCCTGAAGACAATTTCAAATCATACAAGCTTCAGAATCTGATCACTAAGCAACTGTTAATCTTTGGTTTTGTTTATTGTTGGTTGTAAATGCATGCCATGTGTCACATACTTAGGTAGGTCTCCTAATTTTGTGTCTGTGTGTCTGGTATTAGTTACAGTGAACTTAGAGATGTGGCTAATCGTATTTTTTTTGCAAGGCAAGGTTCCCTGTGGAGGTGAGCAAAACGCTCACTAATGAAAAGGGTGTTCTACTTTCTAACTCCCTTTGTGTGTGCGCATGGGCGCATGCCTGTACAACATAAGCTGACCCGCTGTGTTAATCACTTCCTCCTTATTTTTCTCAACAATACAAGGAGGTATTTCAACAACCTACCACATTTCACATCCCTTGGATCCACTTTCTGGTTCCTTTGGATCTCTACCTGCACTCCCTCGTGCATATTAAAGAATGCCATTGGACACAGCCACTTAAGATCATTTAAAAAAAAAATTTGTTGCAGCCTATTGACACCCTTGCACAGGTTAAATAACATCTACAACCTTTTGCAAAAGTCCTGCCTTCAGAATACGTACGTACTGAATAGGTAGATGTTAAATGATATTTTCAAGCTTTTGTGGACATGTAACCTTTACCTTTAGTTAAGTCTGGCATACTCCTAGGTATATTTGCTCAGAATTTGCAGAATTGATGGGTTTTATGCATGAATAAACGTAGATCACATTGCAGTTAATGCATTTGAACCAAAAACCTGCATATATATATATATATATATATATGCTTTCGTAGATTTTCACGGGTACAAAAGAATTGTTAAAGAGCAATTTGGAATCTGCAAAATTAATAAAATTAGCAAAATCCTCCATAAACACAATATCAAAACAGCCTTTTGCACCAACCAAAAAATAGCCAATATCCTCAGAAACCCCAAGGATAAAATCCAGTTGGAAAACCAAGGGATCTATGAAATACCCTGCAAAGTCTGCCCAGCCACGTACATTGGACAAACAAACAGACGAATAAATGCACGTATCGCAGAACACAAGAATGCCGTCAAAAAAGAAGAAAAAACTTCCTCTCTTTTCCAACACATGAAAGAAACAGGACACGAAATTAATTTTGCAGATTCCAAATTGCTCTTTAACACGGAACATCACCACAAGAGAATAATCATGGAAGCCATCGAGATAGAGAAACACCCTCACAACATGAACAAGCGTGACGACACATCCCGCTTGCCAGACATCTGGAAATTAGCCCTCCCCACAAAAACTGACACCAGATCCAGAGGCACACAGAACGCCAACACCAATCAACCACACCAGACCCAAACCCAGACCCTCTCCACAGATGAATTACTGACACCATCCAGTAGCCAATCCATGGTGGCACCTCCGGATGCTGCACCCCCCTGCAATCCCTACACAGATCTGGCTGACACAAGCCACAAAACCACAGCTCGCCCCTATACACGAAGCCAAGCCAAAGCACAACTAAGTGCAATACAGCCATCTTCTCAGGAAAACTCTTCACAAAGTTCAAGAGGTCAAGACACAAAGACTTTAGCAACTAATCCACACCTAATGACCCACCTAAGTGGTACTCAGGATATCACTCAAGAAATCACTCAAGGTATCTCTCAAGTAATTAAGGAACAAAAGAAGAAAAGGCACACTAGCCTGGGAACTTCCTCTCTGCCCAGAACATTGGAGGCTAGACACCACACCCCCTCTACAGTATTTATAGGAACTCAAACATTGAGATCCCGCTCTGTTCCAGTAACAAGAAGCCGAAAGCACCAGCCTGAAGATGACGAGTGAGACCTCGTCGAAACGTCGCCTAGACACCCCAACTTTTACACGGGAAGACACCCGAGGACACCAAAACCTGCATATATATATATATGTATATATATATATATATATATATGAATGATCATGTGCTTCCTTGCTTATTTATTGCATTTATTACTTGCTTATTTATTGCATTTGCACACTACCCTTCTGCCAAAGCACCCAACGTAGTTTACAGTTTTAAAATAGTAAAATAAATAAATGCTCTACAATGTAGAGTGACAATTGTCTCTAGCTGACAGGGAGGTGGTGGAAGAGGCTCCCTGGCCTGGCCTTGCTTGCTTCTGCCTTCCCTTGAGGCAGATGGCTCTTAAAAAGTCCCAAATGTTCAAAATACTTTACTGACAAGTAAGTACGCATAGAATTGTTGCCTTAGTTTGGAACTAGTCACAAGAGGTGCATCTTTTGGACTGTGATTAAATTTATAATATCATATTCTAATTTTTGTGCAATTTTTTGTAGTATTCCAGGAGAAAACTGGAAAGGAAGCTTAACTACCATCAAACATAGGTAAACATTTTTTTAAATCTTGAAGCGCTATTTAATAATTTTGCTTATCACTACTTTGATCAAAGATTTTCAGCCCTGGCTTAAAGTGTTGTTGTTTTTTAATTGTTTCTGACAATTTGGGCATATATAAATTTGTACAGGGGAATTTAGTGGCTGCTCCACCCCCATTGTTCTGCCCAAACACTGATGAGGTCCAGTTCCATGGACCTTCTGGCGGTTCCCTCACTGCGAGAAGTGAGTTTACAAGGAACCAGGCAGAGGGCCTTCTCGGTAGTGGGACCCGCCCTGTGAAATGCCCTCCCATCAGATGTCAAGGAAATAAAGAACTATCTGACTTTTAGAAGACATCTTAAGGCAGCCCTGTTCAGGGAAGTTTTTAATATGTAATGCTGTACTGTTTTTAACACTGATTGGGAGCCGCCCAGAGTGGCTGGGGAAACTCAGCCAGATGGGCGGGGTATAAATAATAAATTATTATTATTATTATTATTATTATTATTATTATTATTATTATTATGATTATGATTGTTATTGTTATTGTTATTGTTATTGTTATTGTTATTATTATTGTTATTATTCTGTTGAGAGCTGCCCAGCGTGGCTGGGGAAACCCAGCCAGATAGTTGGGGTATAATAAATGATGATGGTGATGATGCAATCCTGTACCCAGTTATGTGAGAGTAAATCTCATTTAATTCAATGAGACTTACTTCTGAAAAGACATGTATAGGATTGTGCTTTAAATTGAATGGTGAAACCACACAGAAATGTGTAAGTTCAGTAACCACCAAAATAAAAGGTTAAATTGTTGCAATTATTTTATGATATGTTTAATTATTGAATGTCCTGAGGATTCCTGCTGAATTCAAGTGAGTGAAAATAGCACAGTGTGTAATAGGAGTAGAAGTGGACACAAAGTAAAGGTATTAGAGAAGGATACATTGCTGTAAAGGAAAAATCACAAGAACATTTTCCAACTGCTGTAAACTACATACAGTGGCAGACTTATTCATGCATTACATAGTATATGGAGGTTTCAGTTGTTTTCTGGTCCTCAGTCAGTGGTGACAAGTAAAATCATACCCCATCATTCTTGAGTTCAGTCACCTGAACAGTGGAGAAGACACTGCTTTCCTCCCCTCATGGCACTGGTTTCAAACTCCTCTGCCCAGGACTGCAGTGGGGAATAAAATACCACTACAATTCCTGCATAAATCAGCTGAGGAGTTTGTGGAGAGAAAAGCCTCTATGTCTGTGTTATTGTGTTATTTGCTACCCAACAGCCAAAAAAAAGGTTCACCACCCTGCCTTATATTGTTCTATAGTTTTGTATACCTCTGCCATCCCCTTATTTTTGCTATTCTGGTCATTCTTCCACCCCACCCCACCCAAAAAAGGTCTAGATCAGAGCTTCCCAAACTTGGATCTCCAGCTGTTTTTGGGCTACAACTCCTATCATCTCTAGCTAGCAGGACAAGTGGTCAGGGATGATGGGAATTGTAGTCCAAAAACTGCTGGAGACCCAAGTTTGGGAAACCCTGGTCTAAATTTTTGAAGCTTTAGTTCAATAAAAACTGCATGCATGGCTTGGTGCCACAGCAATATCTGCTAACAGGAGGTGTGATGAATAAATGAACTCTATAATCGTAAAATCTTCATTTTTATATACTCCATCTAACTGTTGGGCAAGGCAGTGTGTGGCCTTTTTGTTTGGTGTACCCATGGTTTAGCTTACCTGAACAAGCCTTGGGCTCATGTGCTTCCTCCTCTCCTCATCTAGCACACCTGTGAGGATGACATTTGGTGTTTTCATTTCTATTTTCAGCCACAAATTAGCATTATTTCTGAACTTAGACACCTGTGGTCTTAACCACAGTCTACTGCCGTAGTGGGGAACCTGTGGTCCTGCAGATGTTGTAGGACTCCTACTCCTATCAGCCCTAGATAGCATGGTCCATGGGCAGGGATAATGACCTGTAGTCTAACAACACTAGGAGACCTTTGTACTAAACCATAGCTTAGCATTACATCTGAACAGGGATCCAACATGGTCCTCAAGTTTTGGATCAAGACATGAATAAATGCACCTTTTGATTTAAAAAATTTTTGGCAATTTTTTTGGTATATAACATTTTTCTTCAATCATTGTTTGAAGGAAAATCAGGCTTACTTTGCAGATAATTTTATAAGCTGCTGATAACTCTCTGTGGCTTGATTGATGTTGCAGTGGGCAGTGCCCATCTTGTAATCAGTTCTTGGAAAGTATTAACCTGAGTCCAGAAGAATACAGCACTCTCAAGGAAAGAATAATAAAGGATGTGATACAAGGGACTGATACATTTCGGAAAACAACCCCCCAGGTGAGTTGCAAGGAAACCAATATTTTTATACTGATTTGCTTATAAGAAATGATGTATTTGCCTATAACCCTGCTGTAATGCTGCCGCCACACTGGCAGAACAGCATGTTTTTTAAAAGTACAGTATTTTTTGCTCTATTAGACTCACCGGACCATATGACGCACCTAGTTTTTAGGGGAGGAAAACAAGAAATAAGAAATCAATGCAAAGCATCCTGAGCTAAGAGGGAGCGCTCCTCCACCTTCGCTCAGGAGGCTTTGCGGGGCTATCCCTGAAGCCAGGAGAACAAGCAGGATTGGTGCGCACCTATCCCTCTTGCCCTCCTGGCTTCAGCGAAAGCAAGCCTCCTGGCTTCCCCCCCACCTCTCGCAAGAGCCGTGCACTCTTTAAAGGGAGCGCGGCTATCCCGGGCTTTTGCGGGAGGTGGGGGAAGGGAAAGAGCCGTGCACTCTGTCCCTTCCCCCACCTCCTGCAAAAGCCAGGGATAGCCGTGTGAAGCCTCTGCAGGCCAGCGGGATTAAGCCTCCTGCGCAGCGCTCCCTATAGCTGTTCTGGCTTTTGGATAGCCCCGCGAAGCCTCCGCAGGGCACGGGGATGAAGGCTCCCCGTGTCCTGCCGAGGCTTCGTGCGAAGCTAGAGGGAGCGCTGTGTTGCAATCCCGCTGGCTATTCTAGCTTCTGGCTTAGCCGTGCAAAGCCTCCGCAGGGCACGGGGAGCCTTCATCCCCTGCCCGGGAGAGGCTGCACACGGCTAAGGCTCCCCCAAGAGCCGTGCTCCCTTTAAAGAGCACGCGGAGTGTGTGTGCGGCTCTTGGGGGCTTTCCCCTGAGGAGCCCTTCTCCCTCCTCGGGGAAAAGCCCCCAAGAGCCGCACACACGCTCCATGCGGCTCTTTAAAGGGAGCGCTGAGCAGAGCCTCCCGCATTCGTTCCATAAGACGCACACACATTTCCCCTTACTTTTTAGGAGAGGAAAACTGTGTCTTATAGAGCGAAAAATAGGGTATTTTGTTTATGTAGCTCTTGATAGGTCCCATCCTACCTAATTGCTGCAATAGCAAGCCATGGGACCAAAGCACAAATAATATAAAAATAGTCCTCAAAATTTATGACTAATTCAGAATAACAGAATAAAGAACATTTTATATATAAGCTACATTATTAGCATGTGACTCATTGGTGGCCGCCAGATTAGATGTTTTTAAGCTGGCACCCACAGTACATACATATTTGAGGCCATTTCCTTTGGACTGGTATCTACTTTTAGCATCATAAATCCCTAAGCTGTAAACAAAAGTATTGAAAATTGTATACATATTGCAACACTAGATTGAGGCATGTTGTATCATTAATCTGGACCTATTTATAGCTCCTCTGTGAGCAGGCATTTCCATCCTGCCTGTGATGAGTCTGCTTCTGCCCATGAATTCGTTTGTTCCATTTTTAATAAATCATGCCACAGTTTAGAAATTATGCCATGTTAAAAGCACCATCTCTAGAATTAATAATTCAAATACTTGTATAGTTTGCCTCCTTGGAATGTAAACGGGCCACTGGATGGCGCTCGTGTTACATCTTGGATATGACGTTAGAGACAAAAAATATTAACGGAGATCAGAGATTGTGGAAGATGCATAACTAGTATTATTTCCCTTTCTTCTGCCCCACCCTTAAAGTGTCAGTTACTAATGGATCAGGGCATTTCTTTCAGGATCACATTCATGGAGTTGTGCCATTTTCAAATTCTTCACTCTTCTACAAAAGGAACAGCACAGTAATGCTTTGATTTGTAAAGTAGGAATCCTTCTACTGTGAAATATGCTGTTACAGTCGTACCTCAGTTCCCGAATGCCTTGGGAGTTCAACGTTCCGGCTCCCAAACGATCAAAAACCGGAAGTGAGCGTTCCGGTTTTTAAACGTTCTTTTGGGAGCTGAATGTCCAATGGGGCTTCTGTGGCTTCCGATTGGCTGCAGGATTCTGAATGTTTTGGAAGTTGAATGGACTTCTGGAACAGATTCCGTTTGACTTCTGAGGTACGACTGTATTTCTGATTTAGGGAGTTTGCTGCTCTTTAAACTAGTTGTAGCAACGTAGTTCAATGAGGCCGCTTCCTATGTTAGGACCAACTATGGGCTGAGCAAACTCCCAGTTCAAATCGTGCCTCGTCCATGAAATAATCTTGACAGCCTTAGGCAAATTCTTTTTCTTTTTTTAATCTCTGTTTAAGTTCACTTTGTGCCGTGTTGGCTAATAATAGTGGCTTCCCTAGTGGGCTTTTATCAGAAATAATGAGGAGGTGTGTTTGGGACCAGACGTGGGGGAATCCATAGATGGATTTAACTTTTGAATTCAGCCCAGGCCTCCCGATCATGATTTGTTGGGGAGAAACAAACCACAAGTACTGGTTTGGCTGTAACACAGAATTAGCCGTTTGATTGGTTTTTCCCTGCTCCAGGAAGAGAGGAGCAAAGTGCTCAAAGTGCGTGGTCACCACCATTAAGGCATGTACAACCTAATTTTGCTAACTGTGTTTCATGGCCAGCATTGTTTCCAAATGCAGTCATCATTATTTCCATTAATCGTGTGTTTTATTGTACAAATGAGAGTATATGCAAGTGTGCAGCTCCTCTGTATGTACCACTTAACAGTTTTTTAGCTATCAGTCACAGAAAAACACATATGTTTTTGTGTTAAACATGTCTGTCTCAAAATCCCAAGAGCCTCTTCATTTCCTGACCTGTTCCTCACATGTTCAGGAACAGGAAATTATGGGGTTTTAGGGGGTTGGAGGTGTTTGATAAGGAAAGTTATTTTGCTGCAGTGGCCAAGAGTAGATTGACTAGTGTTGATGCTGGTTATGGGGCTATTTTTTCTGTCAAGCCTTTCTGTTGGTGTTAACTCTTTAAGCCCTTAACAGTTTAACTTTTTAAAAGTCTTCTGTATGTTTCTCTTTATATGCTATTGTCATAATTTGAGGGCCTACTCCAGATCCCTTGAACTTGTTGGGCAAGGCTGGTATTAACTAGGATTAGGGGTGAGGTGAATGCTGCACCCCAAAGTCAAATTCGACTAGAATTAACCATCCAGGGGTCCTTTGCCTTTTTACCTTTAGCCACCCTATGTAAAGTCTTGCCAGGCACAATGTGTCAGGACCTATCCTTATAGTGCTGCAAGCACTTAAAAAGATGGAGCTTTCTAAAAAGGCCCTAAGCTGCACGCATTTGTTCACTTTGTGTTTTATTTTGACAAGAGTTTGGAATTGTTAAATTTGTATTTAGATTTATGGTAATACTTTGACATTGTGATTGGTTTTGAGTCAGGGATTGTTTTTGCTTTGTGTTGTCTTGCTATTTTAATTGTTAGCCACCTTGAGTTTCTTTGGAAAACTAGGCAAGATTGAAAATTTAAATCAATCAATCAATCTGCCTGAAAGGAAGGAAGTGTATATGTATATGTACAGTGGTACCTTGGGTTACATACGCTTCAGGTTACATACGCTTCAGGTTACAGACTTCGCTAACCCAGAAATAGTAACCTCGGGTTAAGAACTTTGCTTCAGGATGAGAACAGAAATCGCGTGGCAGCAGTAGCAGAGGGAGGCCCCATTAGCTAAAGTGGTGCTTCAGGTTAAGAACAGTTTCAGGTTAAGAATGGACCTCCGGAACGAATTAAGTACTTAACCCAAGGTACCACTGTATATGTATGGACATGGGTGGCACTGTGGTCTAAACCACTGAGGTTTGAATCCATGTCATGGGACGAGCTCCCATTGCTCTGCCCCGGCTTCTGCCAATCTAGCATTTCGAAAGCACATTTGTGCAAGTAGATAAATAGGTACCACTGTGGCAGGAAGATAAATGGCGTTTCCGTGCGCTCTGGCACTTGTCACGGTCTTCCATTGCACCAGAAGCAGTTTAGTCATGCTGTCCACATGACCCAGAAAGCTGTCTGTGGACAAACGCCGGCTCCCTTGGCCTGAAAAGCACCCCATAATCACCTTTGACTGGACTCAACCATCCATGGGTCCTTTACCTTTTACCTATGTATATGTATTTATAGATATAATTTTAATGTGTGGCTCAAGAAACTTGAGCTTCAATGGCAGTAGTAGAATCATAGAATTGTCAAATTGGAAGGGACCACGCAGGTCATCTAGTCCAACCCCTTTCAATGCAGCATTTTTTTGCCCAAGGTGGGGCTCAAACCCACAACCCTGAGATTATGAGTCTCATACTCTACCGACTGAGCCATCCCAGTAGTAGAAAGAGAGTTCTTCATGAAAATAGTCAGTATTAATGAAATTGGCTGCCACAAGATATGGCGGCAGCTACGTACGCACAGGTGGGATAAATTTTATGGGGGATAGGTCTGTCCAACAGAGAAATAAAACCTCCATTATCAGGAGCAGTATGCCACTGAATTCCCATTGCTGAGTGGCAAACTGTAGGGAAGGCCTGTGTCCTCCTTTCCAGGAGGATATGACTGGCCACTGTTGGGAGTGAAATGCTGGACTAGATCAGCCTTTTGTCTGGGTCAGCAGGACTGTTCTTATGCACATGCATCTATAATTAAAGGTAAAAGGTAAAGGTACCCCTGCCCGTACGGGCCAGTCTTGACAGACTCTGGGGTTGTGCGCCCATCTCACTCAAGAGGCCAGGGGCCAGCGCTGTCCGGAGACACTTCCGGGTCACGTGGCCAGCGTGACATCGCTGCTCTGGCGAGCCAGAGCCGCACACGGAAACGCCGTTTACCTTCCCGCTGGTAAGCGGTCCCTATTTATCTACTTGCACCCGGAGGTGCTTTCAAACTGCTAGGTTGGCTGGCGCTGGGACCGAGCAGCGGGAGCGCACCCCGCCGCAGGGATTCGAACCGCCGACCTTTCGATCGGCAAGTCCTAGGCGCTGAGGCTTTAACCCACAGCGCCACCTGCGTCCCCTGTAGCAGGCCACTAAAGAGAGAGAACCTATGGGTATGTTATGTTGGTGGGTTGATCCACAGGGTCCCTGCCAACTCTATGATTCTATAATTTGATGATTGCTAAAAGTGAATCATTATTTTGAGTAATTATTTGGCTTATGCTACATATTTTGGGAATTTACCATGGTTAGAAATGGCCGGAGTTTTTAACACAAAGCTGGGGCTTTTCTGGAAAGGATTTGTTGTGGGAACAGCTTTAGTCTTAGCCTTGATAATAGAATGTTTGTTTTGAGGCAAGTCTTGGATGTTTGGGGAGATTCCATTTCTCACTAATAATAGCTCTTGCAGCAGCTGCCTGAAATCAGATGTAGATAGAGAAAGGCATCTGTTCCGTTAATGTTTTATTATTATTTTTAAGGCATATTAGCACTTATCCTTGCCCAAATTATATGTTATGATGTAGTGACTGAGATGCCTGCAGTCTCAAGAGGTTGTGTCAGTGACGTTGCTCTTAATTTTAACTTATTTTAATAGGAAAAGCAGTATTTGCTACAGCACAGGGCCTTTTAACTGAAATAACATCCTGATTGTAGGCTTATTAAAAGACGTAAAGAATGCTGGACAACAGGGGAAACTTCACTGAGCTGTTCAGGAATTAGCGTGGTATCCATTTAAGACTGAATTTTTCAGTTCCTGTGTAACATAATTTCTAAATCTTCCTGCTACTGGGAACTGATGTGCATGCTTACTGTGGAAAATGACTTAAAACCCTTGTTTCAAAGAAACATTGATGTAAAAAAACCCCTAGAATACTAGCTCCCTGAAATGCAACTTCAATTCCCATATCTCAAGAAACGTATAAATTACGGTACTGTTTCCATTATGGCAGAGAAGGCTGCTGGCTCTTCCTGGGCTTGAGAGGAGAAGTAGTTTTATGGACGCCGTTATGGAACGGTTGGTTACTAATTTTTCGTACTCAGTGAGGTGATCTGCCTTTGTGATCAGGTGGATGCACATGAAGCCCTTTCACAGTGAGTCACTGAAGACACATGGCTGGCATTCCCCTCCCTAATCAGTCACACAGTGATCCAACTCAGGTATTTTTCTTTCTGAAACCAGCTTGTGAAACCAAATATAAATGAATGGATGATTGACGCCTGTGGAATCCTTCTTTTGTGCCACCATGTGCGTTAGAGAAGCATCGGTAAAGACCTCAGAGATACCACTGCTTTACGCTCTCTCACTTCCTCTGAGCTCCATAGAGTTCGGCTGAGACCAGCAAGCAGAGTTTCCAGGTAGACAGCTGGAATCATGCCTTAATCGCTGTCCTTTCCGGATATTTGTTGTTTACTTGTTACTCTTAGTGGAAGTCATCAATGCACCAGTGCACACCTGTGGTCGACTGACTCTTCGAAGCTACTCAGTCAGCCCTATTACTTATCACAAGAAGGAAATAACTAGATGAATTTGACTGTAATGGTAGCTAATTATCACCTTTCAGCCATTTGTTAGTTAGCCAAAGAGCTGCAGTGACAGTTTAATGATTCATTAACTCAATTCTATTTCCACCCCACCCCCCTTCTCATCTCATTGTTCGGCTCAAGTTCTAATTTCATTTCACTTAATTAATTTCAGTCTAATTTGGTTGAGTGGTGTTTGGAGAGAGAAAAAGTTCACAGAAAAATTTAATTTCCTGCTTCTGAAGGATGTGCCAAAATATTTCTACCAAGAGATTGAGCCTGTAAAAAAATCACTCTTCGATGCTGTATTCATAGGGAAACTTTTTAAGGCCTAAATCTGTTGGATTCCACTTCACATTGCATCACATGCTTAACAGCTGCTGGTCATGATGGCTATAATACGCCACTTCCAGGATCCAAGGTCACATCTTTCTGAATGGTTGCTGGGAAACAGCAGTGCCCTCATGTCTTGTTTGTTCTTAAGCACTTGAATGAAACTGAATGAAAACGCTGTCCAGGTAGCTAAAGTATCTGGGAGTCTTCCTTTCATTTTTGGGTTGTCATTTTGGAGCAATACATCACTTAACCTCCTGACGGCTATCTTTCCCCACACGGAGCTGTCACCTCACCTTGCATACCACAAACTCCATTTTAGTTCATTTTTTCTGCTCATAGCATACCCAGGTTCCTACCCAATTGCCTTCTTCCTCTTACTCTCCCCTTTTGTGGTCCCCATGTGACCTCCTCTTGGCCTTTCATGAGAGGCAGTTTAGAAAGCTGGCAAAGTAATTATATTATTGATGCGTTCATGTTATAAGTTTGCAAAGGCCCTTTTACAGACGACACTCTTGCATGTAATATAATCCTACATAAAAAACAGCATGGACATGTAGCATTTCCAAAATAAGTAAAATCAGTACTGATTTAAAAATTAGTACTGATTTAAAAAATATGAAGGGTGCGAAGCAGAGCATATAAAAGCCAACTGGCTCATGGAAATCTTCTGAATTAAGCAAGCCTTAGCAGGCCATAATGAGGGAGCCACAACCAACCAACCAAAAGAAAAATGGCCAGGTTCTCATACTCAAGGTTGTACAGTTTGAGAAACTTGGGAATAGGCTGAGCTACTAGCAGAGTTTATAGGGGAAGTGGTTTTTATATGTCTTAGAAGTGGCTCTGATGAGGGAAATTCTGTACAGGGTTACAGCTGGTGCAAAAGCGAGAAACTTGCAAAAACTGACTGATTAGATATTTTTTGGTAGAATGGTTGGCAATACCATTGGGTCAGAATGTGAAGTGTTTATGGTGCATCCGCAGGGCTTGTCCCTAGGTGTAAACTTATTGGTAATAAGCCATAGCAGATTCCCCTGAGGGGAAAAAAAAGAAAGTGCTGTATTAGCATGTCAGTTCTGCTTTCCTTTTGTGCTGCAGAAGTGTCTAGGGTAATTAGAAGGCTTTGGTGATATGCATGAGTTGACAGGGTTCATTTCGGGAAATGCACCTGCAATAACCCCTGAGAGGCAGTTTGAGTAACAAAAGCAATAGGGAGTTCCCAGAAGACTTGCTGTCAGGTATTTTGAAAATAAAGAAGAAGCAAGAACAGGATTCGAAATGTAGGTTTTAAAAATGTAATGTGGAGGTAGTGACTAATGTCGGTGACTAATGTCAAACGTTGGAACAAAGTGCACTGTCACATGTATTATTGATAAGACTGAGAGAACTGGATTTTCTCAAGATCTGCTGGTTGCCACGTTGTAGGGCAAAAACGAAAAGAAAATCCTAGCCACCCCACGTAGTTTGCTTTGCCATCCTGCAATTATCAGTTGATTTCAGTAGTTTTACTTCATCCGCATCCTACCTGATTGAAAGTGGAACTGTAGGCTGCAATTTAGATACACTTGCTTGGGAGTCAGTGCCAGTGAATTCGTTGGGGTTTACTTCTGAGCAGACATGTATAGGATTGTATTGTTACCCCCACTCTGTCCATTTGGGCCTATTTTGTGTTCTTTGATTCTTTGCACACTGGTGAACTTTCCCCTTCAAAATCAGGCGTGTAAATCAAAATGTCCTTTTGTTTCAGGTAATTGAATGAGAAGCCAAAAGAGCTCGGGGTTTTCTGTCCTAGGTGTGTAGCTTGATCATCTTGTTAACTATACGTTGAGCACCATTGGTACTATTTTGCTCACTAAAATAATTTATGCACAGCAAAAGGTTTGGATAATTACTTCAGACTCCTCTATGAAGTTCAGGCCTCTGACTGTACTGCTTCCCTGTCCTGCAATACACCTAGCCCAAAACGTGCTCCTGTATTTCCACAGCCTCCAGACCTTCCTGCCCATGGGCTCTGTGTGATGTTCCTTTTTCTATGCTTTCATTTTGGATTGTGCTTTCTTCTGCAGCGACTGCAAAAGAACTGGTAGAGGAAGTTGTTGTTTCTTGGTTGCCCGCTGAGAGGCAGCTGCTACTTGCTATGAGAGAGGTTTTACTCAGATTACCAGGAATTGAGAGGGGTTGGGAAAACCACAGTTTCCCAGTTTCATTTCTGCAAACTCTGGAAGTAATGAATTAAAACAGCACACATGGATAACTCAACCCAAAGTGGATTGGTGACATCGCTCAGAGTAGTTTTTCAGATATGTCTGTACCACTTCATGGAGTTCTAAAAATGATTTGATAGGCTTGATTGGCACCTCCATCCTAAATACGGCAGATATAATTAGTTCATAAACCTTAAGTTTAGGCCTAAAGAGAACAAATAAGCTGTGTAGCTACTGCAGGTGTAAAAAATAAAATTTCCAGGATATGTTCCTATCAACTGTTTAGAGTTGGGGCTAATGTGTATTCAGTAATTAAAAAAAAATCAATTCTGTGCTCAGGTATCCTTGTATTGTGCCAAGAAAAGTGGATTTCTGAAACTTATATGCAAATTAGCATACATTAATTTTCAGTTTTTTTATATAGACTTAGATAAATATGCAGGCTGTAGAAGTTCTCAATTTCTGACTTCTGAATCTTCATAAGATATTGCCCATACACACTGAAGCTTACCATTGCAAGGATAAGGACTAGAAACTTACCTACAGTAAAAAGAGCAATAAAAGATAGCTTGGTTGCTGAATTCTGTGCCCATTACCAATTTATTTTCTTTGATTGAATATATAAAATCTGGTTGAAAAAAACAAAAATAGCAGCGTATATAATAATTCAGTTATGTTTCATTGTTGCTTTTCTTTCAACTTCTTACCCTCTCTCTATCTTTTTTTTAGGAACTTGAAGAATTTCAGACATTCGTGAATCAGTGTCCCCCTTTTGATATTGTGATTGATGGACTCAATGTTAGCAGAGTTTACAACAAAGCCGTTCCATCTCAAACTGTAAGTACCATTCTAGCTGTTAAATAACTTTGTGTGTGTAACAGCTATTTTACCACTTCAAATCATGGTTTAACATTCTGGCTTTTCATGGAGCCATCAACCATAGTTTCTCATTTTGTCTTAACTGAGAAACTCTGGTTAACTGAAGATTTGTTTGTTTACTTCCTAGTGTTTAGGAAGCAGGGAAAAGGGCTGCATTTGCTGCCATAAGGCTCTTTCACACCCTCTTATTATTCTGAAATATGATAACTTGGACATGGCCAGCATATTAGAATCCATGCACAGAATGCTTACGCCTTTTTTTATAGAGGACCCCCATTCTAAGTAAAATGTTCTGGGAAATGTTAAAGGGATACCAGGGATGAGGACCTGTAGGAGAAGAATGAATTGACTGCAGACAAGAGTGAGAGAGGTGTTTCCAGACAGGCACAGCCCACTTGCGCACTGTGCTGATCATTGCCACTTCCAGCAGGTATCCCCATGCATACAATCAAAGTTTAGTGTGAAATCTGTCATGAGAAGCAGCCACTGGGATGGGAGGACTTCAAGGTCTCTTCTTGACATCAGTTTAGGTAGTGATTTGGTGCAAAAAAAGAAGCACCTCAGAGGTGAGGTACCTTTTTAAAATCATGAGTGTCTAGAGTTCTTGTTGCCACTTTTTTTGCATAATGGATGCTGTCCCTCTAACTCCATATAGTCTTTGGACTAAAACATCCATTGCCATGGGAATTGCTTGTTTAGCTTGTGGTGGTTTGACAGGATGATCTCTTACCAGCTTTTGACAGAAATCGTACAGCTTTTGCATCTGGCAGAGTATTAACTGAGGCTGTGGTGGTGCACAAAAGTCTTATCAGAAACATGGTGTAATGGCAGTCCATGCTAAGGTCTTGCTTTTACTCTCCTTAACCCTGTAACGTATATTTCCTGGTTTTTTCATATCTGTGGCTAAGTCACTAACATGTTATTGCCTGGTGGAAGCAGGGATTTACTTGTTGTTGTGTACTGGTAAGTTGAACAAGTTTTGCAGAAGGTGCAGTAAGAACTCAGTATGGTTTCTGATAACTGGCAGCTCAACCCTGGTGTAAGGAGAAGAAGCTCAGAGTTGATATGAGGAACAGTGGTGAGCCAGTATAGAAACATGCAGTACGTCAATGCAAATCCAAGACATGTGCCAATTTGTGTCATTGATTGCATACTCACTCATTGGATCACCATCTTGTTGTGTTGAATGGGCTTGCATGTTCCTGTGACCCTTGTGAGTGAAACCGTCAGGAGACTCGTACTCCCAGCAGGGTCACCCAAGGCAGTAAGATCAAAGGGGAGCAGCTAGACAAAGAATGGTCCAAAAAGTCATCAACGGCAGAACAGGTGGAAGATAACAGGCAGTATGTTACAGCGGCTGTGAAGGTGGATGAAGGCTGCAGCTGATAAGAATCTACAGGTTATTGTGATTACTCATATCATTGGAATAGAGCCTTACTCCGAAGACTGTGCGTTGGTCAGCGTGCACTGATCTACACACATAAAACAAATTCACACACAGGTGCCTTCCAAAACCCCATCCCAAACCCAAACACTGTGTTTATGAAGGACAATCTTACTTGGCTGCGAGTGATCGCCAAAAAAGAAGAAGATTGGTTGCATACATCCCCATGACAAAAACACCCTACCAGGGTGTTTCCCCCACCTTGGTTTCAGTTTTGGCAGTAGGATCATTGGGCATCAGGACTAGGGACGTACCTTGGGGTTGGTCAGGCTGGTGCCTGCCAAGGTCACAGACTCAGAGGTGTGTGCAAAAACCAAGCCTTTTCCACTCTTTCCAAATCGGGCATGCACTCCCTGGGCCACTGTTCCGCTGCTCTGGGCACCTAGACAAGGTGTGCAGGATCCTTTGCCAAGCGTGCAAAGGAGCCTAGATATACCTCCAATCGAATCAGATCAGCCCCCTTTGCTTTTTTAGCCAGTAATTCTTTATTTGGAAAATAAAGACATTGTTTCTCAAAAAAAAAAAAAAAAGATATACCTCGAATCAGGACTATATTAACACACAATGTAAGAACCGAATCACATGGCATGTTCTACATGCAAAGGGGCTACATTCCGAGATTAACTTCTGTGTGCACCCCCTCCCCCAACACAACATGTAGTCAACATTTGGGGTTGATAATAATCGTGGCAAAAATGATAATTTTAGCAGGCGTATGTAACTGAAGAGGAATGCAGCCCAGCAAAAAGGAAGCTATGTACTGTTCTGACTAGAAAAGAAAATCCCTGGTGTCTTCTGCAGAAGCTGCAAAATCATTGTGGTAATCTAACACAACATCCTGTTAGGTCTCCAGATATGTCGCTTTTAAGTTAAACGAAAGTAATCTCTCACAGGCCTTTAATTTCCACATGAAAAACTCCAATCAGAATGAGGATAAGGGGAAAGCATCCTCACCCCACATTTGTACCAGTTGTTGTTGTAAAAAATTTCTTCTAAGTCTGGAATTGTCAAGCAAACGCATGTAGGAGTTGAGCAGAATAATAGGAAGGAGATTCTAGATGTGTGTGGAGGAACAAAAGAAACAATCTTATCAGACACATTGATGGAATTCCCAGCTTGGAATGGGAGCACTTTTAGCATGTTATGAGGTAAAACAGAAAGTGTACACACTGTTCTCTTACATGTCCAAGCTAAAGGAAGTGTGGTGTTATCTAGGAGTCATCTCTGTTAATCAGATACTGTGTGTTTTTGTTTTGTTAAACAAATAATTCTGAGAACTCTGAAAGGTCAGTGTCAAAACTTAAGCTACTCCCGCAGGGCCAGGCTGAGTCTGTGGGCAGCCATACCTGATTTCCACACCTGGAGGGTATGTTCTCTAGCTTGGGGTCCCTGAGTTCAGTGGCTTGAGCTGGGCAAACTGGAAGCCGGTGGCTGAATTGTGACAAGCGGAAGGGACCGCTCCACCATCAGAGCAAAGGCATATGGTCTGACGGATCCCCACTTGCACCTGGTGACAACCGTGAGATCTAAGCATACAAGATCCGCAGTAGATCTCTGCCCTTGGGCTTCTGCATTCAGGCCCCAGAGTACCCAACAAGCTTTCGCACAGGCTGCTGTGATGTAAATGTGAATCACAGAATTATAGACTCATAGAGTTGGAAGGGACCCATTGGGTCATCTAGTCCAACCCCCCCGCAATGCAGGAATATGCACCCATATGGGGATCAAACCCGTGACCTTGGCATTATCAACACCATGCTCTAACCAGCTGAGCTAACTGGCATGTAACCAGCCGACAAGACGCTGCCACGGGGCAAGTGAGGAAAAGAGGAACTTCTAGATTAAGTGCCTGCAAGGCAGCATTGGTGGGCTTCACTGTCAGCCTGAACTTTGAGTCCTTTCCTTCCCCTTGTTACTTGCAGTCGCCCAAAAGCTGCACCATTGTAGTCTCCCAGGAGGAATGCAGGGGCTTTCCGCTCCACCCCTGCTTCTGTTGTTGCAAGGATATGGTGGGAAATGCCAGGGATCCCATTTCTATTTTTCCTAAGCATTAGGGAGGCTTTCTGGTGCAACACTTCCTCCTCTTCCTGTCTTCCTTGCTCTGAGTTTAGAATTGTTCCTCGCTTTTGGGCGGGCGGGGAGGGGGGGACGGTGCACCCAGAAAGAGGAGAGAGAATGAAGGACTGATATTATGGTGTGCATGTAACACAACTTAAAAACACTCTTCGCTGAGATTAAAACAGACTAAAAGACCTGGGTGGAAATACAAAATACACACAAGGCAAACCTGAACAAAAGACCACCTTGAGATGTGTATCAGAGGCACGTGATCCTGTATTCTCACTTTACATGTTTCGGGGCTGATACTGGAGGCATTTAAAACCAGCTCTAGGGCTGAGACATGACTTGATAAGCAAACAATTCTGAATAATTCCCATGGGAGTCTAACACCGAGGGATCTGAACAAAAATGCAGCGCAGGAAAATAGCATGTGGCTGTGTGTTTGGCAATTTCAAGACATCAGGCAATTTTAGGCCTTGTATTGTAACACAGAGAGCTTGCCTTTATTTAATAAGTGGCACACAACTGTAGCAGAAGGGAATAAAGTGGTACCTCGGGTTAAGAACTTAACTCGTTCTGGAGGTCTGTTCTTAACCTGAAACTGTTCTTAACCTGAAGCACCACTTTAGCTAATGGGGCTTCCCGCTGCCGCCGCCGCATGATTTCTGTTCTCATCCTGAAGCAAAGTTCTTAACCCGAGGTACTATTTCTGGGTTAGCGGAGTCTGTAACCTGAAGCGTATGTAACCCAAGGTACCACTGTATTGTGAAGTGATGCTGAGAAGGAAGAAAACTGATAGTGGGAACTGTGTGTATGCGGAACCAAAATCTGCTACCTGATTCTGCTCTACCCATTCTTTGAGCGCTGTTTGCCTGGCTGGAATGTGTCCTTGAACCATGCTGATAGCTCTTGCTTGCTTGTACAGAGAGTGTAGAAAAGTCTGAATTGTGCGTGACTTGAATGTAGGATATTGACAAAGCCTCCACACACTTTTTTTTCTGGCCCTGCCCATCACTGCTATGTGGCCCCCAGAAGCTTGGTTGTGAGGAAATCTGGCCCTTGGGCTGAAAAAGATTCCACTGGGAGCCAGTGTGGTGTAGTGGTTAAGAGCGGTGGACTCGTAATCTGGGGAACCGGGTTCTTGTCTCCGCTCCTCCACATGCAGCTGCTGGGTGACCTTGGGCTAGTCACACTTCTCTGAAGTCTCTCAGCCCCACTCACCTCACAGAGTGTTTGTTGTGGGGGAGGAAGGGAAAGGAGAATGTTAGCCGCTTTGAGACTCCTTCAGGTAGTGTTAAGGCGGGATATCAAATCCAAACTCTTCTTCTTCTTCCCCAACCCTGCCTCAACACTAAGTCTAGGGCTGGTGTAAAGTAGCACCACTGAGGTACAGGAAAGAGCATTAGGATGAGCTCCACCTCTGGGTTGCGCATATCCCTGCTACAACCTTTTTCAGCCATTCAGGCTGAAACTTTGCTGACAAAGTGTATTGGGGGAGTTCCATCGGGGCTATCTGTTGTGGGAGTTGCATTTCTGCTGTGGTTTCCACCCAAACCTATTGCACCTCAGCTGCCTAATCTTCCATTTAGGGTTGTCTCACATCAGCAATTGCCATGTTGCATTAGTGGGTTCAATAATTTTGCAATGCAAAAGTGGGCAGGGAAAAAACCTTCCAGAAGTAAAGGGTAAATGAGGGATGGGAGGCGGGGATCAAGGAAATGTTCAGATTGATTGCACACATTCATCCCTATTGTATTTTGAAATTTAGGAAAATTAGATGCGTAATGTAAAGGTGTCCTGCGGCAACTCAAATATTTTTGTAATGCGTATGTAGGTGGTAGGCAATTGTAGGTCATAAAGCACATTTTGAGTCATGTTTTTTGAACAGCTTTTCTTTTGTGAAGCGTTTGCACTATTTGTAGATGCAGGCTGAAGGCTGAAGAAATGAATGTTTCCCCACACAAGCCAATTTTCTGCTTACAGGGAAAATTCATCAGGGGAGGGTTTCTTCTGACTGTGCTACTTTTCAGCTTGCTAGGAGGGTTTTTGCTTTAGGCAGGGGAGCATTCAGAATGTGTGAAGTGGAACAGTTCACTCTGCAGTGCCCGCCCACTCCCAATTCTGCTGCTTGGCCTACACTCAGGAGAAAGTGGGTGAAACGCATAATCTGCTTATGCCAAGCTTATTTTGTAGGTCACATGAGGCTCAAGCTAGACATAATAGTGGCTGATGCAGGTCTACTGAAATCAAGTATAAGGCAAGCAGGGGGAATCCAGGGACTCATTCTTAGATGGTGATAGGCAAAGTGAGTGAGAGGGTTCCCATAGTCTGTTGCCCAAACTCGTTTCCCCCCTACACTTAGGCTCTAATACCAGAACTGTGCCCAGTTGGGAGGGAAATTCATTTGGAGGGGGATGGCTGGAGAGAAAGCTGCAGACCTTTGCTTGCGTTTCTAACAGGGCAAGTTAGAAATAGGATGGGTGTCTTGGCAGTAGGAAGGTAGTTTTGGAGGCCTTGTTGGAAGCTCCGAGGTTGAGCCACAGCACGATCATGTCCCGTTCCTAGTGTATGTTCCCATTTGAAGCAGTGTTCCAAATTAGCCAGGCATGTTTTGCAACTGGCATGTTTCCAATTGCGACTACAGTGGTACCTCGGGTTGAGTACTTAATTCGTTCTGGAGGTCCATTCTTAACCTGAAACTGTTCTTAACCTGAAACACCACTTTAGCTTATGGGGCCTCCTGCTGCTGCTGCACCGCCGGAGCCCAATTTCTGTTCTTATCCTGAAGCAAAGTTCTTAACCTGAAGCACTATTTCTGGGTTAGCGGAGTGTGTAACCTGACATCTATGTAACCTGAAGCGTATGTAACCCAAGGTACCACTGTATATGGAGATCTCTGGATGTCGGGTTTGCGACTGACATCTCCATCTGGCTGGCCTTGCCAGCTTAATATGCCGGTAAGCAGAAGAGCTTATTTAGTGCATTTATATCCCACATTTTTCTCCAAGGAGTACATTGTTCACTTCCCCTCCTTAGTTAATTCCTACAACAACCCTGTGAGGTAGGTGAAGAGGCTGTGACTGGCCCATGGTCACCCAGTGAGCTTCATGACTGAGTGGGGATTTCAACCCTGATCTTTCAGGTCCTAGTCCGGCACTCTAACCACTACACCACACTGGCTAGAGTACCTCTGCTATGGGGCAGTTATATGAATTAAGTAGGGAAATAAGTATGGGCAAAGCAAAATGTCACTTAGAGAAGTATTTCTGAAATATTTCCCTGGAAGCTTGAATTTGTTTTATTCTAGATTTTTTATTTATTTATTTTTTAATGAGTTGTAAACCACTTTGAGATGTATTCTTTAAAATATAAACTGGTATGGAAATGAGATTAATAAGACTAAGAATAAACTCCATGGGGGGGAGGGGGGAATAGTGTCTAAACATAGTTTAACCCAGGTTTAAGGTTCCATTTAGCAATTATCTTATATATCTGAGTTTCTAATACCGATTTGAAGACTGAAGACATTGTTTAGGGCAATATAGTTCAGTAACAGAACACCTGCTTTGCATGCAGAAGGCCCCAAGTTCAATCCTTTGCATATCCTGGTAAGACTGGGAGGGAAACCCCATCTGACATTCTGCAGAACTGCTGCCAGTTACTGTAGAAATAACGGATGGACCAATGTCAAACGGATGGTTTGACATGGTATCAGGCAGCTTCTTATGTTTTGTAATGTTTGGCCGTGCTGTAGAGAGTATTTAATGCTTGCCATAGAACAGACTTGCCTCAGTTGCTCAATATGTATTGGTGGTTGCTACAGCAACCGAAATGTGTTCCCACTTGTACTGTACACAGCGAGTTTCTTCCTGGTTTGCTCAGGGAATCTTTCTAAAACATGACGCACACTGCATCAGGTTGTCTTACCTTCTTCTCTTTCTCCTCAGATGAGAAGTTCATTTTTTCTAAATCTCTCATCTTTAATCCTTTATGCAATCTCCCATTCTGTGTCAACTCTTCCTAGTGCAGCCTTTTTGCCTTCTAACAATCAACCTGTCATGAAATTATCACCTAAGACAGAAACTAGTTACGTAAGTCCAGATCTGGTTTGTTCTTGATAATACTGAGAAGCAGGAGGGGTCGTGGAAAGAGCCAGGTTAGTGTAGTGCTTGAAGTGTTGGGCTAGGACCTGGAAGACCAGAGATCAAATTGCCACTCAGCCACGAAGCTCATTGGGTGACCTTCGGCCAGTTATTTACTTTCAACTTAGCCTACCTCATAGGGTTGTTGTGAGGATAAAATGGGAAGGAGGAAAACTAAGCATGCCACCTTGAGCTCCTTGGAGGAAAGGTGATTTAATCATAGAACTGGAAGGGACCCCAAGTTTCATGTAATCCAGCCCCCTGCAATGCAGGAATCTCAGCTAAAGCATCCATGACAGATGGCCATCCAACCTCTGCTTAAAAACCTCCAAGGAAGGAGAGTCCACAACCTCCTGAGGAAGACTGTTCTACATAAAAATATAAATATAGCGAAGTGTGGGAAAATAATAAAATCCAATAGGAAATTCCCTTTGGTTTTGTTTGTTTATCTAACAGGTTTCACTTCTCCTTCCTACTTCCTACGGAGGAAATAGTTACGTTCAAATGTGAAACTTAATGCTGTTGATTTGAGTAGCCCTTAACTTCCTCTGAAGACTATAGAGCAGCTTTCACCTATCTGGTGTTCTCCAGATGTTTTGGACTACAACTCCATCAGCTGCTGGCTGGGATTGATGGTAGTTGTAAGTCCAAAACATCTGGCTGGCCAAGCTCAGAGGCATTACACAGAAGATCCACAGTTCTTTAGGTCTAAAAACAGGAGTAGGCAACCTAAGGCCCGTGGGCCGGATGTGGCCCAACTGCCTTCTCAATCCGGCCCACGGATGGTCCGGGAATCAGCACATTTTTACATGAGTAGAACGTGTCCTTTTATTTAAAATGCATCTCTAGGTTATTTGTGGGGTTTGCCTGGTGTCAAATACCTTGACAGGATCTTTGCTATGAGGCTTCCATCCTTTGAAGACCGTGTACCCTATGGCTTTTCCTGAAAAAATACTAGCTTAAGTGTCCAGCTTGCTACATAGCTGCCTGCAGTGAGTGTAATGATTTCAGTGGAACGAACATGTTGGCACAAAAGCAAGTATTTAGAATAGGAAATCCCTTTTTAGTGGGAAAGTTGTATTTACATTTCTCTTTTGCATCAGTAGTTCTTCTGTGTCACCGAAAACGTCACCCTAATATCTCTGAATTGTGTAAATGCTCAGGGAATTGTCGTGGTGAGTCACTGTTGAATAAGTGATTCCTATAGCAACCTATTTTACGTTGGGTGTGTGTATTTAAGCTGAGACTTCAAGGAACAAAATAAGTATCACCTTGAGAAATATTTGGAATTTGAAGGATTCACATGTTTTTTTAGGTGATGATGATTTTTAGGTGTGTTAAATTCTTCCTTTGGTATTTTTATGTTTTATCTAGGTCACTACTCACATACTGGGCATATTGAATTCATACATAGAAATGCCTTTAAATTTTGCCAGTTCGTGTTTAAACAGAGAATCTCTTTTTAAATGTCTTCGTACAAAGCTGTTTGGTCTCAGATTAATTTGTTTTATTACCATCCATGTACATTGAGATAGGAAACTTTTTCAGCCTGAGGGTCATAATTCTTCATGGGGCTGGGCAACAGCCTTCTGGGTAGTCTGGGTGGGGTGAAGCCAGAAGCAAAACTGGGCAGAGCAATGGATGCATTTTTTTTTTTTTTTTTTGTATAATAGCAACACAAGTCTGAGGTTTTTGCACTTACTCACTGCCCTCCATCCCCTGCTCCCGCCTGCCTTATTTCCGTTTTCCATCCATGCAAGAACTATGCATTGTCACAGGTCAAATACCCACTCCAGCCAGATAAAAGCACTCCAGGAGATTGTGACACTGGACTGGTGAGGGACCTAGGAAGCGTTCCAAGGCTAGATAGAAAAGCCTGGAAGACCGCATTTGGCCTCCAGGCCGCATCTGGCCCCCAGTTCCCTTGTTTTGCAAATAATGAGAGGACGGATCCCTGCCCCAAGTGGTTTACAGTGTAGAAATTAACACAGAGCTGGGAGGGGCAGGGACAAAAAGAGAAGAAGCTGCAATAATTGCATACTCTTATAGCTTAACCTAAGAATGTGCATGTTCACAGAATTTTAAGGGTGGATTTGAAAGAAGTTAGAGGCACCATGGAGACATTCTTGCAGGCAGTTTCATCTATAAAGGAACAAGATTGGTTGGAGGAATAAAATGTTGGGGTAGAGAGGCAGAGCTGGATTTCATCAACATACAAGAGTTACTCAAAGCCATGAGGTCATCTAACTGTCCTTTGGGAGCACTTAAAATTGGGTAGCTACAGGTGAGCATCCATGCCTCTTAGCTGGTTGCTCAAAGTACACCTGCATCCACAAAGGAACTTTGTGGGGTTTGCATATCTTTCTTCTTCTTTGGTGTTTGGATTTACAACAGCTGGTTACATAAGAGCCTGGGTGTGGTGTTTGCACTTTCACTGATAACAACAGTGCATGTTGGGTAGGTTGTTCTGTAGATTAATATCCCTCTTTAAAACACAATGTACTTGTAAGTAAGCTCTATTGATAAAGATCACTGCCTAAGAATAGGGGTGGCTAAATATTTCTGACCCGAGGGCCTCATTTGCCCTTGGCCAGCCCTTCAGAGGCCGCTTGCCAGCAGTTAGTGCAGTTTGGGCATGCACACTCTAGCATGCAAACACGTAGGCAGGCACAAATACAGGCGGATGGCCACCTCCTCAGCTGTTCTGTGCAGATCGGCAGAGGAGTGGCTTATCTCCCCTGCTCTGCTCATCAAATGATTGATCTGATGACCAGGGGAGGGGCAATTTGCACCTCCAGCAAGGCACTGAGATCCACCTACTTCCATTTTTCTTTTTTTCACTGCTACCAAAATCATTGGCAACTCAGGGGGGCAGATTGCAGGGTGTGTGTTAGTGGTGGTAGGCCCTGCTGGCCTAAGATACCAAATGCATTAAAATTGATACGGAGTTGTCTTGACAGGTATCCTCATGATGTGGTTTGTTACTCTAGAGATTATAGGGCGGTTATCAATTTAGGGAAACATTTTTCTGTGTTAGTTTGCCTGCAGAGGCCCAGCAGGCAGACACTCTGTTTGCTGCAGAGGATCCTGGTGCGTTAACCATTCCCATTGAGCTTTACCATCAGCACATGTATACAGGCAATTCCTCATGGGCATGCGATTGGTGCTGACGCATGGACCATTTTTGGCACCATAAGGGGGACAGAACAAACATGGCCTTCAGCACACCACGTGCTCCACTGAAGCTGCAGAAGGAGGTTGGTATTGGTTGGCAAAGTAGGTGGTTTCTTAAGAACTCTCCAGAAGGCACATTTTCCTTCCATTTTGTGCCAGTTGCAGTACAGTGATCCCTGGACTGTAACAGCTGCCAGTAACAACATGCAAAGGCTGAAATTTTTGTTCTTGGCAACCCTTCTCATGAACATATAGTGTGTTTCAAGTCTTTGTGCCTCATTGTGGGGAAGGCATGGCTACTGCCGAAACTTAAGTTGAATAAATATATTTTGACTTTTTAAAATAGCTGACTCAGGACACAGATTTCAGCTTTTCTGATCAATATAGCTTGTTTGATGTCTTCTTTCTAGCTGCTTAGTTTCTGCTTGATAACATTTTTTCGGTAATTGGTCCCTAGATAGATATTGGGTGACATCCTATTTAGCACAGACTGCCTCCCATATAATGTATATTCGCCTGCTTTTCAGCCCTCTGTCTCCTCAACCAATCCAGTGCCGTGTGTGTGTGTGTGTGTGTGTGTGTGTGTGTGTGTGTGTGTGTTGGGGGACTAGAGTGAGGAGAAGCAGGAAAGCACAATTCCTTTCCATCAGGAAATGATCACTGTGCTGAAGGATAGCTGCCATTGGATGTCACCCTTTATAAGGGATTTTTGATCTGAATTCCCTTTCTGCTGTTCTACTTCATGAGGTTATCACGTTCATCTTGCATAACTTCTGCATTCTTTTCTGCACGTTTCGCCAGCACGCGCCTACTTCCTTCCCCAGGATCAGCGGTAAAAAGAATGAATAAAATATATTTACTGGTTGAAGGCAGAGAGACTTTACCAATTGCATCTCTCGCAGCTGGATGGTTTTAGGTTAATTTTCATCTTTGCCACTTTATCATATGATGTACTAAAATTTGAATGAACTGCATTTCTTGTGGCTAGAAAATCAAATTGGAGCTTTGTGCTCAAAAACTCTGCTCATTAAGTGGGGGAACACCCTTTAAAACAAAAAACCAACCCATTTTCTGTATCACCTTGTACTTCCCAAGCCCCAGGAATAGCTTTCCACAGTCCCTGTCGAACAATTCAGGATATGGTGCAGAGGGCTGCAGTAAATGGGAGGGAGGTCAGTGTAAACTGGGTTCCTTGCTTTAGGAAAGCAGATGTACTTTCTTGGATCACTCTCTGGTAGGCACAGAGCCACTGAATACAACCCACTATTCAATTTTTTAAGGCTTTTAGATTACTTTTCATATGCAAAAGGAATCAACACGTTCTTAATCTTCCTGTATAAACAGAACCGTTTAAGAACCCAATTTCAGAGAAACACAAAATGAAATATATTTGAATTTCTGGTATGACATTGTGTTAAAGGTCAGTGTGCTTACTGTAAATCAGGGGTGGACAGAAGATGTATCAGGATCTACTGTAGCATCATGTGGGTGATTTGCAGTAGATAAGCAAGGGGTCGTGACTCCCATTATTTAACAGTAGCAACAGCAAGATGACTTTTTCCATCTCTGTAAGGCTGCTGAAAATAAAAAATAAATAAAAAAGTGGAGTCTTATGCAACAACTATGGGCTCAGTTCATTTCTGGTATTGAAAGCATATTCCTTGGCTCAGAATATGGTCAGAGGCACTGTGTTCTTCAGTTTCAACTGTATGCTTTTCGCCCCCAGCTCTGGGTAATAGGTCTTGGGCTTCTAGTAAGCCAAAAACCAAAAAGAAGATTCTCCAAGCCTGGAGTTTGCTTACTCCTGAGGCATGAGACAATATAGGGGTGGTCTTCACTGTTTAGACTTCTGTGAAAATAATACTGAAGGGCCAATATCTCCTAAGTATTCATCGCTGTGACAACGTAACAGTAGCAGGGTTAGGTAGTTGGATATGCAGGATTTCATAACCTCTTCACTTTAGCTAGCATCTGACTCCTAATGATCTTTTAATGAAGCCCCTAAATTTTTTTTAAATGTGGTGAGGGAGGATTGATCTTTGGTCTATCAACCCTCTTATTGTAGGGGAAATGTGTGAAATAGCACTGGTGGGATGGTAGGGAGCGTTTTATATTTTTATCCCCTTTTGAGTTTGATTCTGATCCCCAAAGCCGTAGAAAGGCAAAACAGAGGAAGCTTTTTTCTTGGACTTGCAGCACAAGCCTGTGCATGCCTACTCAGGAATAAGTTCCATTGAGTTCAATGGGACTTATACCCAGATGAGAGTGTATGCAATTGCAGCCCTAGTAAGCAACTAAAAGGAATGTTAGAAACATCAATACCTCAGTTTGGCCACAAGAAGGAACCATAGCTTATGAGATATGCCCAAAGAAAGATTCTGGCATTGCTCATAGGGTGGTTTTTTAAAAAAGACTGTGCCACCCCTTTCCACCTGCCTGACCCCTCCTCCATCCAACTGTAAAAACTTAAAAAGACACAAAACTTGTATTCAACGAAGTGAAGATTTTTAGATGTATGTAAAACTGTTCACAGTTTGGAAAAAGTAAATGGGGAACCTTTGTCAGGAGGCAACTAGCACCCAAACTTTGTTTCTTAAAAAAGTGGCTTGGCAGCTATTGATTGTTCAGCTTTTTCTGCTATTAGCTGAGATGTAGCTCTGTCCTGGGGTAGCATTGATGTGCTGGGATGCCGCATCAGATCCTGGGAAGGGGACACACTTTGCCCTAAAAACAGCTCAAGGGTTCATGTACGGCAGTTGCTACCAACCATTTTGGATCCATGGGAAGATTTGGAAATTGAAGAAGCTGTCGTTGACACAGCCCACCCCCAGTACAACCACACACACACACATGCCCTGCAAGCAGTTAGGCTTAAAAAAAGTGTGTTAGCTTTTTCAAATCTAATTTGGGGGTGTGGGTTTGATCTTCCTGGAGAGTGTAACTGGGAGGTTAACCCTTTCTTTCCATCTGCTATCTCCAAAACGACCAGTCCGCTTCCCTCTCCCCAGCAACACCTAAAAGAAGCTGTCTCTTAAGAGCCAACAGAGGGGTTGATGTGTTAATCAGTAGCAACAAAAACCAACAGAGGATTTGGTGGTACAATACAGTACTTTAAAAATGAACAGATTTGTTGTGATAAAATCTTCTGTCACAGAAGAGCCTGTTTCCGATGCAGTGATATCTTGAGAGAGCAGAGGGATATCTATTTAATTAATTGGCTTTGTTATTTCCGGGGGGTTCATAAAAAAGAGAATGAAACAATAAAATTGTGAAAAATGCACAATAAACAACAACTTCAGTAAGTTCATCAGTATATTGGTAAAAATACCACTCCCAAAATGCAAAATAGTATCAGGGGAGTGTAGGTGACCACTGTGCTCTTTGTCTTATTACATCCAACAGAAAAGGAGTGTCTGAATGGGTCACTCCTTATCAGAGGGAATGTCTCCTGCTGCCTTAGCAGGTGAAAATAAGACAGGCAAATACTTAATTTTATTTATGCTGTCTAATTTTAAATTGCTGTTATGGCCTAATCTGTATTGAAATTGTCCTTTGTCCTTTGTTTTTTTCCGGTGTTATGCTTCGCTGACTAGCTGTACGAGTTAATCTGGTCTGTGACCGTTTAATAAAATTTGATTAATAAGACAGTGCCTTCAGAAACCCTTTTTGGGCAGGGTGCTTGAACCGCTCCAATCACTCTTAAATGAAACTAGTGGCAATGATCTATTTCCATTTAGTTTCAGGCATGGAAAATGCTCTGGTCACCCATGAGAATGATCTCTGCAGGAGGGGAGCAAGTGGAAGGTGACACTGCTCAGTCTCCTGAACATCTCAGTGGAGGCTGTTTGTGTTGACTTTTAGGTGCCTAGGCTTCCGGTGGGGAATGTGAGCTGGCTGAAAGAATGCACCAGCATAGAAAAATAGCATTGTTTGGCTTTGTGTCTACTTAATTGGTTTTATATTTGTGTTTTTATTAGTTATGCATCCTCCTCTGTACTACCCTGAGCAGTTAAAAGTACTGGGGGTAGCGGTGAAGCATTCATAATGCTATTTTGCTGTGTGCTGCCCTGATAGTGAAGATCCCTTGCCGAGCCCAGCCTAAACTATAAGTATTTATAACTGAGAGAGAAGATTCAAGTACCTGACAACACCAAGATTAATAAAATATTCTGAGGTACAGATAATTTTAATATCTCAGGGACAATTCTATATGTGTTCTCTTAGTCCTTATGGGATCCCTGAAGGAGCAGGAGGTGCACTAAATAAGAGTTCCCATATCTCTTTAGTCCTGTCAGTAATTCAGAGTTCCCTGTTTTGTAATGAGTTGACTTCTGGTGCACCTTTACAATGGGATAACTAGGATGCCATGCGTCATTCAAGGTGTGCATACACAAATAGCTGTAATTTCCCTTTAGTGTCACTGATGAATTGGATCCTTTTCTCTACAGCATGGGATAATGCCACCTGTCAAACTCCTTCTCAGGAGGATGTGAGGTTTTAATCTGGTATATTGTTTACCAGAAGCTCTGAAGGTGAAAAGTGCTCTTTAAGCGTTCCTAATTAATCTAATAGCTAGTTGTACCTGGTAAGGATTTCGCCTTGTGATTTCATTGCAGCCGTAACATGTGCATCCTTGGGTGTGGCTGTTAGAGGTCACGTTTTCTGTTCCTCCAGTTCCAATAATAGCTTTGTTTATCCTACTTGTGTTTGGTGTCTTTGCTTTAAAAAGAACAGGCATAAGCTGGACCTGCCTTGAGGTTTAGCCAAATAAATAAGGCAGAATGCTCCAAAGTATGTGATAAAATTAACAGTGCAGGACTCCCCTTTTTCTTTCATAGCTTGATTTCACTTTGAAAGGAATATTCCATCATGTTATTAGAAACATTTATACCATATGCTCAAATATTGAAGAGGACAATGTTTAGTTGGAAAAGCTGAACTTCTGGCCTTCTGTGACTATCAGGAGTATATCTTGTCCCAGGAAACCTGCCCCTAATCATTAAATTTAGGTATAGTGCTGCTCTGCCTTCACATACTTTGTCCTTGGTCAAGAAAATTCAGGGTGAGGTGGAGAATAATCTTATGGGATTAATACCTGCAAGCAATGTATTATCATTTCCCATTTCATAAAGACTTGCTTCTGTCTCCTCTTTCTCTCTTTGTGGTTTAGAGCTGAATAGCCAGCCACATGAAGAAAGGTCAAGAGTTGTAAATTCTCCATTTGGAGCAGAGATCCAAATTAAGCATTAGCTAAGTTTATTGAGTTATTGGACACAGCAGGGAAAGGGGGCTCAAGACAGACACCATAAAAGAAACCAAACTGGTCTGTCCAATCTTGGAGTACAGTGGTACCTCAGGTTAAGTACTTAATTCGTTCCGGAGGTCCGTTCTTAACCTGAAACTGTTCTTAACCTGAAGCACCACTTTAGATAATGGGGCTTCCTGCTGCCGCCGCGCTGCCGGAACCCGATTTCTGTTTTTATCCTGAAACAAAGTTCTTAACCTGAAGCACTATTTCTGGGTTAGCGAAGTGTGTAACCTGAAGCGTATGCAACCTGAAGTGTATGTAACCTGAGGTACCATGGTAATTTGATAAACTGTCAACGAAAAGTAGCTGCGTCGGATTTAGGGTGGTGCGGGCAGCTGAAGAGGTGCAAAATAGAGAAGGTCCATAATTGAGAAGATCCATTTGGGAGTGCCCAATTTTGGCCTTACTCTCCTCTGAAAGAAGTAGACACTTGTATGAGGGAAAGCTATCATGAATTTGAAAGAACTGACAGTCTGCCCAGGAAAAAGTGTGACGTTAACCAGTGGGGTGTTATTGGCAAACCAGTCAGTTTTTTGGAGGTGGAGGTAGGATACTCTGCATGGAAGCATAGCAAACCATGAAGTACTCCTGACACCTTGACAGGTACAATACAGAGATGGAAGGATCAAAAGGAGTGAAGACAGGGTGAGTCCTTGTGTTAGGCAGGATGGTTTCTCTAGGACTATATTGGCTTGTATATCTCTCACACCTTCTGTCTTGGTAGGAGCAAATCAAGGGTTGTCGTCCATGACATCTTACTTAAAGTAGACCTATGGAAATAAATGAACCTAAGCTAGTCATGTCCATTCATTTTGATGAATCTGCTCTCAGTATGACTAACATTGTATACATCCCTGAGTGCTTATGAGGCCTGAAAAACAACTTAATCTTGAAATCACTGTCTTGCTCTCCTTTGGGAGGAAAAATGAGAAATACATTTAAGAGACAAAAAATAAGTCAAAATTGATTAAGAAAATGTCTCTAAGGAAATTGAGCTAGGGATAAGCTTTACACATATCCCCCAAATGAATGTGCATACATATTTTTTTACATGTATCACAAGCGATGCTGTATTCAAGGAAATTTTTATCACTAATCATCCTGAACCCTGTTTTGCACTACTTTGGTTTGCTAAGTGTCTGGTGGTCTTTTATCTCAAAACAGCACCATTCAAAAATATAAAAAAAATCCCTCTGTATCTTCTAAATTTGGTTTGATTCGGTTAATTTCTTTCTTGGACAAGAGACTACAGGTACCTCAGGTTACATACGCTTCAGGTTACAGACTCCGCTAACCCAGAAATAGTACCTCGGGTTAAGAACTTTGTTTCAGGATGAGATCAGAAATTGTGCTCCGGCGGCACAGTGGCAGCAGGAGGCCCCATTAGCTAAAGTGTTGCTTCAGGTTAAGAACAGTTTCAGGTTAAGAAAAGACCTGCGGAACGAATTAAGTACTTAACCCAAGGTACCACTGTATTATTTCATGCAGGATAAAATACTTTTCATGTTCAGATCAGAATCATTTTACAAATAATCACATTTAAATACAAGTTACTGTATAATTTGTGTATTTGGATTAAGGAAATTTTCTTATAGGCCAGGACTTAATATCAGAAAATCCCAGGTCAAGAACTTTTGAATGGTGATTCCCCTAATTTCATGTGTACCAACCTGTAAAAAGCTGTTGAGTATTTTTGGAACACTTTTTAAACCACACAATGGAAAGCAAATATGCTAATGTCAGACACAGCGTTTTAATCTATAATTGATCTCCTGAGTTTCAATCTTATACAGTTTAACCGAACCTAAGTTGTTGTGTTTTTTTTAAAAAAAAACAACCCACATCAAATATTTTCTTTCCCCAACCCTGAACTAGAATGAAACCTGAAATGTTGGTTGAAAATCTCTGTTGGACCAAAATGAATCTTAAACAAACTCTTTTTTGTTCTCTTTTATTAACAAAAACCAAACCAAAACTATTATGAGCATTGTTTCCAAACTCAAAGAGTAATCCCTTTCGATATTTGCATGTAGGGTTACAATGTGCAGATATTATTGAGGTGGAGAAAGGACATGGCACACCCTCTGTTTGCCCTTGCAGAGAAACAGGAGTCAGAATGATATCTACTCCACCTCCAACCCTGGAATGGACCCTGCCTGGGAATTGGCACACAAGCACATCCATTGTATCCCCCGCAGTGAGCAGGCATTAGCCCTCACAAAAGTGGGGCAGCAGTTTTATTTGGGTTTATTTATTTAACAAAAATTATGTACTGTTTGACTGTAAGAGAACCTTTTAAGTGGTTTACACAAATATAAAATAAAGCATGAAAGTTCTCAGCAGGAATTTGAAAACATTCAAAAGACGATTTAAATCAACAGTAGGATAGGCTTACATAATCAGAAATGTTTTAAGCCAGCACTAAACAGAGAACAGTGCAGTGAAGGCGCCTGCCTGCCTTATGTTAGTTAATAGGCAGGTAGTTCCCATAGGTGTAGGTGTTGCCATATTAAAATATTAATTTATTACAAGCACTGAATGGATATTATGTGGCACCCATAACACAGCCAATTCTACAGCTTGAAGCAGGTGGGTGGGCATATATTGGATCACGTCCTAAGAGGTTAAGGGCTTTATAATGAAGAGTAACACCCTGAACTTTGCCTGGTAGGAAATGGGCATCCTGTGCAGATCTCAGAGCAGAGGTGTTATGTTCTGCAAGATTGTAAAGCCGTTTGGACAGAAAAAAAAGAATAATCGTCCTCAATTGTCAGGCCAGCAGGCTTGTGCTAAATTGCAGCCTGGAGGCATGGATGTTTTTGCCTTGCTGAAGGGAGCTGTTGCTGTGTAAATGCCACAAGGCTTTCTGTGATCTTATTCTCATCTCCCTCCATCTGTCCTTCGCTAGAGGCCAGGTTTGAAGAATTGCACAACCATTTCTGTGTTCCCAAAGGGGCTTTGGCCACGTTTCCCAAATATTCCCCACCTTCCTGCCAGGGCTGTATGGGAAAACCATTTTTTGAAACAGAGAGTAGTTTCAAAAACAGCATGTGAGGTCTGATGTTCAAAGGCAATATCCCCCAGGGTGTACACAAGCCCTTTGATGTGCTTAAAGTAGCTCTTTGGATCCAGACCACAATGTGGAAATTGAAAAAAATGGGGAGGGGGTTTTGCAGGGGAACGTTCTGGAATATTGCATCCTCAGGTTACAGTCTGAGATGCACTTTTCTTACGCATTGGCATAATAAATCAGGGACCAAATTAACTGTTTTCAAGGACAGTGTGCCGCAATGCAAGTCAAGCAAGACTGTAAAATGGAAGCAACCTACATAACGTAATGTGCTTCCCCCCGCCCCACACAGACAAGAGAGCAAGAAGAACGGCGTGCTTGCATTTGTGTAGGTGCAGCAGGTGTCTGATGGATGGTTTACGTTATCTCCTGCTCCTACTTCTCTTTGTCTCTCACTTATTCCCTCCTTTTGTTCATTTAGATTTAAATTTACTGAAATCTTCCTACGTTTTCTTTAAAAAAAATGTTTTTTTAAGAGCGAGCATGTAAATCCTAAAATAGCTAACATCTGGTGAGTGGGTGCTTTGTACACACCATACAGTTAAAGCACATACCCCACCACATCCCAAAATCCTGCTAAGTCCCCAACCTCCCCTTTCTCACTTCAGCTTGTCCTGGTGTGTACCAGTCATGGCTGGGATCCTTTTCCTCATCCTTGGTGTCCTTTCAGTTCATGACAGTGTCCTTCCTTCAGCCCACCTCAAATGCCACCATGTGTACTGCCCTGGCCCCTCCATGATGGAACTGTTGTCGGTTTAGCAAGGCAGGATTCTTCCTACACTTACAAGACCAGAGGGAGTTGGGCTGGCACAAATGGCAAAGTTGGGAGCAGTCGGTGGGTGGTGCGCACCCACATCCCCCCACCCATACACGGTTTGAGCCATTGCCCATTCACCCAAATGCCTGAAGAGAGCTTCTATGTCCTCACCAATCAGGACCAAATGGCTGACTTAGAGACCCTTTAAATGCTCCCTTAGCCAATTTGCTTTGAAGTGGGAGAAGCTGTAGCTCAGTGGGAGATCACACACTTCTTGTGGAAAAGATCCCCAGCTCAGTTCCCAGCATCTTCAGGGAGGGCAGGGTCAGTATAAGCTTACAGTATGAGACAGCTTTGTGCAAGTCAAAGGGAAATGCATTATTTTAAGAGAATATATGCAAGGAAAGGCAATATTCTTACAGCACCAGAGCCCTGAGAATTGGTAACCAATAGTTTTGTACAGTGGTACCTTGGGTTAAGAACTTAATTCGTTCTGGAGGTCTGTTCTTAACCTGAAACTGTTCTTAACCTGGTACCACTTTAGCTAATGGGGCCTCCCGCTGCTGCTGCTGCTGCTGCACTGCCGTCGTGCGATTTCTGTTCTCATTCTGAAGCAAAGTTCTTAACCCGAGGTACTATTTCTGGGTTAGCGGAGTCTGTAACCTGAAGCGTCTGTAACCTGAGGTACCACTATACTGAAAACCAGGGGTGGACAGAAGGCAGGCTAGGATCTCATAGTAGATTTCTGAGCAATGATTTATGTTATTTCAACAAGAGTTTCTGATGCCCAGTTGTTTTAACATTTAGCAACAACAAAGGGGCACCTTTTCCTCCTTAAATTCAGCTGCTTAAATGCAGGAAACTTGCAGGGCATTCAACTAATTTTTACTCAGAGTAGACTGATTGCGATCAATTGACCAACCATAGCCATGTTCATTCATTTCAATGAGTTTGCCTTGAATAAAACATAGTTGAATGCCATTCCTAGAATGGACTTTTGTGGGGAAGGATTATGAGTATGGTTCATTCTGGTACTGAAAACAAATTATTGAACTCAGAATATGCTCAGAGGCACCCTGTTCTTTAAATCTAATTGTATGCCTTTTGAACCTTGTTTTGGTTGGTAGATCTTGGACTTCCGGTAAAGAAAGAAAGAAAGAAAGAAAGAAAGAAAGAAAGAAAGAAAGAAAGAAAGAAAGAAAGAAATGTTTGTGTATTTGCATCTCAGAACTGGGTGCTCCTTGAGCATTTTTGGGAAACCTCTTTTTGAGACAGTGGTGTTGCAAAAGAGACTGTTTCCTTGTCTCAAGATGAATGCCGGAACTCAGATTTCTGAAGAATCCATGTTTTATGGATTGTGACATCTGTTTAATACTGAGCCATAGCAGCTTGCCATTTAGCAAGAGTAATCTGTGGAAATTAGGGAATTGAGGAAAACTCTCTTCTTCTCTTGCAACTGTATGCCTTTAAAGTATTGTAAGTAATATGCTGCTGGGACTCTGAAAACAGTTTTTTAAACCCAGTGCTTCAAATACCCCACCTTGAAATATTTCCTATGAAAGTACTGTTTGTAAATACTGAAACAAAATACAAGAGGCTTGTGGCACCTTAAGGACTATTAGGGTGGCATAATTTTTCATAGACTAGAGTCAGTTAAGATACTAAAAGGCTTAGTTTTTGCTGCTGCAGCCTATGATAGCTACCTCTCTTTGTTCTGTAGTATATTTTGTGGCCTCTCACAAATCCTCCCATGAAATGAATGGGAAAATTGTGTATTCCTGAACTCATCCCTCATATTTTCCTCTTGAAGCTGAAACTCACTGCTTTTATTTGGCAAAAACAAAAAAAACCCACCTCCTGAAGTATTCATTCTCGTATCAGCAAAGGTGAATTCACCCAAAGGTGACTTCCTTCTATGTGACAAAGCTATGGCAGGTGAGTTGCCATTTGGCTGAGTCATAATTTGTAGTGCTTTCCTACAAAAGCACTCAGGGAATTCCCTTCTGAGAAATGTTCCCATATCCTGAGGAGGAAGATAGTTGTACAAAAAGCTTGACCTTTTAAAAAGTATGACACACTCTTTATGCTATGTGGTGCAATGATTATGAGCCCATGACTGGGAACTGGGACTGTTGGCTGCTGTTCCTTGCTTGTACGGATAACCTGGTGCAGTTTTGATTCCATCAAACTGATGTCTAAATTCCCATTGATTGCAGTCATCTTGGGGTTGTACTATCACTACTGTTGATTACATAATGTTGTAGTTTTCATGTCAGCCTGGAACTTCTACGCCTAAATGCGCATCTATGCACCTGTGTTCTAATCATGTGTTCCATCCCCAGTCAATTGTGAGACATGACAATGCACTCTCTCACCCATTCTCCTTGTGTCACATATCCCATTTCTGACTGTGGGGGTACCATATATCTGCACCCAAAAGTCAAATTCTCAGTTTGTGGTGGGGCAGTTTCCTCCCCTTCTGGCAATAAGGCTCCACTTTCTATCAAAGGATATCAATTACACTGTGTTTACAGTCTTACTGTAGCTGTTTTAGATTTCCTGTCTTATTGCTGATGGTTTTTGAGAGACTATGACAAAACAGGGAAGGGAACCTCTTTGCTCTCTAGGGCAATGACTGTGGGGCAGCAAACCATGTGCAGGTTTTTTTTTCATAGCTCCATGTGACAGCCATCCTCTTGTGGCAAGTAATTTGAGTGCAATGGCTCACCAGGAATTGTCTCCACTTCTCTGCCAATGTTCTCTCTTTTTTAAAAAAAAATTGCCCCATTCACATGGTAGGACGCTGTCTACAAATGCCTTGTATTTAGGGGCACATCTTCTGCACAGAGCAATTTTGAAATACTTGTTTTACTGAACAAAGCAAGAACCAAATCCATTACTCTTCAGTATTAACAGGAGGTTTTCAAATAGCTGGTGATGGCTTTCACCATGTCAGTGCAGTGGGTGGGATCATGTGGGCCACAGAAAAGGGGTGGGGAACTGGATCTGGCCAAAGGGACAAACCTAGAAAAGCCAACAGAAGCAGAGAGGTTGGATGATGTTTTTATGTGGCAGGTGCAGTGTAGTTTGAGGAAAACAAATGCACATCTGTGGGGAGGAAGTCCACAATGGAAAATGCCCTCTAATTGCACCATGCATAATTTGGAGTGTCAGTGTAGTGTAGTGGTTAGAGCAGGGGTCCGCAACCTAAGGCCCATGGGCTAGAAGCAGCCTGTGGAGGTTGTTTGACCGGCCCATGAGCCGCCCGCTCGCGCACTGCACTAAACCAGCGCAGCATGGGGACTCGCTTCCACAGTACCAAAAATCATGTCTGTGCATGTGAAGATGGTGAAAATTGTGGGCGCATGCACTCACGATCTGGCCCACGGAGGGATCTCCGTGGGACCGATCTGGCCCAGGCAAGATAAACCTTGCTGACCCCCGGGTGAGAGGGTCAGACTAGGACCTGGAAGACCAGACTTCAAGTCCCCACTTGGCCATGAAATTAACTGAGTGAGTCAGTCATGGCCACTCTGCCTAGTCTACTCCACTCATACTGGTGGGTCTTCGCTTCCCCTGCTCATCATCAACTTTGGATGATTCATCTATGCTCTTAGAATTCCATATTGCAGTGCTAACCAGAAGCATGTTTCAGTAAACATCTGGGAGAAACAGTCAGCCTTTGAACCAAGTGTGAACGTTATATATTTTAATGGGATATTTTTATATCTATATTCTAACTTGAATGCCTCAGTGCAAGGTGGGGCAGGATTCAAAAGCAAATAAGGTAAATGAATCACTATTCCTCTTCTGCCAACAGACAAACAAGATTTGGGGAGGGCCCTGTGCAGGAGCCCATCGGTGGTGTCACCTTGACCATTGAGGAAGGAGGAACAGCGAGGGTGGGGTGCTCGGACTGAGAAAACACCCAAGTATTATTTGGGCAAAAAACTTGGAGAGGCACCTAAACTTTTTAAATATTAAGGCAAAATATTACAAGGTACCTTTTGGTATCATGTGAACTTGGACAAAGCATATTTTGTGCATGTGAATTCATATTTGCCATTCACAATGCTGACAGACTTTCTTTGTAGCGATGCAACCATCTAAAAAAACCAGGGGAATTTTCACCACACTGTCAACATGCTTGGGCATTACCCAGCTGTTCAGGGGATGCATTCAAGTTGCCAATTCCACCTTTTCCTCTTGAGTTCCTTTCTTCTTTCACCACCTCTCTTACACACACACACACAAACACCACATTTTCACATTTGTTTCAAGCATTTCTTATTGAATTTGATTGTCTGCACTTCTTTTGCTAATTACGTTTTTTTCCCCTCTCCCTTTTTTAAAGGTTGCATTATTTAAAGTATTTTTTAAAATTAGTTTTCTTACCTGCCCTTCACTGTAAGCTTCCAGGGCTGTTTTAAAAAATCTATACATTAAAAAAATGTATGAATACTGTCATGCTGTAGTTTCCTTAGCTGCTGTGAACTACAGTGTGACAGCAAATGGGGCTGTCAGCATTTTTGGACCATCACAGCAGAATCAGAGAGTGAGGAGACGTCAATAGAACTGGTGATGGAGGCAGGCAGGTGGTTGGGTGGCTTTGATGAGAAGTAAAGGAACGGGGTGGGTGGCTTTGGCGAGGAGTAGCTTCAATGAGGACTGAAGGGAGGCAGCAGGTGGCTTAAGTGAGATAAAAGTGAGGCAGTGGGTGACTTTGGTGAAGGAGATTGTGGCAGGTAGGTGGAGTTGGTGAGTGCAGTGAGCAGGGGCACAGGCCCTAGTTACCTAGTATAATCACACATACTTCACACTTACTTCACACTTTACTTCATTCTTGAAAAGCAAATCATTTCTTCTAGTTTCCCCTTGATTTTTCTAAATTGACCATTTGTGCTTGAAGTGCCATGGAAGCCCGCTAAGCATCCTGGATCTTATTGATCTATCACGTGAGGAGAGAATTCAGAAGAAACTGGAAAGCACAAAAAATATTGACAAGTCTCTGAGAATGGCTGATCAGATGGCTCAGAGAGATTACAAGTGTGCAGTGTTACTAGTGCCATGGTAAAAATAAGGCCCTCAAGTGCAGCTACACATTTGTTTTGTCAACCCTGCAATCCAGGTTTCAGTTTTCTGATTTTACTCTTATTGATTGATGCAAATTGCTTTGGTTAGGCTTTTAAATGAGTGCAGGATGCAAAATTTAAAACATAAATGCCTGTTCCCTCCCCACCAAGGTGTGCCTGGCTTCTTCACTATACAGTGGTACCTCTGGTTACGAACTTAATTCGTTCTGGAGGTCTGTTCTTAAGCTGAAACTGTTCTGATCCTGAGGTGCGATTTCGCTAATGGGGTCTCCCGCGGCATGGTTTCCGTTCGCATCCTGGGGCAAAGTTCACAACCAGGAGCAGTTACCTCCGGGTTAGCGGAGCTCATAACCTGAAGTGTTCGTAACCAGAAGCATTCATAACCAGAGGTACCACCGTACAGCTTTCAGCGAATGCTGAAGACACACCTTTTTAGCCTGGCCTTTGACACCAGAAAAGTTTTTTCAGAGCCTACCTTATTCTTGGGATTGTAATCTATTTTAACTGTTTTTAATTTTAACCCACCCTGGGACCTGTTGGTGAAAGGCAGGTAATAGGTTTAACAATGAATAATACAGTTTAAAAAGGCAAATGCTTCCAAGATCATATTGACAAATCCAGTACTGATCCCCAGGTATACCCATTGGATGTTGGCTCAGGGTAGTGTTGTTGTTTTGTAGGGAATAGGAATGCAATATTATACCAGGGTATAAAGAATTGCAGCATCTCCTCAAAAATATGTTATATCTGTATTCACATTGTGTTTGAAAAATTTGCTGAACCACTCCTAGAGTCCTTGCACTTGGCCTGCATTGGTGCTTTCTGGAAGCAGCCACATGGGAGTTCATGAAGTACTATCACCTATGATATGTTGTGGTTTTCATCTGTTTTGTCTTTCTGCTTTTATCTTTTTTTATGTGTTAACTGGCCCATGTGCCCTGCTGCTTGCCCCACCTCAGTTCCTTCCATTTTTCACATTTGGCCAGAACCCCTTTCTCAGCTACTATATTTTTCTCCATAGGTTCATATTCTCAACAGAAAAGAAGCAGACCGCTTCACATTTTAAAATGAACTTCCATTGGGTTTCTTAAGAACAGATTGTCCCATTGAGCTTTGAATATTTTCTATTCTAAAGCAACAGCCCTTAGCATTTGACTAGTGTGAGTGCCAGCCATTTCTCGGAACATTTTTCTTTGATTCAGTCGTTTGAAGATTGGGCTATAAGTGAGTAGAGGCTTTCAGACATAGTCTGATGAATATAAAGAAACAGCACAGCGAAATTGTTTCTTCTTCCCTTTTATTGTGGGCTTTTATGTTTTCCTTAAAGATCTAGAAGTAGACTTTAGAAAGATTTTAGCAGTGTGTCATTTGGGGCCTGATCTTAACATTAGAATGTAAAAAGAGACCTGCTGGATCAGGTCAATGGTATTGAGAAATCTGCAGTGTGTTGGACACCCAAAAATATAGTTTTTACCTTTTGGAAATAATTATGAACTATTATTTGGTGATTGGAAGGGAGAATATATGTGCAATTGTAAAGCAAGAAATGTTTGCTTTAAGATCCACTCATTCAAACCATTTGAACCATTCTAACCATTCAGTTTTCTTTATGACTAAAAGAAAGTGGTTTCTCTTGTGTGTTCTTTTTCTAAGAAGCAGTTATATGTGGGAGTAGTATAACCAGACAGGAAATCTCATTGTAGCTATGTATAGACCACCACAGTAATATCCACACCTAAAATTAGAGGCTGACTATTATAAAAGGAAACAGGTAGAAGGAGGCATTCAGTGGTTCTAAAACAAAGCAAGAACACAGAATTTCTTATTTATCTGAGTACGGATAGCTTTTTGCCATCCTGAATTCTTGCAGGATTTGTTTTCAGGTACTCCACAGTGATCACAGGTCTTTTCCATTGGTAATCATGCTTTTGAAGACTGCCTTCAAAGTTAAGATAGGGCCAAGCTAGGTTTCTTCAAACAGGACTACTGCTTTTGCGCAAGGCCAGTTTGACCATACAGATGGGGTAGGCAGAAGCAACACAATTCAAGGGCTATGCTAGAAGCAATGTCTAAATCTGGACTTTTGTGCTGCTTCCAGCACAGCTGGCTTCCCAAAATGCTGTGTGACATCTTGGGAGGTACTCTTAGTTCAAGCTGGGCCAACCTCGCCCTGTATGTGGCGGAAAGAGAATGTGAGCTGGCCCAGGCTTTGTGCTCATCCTTGCTGTGATTCAACTTCCAACCCTCCCTTCCTATTATAACTTTGGCTTCCTGTTGTGTTTCACTGCCAGCCAACTCCTAACCATTTCTACAGTTTCAATGCAGTCTCTCCCCCCCACCCCAGGATATTGAGGGTGGATGATGGTAGGAATGCAAGGGGAGAGAACCAAAATATGAGCCAAAAATATGAGAAGGTGGGAGTTTAACTGCAGTGGCAAGTGAAGGAAGAAGTGTAGGCACCTATATTTTTTCTAAATTTTCAGCCTATATTCTCTTAAGGCGGGGGTGGCAACCTTTTTCAGCTCTAGGGACACATTCCCTTCTGGACAACCTTTGTGGTGTGAGAGGGCATCACAAGCCAATGATCAGAAGCAAAAGTGGGAAGAGTAAATGTTATCTTTGGATAGTAGGCTGGTGAGGGTTTGGCTTGGGAGAGTATGTAGCCTAGGGAGTGGTTTTCTGGCCAGATAGAAAGGTCTGTATTTGGTCCTTGAGCCCGAGATACCCGCCTCCCTGTGCTAAGGGCTTATTTGTTAAATGTAATTTCAGCTTCAGCAGTGGCCTGCAATAATTCAGAGGTTCAGATCTGACCATAGAGGACAATGTGTTATCCAGTATTAAGCTAGAAATACAAGAATGCAAGATGTGGTCCATGTATTAGAAGCTTGTTTATGTCTTCATTGTCTTTAATTCTGGTTCACTGAATGTTTGATGCTTCTTTTTCTTTCTTCCCATAGCTGCTGAATGTTGTCAGCTACCTAGCGCAGCAGAATCCACGGATGCTTATACTGGGGCGCAAACACATGCTGAAGAAATCTGCTCAGTGGCACAGAAATGATATGGCTGCTCTGCAGAAGAAAGCACACTTCTTCTTTACTGAAAACCTGTATGTTCTGATGTTTAACAATGTCATCTTCAGAAACATTTATACTGTACTAGATTCAGGTTGTAGCTTTAAGACACTTTGATAAGCAGACCCTGAGTTTGATCATTTAAGGCAAATGTTTTTAGTTATACAAGCAGTACATTCTTGATGGGTTGCATTTCTTAATTTTGAACTTCTCTGCAATATTTAAATCCTTTCCCCAGCCCAAGGTAATATAAAACAAATGCAGGTCTTTTGTTGTCGCTGTTCAGTAGTGCAGCTTTGCCTTGTAGGTATTTAATCAATGATCAGCTACTTTGTATTCCCAACCACAGTTGAACACAGTAAGTGTGCCATCCTAGCCATTAAGGCCAAGCAGCCGACGAGGTGTTTATCAGACTAAGCTGAGCTCGTTAAAACATGCCTCTCTCATCCAAAAGATCGAGCAAATTGGCATCGGCGAAATTGTCCAGAACTGCTAGATGAGCAGCCTGTGATAGAGAAATTAGGTTGACTTGAGCATTCAGCCAAAAGATCAAACACCTCTCATTATCCATTTAATCTCTTTCTCTAATACTTTCTCCTCCTTACATCCATGTATAGTTCATTCTGGAAACACAATGAAATGAAGCAGATACAGTGGGCTGTACCCAACTAATTCAAAATGTACCCATTAAAATTAATGGGCCTAATTCAGCCATGTCTGTTAATTTCAATGGGTCAATGATTAACATTGGCTACAACCTTGTATCTTGTGTTAGGACATAGCCTTGATTTACTATTAGGTGTTGGCAGTGCTCACATGCACACTGGGAAAAATTACATTTCTCATCACATGGAAGCGTCTGTCAAAACAGAGAAGATAAAAGAGAAGCTTGAATACTATTTATTACTTACGTCTGCTGGGTGTCTCATAAAATGAGTTCTCTAGTCTGAAGGTTGTATTAAAACATAATACAATAAAAAGTGTCATAGACTTTAAACATCCAGCTCAACATAAAACTCAAGTACAAAAAATCCATCATACTAAAATGCGGTATAAATCACAGGAGCTAAATCACTAATAAGGGCTAAAATAACATGACCTTAAAAGGCTGGAGTGTGTGTACCAGAAGGACAGCAATGGAGGGGAGATTCACTAGGGACAGCATTGCTTACCAGAGCGAAAACAATGAAAAGGCTCTTTCTCTTATGGTTATTATTTAAACTTCAGATTGAGGAGGTGCATGTAGTAGGTGTCTCAGTCTTCGCCATTAAAGGCTTGGGCTGGTAGGTATCCTACCTGGTATTGAAGTTTCTAGTTGTGTAGAATTTTATAGGTCAAAGCTGGCACTTGGAATTGGGCCCAAAATTGATTCCAGAATCAGTTAAGCCAAGAGAGAAGCAGAATATCCTGAAATGCTTAACAAAGAGCACTCAACAAAGCTTTACCTATTTCAATTACCTCTGGTCATAAAACAACACAGAATTAGCATACAGTGTTATTTTTGCAGTAAACTCTATAAACCTTAATAGCTTGCCTTATTTTAGTACAATTGAATGTGCTTCTGTAAAATTTTGAAAATAAATCCGCTGTGAAACTGAGAGGCACAATTTTATTAAATGGTTAAATTTTGAAAGTTATCCAGCAGACTAGGTGTGGGTAATCTGTGGCCCTCTGGATGTCACTGGACTACCAACTCCATGAGCCCTAGTAAGCATGGTCAGTTGTCAGAGGATGGGAGTTGTAGTCTTGCAGCAATTGAGGGCCATGCATTAGCCATCCCTGCAATTGCTGTTGTTGGCCTCTATCTGTTTTGAGAGACAGTGGAGTGCATCTCTGGGAAAGTGATCTCCCCAGGGCACAGGCCTGGGCAGTGTGTATGGAGGTCCTGGGCTGCCCATAGAAAAATACCCCCCCCCCAGCCTCATTGATGTGGTCCAAAGGAAAGCAGAGCAATATGCTTGGCTGCAGAAGTTGCTGGAAGGAGGCAAGTTGCCATCCAACAGTCTTAGGGACTCCACTCTGGATTTGTGTAGGGTTTACTCCTTAGCCTTATTTTTCTCCCAAAGATATCCAACAAGGCAGCAGAGGTTTAGGATCAGTTTTTTCCTTCTTTTAGACGGGCTACCTTCGCAGGTTGACAAGCCCCAGCTGCCCCTAACTTCCCCCTGCAGCACATGCAGAAACCACTATTGGTCTTGTCTGCTCAATCCACTGGAGCTTGTCTTTGCATACACAGGAAGTCCCTAACATGCTGAGGATTTGAGGCTAACCAGCTATCCTCACCAGGTTTACTAACCAATCAAAGCCATTACAGGGGTTGTGGCTGCTGTTGCATGCTGACAGCTTCTAGGAGCCACAGGTGAGAGCACAGATGGGGACCAAAGGTGGACAAACTGCCCCAGAAGCATGATGTATCCTCCACCAGAGGTACTACCCCTCCCCTGACAACCCCAAAATCCCTGTAATAGAGACTAAAAAATCCCTGGTGATTAAAGTTTGGATGATAGATTGTTTCTCATGCTGTGCAGAGCTACGCCTAATTATTTTATGTTTATATCTGATAGATGAAAAATAGTTCCTACTTAGAATTAGCTACATTTATGTTTTGGTTTGGATAGTTATTTTAGATTGCAAGCTTATATTGTATCAGATTATAGAGAAAAGAGGACAATGGTTTTCTATTTTTAAAAATACAATTTTCTTAAATGTGGATGTTAAAAATGTAGATAGGAAAGGGTCAAGCAACTTAGTACAGTCATACCTCGGGTTAAAGTAGCTTCAGGATGAGTATTTTCGGGTTGCGTGCTGTGGCAACCCGGAAGTAACGGAGCGTGTTACTTCTGGGTTTCGCCGCTCGCGCATGCACAGACGTTCAAAATGATGTCACGCGGATGCGTGGAAGTGGCGAATCGCAACGCGTAGACCCCTGTGTTCACTTCAGGATGCGACTGGGGCCCCGGAACGGATCCCGTTCGCATCCACAGGTACCATTGTAACTTCATAATTAACAAATGAGAACAGTTTAAATAAGCTCCTGAGCAGTTTTAGCAGTGTATGATGTTCCACCTTCTTTTTAAAGGTCTGAAGATGATCCATTCCTGCTCTATGCCACTCTTCACTCAGGAAGTCACTGTAGATTTGTTACCAGAGATCTATTACGTGATCATAAGGCTTGTCTCTCTGACAGTCTAACTCGACGGCTGTTCTTTAAATGGCAGCGGGGACATCAGATGGTGCTATCTGACTACATACCAGGAAAGAGGATAAAGTTTGAGGTATTTTTTATTTTAATGCACTCTTCCTGCTGATTTAGTTTTAGTAATGGAAATGGCTGCATGTGATCATCACAGAATAATAAACTGATTTAAAATATGATTAAATTATAACATCAATGGATTAAGTTGGTAATATGGAGTGGGTGTAATATTTACTGGCCATCCCCCAAAATAATTTCTTTGGGATTTTATTCCCGTAGTACCTATTCTGCTTACCAAACATATCTGTGCATGTATGTTTGGAGATGTGCAACACATATATTTTTATAGGAAGTAAAAACTAACAGTTATTTCTCTTTCTTTACTTAACAGTCTGTATTGAATTTTGATACAATCGTGCAGACCACAGGTAACACATGGCATATTCCCTATGATGACAACGTCTTGGAAAGATCTTCTTATGAAGTGCCTACAAAATGGCTTTGTCTTCAACAGAAATAAAGGATGCATTTCTCCGAAGAAAAATGTAGTGTTGTCTCAAATAAAGCAGATACTATGTACCTATTATGGAATTCATGTTCTGATGCAAGAGACCTGCATTTGATCAAACCCTGAAACTTGTCAACTCATATTTTATTTCTATAACATATTGTAAATGGTGGAGAATATTATATAGCCGATTTTAAAATTAAAAAAAAGTCATTTTTGATTTTTGTGTTAAAAAAATATTCCTGATTTTCACCAATGTCTCTATTTCAGATGTTTTGTTCTGATGACTTCTTTACCAGAAACTCCACACAGGTGCTTCTCTGCACCAATATTTCTCGGTTTATGATGAAGAAAGTGTTACCCACTTACTTTAGTAGTACTGCTCATATTCTCCCAAGTTCTCAGTTGGGCACCTCTGTGACTTCCTGCTGCTGCGGTTTTACTAGAGACGGTGGAGGGCATTCAGGTTATATACATGCCATTTGCAGGGTCCCACCACATTTTACCATGAAGTGAGCCTCCAAGAAAGATACACCAGAGAAGGGTTGGTGGTTCGGTGCTTCTGATTTTCATCAATGGGGCGCAATGAACAGCCCACAGTACAATATAAGGCATCATTAAAAAGGGACTAATGGGATGCGGGTGGCGCTGTGGGTTAAGCCACTGAGCCTAGGACTTGCTGATCAAAGGTCGGCGGTTCAAATCCCTGTGACAGGGTGAGCTCCCGTTGCTCAGTCCCAGCTCCTGCCAACCTAGCAGTTCGAAAGCACATCAAAGTGCAAGTAGATAAATAGGTACCTTCCTCTGGAGGGAAAGTAAACGGCGTTTCCATGCGCTGCTCTGGTTCGCTAGAAGCGGCTTAGTCCTGCTGGCCACATGACCTGGAAGCTGTATGCCGGCTCCCTCGGCCAATAAAGCGAGATGAGTGCCGCAACCCCAGAGTCGTCAGGGGTACCTTTACCTAAAAAGGGACTAACCTTAAATCTCGCCCTCAGTTACATTCACTAAAATGGGCACGTACTATGACAGATATTTTGATGGACCCTTACACTGTGCAGGCCTTAGAAACTGGGGGGGGGGGCTATTGCGAGCGAGGAGGCTTTTAATTCCCTGCACACGGAATAGAAGTTTTTCGCAGGCACAGGAGGCGCCCGCTTGAGCTTCGCGCATCCCTTCAGATAGCGGAGCCAAGGAGACGAAGGAAGCCTCGTCTTTGCGCATGCTCGAAAGCCTGGCGGTAGCTGTCGGGGGGGGGGGGAAGCTTTACACTACTCTCCGGCCCGCTCGCTCTTGCTGCGCTTGCGCGTCGTAGACAATGACTAAGGAGCAAAAGCGGAGCGGAAGTGAGTGGGAGACTGCACTGAACCTTGGTCGGCTGCGCCTGCGCGGGAACCTGTGACCCCGGAAGTACTCCCCGTTGCCCGAACTGCGGCTCTTGGAAGCTGCCCCTTGCATGCTGTGTCTGCAGTCGGTTCCCCCCCATCGCCGCTACGACCACTTTTCATCCTCCCGCTGACCATGTCCCGAGGCTCCAGCGCCGGCTTCGACCGGCATATCACCATCTTCTCCCCTGAGGGGCGCCTCTACCAAGTAGGTGAGTGTCTGGCAGGAACTGCCCCGTCACGGCCCAGGGCCCCGCCTCTCTCCGGCCCCATCGGAGGAAAGGGGCAAGGTGAGGGGAGCAGCCGCCCGCTCCCGTGTATTGGGAAGAGGGAGCACGTGATGGATATGCGGGGCGCCTCTGCCTCTCCCGTAGCCGCTTGCAGAGGGAAAGTGCCAGGAACGCGGTAGTCATGGGTCTCCGTGCAAGGTGCCTGGGCATCTTGTGAAATGGCAGGACCGCGCAGCGAAAAAGCTGTCTTTGTTTAAAAGCGAAACCGAAAGGAGTCTGCTGCAAAGGAGAATGCACCCCAGTGCTTGCGAAGGGGGGCATTATCGCTAGCCTTTTCATGACGAAGTTGCACTTGCTGAATATTCCCCTCCCATGACAACTATTGAAGTTTCAGCGCTCTTGATTTCTTTTGCATCAGATCACCCTGTTCGTTGCACATTTACGATAATTGGGACAGGGGATTGGAACGGGTTTCAGCTTAAAAAACAAAAGTAATCTCCCAGATGCTTTTGCAAAACTGAAGTGAAGAAAGAGAGTGTGAACCTTATGATTAGCAGCAGGACACTCCAGCATTGCAAAGTTAGTATGGACAAAAACACGTAACTCTGGAATGAGAGAGGTGTAAAACTATAGAAATTTGGTTATGTCAAATTCTCATTAGATCGAAATATGAAAAAAAAACCTAATGTATGCCCACAATGATTTCACGCTGTGTAACACTAAAAGTACTACTGAAGATGAGTAATCAGAGTTTGCATTTGGGAGCTTCTATATATGCTATGTAGCATTGTTGTCAAATCTCATGACTATGTTTAATGTACCATTTAGAGTATGCATTTAAGGCCATAAACCAGGGTGGCCTTACATCAGTAGCTGTTCGTGGAAAGGACTGTGCAGTTATTGTCACACAGAAGAAAGTACCTGTAAGTAGCAGTATCCTGAGCATCTGATTCTTTTTTTATTATTATACGCCTGGATAATTTGCTTCCTTGTTGATCCTTAATAATTAACTCCTCTGCTGTTTATTCTTGTTACTTAAAAGTACCAGAATTCTCTGGAGCATGTAAGTAGGCTTATAAAGAATCAGACTTGGAATTCTTGGGAAAACACACTTGGGTAAGGTCACTCCCACTGCAGAGTATCGTAGTTCCAGAATGCACAGCCCCAAAGTGGGCACTGGGCATTGCTTTCTTAAATCTTTTGAATGGTGGCCAGATTGATCCTGGTGTCAATCAAAGCCTTATGAAGAGTTCAACCCACCATAGACTAACTCAGTCAACACTTCCCACTCCCACCCCAGTCTGGCTGTCACCAGCCAGGGTATTTAGGGGTGAAGAGAAAGAGAAGCTGGTTAGGATCATTCAGGCTTTCCATTGCAACATCTTATTTTCATCTTAATAGCAGTGGACAGTTATGTTATTTGAAGGCAGTGTTAGTGACAAATACACTTTTTAGTTCTTTTTGTTTTTTTAACGTGGAAACCTTTATTTGGCTGTGTAGAATATTGTTTAAAACTATTCTTTGGCTTTCTCCATTAGGACAAGCTACTGGATTCCAGCACAGTGACTCACTTATTCAGAATAACTGAAAACATTGGCTGCGTAATGACAGGAATGACAGGTATAAAAATTACCCACCTGGAGAGCTACTGGATGGTGATGTGCAATGTTGATATGGAGTCAAAACATAATACTTCTTCTTAATATCCAGTGAATTGTTATGAGCCAGAGGCATTTGATTTAGTTCTGCCTCTGAAAGTAAGCAAGTCTTACCAATTTCTGAATGGGAAACTTTCTCATAACCCTTTGCATATTGCACAGATATCCCTGGGAGGGGAGAGGGTGGTATAAATTATTTTATTAATCCAGTCTACGGGAGGTGTAGGAGAAATATTTCAAATTAGTTTTGTATTCAGATTTTAAGTACAGTCGTACCTTGGGTCTCGAATGGAATCCGTTCTGGAAATCTGTTTGACTTTTGAAAACCAAGGCATGGCTTCCGATTGGCTGCAGGAGCTTACTGCACTCAATTGGAAGCTGTGTTGGACATTTGGGTTCCAAAGAACATTTGCAAATCGGAACACTCACTTCCGGGTTTGCGGCGTTCGGGAGCCAAAATGTTCGAGTCACAAGGTGTTTGCGAACCAAGGTACGACTGTACAAGCAACTCACATTTTACATGGCAGTTATGTTCCAAGGCACCATGTGTTTAAGTGAAATCACATATATTTGAAACACCATTGAAAAAAGCCTATAAATACCCAATTCTGCCTCTTTTTGTAATGTTTTGGGGTCACTCCGGGTTCGGCGTGATGTGTATATGCACTGTAGCTCACATATTGAACATGCGTATATGGGGAGTTGCCTATAGCTTTTTTCTTGAAACTACATTGACTACATGAAGCATGGGAATGATTTCAGTTCTTTATTTATGTCAGCTGACAGTAGGTCCCAGGTGCAGAGAGCCCGCTATGAGGCTGCGAACTGGAAGTATAAGTATGGCTATGACATTCCAGTGGACATGCTGTGTAAAAGGATTGCAGACATTTCTCAGGTCTACACACAAAATGCTGAAATGAGGCCTCTTGGTTGCTGTAAGTATATAAAATATAAACTGAAAGTAACATTTCAGAACTTTTGGGATGCTAAGGCTGAAATATTGTGCACATGGACATCAGTGGGATGGATACTGCTCAGAAGATGCTGCTTCTGCACGGAGCAAAGTGTAATTCAACCCCATTGTGGTTCTCCGTGGTTCTCATGAATTTGTTTCATGATGATATTTAAAGGCTGTCAATACAGAAACCTGGAAAGCTTAAACCTCACAGGAAAATCCTGATCCCTTTGCCCAGGAGCAGTGTCTTCATCTCACCTACAACCTCATCCCACTGAAGAAGGGAGACAGTTTCTCAAACAGATACTTGTGCTTTGTATCTCTGAGGAAAATGGAACAAGGGTCATTCCAATTTGTCACTGGTTAGCTGCCTGTTAATTGCACAAAACACAGATAAGATTACAAAGGCAATAATTTAATCTGCTGAAGCTGAGTTAGAACAGAAGGTACAGTCTGCTTGTCAAATGAACTGGTGAAAAGAATTTCATGCTGCATCTTAGTATGCATCAAGGTTACTAGGTCCTGTTGCTAGGTGTTTTTGCTCTATATTTTGGGACCTAGCATTATCTTAGTCTTCCCTTTATTCAGATTTGCCTTGAGATTATTAGGTTATGCAACAGATTTGCTTATGTCTTGTGCCAATACTACATATTCTACACAACCTTCTAGTCATGACGTATTTGAAAAGCATCAAATGAAATTGATTTTAAGTATTTGAGCATTTTTTAAAAACGCTGTATTCAACGTAGATTTTATGCTTCGAAGTACTTTTAGGGTGATCTGTTTACTTAGAAACTGATTTATTGGAAGTACCTGCTCTTAAGGAATCTGGTTTCAGGTAATATTGTTGCAAGACACTCTGAGAGGAAGTTACTTCCATGTAATGCAGTTACGTTTTTCTCAATCTCTACTTTCTAATAATACTGGATTGCAATGCAAGATGCTTTGCAGATGTTCAAGAGGAGTTTGTTTTCGTTTTGTTCCTATCCCTTTTCAAATCTGGAAGTTGGCATTTTAAGAAAAACGTATTTTGAAAAAGGGAATATATTTCAAACTATGTTCTAAAATAGAAAACAGTTTCACCTTTAAAATTGGCATCATGGGGTTTAGGTCCTGCAAAATAAACAATCAAGTTTAAGAAGCAGGTGACCCTTTCTCTAGTGATTCAGTGCAGCATTGGGCCTGCAATCTAATGCAATTAATGAATTGTCTGTTGTGGAGATATAGGTGAGCCATTTGTTAATGAGTTGTGCATGGAGGTCTACAGTCCTTGGCTGGCCAAGCTAAAAACTAGTCCCCATCTGTCATTCTACCTCCCGACACCATTTCTGACGGGAAAACTATCAGGGAGCATGCCAACTTGGAAGCAGCGCCACTCAACATCCCCCCCCCCCCCAAGTATGTCTTTCCTGCAAAGAGGCTGAAAAGCCTGTACTATTAGTTACTGCTTGAAAGTGCCCCAAACTCTTAACAGGAGCAGTAATGAACCTTTCCCCTGTCCACTTTTGCTGCTCTGGAGCCTCCTTTTCTGAGGTGCTTTGACCATGCAGTTGCCAAACATTCGCCAGACTTCATCCGAACTCTGAAGCTCAGAGGTTCGTGAAAATCATCAAGCAACTGTCTGGACAATTCTCCACTTACCTCTGAGCTTTGGAGCTGGGATTAAAGCATCACACTTGCCAGAGATCTTGTTGCACACTGCCCATGGCAAGTGGAATGCTGCATGTTTTGCCTGTTAGAGTAATAAGAGATTGACTAGAATAGAATGAAGCCATTAAATGAGAAAAGAGAATTCCACTCATTTTAAAAAACAAACATTATTTCCCCAAAGGCATGATTTTGATTGGCATTGATGAAGAAAACAATCCTCAGGTATACAAGTGTGATCCAGCAGGATACTACTGTGGGTTTAAGGCTACAGCTGCAGGAGTCAAACAGACAGAATCAACTAGCTTTCTTGAAAAGAAAGTGAAGAAAAAATTGGACTGGACATTTGAACAGACCGTGGAGGTAAGTCAAATGTACATCAAATTTTGTTTGGCATCAAAGAGGTGGACAGTCCTTATTTGAGTTTGATGGGGGACAGTGACATACATTTCCCCCTCTAGTTTTTCCGTATGGTTATTGTCAAAACGTCTGAGTTATAGTCAAAATGTTTGCTTAACCTTTCACAAGTCTGCTCTGCAAAAGCCAAAAAATCCCATCCCACCCCCAATTGCCTGTTTAATTTCATGCCTTAAGTTGCTGGTACTTCAGTTTTAGTTGTGGCACTGGGGAGCAGAGGACAGTTGAAATCACTGGCCGAAAAGTACTTGTCCTAGTAAGTGGGGTGCCCACTGATAAAGGCCTAATTTTTCTTGCACATTCCTAGGTATCCACTTTCTGTAACAACGCCTGTGTAGTTGGCTTATTGGGTAGGCAGTAATACTAAACCAGTGTCCTAGTCTAGAGGTTTGTGGTTTCTGCTTTGCAACCTATTCATAAAGTCATAATAGTAAGAACATATATATGAAGCTGCCTCAAACAGAATGAAACCATTGATCCATCTAGTTTAGTAGCGGGCCATTCTGTCTGCAGAATCTTCTAAAATCCTTTTGGGGTGGGGTAGGGAAGGGGGAATGGGGAAATATTTCCCCACATTTTCGATGTGTCTCCCCCTCCCACCACCCCTCGTTCTTCACATCTCTGCACTAGCATCACAATTGTTGCATGCGTGTATTGAGCAATAGATTGGTGGGGCTGATACTCAGTGACATTAAATTTTTAAGAATTTTGTGGTTCAGATGCCCAATTCTTTCTAGACTGATCTTGCCTTCATCAAACCCTGCTTTGACAACATTATATTAGCAACATGCAACCTTCAAACAGTTTGACTTCACCCCACAAAGGCTCACTCCTTCCCTCAACTATAGTGGCTACTCTAAAATTGGAAAGTAATAATTTTAATAAACTTGCTGTATGCTGCACTGTCGGGCTTTTAGCTTTGAACTTTGCTAGAAACACAGCTGTGTTAACAAATCCCAACTGCAAGGAATGCTGGCATAGTCATCTTCACAGCTCTTCAACAGAGAAGTTTAAAGTGTGCTAGAACTCTGCAGCATTTGAAATATTCTTAATTCAGCTTTGCATGAACAGGGCATAAATTTAACAGAAGTGAAAGATAAGTTTTGAATGTCAAAGTAGTATTTTTAATTTTGATTTTATATGCTGTGTTTCTAATGTCTCCTATATATTTCAATTCTAGACAGCAATAACCTGCCTCTCTACTGTATTGTCCATTGACTTCAAACCTTCTGAAATAGAAGTAGGAGTTGTCACACTTGATAATCCTAAATTCAGGTAAAGAGTAAATGCAGAACTTTTCCTATTTGCTTATGCACAACTAAATTTCATTCTTCTTAATGAGACAGTTTAGGTGTGACCTCAGGGTTCCATCCAGTGTGGTCATCCTGTTGGCACAAGGGCTGCTACTTGCACAATGGATGTTCCACTGCACCCTCTCCCCCATGCACCTCCCAAATCTGTTTTGGTGGTTTTCCCAACCTTCCAGAACAGATTGGGGGGACTGGAAGAGGAGAGGGAGGGGAAGTCCTGTTGTGCAGGCAGAAGTGCTTGCACACATAGGATGACTTCCTTGAATAAACCCTCATCCCTTGCACTGGAGTTCTAGAGCATTTCATTTTACTGTATACGATTGCATGGATAAGTACACGTGCCTGTAACTGCTATTTGGGATGTGGCCAAGTACTTGAGGAGCTGCTGTGTTCCTTGCATATTTCACTTCCTAGGGTATGCATTGTTTATAAAAGGTAAAGGTACCCCTGCCCTTGCTGGCCAGTCGTGTCCGACTCTAGGGTTGTGCGCTCATCTCACTTAAGAGGCCGGGGCCAGCGCTGTCCGGAGACACTTCCGGGTCACGTGGCCAGCGTGACAAAGCTGCTCTGGTGAGCCAGCGCAGCACACGGAAACGCCATTTACCTTCCCGCTATAAAGCGGTACCTATTTATCTACTTGCACTTAGGGGTGCTTTCGAACTGCTAGGTGGGCAGGAGCTGGGACCGAAAGACGGGAGCTCACCCCGCCGCGGGGATTCGAACCGCCGACCATGCGATCGGCAAGCCCTAGGCGCTGAGGTTTTACCCACAGCGCCACCCGTGTCCCTTGTTTATACACGCTGCTAAATTCATCCACTGGCTCAGAACTGGAGTATAACAGGGTTTAAAGAGATTATTAGCATCCCTGAATTAGCAGTGGGAGATTGTCAAGAGAAAAGTGTTGCAATGCCAGCATCATGAGTGGTAACAATATAAGGGCATCTGTCGAGAGAATCTGCAGCCTTGAACCAGGCATAGCATGGTGCTCCATTAACAGAAACACCAGCACTTCCCCTTGTTTTAATTTATTATCCTTGGTACACAGAACTGACTCCTTACTGTTAACACTTTCTTGGTGCGTTGAACGCTATTCACTAAGAGCAGGCATCCCCAACCTGCGGCCCTCCACATGTTTTGGCCTACAACTCCCATGATCCCTAGATAACAGGACCAGTGGTCAGGAATGATGGGAATTGTAGTCCAAAACATCTGGAGGGCCGAAGGTTGGGGTTGCCTGACTAAGAGCAAGAAAAAAGTGGCTCATTAGTGCTTTGAAGGGCGGCAGTTTTCACAGCTTAGTAGACAGCCATAATTTGTGGCTGCCACTGGCCTTGCTTCTCTCCTGTTTTGGGGAAGAGCAGGATCTCCGTAGAAATCCCACTGGGCTTCAGAGATGCTTGGAAGTAGCAGGCCTCCTGCTTCATGGCACTATGAAGCCCAGTGCAGTTGCAGGCATAAGCTGCTGTCCTTCTCCCAGACTTGGGAGATTGGTAAGGGGGCCCATCCTTGTGATTGTGCTAGGCTTCAGGAAAGCTTGGCAGCTTCACTCCTGTGAAGCAAACCACAAAGCTAGAGACTAAACCAAAAGAAACAAAACAAGTAAAACCTCAGAGGTACCACAAAACGGTTTTATAAAATGTTCGTGTTTTGATGAAGGCCTTCAAGAGCACAAAAATAGATTTCCTATTATGAAAACATTTCTCAACTGAATTTTCTAATTTTGTATTTAATACAGCTATTTGAGGCGCAAAATTAATAGTCTCCATTCTTTTCACTCCTCTTTTAGGATCCTTACAGAAGCAGAGATTGATACACACCTTGTCGCTTTAGCAGAGAGAGATTAGCTCTATTTAGAATTCCTAATTCTGTGACTTCGGGCCAGAATGTCTGGTGAAAACCAACTTGTTAATGGCTCTGGATTATGGGCTGAAAATGGAATGCTCACTATCTGATGTATTTTACTCTGTACGAATAAAATGGTGGTTTTGGAAAGCTTTGTCATTTCTTCATTGCTCAACAATTAACCTTCATACATCAGTTGCTGTGTTTAGATTTACAGTGTTCTAGCTATGAGCAGTTCCACAGTAACCACAAGTAACAGCTTTGAGAAAGTACTTTCAGAGATAACTGGGAGTGAATGTACTATGTTTAAACCTGCCTGCTGCAGAGTAATGGCTTGGACATTAGGCAGGAAAGCTTGTAACTTTTCCAGAGCTAGCAATAAAGCACTCAAAAGAACAATTCTATCTCTGTCTACAGTGGTACCTCGGGTTAAGTACTTAATTTGTCCGTACTTAACCTGAAACTTTTCTTAACCTGAAGCACCACTTTAGCTAATGGGGCCTCCCACTGCCGCCGCGCCGCTGGAGCACGATTTCTGTTCTCATCCTGAAGCAAAGTTCTTAACCCGAGGTACTATTTCTGGGTTAGCGGAGTCTAACCTGAAGCATATGTAACCTGAAGCATATGTAACCCGAGGTACCACTGTACTCAGAAATAAGCCTCACTGAGTTAAGGTGTTTTGTTTTGTTTTGCTTTCTTTTCTAATTTTAAATGTTAAAATCTTCCAAATAAGAGTGACATGCAAAATATAATAATAAAAATGTGAACCTTTATGTATAGTAAGCATTCAATAAACCCATATTTGGTTGTATTAAAATCTGAATTAAGAGATAAGGTTCTGATCTTTTCAGAGAATCATCAAAGTAATTAACAGGTTCTTCCTTGAGAAAGAATGAACATATAGTACTATAGTTTACTGGTTTGCATTTTATTTGTGAGTTTCCACTGTTATTTCACTGTTGCATTTCTAAAGGAAAATCCTTAGAAAATTGTTCCATCCTGGTACAAGTCTGTAACTGGACATATTTACTCAAGGCAAAACCTTAACCAAAATAGGCTGCAATAAATCTTTTCTATTACGATTTTAGGACTGCAGAGAACTACAGAAAAAGGTTTCACACCACACCTACACCCCTAAACTGCCTTCATTCTTTTTTTAACCATGTAGCTTTAGGAAGTTCTGTATAATGTGAGAATCGCCACATTACAATATTTGATGCTATTAAAGGATTTAATTTGCTGACCCTGTCAAGTTTCACTGACGTGAACCTTCATAGCTGCCAGTTTTTATTACCATTTTACGGCAAGTCTTCTTTTCAAAGCCACTTAATGCAAATCTGTCAGGGTGTGGTTGCCTTTGAATCTTTTAGAAATGTATGATATGAACTATGTTGACTGACAGGAAATCAAACAGACACTACAGTTTTATACTTCACTAAAAACATGTATATAAGTCTAGACTGCTATAAAGCTAATAAGTTCTTGGTGTTTCAGATGCGTGGCAATATACAAAAGCAAGTTCTGTAGCACCTTAAAAGCCAAACAAATTTAACAAGTCTTAAAACTTTCCAGTTACCAATATGTAACCATATTTGATCACTGTTAATAAGGCAAGTATGACAACTTCAAATGCATAACATGTATGAATCACAAATGGAACTATCTTATAACCACAAGAGGCTTAACTCAGAATAACCCTGCAGTTTATTCATACCCTTTATTCCAAATGGACCCAAATAATTAAAACCATAATTTCCCCTTGTTTATTTTGTCAAGTGACTTAAGTTTTGCCATATCAGTACTGTTTTCCATGTTTTCTATAGTCATTCAATAGATTCCCTCCCCCCAAGTTTTTTCTTTAATTGCTTTCCAATTCTCTTTAGCTGGACCAGGAGGCCTCCACCTTTGTCATCGCAGCTGCTATTTCTTAACAAAAAGCAGTTTTTAAGGAAGTCCACCATTTTTATGAACAGCACAGTTCTCAAGTTTACTTGTGTGTTTAAAAAAAACCTATAATTCATGTTAATAAGTGAATCTTTAAATTAGTGGATGTCGCAATCCTACTTTGAAGTAAGTATATTGATTGCTAAGGGGCATACTCTTCAAGAGAATAGGTTTGCAGTTAAAGTATCACTGTCCCATCCTGTCCCGCCCCTCCCCCCCCGGGCCCAGTTTATCTGTGATATACCCAAGGATACTGTTCAAACCTAAAACAGTAATTTTGTTGTTGTTTAGTCATGTCCAACTCTTTGTGACCCCATGCACTAGAGCATGCCAGACACTCCTGTCTTCTACTGCCTCCCGCAGTTTGGTCAAACTCATGCTGGTAGCTTCGAGAACACTGTCCAACCATCTCGTCCTCTTCTCCTTGTGCCCTCAACCTTTCCCAGAATCAGGGTCTTTTCCAGGGAGTCGAGTCTTCTCATGATGTGGCCAAAGTATTGGAGCCTCAGCTTCAGGATCTGTCCTTCCAGTGAGCCCTCAGGGCTGAAAACAGTAATTTAAGTATATGTAATTTTACCAAAGCTTGTTTTTTGTTTTGCCCAGTTAATATTGCTTTCTTTTAGTACTAGGATAGGTAAGGTAAAGGTAAAGGTAAAGGTACCCCTGCCCGTACGGGCCAGTCTTGACAGACTCTGGGGTTGTGCGCCCATCTCACTCAAGAGGCCAGGGGCCAGCGCTGTCCGGAGACACTTCCGGGTCACGTGGCCAGCGTGACAAGCTGCATCTGGCGAGCCAGAGCCGCACACGGAAACGCCGTTTACCTTCCCGCTGGTAAGCGGTCCCTATTTATCTACTTGCACCCGGAGGTGCTTTCGAACTGCTAGGTTGGCAGGCGCTGGGACCGAGCAGCGGGAGCACACCCCGCCGCAGGGATTCGAACCGCCGACCTTTCGATCGGCAAGTCCTAGGCGCTGAGGCTTTAACCCACAGCGCCACCTGTAGCACCCACAATTTTCTTTCTACACTGGCTTTTCCCAAGTGTATTTCGTTAAAGCTCTTAACTTCTACAGTCCTGTTACACGTTATCTCAGCAGCAATGTATTTCTAAACTGCATTCAGAACATGGAACAATTGGCCTGTTATCCAGATATTCATTTCTACTCTTTTTTCCTTCCTCCACTTCTTAATCTCTTCTGCTATTGTAACAGCTTGAGGCGATTGTGAGCTACACTGTTACCTGTGTATCAAGAGATGCTGAAGTAGAAATAACCCTTCATCCTAAGTGAACAGTGCACAGTTCTAGTATTCGATGAGCAATACAAAAACCTGAAATATGAAGTGTATTGCTCAGCATTATCTGGGCTTCTTCACACACTTTTTTAATGTGAACAGTACTGTAAGCTTCCTGTACCTCCACTAATTCTCTGTTCTCCAAATGACGTTCTGTAAATCACCCATTGTTTGACACCTATATAGAATTCACAAGTGGCAATTAAATGTTGCTGTCCAACCAGTTTATCTAGTGTGTAGCTTGGTGTGTGTATAAAATGATGAAAGCTGCTCATTTTGCTGATCTTAGCCTTCATAATTCTGCTCAGAACAGTTTGCTTTTTGAGAGGACTCAAAATATTTTTTTTTTAAAAATCCTAGGAGTCAAAGAGCAGTATTAACCAGCCTGGAAGAATGTTTTCCATTAAAAATCCAGTGTATATGAAACTCAACCTAGTTTTGCAATTCTTTGCCTACTTATCGAGCAGCAATAACCCATGGTTAAATGTTGCATTTCTGATAAGAGCCTGGAGGGAATTCCCACGTTCACTTTGTTTAGGCATTCCTGTCCTAATCATGAGCTTTGGGCATAAAGTTTGCAGTTAGGCTAGAACACACTGGTTTAGCCTGTTTAGAAGAAAGCAACATCCTTGATTTGAAACTTAGCTCAGTTTTGCATGTAGCACAACTCAGTTTTTATTCATTAAAGTACTTTGTGCAACAGTGATTTTGGAGGGGCCATACTATCCCTAAGTAATAGTTTTCTCTTGCAGCATAAAGGGAGCCTAGTTGGGTTTTAGGGCCCTGTAGTGTGCTATAATTCATTCCACAGTATATGTGAAAATACAGGGTTTTATCCAACAAAGTCCATTAGTGAAAGGCCTTCCACATGCACAACAGGACTTCCTCACCCTCCATGTCCCCACAAACCATAGCTGTCAAGTTTTCCTTTTTCTTGTGAGGAATCCTATCCGCAATAAGGGAATTTCCCTTTAAAAAAGGGAAACGTTGACAGCTATGCCACAAACCTGTTCTGGGTTCCCCCGTAACCTTCTGGAGGAGATGTTGGAGTTGGGGGGGGGGGCAAGCAAGAAAATAAAGGGGAGTCCTGCTGTTACATGTGGAATTCCATGCACTAATGGGATTGTTTCTTTAGAAACAAATTGTAGCTACTGTCATACCTTTTAAAATTCTGTTGCAATGCTGTGGGATCGTAAACACATTCATTAACATAATATGTTTTATGAATGTACTAGTTGTGCATACTTAAATCTTCATGCCAGTATGAAAAGACCGCTCTTGTTTGTCTCCAGCCTTAAATGGAGCTGAGTTCTGCCAGTGCTGCAATAAACTGCTGCATCTCATATTTCGTACACCCACACTGTGGACTCTGTTTGGACAAAAGGAAACCAAATTTTAATCAAGCAATCAAAGCCAATTTATAAACAAGACACTTCTGCCAGTTTTCACTTTACATCCAGGCTCTTAGCACATCTGGGAAAGACATAGGCCTTTCTTACTGTTCTTGACTCGATGACAGCAGTGTCCACCACTGTAATGGAAATGACAAATAATATTTGTCTCTTGTTCCGTTCTCTCATCTCTGCCATGATTTAAGGCAAGAGATGGGGAACATGCGTCATGTTTTTAGACTACAGCTCCTATTATCGCTCACCATTGCTCCTGTTGGCTGGAGCTGATGGAATCCAAAGAGCCACAAGTTCCCAAAATTGAACAGATAATTTACTGTGGCTTAGCAAGAAGCTCAAGGAAAGGCTGTGGGCAGTAGAAGCCAACATGGTGCCCACCAAATGTTGGATTCCAACTCCCATCAGCCCCAGCCAGCATGGCCCATGGTCAGGGAGGATGGGAGTTGTAGTCTTACACAACATCTGGAGGGTACCATGTTAGTTACCCCATGCAGTGGACAGGTGTGAAGCAACTACTAAACAATGAATCAACATTTGCACTCTCATCTCTACAAATACTGGACTGGAAAGATCTCCACATGCCCAATCCTCCATTTTCTGGGTTATCCTAGGATGGTGGTGCAGTGAGAGAATCCCAGGTGTGTGACCATGACCTACTGCCCACAGAATAACCTGCCCAGATAAATTCAAATTTGGCTGCATTTATATTTCTCTCCATTAATTAATTAATTAGTACTTATAACCCAATTAATTAGTACTTATAACCCACTTTTCATTTAATCCAAGAACAGGGAACAAATAAACAGAGAAAAACAGCAGCATACAACTATCATAGAATCAGTCTAGTTAGGCCCCAAGACCAACAAATTAACAATTCTCTCATAAGGCAACCAAAACTAAAACGAGACAGATTTAGCACCCAATGGTCCTAGCAACACTTCCCACCTGTTTTTCCCCACTTGGGACAGTCCACTCCTCCTCTGTCTCTCACTTAAAGAGGGCCCCACTCTGTGGTTTCTGAGCAACTGAACAGCTTTCACCACCACCCACTTTCCAGCCCATTCAAGCTCTAACCCAGAGTGGTATGAATGGTTGCCTACAAATGTCCAAAGTAAGAAAAACCTCTTCCCTTGTCCACAGAAGCAACAGGCCACAACACAGAAACACACAAAAGAGAGGATAGCAATAAGCCACATCTGGTGTTCCTCTCCCCTTCCTCACTTCCTGAGGAAACTCATATGTCTGAAGGTCAGTAGGGCTGCGAGGGAGGGATGTTGAGGCGGATTGGCTAACATCTCCCACCTTGCCACTCCTTACCAGTCAGCACAAACATTGAGTAATCCTCAATGAGCACTTGTTACGCCCCAGTTTGTTTTTCAGGAATGTTGTGGGCCAAGCTGGGATGTTCCTTGCTACCTGGCCTGCAGTGCAAGAAAGAGTAAGCTGCCTTTCTCAGGACTGACATTAAGGACAGGCATATTTGGGGATCTGCCAAGAGTCCATTGACCTGCTTCTCCTCTCTCTCAGAAGATGGTAACTCTTCTTCATTGAAAGAATTTAAGCAGAGGCTGGATGGCCATCTGTGATGGATGCTTTAACTGAGATTCCTGCATTGCAAGGGGTTGGACTATGGTCCTTTCCAACTCTACAATTCTGTGATTCTATGAACTTCAAGAGGTCTTGTGGGCTGCATAAAATGAAAGCAGAGATGCAGGTTGCTTACTTGGGCTTGACATCAGCCAAGTTACCTCCAGTATTTTGTGGAGGGGATTCAATCACGTATCAGAAATTTAAAGGTAAAGGTAAAGGTACCCCTGCCCGTACGGGCCAGTCGTGTCCGACTCTGGGGTTGCGCGCCCATCTCACTTAAGAGGCACTTAAGTCCGAAGACACTTCCAGGTTACGTGGCCAGCGTGACAAGCTGCATCTGGCGAGCCAGCGCAGCACACGGAAACGCCGTTTACCTTCCCACTAGTAAGCGGTCCCTATTTATCTACTTGCACCCGGGGGTGCTTTCGAACTGCTAGGTTGGCAGGCGCTGGGACCAAGCAGCGGGAGCACACCCCGCCGCAGGGATTCGAACCGCCGACTTGACGATCGGCAAGTCCTAGGCACTGAGGTTTTACCCACAGCGCCACCAGCGTCCCTATCAGAAATTTAGGTTTCCACAATTAAAACATGACTCTGATTAAGCACTATACAAGTGGGAAAACAAACAAACAAAAACAGTAGATTTAAGTCCTCTGCCATCCTGGCACAACACTTTGACTTTTTAAAAAAGCACACACAAAACAAAAACAGACTTTTTTCACTTAAGAAAGGGTTAGGAAAATGCATCAAAAAGTGTGGAATGAATGAATAAAGACCCCGCCACGAGCAAATAAGGAAGAATGCAGAATGAATGCTCACTGTTGTACAACTTGCTTGCCTGGCAAGCAAATAAGAAAGAAGGCTCAATAAAGAGCAGATATATTATAACATCCACATTAAGTTCTGCGCAAGCACATCAGAACAATTGTTCCATAATAAGCAGATCATCTAGAGGAGCTCCCAGTCTATTACAGAGATTGGCATCAACCTGTCTCTTGCACGGGGCAGATTTTCAGCTATACCCTCATATAGGGGAGTGGCTATGGGATAAGGGTTTGACCCATACCATCTATTGATGTGAGCCACTCCTTCACAGGGTTATCCAACAGTCAGACTGGGTAGTACATACTGTCAGCAGTTCTGCTAACAGCAACAACTGACTCGTACCTAACTTCTTTATGCCACATCATCAAAAGCACTCAATAAACTTCAGACCTGTTTTACACTCAGCCCTTTTTACCTGTGTCAGCAAAAAGCTAGGTGTTAACAACTCAGAAATGTCTTTAGATCAGTGGGACTTTCCCCCATGGGTGACCCATTTTGCCCATCTAGTTTGAAATCAAGCCTTGCAGGCAAAGTTACCGTGCTTTGCAAGCCCCACAAAGCTGGTCATAGAGGCTTATGAGGTGCATTGCACAGGCTTATGCAAGATTCAGCCATCACTGTGTCTTTTACCTATTCCATCGCTAATGTCTTGTGTCTTGTTTAGTTGGTGTTAGTTACAGCAGTGGTTATACTTCATATCTGTATATATCTGTATCTGAAAAGCCTACAAGCCAGAACTTATTTTTCTGAACTCCACCCAGAGCTGTTTGCTGAGACTATTCTACACCTGTAAAAGATTTAGACACTACTCTGCTTCCGTGTGGTGACTGGTACTGTGAGCAAGAGCCAACCTCCCGTGGCATATGTATCTTATATCAGTTTCCCAACAAAATGTGACATCAGGTATAGGGTAGGTGGGCACCAAAATGGCCTCATGGGCCAAATTAGGCCTGATTAGGTCCATGAGGTGACAGTTCTCCACAACTGCAATAGATCACAAGGCATTCTAAAGTAGCCTTCAAAATGGCATACTTCTGAACTCTTTTGCCATTCCCCTTGTTTCATTTCCTTAATAGTGTTTTATTTATTCCTTCATGAGTCACAACTCAACTGCTGTATAGTACTGTGCCCCATTCTGGGTCCTGCATTTCAAAGAAGGATGTAAACAAAATGGTTGCTGTCCTCTGAACCTCTTCTGAAGATGGTCAGGAGAATAGAAAACAAGCCTTGGGATAAACCACCCACAACTCCCGCCTGTGTTGCAAGCCTTCCATTACTTTCTAGTTCTTCTGTTAGGACCAGTTCTGATGCAACTGTTTGGAATAATTTCCACAGAAATGCATACCTGGAAAAAGGGCTCAGTGAAGTAGGTCATCACACAGTTTGCCTCATTAGCTGGCTCAAACTACAGCTCACAACATATTCCAGCCTAGCACAAGTTGTATGACTGATCAGTTCCAACAAACCATCGTCAACACACGCTAACTCATGGGATGGGGTACAGTACCCCATGTTTTTGTGTGAGGAAGCTTTGCAATGGATCTGCCCAAAACCAGGAAGAATTGAACAACAAAGCAGCAACCAACATAAGCAGCTAGGACTTGCGACCCAGGCAAGACGAAAGTTCCAGCTAGATCCTATTGTACTATGGAGGGAACTACTGTATTGGCCTGAATATGTTGTTGTTTAGTCGTTTAGTCGTGTCTGACTCTTCGTGACCTCATGGACCAGAGCACGCGAGGCACTTCTGTCTTCCACTGCCTCCCGCAGTTTGGTCAGACTCATGTTTGTAGCTTCGAGAACACTGTCCAACCTTCTCATCCTCTGTTGTCCCCTTCTCCTTGTGTCCTCAATCTTTCCCAACATCAGGGTCTTTTCCAGGGAGTCTTCTCTTCTCATGAGGTGGCCAAAGTATTGGAGCCTCAGCTTCAGGATCTGTCCTGCCAGTGAGCACTCAGGGCTAATTTCCTTAGGAATGGATGCGTTTGATCTTCTTGCAGTCCATGGGACTCTCAAGAGTCTCCTCCAGCACCATAATATAACCAGCCTGAATATAAGCAGTACTCCCCCCCCCCCAAATTCCAACCGTGAAAAGTTAAAGTGCGGCTTAAATTCTCGACCTTACAAAAATTGGCTTTTACGATATCGCTGTAGGATTTTTTTAAAAAAATTGCTATTTATGGGTGTGAGTGCCTGTGGAATTTTAAGGGAGCAGTATTGTCTTTTTTTCTCTCCCCCCCCCCCCGAATTTTGAAGGTGTGGCTTATTTGCAGGTGCAGCTTATATTTGGGCCAATATGGTACATCCAGGGAGGGGAGGGAAGCTTCAACTACAGATCAGACATATTTCTTAGAGAGACTCTGGAAGTGTATACAGTGGTACCTCAGGTTAAGAACTTACTTGGTTCTGGAGGTCCGTTCTTAACCTGAAACTGTTCTTGACCTGAGGTACCACTTTAGCTAATGGGGCCTCCCGCTGCCGCCGCGTGATTTCTGTTCTCATCCTGAAGCAAAATTCTTAACCTGAGATACTATTTCTGGGTTAGTGGAGTCTGTAACCTGAAGCATATGTAACCCGAGGTACCACTGTACTCAGTTCTGACTAAGCGTGGTCAGAACTGAATATACACTTCCAGAGTTAACACTAAATACATTGCTTCTGATAAATGAGCCACCACAGCCGCTAGAGGACCATGAAAATTTGTGACCTGGGCTTTTTAGACTCATCTACCCATGCACTATTTGAAACCAAAGGGGTGCATTGGTTTCCAGGTGTGAATTTTTTTCAGCTCTCCTACCTCACCTATATATACACAATATATGCAGATTTTGGGACCTGTTAGTATAATGAACTATAGACATTACAGTGGTACCTCTGGTTAAGAACTTAATTCGTACCGGAGGTCTGTTCTTAACCTGAAACTGTTCTTAACCTGAAGCACCACTTTAGCTAATGGGGCCTTCTCCTGCTGCTGCTGCGCCGATGCTGTGTGATTTCTGTTCTCATCCTGAAGCAAAGTTCTTAACCCGAGGTACTATTTCTGGGTTAGTGGAGTCTGTAACCTGAAGCGTCTATAACCTGAAGCATCTGTAACCCAAGGTACCACTGTATCAAACACTCAAATTTGTTAATTTTCTGCTTTGCCCCACCTTCTCTACCTGTCCATTCTCTTTTGAGGACCTATTTGTAGTTTACCATTATATTATTTTAATCTATATTTCTAACCTACCTTTCTTCCAAAGAAGCTCAAAGTGGAGCACAAGGTTTTGCACAAACATCACCTTCTTTCCTCACATTAATATTGGGGGGTAGGCATGGATGTAGCCAAGGGGGGTGGAGGTGGGCAGCTGCTGCCCAATAAATCAAAATCAGTACAAATCAAATGAATATGAATATGAATATCAAGTTCTGCCCCCCCTAACAAAAGTCCCCCCCCCAACAAAAATCCTGGCTATGCCCATGGGGGTAGGTTGTTGTTGTTTAGTCATTTAGTCGTGTCCGATTCTTCGTGACCCCATGGACCAGAGCACGCCAGGCACTCCTGTCTCCCACTGCCTCCTGCAGTTTGGTCAAACTCATGTTGGTAGCTTCGAGAGACCCAAACTCACCTAGTGAGGTTCATGGCTGACCTGGATCTTCTTTTTCTTCGTTTAGTAATCTTACCACTGATTCCTCCTAGGTTTGCAAGAAGCACTATCACACCAGAGGGCTTCCTGCAGGCCCAGCACATCATAGTCCCTCTGCTGCTATTGGCTTACATGCTCTGACATCACAGAAGAAACATGGGTACAGTGGGCTAGTCAGCTTACTTCTTTATTTGTACCACACAGAAATATTTCACTCTAACTTACAGGGTCTACATACACCTTCTGGTCACATTAAATGCCAGTAGCATCTATTTACACTTGGGACTTTCAAATAACACCTTGCTAGTGCGTATAAATGAAAGCTTCTTGGAGCCTTTTGCTAAGAATAAGAGATACCTGCTGCTTACAAAGTAAGATATTACATCAGCATTGGTTCTCAGTCTGATGAAACCCTGACTATCTTCTTAATCTTTTTCTCGAGAACTGACCAAAAATGCTGAAAGAATTTTGTCCTAAACCTCCACAGTAACAGCTGCAACACCAAAGAGGGAAATATAATGGCATTTTGCCTTAAGAAAGTTTTATTGCTCTATAATGTCAAAGTGATTGAATTTCTTCAAGTCAGCACTGAAGAGGAGGAAGGAAGCCATGTCCTGGGAATTCCCTAGTTCAGCAAAGGCCTAATTCTCACAAAGAGCAGAGTGGGGGAAGGGGGAGATCTGTAGATGTGGCTCACATAATTTAATGTTCTTCCACAAGCAAAGAAATCCTTGCACATAGAAAACTAAGATGTCAGGGAGAACAACAGACAATGCCTCTTCTCCTTACAAAGTTTGACCACTAATAGTACTTGGATATCTTCTGCAGACCCTCCTCCTCTGACCAGCTGTTATCAACACCCTCATAGCTATTTCATTAACTAGATAAAGGTAAAGGGACCCCTGACAATTAAGTCCAGTCGCGAACGACTCTGGGGTTGCAGCGCTCACCTCGCTTTACAGGCTGAGGGAGCCGGTGTTTGTCCGCTTCCGCAGACAGTTTTTCTGGGTCATGTGGCCAGCATGACTAAGAAGCACCGTTTACCTTCCCGCCGGAGTGGTACCTATTTATCTACTTGCATTGCGTGCTTTTGAACTGCTAGGTTGGCAGAAGTTGGGACCGAACAATGGGAGCTCACCCCATCATGGGGATTCGAACCGCCAACCTTCCAATCGGCAAGTCCAAGAAGCACAGTGGTTTAACACACAGCACCAGCTGTGTCCCTATTTCATTAACTACAGTCCCATAAAATGGCTACCAAATCCTGTTTCTCTGAGGCGGAACTTTATGTCTGTGGGACCCTGTGTTATATGTAAGCCTGGAAAACCACACGTTTTGGTGGTCATTGGTGCTTGTTATGAAGATCCTTCATTTACAGACTGAGGCTGTAAAAGTGACTTAGAAATGTTATGACCTGCCACGTGGAGCAACACCACTTGGAGGCTTCCTCCAGTGACTCGTGCTATGCCTTAGGATAGCAGAAGAAATGGACAGCAAAATGCCAAATGGGCTGTATCCAGTGCTGCAGCTGCACTCCTACAACATACTTCTGTGTACACAGTGGGAGTCTCTCTTCCTTTCCCATAGGAGCCAACTCCTAGGGGCCAAGGCCCTTTTGAGCTCCCCCATAACATATTCAAGGCTGAACCCTCCCACCCCCAAGTTGATGAGCATTGCCATTCAAATGGCATACCATGTCTTGTGATTGATTATGCGGGGTGGGGCTTACCTGCCCCGCCCCAATATTTTATTCAGATTGGCACCGCTGTCCTCTCCAGCCCTCTTCACCCCCCAAAAAATTGCTTTCTTCCCCAGTTCTGTTGATGGAAAGCTAACTGTCAGTTGAGCAACACCATTAGACCCAACCCTTTCAAATCTAGTTCACTCTGCCATAGGACACATGATTTGCATGTGCTAGGTCCTAGGTTTAGTTCCTAGAATTAAAGAGACCAGGAAGAGCCAGTGCCTGCCAGTCAGAGCAATCAGTACTTGGCTCAATGGCCAAATAGTCTGACTTGGTATAAGGCAGCCTCCTATTCTCCTATGACTTAGCCTAGGGTGGGCAGACTTCATGTTTGAGGAATCTGGGGTTGCCATATTTCAAAAAGTAAATACCAGGACACCCCGAAAGTAGCTGATCTTTTTATAGGAAGACCCCAAATATGCCGCCAGAATGTGATTATTCAATTGACTTGCCACTTTTTAGATTGACTTGACAAAGTGCCACCTTTCAGAAATTCTCCCTGGATGTCAATTCTGGATGTATTATATGGCAACCCTAACTTTACATTTTTGTAAAATAAAATAAAATAAAATCCTGATCCAATAATAAGAGCCAGGTTCAAAATGTGGACATGGAGAATAAAAGAACTTGGTTCATTTGAACAGTTGCTGGGAAATGGGATTTGATTCAATGTCTAGAACTAAGCTGAGCTTGCAGTTCTTGGGCACAAAAATCCATACCTAGTCAGCCCATTCTTTCACAATTTTAGCCATCTGATTTGAAGGGTGGCAGTCAGAATCTCCTACTGCAAATAACCCTGAAGTCTACCAGGAGACAGCGACTAAAAGCGCGAAGTTGATGGTATGTGGGGGTTTTTCCAGCAGCAATGGGAGCAACCCATGGGTAGGCTGTGTGTTCCTTCCGTCTCATCGGACTGGGACTGTTTCACAGGCCATTTCCTGTATGCTCTTCTGCTTGCTTCCAAGGGACTTTTCCACCAACTTTCTTTTCCTTTGTCTGTTGTGTCATATTCATTCCTCAAGGAGGAAGGCGGAAGAAGAGTGAGATGAGTGCCTTTGAAAGTTGCCCCGAGGCAATGCAAAATAGACGCCAGGGCAGGACATTTCAGAGTGGCAGAAACACCAACTACTAATTTCTACCTTCCTTTCTTTTTTAATGGTCAGGAATGACATTTTGTTGCACTTGTGAAAATCTCTAAGGGTCCTGTCATACTGCAATAAAGGGTAGGCGATTCTGCAGCACCGTAATCATTGCTATTCAGCTTTAAGGTGGCTTAGTGGGATGTGGTAGGATGGGTCATTCTTCTTCCCGTGTCCAATCTTCTCCTACAGAAGGAAAGGGGAGGAGGCAAACTGCATGGAGTGCTCTTCCAGGGTAGCCCACCTGGCACCAATCTTGGCACTGTTTTTATTTATTTACTTATTACATTGATATCCCACCTTTCGTCCCAGGATCTCAAGATGCAGTAGGATTCCAGTAGGATTCCACAGTAGGATTCCCCCACTCGTCGTTTACAGAAGCATTATGAAAATCACACCCCATTCCTACAAGCTCCAAATCCTGTACGCAGAGAACCAGATTTTGCAAGATGTCTGTGCCAGAGATAGCTAAATACACCAACGTAAACAAACACTCTTCTGGCAGTTTTGTATATTTTGCTGCATTGTTTGTGGTTGTACCAACCAGTTCTGCATAGCAATCTCTAAAGATCAAATGGACTGTGAGGAAAAGAAAGGGAGCAATTCATTGTGGAGCAGTTTTGGAAATTCCCAACATTAACTACATTCCATCTAACGGCTTGTTTCCTCTGCGATTGGCGTCAATCTTACTCCCCTGATCCAAAGTTGTTACTAGGAGAGATAAACACATTCTATGAAACCATTTGGAGAGATTTCAATCAGAGATGGTTTTAATTGGTTTATTGACCAGTTTCATTGCTAGAAAACCTTGCAAGCTGAGGCTCCCTTTAGTCAAATATGAAATTCCTCACCCCCCAAGATAGGCCAGCTTTTTGCTTCATCAACAGTAGTGATGATGAATGCTTGATGCTGTGGTACCTAAAAGACTAGATATTTCTTGTTGTTGCTTGAACTCAGCATACCAAAATGCAGCTGAAGAAAGCTCACACATCAACATCAAAAGATTAATAGGACAGAACAACACACACAGTCTGAACAACTTTGATTATTATTTTTAGGATCACCAGGTGCTGCTCCTGACAATCAAGAGATCCATGATCCACAAACCCTGATTCACTTTGCATACTACTGTTTTTAAGTTCCAAAATACCTCTTGCTTTAAGGCAAGGGTAGCCAATACAGTGCGCTTCAGAAGTTGTGGGCTACAATTCCCATAAGCCAAATAGCCAGGGATACTTTAAAGGAACCATTCTTCATTTCTGGAGCAGCTCAGTTCTGTAGTTTTAATTTAAAATTAGAACTATCTACCCTATCCTCAAGCCTTAAGGTAACAGTGCTGGTTTTTGGGGTTTGTGTGTGTGTTTGCATAATTCAAGCTTATGAAGAAGGTCACCACAATTCCCATTTTACAGACGAAGAATTGTGTGTGACTTACACCAAGTGTCAAGGGTATTTACAGCTGATCAAGGATTGGAACTCAGAAATTGTAAGGGCCTCTATTCATAACCACTTCCATACTGTCCTCTGGGTGTGCTGGTACATCTGCAGATAATGTGTCTTGAGGCAACAGTGAGAAGGCCAATACTGACTACTGACCACTGTGGATCAACAGTGTGCAAAAACTCTGTAGAGAGTTCTGGTGTGACAAGAACTTCCCCATGACAGCTTCAACACGGCCCTCACAGCTGGATGTCAGAGTGTGCAGAGGACCCCATGCTGGAAGCAGCTAAGAAAATGACCTTTCATGAGTCAAATGCTATCCTATCATTAGGGTGACCACTAAGGCCCTGAGCTGGACCTTTGTCCAAGTATCGCTTCTCACGCAGGAGTTAAGAATAACTGAACTAACCAAAAGCTACAATTCTACCCAACTGTTGTCCTTATAGTCTGTCTGATCATCCTACCTGTCATTCGGAGTTGGGGGTATTTTCCTCAAATGTCCTTATGCCCGCAGCATGCCGAAGGGAAGTGGCTGAAGCCCAGGGGTACAGCACCTGCTTTTCATGCCAGAGGTCTCAGGTTGACTCCCTGGCATCTCCAGGTAGGGCTGGGAAGGACTTCTGGTCTACAACCCTGGTGAGTCCCTGTGAGTCAGGGAAGAGCAGGGATAGGGAACCTTTTCAGACTCAATATAAGGCAGTATAAGGCAGTCAAAGCTCAGCATTCTGGAATGTCTTCTTCCATTTAGATCTGGTACTCCAAGCTGGAAAAGAAGTAAAAGCTAACAGAGCAGCATTGTCAGCTAGGTTTGCTCCAAAGAATAGGGGCTGACTGGTACAGAAGCACTCCAGTGGTGCTTGACATCTGCCCTTTCTGGCTAGCTCCTTTCCACCCTTACCTGCTCTGCTAATGGAACTGGAAGGCAGCCAAGAAGGGAAGGGCAGTCTTCAGACTGCAACAGTACGCACAGAAACTGTGAGTGAGAAACAGTAGCTGCCCATTGTTGGGAAAAATGCATTGCTTCCTAATGGAACTTGACACTGGCAATGATGTCATATTGAAAGCCTTGTCCTACTTACTGCTGCAATTCCTGTTATTACCATTGATCCCAGGAATTTATTTTAGTATTAGGGGCTCCACCTTTGCTCGCTCTGCTTGCCAACTCCACCTCCCTTGCGAACTCCCCATGCTTTACACATCACCCCCAAACACCACAGCTCCTTCCACCCCACAGCTACCTCCCACAGCTCATTTTACCCCCATGCTAACTCCCCATATCTCCTTCCATCCACATACGCACTTCCTACCTGCCAATCCTTCTCAAGGGGTTTGAAGGAGATTGGTGGGGCTGGGTGTGAGTTTCCACCTGCCCATCAGTTTGCCAACCCCACCTGAAGTGAGGTTTAGTGTGTGTGGTGTGTGTGTGTGTGTGTGTGTGTGTGTGTGTGTGTGTTCATGTGTATTTCACACTGCAGCTGCTCTGTGAATTACCTCTCCCCTCTGTAGGCTGGCTAAAGGGTCCCCCCACCCTCTATTGAACCTTGCTGCAGGCACATTTAATGGAAGGTTCAACACCACCACCACCCATTATACAGCTTGCTTGGGCCAGGATGCTGTTCCTCATGCTGCAGTTGCCATGGTTGCCTGCTGATGGCTACTCAAATTGCAGAGCGTGATGACTTGTTACGTTCATATGTATATAGGAGGATATTTCCTTGTAAGGGAAATCTTGTTCACTAGCTAACAACTGACACTGAGGTCATCTTAATGACAAACTAGTATGCATATTAGAGAAGGTGGGAGGGTTATCATGCTAAAACTTTCCAGGAAAAAAAATTGTTAACCCATATCTTGTGTTCTTTGTTTTTTCCCCTCCTAGAGGCAATTACAGTGGCATATGATGACGATTTGAGATTTGGACAGATCATCTCAGGTATCAAATCCTTTGTCCACATTTCAGTATCCACTACCGGAATATAGTGTCTAGTCCTTGTGACTGTGCCAATAACTGTAGTGTACATCAATGTTTCTTCCACAATTATAATTATTCACAGGAAACAATACTTTCCATTCCAATAGTAGTAGTCGCAGTAGTAGTACAGTAGTAGTAAATATTCTTGCAAAGTGCTGCATCAGAAACAAGGGTAACCAATATTATGGCCTTCAGAAGTTGTTAGACCACATCTCCCATCATCCCTGACCGGAGCTGATGGGAGTTGTAGTCCAACAATACCTAAAGAATTCCATGTTGGCTACCCCTGCATCAGAACAGCCAATATTTTTCAAAAGTATTAATTACACGGTTATTGAGAGATTCCTGTGATCCTACTTCTTCTTGACAAAGTTCCCAGCTTTAGCATCCCGTTCTCTTTGGCAAACTGTTGTTGCCAACTGTGACTTCCCTTCTGGAAGTTGTGGGCCAGCTCGCTTAGGATTTCCTCGTTTCCTGGCACTGCAGCTGGTATTCACTTTAGCCTTTTTAGCAACACAGATCCATTCTCCACATCTTCTTTTTACTCGCCTTTTTTTTGGCAGAGCAAGAGCATGTTTGGTCTACGATCCAGCCATCACTGCGAAAGAAATGGGGCCATACTAGAATATTGCATATCAACATGCTCAAGTGGTTTTTCTGTGTGTTTTTTTAAGGGTTGGCTGAAGAGCAAACGCTCCAAGGATTCTGGCAGTCAGGTTGGCACAATTCCAAAGCCAGTAGAACAGACCTTTCTTTGTGCTTGCTCCAGATTCACAGCAAACAGCAAATACCAGTGCCAGACTTAAGTGTTCAAAATATCATGTAGCTGGCTTTAAGAAACAAGGTGCGGGTGGAGTGGAGGAAACTCCCAGGACTTTAAAAGCCATATTAAGATGTGGATTCTGAGAGCTCTTTTGCCATTTGATTGGACTCGGGCTGCCTTTGCCTGCTCTACACACGCAGCAGAAGGAAGTGGTGGGAATCCTGAGGAGATGGTACCATTTCAGACTACAGAGAGGGGAGCCTGTTCCAGATGTTTTCCCCATGTAAAATCAACTCCCTGCAAGTAAAAATTACACAGCAGGAGAGAGGTTGTCCAGCCCAACTAATCCCTTGTTGTACTGATTTCTACTGTAGGGCGTTTCTCACAAAGGGAACATTCAAAAATCTTCTTCTATATAGTCATACCTCTTCTTGTGAACGCTTCATGTTGCGTTTTTTTCGGGTTAAAAACTTCCGGGTTTCGCCACATGCACAGAAGTGTTCTGCGCGGTTTGCACATGCACAAAAGTGCTCTATCGCACTTTGCACATGCACAGAAGCGCCGCTCTGGTTGCGGACTTTTCGGGGTCCTAACGGCACCCCAGAATGGATTGTGTCTGCAACCAGAGGTACCACTGTACTTAATTCGTTCCACAGGTCCGTTCTTAACCTGAAACTGTTCTTAACCTGAGGTATCACTTTAGCTAATGGGGCCTCTCGCTGCTGCCGCTGCAACACTGCCGCACGATTTCTGTTCTCATCCTGAAGCAAAATTCTTAACCCAGGGTACTATTTCTGGGTTAGCAGAGTCTGTAACCTGAAGCGTATGTAACCTGAAGTGTATGTAACCTGAGGTACTTATTTATACCCCTCCTTTTTCCCTGACAGAACTCAAGGCAACTTACAGATAAAAATAAGAACTTTTTCTTAAAAAAAAACTATCACTAAAAAGCAATTCAGCATTGATAGAATTAAAGACACACACACAAACAAACAAACAAACAAACACAAAACAGCACAGCACCAGCTCTTTCATTAAAAGCAGTCAGTTCCCAAAAGCCTGTTGGAACAAGAAAGTTTTCACCTGCTGGAAGAACAACAAAGGTAGAGCCAGTCTAACTTCTCTAGTAAGGAGGCTGTTCCAAACTCTGGGAACATCCACCAAGAAGGTTGTTTCCTGCATCTCCACCAAGCATGCCTGTGAGGGTGGAGGGACTGAGAGAAGGCCCTCTCCCAGAGATCTCAAAACTCAGGAAGGTTCATATCAGTGAATACAGTCTTTCAATTAGCTTGGACTTAAGCCATATAAGGTTTTATAAGCGATAACCCGTGCTTTGACTTGTGCCTGGAAACAGATTAGTAGTCAGTTCAGCTGTTGTGGCAAGGGAGCTGTATGCTTCCTATAGCCATCTCTGGTTGACAATCTGGCTGCATCTCTTTGAGCCAGTTGAAGTTTCTGAGCACATTTCAAAGGCGGCCCCATGTAGAGCACATGTCACAAACTGGCTAGATGCAGAGGAGTGGGGCAGTCACCATCTGGGGAACCCCCAAGGGAATCCCCAGGGAAGAAGGCTCAGAGCCAGGAGATTGGTGGTGGGACGATGAAGAGTGGTCAGGGTTTAGTGAACAGGGAGAGGCTGGGGCAGGGAGCAGTCCAGAATCAGAGGCAGGAGAGGAGGGGGCCAGGAGACGGAGATGAGACAGGCTGCTGAAGAATGCAGGAAGCCTCCCCTTCCTGCTGCGAACAGATCCCCTACGCCCTGGTCTCCAAGAATATGTAGAGGAATGAAGAGAACAGAACAACAAGAGACTAGACAAAAGAGCCTGAGATTGCTTGGGAAGGACCTGGGGGAGGAGGAGTCTTAGGAGCAGTGGGAAGGCAAGGACCTTCAGTCCTCACATCTGCCTCATTGGGGCAAGAGTTGCTGTGAAAGAGTTACCTTCACTAACCTACTCCTGACAAAATATATAAAAAAATAAAAAATTGTCCAGTAACACCTTAGAGGCTAACTAAGTTTGTTCTTGGTATAAGCTTTCGTGTGCATGCATGCTTCACCAAAGCTAATAATAATAATAATAATAATAATAATAATAATAATAATAATAATAATAATAATAATTTAGTATTTATACCCTGCCCATCTGGCTGAGTTTCCCCAACCACTCTGGGTGGCTTCCAATCGAGTGTTAAAAACAATACAGCATTAAATATTAAAAACTTCCCTAAACAGGGCTGCCTTCAGACGTTATACCTTATACCTTGTAAGATACCTTATACCTTCCTATAGCAAGAACAAACTTAGTTGGTCTCTTAGGTGCTACTGGACATTTATTTATATATATATATATATTTCGACTGCATCAGACCAACACGGCTACCTACCTGAATCTACTCCTGACAGCACGTTACAGTAATCCATACGGGATGTAACTAAGGTGTGTGTCACTTGTGACCACTCTTATTCCCCTACCCACCGTAAGGACTGATTCAGCCCACTCTCACCCTAAGGAATTCTTCCACATCATTCCATTGCATGTGCCAATGATGTCATTTAGGTAGTGTCTCTTGCCCACCCTTCACCTCAAGGTGGAGTGCAACAATATAATAGTACACTCTTAAAACCAGTTAAAACAATTTACACCAGACCAATAGAGTGGTTCTGAAAAATATGTATCTCAACTATCAAACACCAGGATAAGAAGATGTGTCTTCAACAGGCAATGGAAACCATCATTATAAGGTTTTTCTTTTGGAGGGGAGATGAATGCCTTGGCCCCCTTCTAACTCTTGGAATAGTCAGCCTTGCTTGCTGGTGGGGTGATAGCCTGGGAGATGGGCCATTAAGAGGAACAAAGGAAAGGGCTTTGTGCAAGTGGTTGACAAATGGGTGGGGTCCCCTCCCTCAACTCACTGATAATTAGGAGGTCAAAGGCAGAGTTGAAAGGAGAGAGTTGAGTGATGTGAGCTAGAAGCTGGAAGAAAAGATGCAAACTGGGAATCCAGAGAGAGTCAGAGTGATGATTGAGTTGAATCCAAGGCTATGGGGAAAGAGTGTTAATGCTGGGAACCCCTCCATTGTCGTCGTCCTCTTCTTCTTCTTCTTCTTCTTCTTCTTCTTCTTCTTCTTCTTCTTCTTCTTCTTCTTCTTTGGCAATCACTCGTAGCCAAGTAAGATTCTCTTCCATAAACGTGTTTTCTAATACCAAGCTGTCCCATCCCCCTGCCCCTGCTAGATGTGTTTGTGTGCACCTACCATGCGAAAGTCTCTCTCTCCCTCAAAGAGGAACCTCGTTTTGCATGTAGAAAAGCGGAAACAGCAGAAGTTCTTGTGATGTGGTGGGAATTGTGCCCTTCCTCACGCAGAGAACAGCTGCTAATCACACACAGAACTGTTGCCGGCACAGACACACCTGCTTTGCCAAGGGTTGAGGCCATCAAGAGAGACCGATTTTTAGAATCTTCTCTGTCTCCCGAAGGGCCAGGAAGCTGCACAGCATTTAAGAAATAAATATAAAGGACGGGGAAGTCAGGTGTTCATACAGAATTGTTCATTTGTGATTTGAAGACTTCTCACTGGTTTTACTGGAGGGTGACAGTGGAGAGAGAGACATCAGTGGTAATGAATGCGATACCCTTCAGATGTTGTTGGACTACAGTTCCCATCATCCTCAGCGAACATGGCCAATAGTCAGTGTTGATGACTACAGTGGTACCTCAGGATGTGAACAGGATCCATTCTGGAGCCCCGTTTGCATCCCGAACGGAACGCAAGACGCGACGGCGCATCTGCGCGTGTGCGGGTCATGTTTCACCACTTCCGCGCTTGCGTGTGACGTCATTTTGAGTGTTTGTGCATGCACGAGCAGCAAAACCCGGAAGTAACGCGCTCCGTTACTTCCAGGTTGCCATGGAGTGCAACTCGAACACGCTCAACCTGAAGCACATTCAACTCGACGTATGACTGTATTCAAATCATGCCATGCTCTTTGTATTCTTATCAGTTCATCATTAATGTGACATTGTGTTAATGTCTTTTACCAGTGCTAGAACAGCTGAATAGCCTGACCCTCTTCACTGACATGCTGGCAATAAATATTTATCGCACGGCTGACATGACAAAAAGCTTTTCTGTACCAAAGGCCTTCACTGGTGACTCTCTCTCTGTGGAACACTCTCTCCTCTGGGATAGACTAGGCCCCCGACTCTGATGTGTTTTCAATGACATCTGTGTAGGCATTTGTTGAGTAAGTCATTCTCTGGTGGAATCTACATACATATAAAAGCTATTCTGAAAATGCCTTTTTAAAAAGCATTTTAAAAAATACATTGAATTTTCCATAAGGCTCCCCATCGGCATCTAGTTTCTTAAACAGTGTCTCCTCAAGCTGAATGGCAACTGCTTTGAGTTTCAAAAGCAGACCTAGGGATTTGCTTTAAAAAAAAATAAAAATAAAAAATTCTCACCAGACATGTGCCAACCTTTAGGTATGACTGATATAGTAATGTCTTATATCTGCCATCCTTAGGGCTCCCTGGATATACATTTAAAAATCAATCAATCAATCAATCAATCAATCAATCAATCAATCAATCCAGAACTATGAGCAATAAGCTAGTTTGGGATACAGATAAGTTTAATGATACTACATCTCCAAAACTGGAGCTTGTGATATTCACGAGTATCAAGGATCGCTAACACAACTTCAGTTGAATAATTGGGGAGGAATACGGAGGAAAGACAATTCATTATTCTGAAGTGAGAAACTTGGGGGCATAAAGATTTCTTTTTAAAGGACCTCTTCCTCACTCTGTGATGGAATATGAAAACTACTGGTTACAGTAGACCATTGAAGTAAAATCTGGTGAATAAGCTTTTTCTTCTTAATAATTGCAAGGAAGTCAAATCACTTTGAGCTCTGTGCCCAGTTCTCGAAAGTGACTAAAGGTTTCGCATCTGACGATGCTATTCAAAAATCTCCAAGAAGTATTCAACATCATACTTCCCCTCCAGCTTATGAACTCTAACTGAATGACCTTTTTTGCTCCAAGTGCTAGGAAGGAAGGAAGGAAGAAGTCACTTGTGCATTTTGAAATAATCAAATCTAGCATTATTAATCTCTATTTCCTTTTTATAGAATGGGCAAGGGTGAGTCATGTGTCACTCCACGTCTGAGTCCTAGTCATTTGACTCTGTGACAAAGTCCCCAAATATATTTCTCCCCCTTCTCTAGCAGTAAAACCGGTGGGAGGCAGAACTTGACTGAATAGGGGGGGGGGGATTTTTATGAACCAGAAGGAAATAGAATATCATCCTTTCTGCGAAATGAAATGACTTGAGGGGCAGTCAAGAAAGGCAACTTTCCCACACCCAATGCTGAGATGATGTCATATAACCCATTCTCTACTCCCTGTCCCCCACTCAATGCATACTCAGGCCACCGGGAAGAGCCTTCCGGAACTTCCCTAGCAAGACTTCCAGTAGCCAGGAGTTACCATTGCATAACTCCTGGCCAGTTTGCTGCCTTCCTAAGATTCCTGCCTTAATTCATAAAGCCTTAAACAATTTATGCTCCATTTGATCCTTAAGATCTTTTGATGGGGCACTTTTGGTGAGTTTTGGTTGGCCTCTACCAGGAACAAGGTCCTGTGCTCTGTGGAACTCCTTGCTACTAGAAGTCCAGCAGGAGTCATTCTTGCTTTCTTTTAGATTAATTTTCTTTTAACTATACTGTTCAGACAGGCCTTTGGAACAGGTTTTTTTAAAAAAAAAACAACCAGATTTTTTGATATGCTATTAATGTTTTGATTGACTTTTTGGGGTAGTATGTTTTTATGTGGTATATATTTCCTATATTTCTTTTTATGAAAATGCAGTGTATAAATATTTCATTTTTAAAAAAAGTCCCACATTTCACAGGAGGGGAGCTTGAAGCTCCACTGAGGTACCCCCCACAAACAATGTTCTTCATGATGGAACATGTTCTAAATGACGACACAAGCATTTTGCAAGGGAGAATACTGGGAGTAAGGAAGAATGGAAACCTTAATAATTTGGTCCCAGGAGGTCACATGGTGGCCTGATTGGGCAAAGCTTGGTGGGAAAGAGTACTGTAACAAAAAGCAAGAGTTGTGGGTTTGACTCCCTCTTCTGGGAAGGTCTGAGGTAATTTCCACATGGCAACACCTACCTCAGTCTGTCAGTATTTATAATTTTGGATAGGAAAAAGAAGAAACAGTGGAATTAGTGACCAGCTCTCCCACACTTAGAAATACCCACAATAAAGTCTCATGATGGGACCTTGTCCAAGTGGCTCAAGACATTTTACTGCCTGAGATGAAGGACAAGATGGCGACCTCACTATTCAATGCACAGGTGCTGATTAGCCTGCCATTTGACTGTTACATGGAAAGCTTTGTCCTCCACAAATTTGCCCAGTCCTCTTTAAAAGCCATCCAAGTTGGTGGCAATCACTGCCTCCGGGGGGAGTAATTTGAAATTTTAACTATGTGCTGTGTAAATGCCACTGCTAGTCAGGGGAGCCTGGCCAGCGAGGAACACCCCTGTGTAGCTGCCCAAATGGTAGACAGGCAGAAGCTACAGCCTGCTGCTGGGGGAGCAAACATGGAGGCCGGCTGACGTAGCCCCATGCTGCTTGTGTGGTTTCATGCACTGTACTCTGTGGGTGAGGTTTATATACTTCTGAATCTGCACATGATTGACCCCCGAAGCTCTCCTCCTTCTGAGTGGAGGATGTGGAGGTGGCAGAGCTACCAGGCTTCTCTATGGCCTCTGTGCAACTGGTATTTAGAACAGCCACCTACTAAGGGAGAGCTGTAACTTAGTGGAAGGCACCTGTCTTGCACACAGAAGGTCCCAGATTCAATCTTCCAGCATCTGCCACTGGGGTAGGGAAATACTGCTGCCTGAAACCCTGGCAGTCTGCTAGTCAGTGTAGATCAGGGTTTGTCCACCTGGTTCCTACCACACACTAGTGGGCGTTTCAGGATTCTAGGTGGGCGGTAGGGGGTTCTACAGCACAAGCTGAATCCTCCTTCCATCGAGCACTGGTGGGCGGTAAGGAAATTTTACCATCAAGAAAGATGCATTAGTGGGCAGTAGGTATAGAAAGGTTGACTACCCCTGGTGTAGATGATACTGACCTAAATGAACCAGTGCTCTGAATTAGAATAAGGCAGCTTCTTATAATCCTATTTTGCTGGTGTAATGACATACCAGCACAACACAAGCATTTGGCCAGCTGTGGATTAACCATGAAGCAAAATATGCACTTGCTTAGGGCATCGAGGGAAGGGGGGCACCACATAAATTTTCCACTGCCGGATTTACCATATGGTGCAGCTGAAAAAAGACTCCCACATTAAATGAACATACACATACAAATTATAATAAAAAATTAAAAAATAGTAATAGAAATAGTATTAATAGAGATTGATGATATACATTAATATTGGTAATACAACAAAGTTAGAATCAAACAGGTAAATTGCCACTTGGTCCACTGAGGCTCACAAGTTTCTTTTTGAATTTGATCTCTATGGGGGCACTAAAGTCTTTTAAGTGCTCTAAAGGTCTTAATCTGCCCTGGATTTGGCCAAGGCAGTCTTCTGCTGGTGCAGTAGTATCACCATGGAGTAAATCTGTTGTGCTGGCATAACTTTGTGTTCTGCAGGAACAAGAGGTTTTTGGTTGCATGCCAGCTTTGCCAAGCAAATGTAAGTCAAAGATTATGATCACTCTAGAAGTGATGCAAGTTCCAAATTAACCATCTTTTCTTTTATCTCCACAGTCTCTTACTCCAGAACAGAATTCTTTGAGCAATCTACTCTTTCAGCAGGGCAATCACGTTTCCTCTCTTTAAACCCTGAGGCCTCACATGTAAGCTTCACTGAAACTGGGGGAAAACTTTGTAACAACTAACTTTCTCAGTCACTTAATGCAACATGCCACTAAACTTATTCCAGTTGCAGCATCACACTACTGTGTCTTATATATTTTCATTTATTAAAAAAATATATAAACTCATTGATCAAGAAGTTTTTTCAGGTAGTATACAAACAAAAAAATACAGATAGCACATAGTTAAAATCCCCAGACTAATTAAAGATGAATATACCATCATCATTAAATCAGTGAAACTGTTAATAGATAGATAGATGACAGATATAGATAGATAGATGATAGATAGATAGATAGATATAGATAGATAGATAGATAGATAGATGATAGATATAGATAGATAGATAGATAGATAGATAGATAGATAGATAGATAGATGATAGATAGATAGATAGATAGATAGATAGAGATAGATAGATATAGATAGATAGATAGATAGATAGATAGATAGATAGATAGATAGATAGATGATAGATAGATAGATAGATAGATGATAGATAGATGGTAGATGATAGATAGATGATGGATGGATAGATATAGATAGATGATAGATAGATAGATAGATAGATGATAGATAGATAGATAGATAGATAGATAGATAGATAGATAGATAGATATAGATAATAGATAGATAGATAGATGATAGATAGATAGATATAGATAATGAGTTTATGTCTTGCATAGGATTACAGCAGGGGTCAGCAAACTTTTTCAGCAGGGGGCTAGTCCACTGTCCCTCAGACCTTATGGTGGGCTGATCTATTTATTTTTTTTGCGTGGGGGGGGGGGGAATCAGCAAATTCCTATGCCCCACAAATAACCCAGAGATGCATTTTAAATAAAAGCACACATTCTACTCATGTAAAAACACACTGATTCCTGGACTGTCCGCGGGCCAGATTTAGAAGGCGATTGGGCTGGATCCGGCCCCCGGGCCTTAGTTTACCTACCCATGGATTACAGCTATGTCTACATTTGAGGCAATAGACTAATTGAGGAACTCTCAGAAACTGTTCATGGAAGTTAAATGATAATGCAAACAAAACTGCTCAATCTATCTGGAAGAGAAGAAAACTTGCTGTTTCAAACAACTTGATTCATTCTGCATTCTGCTCTGTCTGCTCTGGATTGTTAAAAGGCCATAACTGCCAGGAAGCACAGGACATAGTTCAGATTGCAGCCATTCAGGCTAGGTGCACATTAGTGGCTTAAAATGCAACGCAGATGTTTTTCCCTGGCAGGGATGTCTTGACCCAACACACATTACCTGATTTGTTTCTCTGCTCCTGAACTCCCTATGAAGCTGTCCTCCACATGCACAACAGCTGTTGGAAAAATGGATACACCTCAGCTTAGCCACAGCCCAGTTTTCAAATCAGATGGAAGTTGGTTTGAAGGAGAGCACACCAAACAGAAGTATTTCTCAAGGGATACAGATGGATTGTGACTAATGTCATGTCACGTGTACTCAGCTTTGAACGCTAGAGGTGGGAGTGCACTGGAGCCAGACTAAATGGTTGTGTGAAAATAGGCTTGATGTCATTGCCAACATGCTGTGGCTTTGACCAAGAAATCTAGCTTCACTGTCTCAGTTCCCTTCACATGGTGATAATGCTTCTCACAGCCGTGTGGCTTACTGTGTGGGTGGTCTCTGGTTACTATTCATACAGTATTCTGAATCTATGAAAATGTGGTAGATATGGACTTTATCATGGTTACATTCCACACTTCTGGGGGCTAAAAATAAACATTCTTGAAAATGTGGAAATCTAATGTCCGCCTCTAAATATGCAAAATTAGATTTCTATGTGTTAATTGTCCAGGGGAAAACCAGTATTTACTGAGCATCACAAACTGATAAAATTGGGTGCTTTCTTAGAGTGTTTCATTGAACCATCCTGTATTTCCTCTTGGTCTTTCTCCATTTATCAAATCTTCCCATGGCTGTGTGTCCCCTCTCCACCCCCCCCCCAAATAAACTGCTTATAAACAGTGCAATCCTAGGGCCTAGTCACAGTGTTGATGGCAGGGGTGGTGGTCAGGATTGCAAGCAATTGTTTCTCTCATGGCCTGGTGGAGAGGAGGATGGTGGCTCCTTTGTGGTGGAAGCCCCAGCTTTGCCCAAACAGGCAGTATAAGCTGCTACTCCTGGTGGTGCTAGCAATAGCCAGCCAAAGGCCATGAAAGGGTCATTGTGGAGTGGGAACTGGCAACTTTGGATCCAATGAGATCCTGGTTTGGGGCTTCCTATGGGCATCTGGTTGGCCACTGTGCAAACTGAGTGCTGAACTAAATGTGCCTTTGGACTGATCCATCAGGTCTCTTATGGGCAGTATCTAACTAACTCATTCCATCCATGCAAGGATTTCCACTTGTGAAGTGGAACGTAGCCCCCCTCCCCTCCTCCTCCTCCACTCCTTATATTTGTTCTGGGGTTCCCTTCAACCTTCAGCAACAGATTTGGGGTGAGGGTGGGGCAAGCACAGGGAGAGGAGGAGCATGAGTTCATTAGATACTACCCTATAGGTAAAGGGACCCCTGACAATTAAGTCCAGTTGCGAACGTCTCTGTGGTTGCAGTGCTCATCTCGCTTTACAGGCCGAGGGAGCTGGGGTTTGTCCGCTTCCGCAGACAGTTTTTCCAGGTCATGTGGCCAGCATGACTAAGCTGCTTCTGGAGAAAGCAGAGCAGCGCACAGAAACACTGTTTACCTTCCCACTGGAGCGGTACCTATTTATTTACTTGAACTGCGTGCTTTGGAACTGCTAGGCTGGCAGGAGCTGGGACCGAGCAATGGGAGCTCACCCTGTCGTGGGGATTCGAACCACAACCTTTTGATCGGCAAGCCCAAGCAGCACATGGTTTAACCCACAGTGCCACCCGCGTCCCTGCGCCACCCGCGTTACTATATTATACCAGTCATGCCAGCCTTTGTCTGTTTGCTTACATACATAATATATACCCCATATTTCAACACAAATTTATGCTTCCAGGGCAGCTAACATAATGGTAAGAGACAACAACAACAAAAGCACACCATCAACAACAACAACATCTAAAGTATGCAAACTAATTCCACCCTTGGCTCCCTCAGGAGGAAGGGTGGGAAATCAAGCAATTATCTCTACAAAGAATGCAGCAGATTAAGCAGCTCTTAACAGCCTGGGGAAAGAGAAATTGTTTTCTTGCCTCGTGTCTAAATGATAGTAACCAAGTCTCCAGGAGGACCTTCTTAGGGAGGGCATTCCAAAGTCAAAGAGCCACCACACAATAGGCTCTCTTTGATTATCATCCACAACACGATGGAGGCACCCAGATTGAGATCTTAAATTATAATCTCAGTCGATGGGGAGATTGATATGGAGGAAGGTGGTCCAACAAATAAGCCATGTAGGGCAGGAGTAGGGAACCTATGGCTCACAGGCCTAATTCATACTGGCATGGGTTCCACTTTGGTTCATGGGGCCATTTATCGCACACCACAATCACCCAACCCATACCTGATGTCATACGAGATGACAGGTGTGGGGCAGGTAAGCATGTGGCTACAAAGGAACCACCAGAAGAGTAAACCAAGCTGCTAATTATTCCCTTGCAAGCATGGCTTACTGACAGTGCCAGTCAGCTGCCTAGAGGTCCCACTGGGATTGGTTGCATTTTCAAGTTCCCATTGTGCGCTCACTAGCACAGTTGGTGGGGCTTGCTGCTGCTTGGCGCTGCCAGTGATTCCTGCTATATCCATTTTCAGGTGTGGTTTGGATACAAAGGGTGAGGGGTATTATCACTGGAAAGGGAATCATCATAATAATATAGCAAATGGCAGTAGCTGTATCTTCCTGATGACTGATTACACAAGGCTGTAGAACTTCCTGGGAAACTGCTGAGAACTGACCAAATTAATGTCAAATGAACAACACACATGTCCTTCGCAACTGATGTGGTGACCATACACGTGGTGACCTGTCTATAAGTAATTACATGAGATACATGCTAAGTGTTACTAGTTTTCTGCATCTACAAATTCCCTAAATTATTGTGTGTGTATGACAGACAATAATCATGACCTCCAACTTCCTGTCCCATGGCCTCCTAAACAATTGCATGCAACTCCCAACATAGTTTCTCTCAAGCCTCCTCCCTCAGCCATACATCTGGAGTGTGGGAGTCCTCTCCTGCCTTACCCAAACGTGACCTCTGCCATCTCAAAGTCTTCAGGATACAGGAAAAGGAATTGTTTCCTTAAGGGACTGCCATGAGCCAATAATTTGGTTTCAATTCTTGGTTTTCAACCACCCTAACATACAAATAGACTGCTCCACTTTAACACTATCTTCCAGTGTTTTGCTCCTGAGAGCCAGAAATCCCCAATTAGTCAAGTGACTCCCCTGGTAATGTTGACAGTGACTGGCTTAGTTGTTTTATATGGGGCAAAGATCAGTGGCCTCTCCCCAAAATCAGGAGGGGGTGCATTTATTTCCAGACTGCACTGGCTCTGCAGGTGGTATTTTCTTACCCATGAGGGCCCAAGGGCAATTCTTCCATCCTTTCTCATATTCTAGTTCCTCTCCTCAGTGGCCCTCTGTACTATGCAAGCATCTGTTGCACAGGGCAAAACCACATTCCATCCTAATTGCTGTTTTCTGCTTCCCATACTGGACACGTCATGTGGAAGAAAGGGAGACAGTGCCTTTTGCTCTGCAACACTGGTGGCAATCTGGGCTGTGTGTTCCTGTTGACCAACCGTGTGGCTGGCACAGAAAAGTTTTGTGCAGATTTTTCTGAACCTGATTTGTGATTTCAATTTGAATTTCCAGTCGCTTAAGTTCCACATTCATTGAAAGGGGAGCAGCTCCTCAGCCACAAATTAAAATATAATGAAATAAAATGTAGTTTAACACCCTTTGGATTCCAAATTTCCCTCCCCCTTTTCCTGGTTGCGTTCCCAAAATTTATCAACATCTGATGTCTTCCTGGAGCTCCCACAATTTATTTAAGCCATAGTCCTTTACCAGTCATCTTTAATTTCGAATGTCCAATCTTGGAAGGAGTCTGTCTCAAAAAGGCCCATTTTTTCCATCCAGATTTTTATACATTAGGAGTAAAAACTCCAATTTTATTTCTTTAAACCTTTCAAGTCTGGATGTCCCAAATGTTCCCTCTTTCAACTTTATCCAATTCTTGTTATTCTTGTTATTCTTGTTGTTCTTGTTGATCTCTCTCCTTTTCTTTTTTTTTCCTTTCCTTTCCTGTTTTCCTGCACAAATGTTCTAATTCCAAAAGCTTCAAATTCAGCTGCAGAGGCTCTGTTATTCAGGAACGAAACATAATGCCAAGTCCCTTCCATTTTTCAATAGATAAGTCTATTGTCTTCTTTAGTATGTCAGCCTCTGTAGTCAAAATAGTGTTCCATTTCTGCAGTTTCCCAGGAGATAGAAAGTTCTGTTCAAATTCCATGTCAACAACTTGTAATATCCCTCGGCTCCTCTAGGTGGGTTGCAATAACTCAGTTCCCTTCCAGATCACCCCAATCAGTCCAAATAACTTGTTATTCCTTGTTTTAAACAATTTGTATCCAATTTATAACAAATGTAACCGGCAAAGTCCTTATAACAAAGTTCTCATTTTGTTCTTCTGCTTTGACAGCTCTTTGACAGCTGTCAAAACCTCTCTTTGTCTTCTCCCGGCGCTCTCGCAAAACGCTCCCAGGGTTCGGGGGGGGGGGGTTTGCTTTTAAATCAATTCCACTTTTCTCCTCCAGCTCAGTCTTATAGTTTTCCGTCGCGAAATTAATATCTTTGTAAAAATAGGGTTGCACTCGATCTTAGATGTAAAATCCTTTGCTTTAACTCCTCTACAACAGGGGGGGGGCTGACTTCCTTTTTGCGCCTCCCCCGCTCGCTCCGAATTTTTTAAAAATTTATCCCCCTTTTTAGTCCAGGTTCCAATTACTCACGGGTTATTCTTTTAGGTCCAGATTTTCAATAGAAGAAGTCAGCGCTCTCCGTCGAATGGCATGCGGCTTCGCTCGGCAGGGGAAGCGGAGGACTCAAAGCACCCCCCCCGTCACCCGTTCCGTAGCCTTTAAAAAGGCTCCTTCACGGGCCGGGGGGGAGCGCAAAAGGTGCCAGCCGAGTCACCATGTCCATGGGTTTCAGCGCCCATGGTTTTTGAGGGTCCCCGCGTCGCCGGCGCGGTAGGACCCAGCCCCTGCCGAGCAGGCTCCCTCCGGAGCTCGGAGGGAGTCCGCCATTCGGCGATGGTGCCAACCCGGAAGTCCCTATTGATCATTCATTCTGATTCATTTGCAGAAAAATTGTGGGGAGGTTAGGCCACCTATCCTGATTTGTCTGCAGTAAGTTTACATGGAGGCTAGACAATGGTGCCCATTGAGAATTCTGATTTGTTTGCAGAAAGGTTTTTCTGAGGGTATTGAAGGGTATGCAATACTGGCACTCCCCACCCCCCTGGCAAAAAAAAAAAAGTGTGGCACTTACTGTAACAACTTAATGGTGAGTACCAGCACCGTTTTTTCTTTAAAAAAGCATTGGTTATGTAGAACATTGAGTTAGGCAAGTGTTATCTTAGTTTTTTCGGTGTGATTTCCCCATCACTTTCCTTATCACAATAAGTCTGGAGGTTTTTTTTGGGGGGGTGAGTTTGTTGCACAAGAGTGTACATCAGCTTTAATTGCGCAACCTGAATTCGCTGGTATGTGACTGAATCCCATCCAAATATAGCAGCAGTCAGGAAGTGCTTTAAGAAACTGCAGATAAGTCTGCCTTCCCATTACATCCAGGATAGTAGTTTTCTGCTCCCCAACAAGCCACAATTGCGCATCAGCCGTAAACTTGTGGAAATGTAATAATTCATTAATTAAATATAAATGTAACAAACAAACCATAGTTTGTTGCCTGAGCTAAGCCTACTTGCATTCCTTTGATTCCAATGGGAGTCTTAAGCATGTGCTTAACTCTGCCATTGCAATCCACGGAAAATAAGAGTGCATGATTCTATGTTAGCTTTGAAGTTTTATTTTTAAAACTGAGCTTCTCCAAAGCTATTTTTTTGGTCATATTCTACTCAAGACATAAATAGTAGCAAGTGTTTGAACATCCCCAGTGGCAAAATGCCCTCTTGTTGTACGTAGTAGTTGGGTGTACCTGCTTCTTAAGTTTCTGTTCTTTAAAAGAATAATTATTCCCCTTTTGTAAATATTTTCCCTTGCCTCCCAAAATGACATAGCTCTCTTCAGAAACATATAAGTCCCTCTGTGGGATTTGCCTGCAAGTAACTGCCAGTTTTTACCCTGACTTTCCCTAAAGGCTCTGGGATGCGATTCAACAACTTTATGAAACCATCAAAATAGAAAAGCTGACCAAAGCTTGCTTGACATACTTTGACAAGAAAATCTCTCTCAAACCGCAAGATTAAAAGCCTGAGCCCTTTCACATGCTTACTGTCTCCACCTTGCCCACTTAGAGGCACCTGGTATAACACTTTGGAAAAATGCTGCCCAAACAATGGTGGGATGTGGAAGGTCTGTGATCGGATGTACTCTTTTCATCTATTTTCCCCCTTCCTGAGCTACAATTCTGAAAGTGGTTTAACAGTCAATCCCTCTTCCCTGGGAACTCTGGGAATTTTAGCCCTCTGAGGGGAAGAGATGTCTCCTACAAACTTTCAGCACCCTTAATTCCCAGTAATTCCCAGAATTCTTTGGGGGAAGGCACAGCTTTTTAAAGTGGTGAGATACTACAGTGGTAGCTCGGGTTAAAAACTCAATTCGTTCTGGAGGTCCGTTCTTAACCTGAAACTGTTCTTAACCTGAGGTACCACTTTAGCTAATGGGGCTTCCTGCTGCCGCCGCAACACCGCCGCACAATTTCTGTTCTCATCCTGAAGCAAAGTTCTTAACCCGAGGTACTATTTCTGGGTTAGCAGAGTCTGTAACCCGAAGCGTCTGTAACCTGAAGCATCTGTAACCCAAGGTACCACTGTACTTGACATGTATAGTGGGGTCTCACTTAACACATACCTGTATCTGCACAACACAGGACCTATCAAGCAGAATGCAGCTCATCTACCCTCTAAATAGTGACCCACTATGGGCTTAATCAACTTTTTTTTTTACTGCCTGCCTGGCAATGAAAAACTGAGGGGGCTGGAAGGTTTCATTCAGTTTGGAAGATCACAAGTAGAGCAGTATATACTGAGTATATACTGTATACCCACACGGTACTCGTTGTCACAGTGTATATCCTTATATAGAGAAAATTACATCCTCCATAAACAAGAGAGGGGGGTGTTGACAGACTTGGGAAAACCCCAAGGTTTACAGAAGTACAAATAATAATAATAAGACCTTTAGGGGAAAAACCTTGAAGGGAGGGGAACCCCGAAACAGCTGAACAAGGAGAGCAGGCATGCTCAGAGGACACACAATTCTGGCTGGCCATCAGAGAAGTGGGAGGGGAGAACATGAATCTAGGCAGGGAGGGAAAATTGAATGGAATATCCTGGAAAGGGGCTTGGAAACTTGGCTGGCTGGAAACCTGAGCTGTAGTGCTCCACACGCTGTCACATTTTGTTGCAAGGCATACTTGTTTAACGTACAAATAAGCTCTTCTCTTTTCTCTTTTTTAAACGGTGGAGGCATAGCTGTCAAGCGTCCCTTATTTGGCGGGACAGTCCCTTATCCCAGCGCCGTGTCCCGCTGCTGTCCCTTATTGATGATGTCCCTTAAATAAGCTACTGAAGGTAACGGGGCCCTTTCTATATCCAGCTGTCCTTTGACAACAACAAATTGTTGCTGTTTTTGTTGTTGTTGAATATATGCTATATGGTAATTTATGGACCTAATAGGTATCTAAAGCCATTTGCACGCAACAAAATTTGTATTTTATCATAGTAATTGTTGATCCCTTATTTTGGCTGCTGATCCCTTATTTTCGAGGCTGCTGGTCCCTTATTTTCAAATCTGTAAGTTGACAGCTATGGGTGGAGGGACTGGATCAAGAGGCTAGCGAGCAAACACATTGTCCACCCTTTCCTAGACAGCTGCTTCTAAGGAGTGACCCCACAGTTGCTTTTTCAAGTTCAGCCGGCTGCAAAGCTGCCAGGAGCACTTCCTTCTCCAGTCACATACGGCTTGTCTTCAAAAGGAAACCAGACGTTGTCACTTCCTTTTTACACTAAGCAATTTACCCACCAACCCTGTGCATAAGAAGGCCAACTGGGGAGGCTTGTGCCATTTCAAATAACTTTAACCTTTAGCGGGGAGACTTTCTTTCCTACGAGCTTGATACAGAAAGGAAAATTACTAAGATACAAAGGTAGATATGATGGCCGACTAATTTCTGTTTGAGTCGTCGTACAAGACTCTTTATTATGCAGATTCCAGCCGAGTCATATCTGCCAGAGCGCTGCTGCAGAATTTGCAAGGGCACATAACCTCCCCCACCGGTTGAAGCTGCGCCCGTAAAAGATCACAGAACCAGAGATGTTTAGAGCACTATCTAAAGTGCCCCACCGGCACAAGGATATCTGCTTGTGCAATGCAACTTCCCCTCCTTCTCACACCTTTCCCAAATCTGCTCTGGAGGCCTGGGTGAACCCCTAGAACAGATTTAGGGTGGCATATGTGTGTGGGGGAAGGAGGACGAGGAGGGGAAAGTCCTGTTGCACACGTGGGGATCCTTGTCCTGATAGGACACATTGCTCAGCACTACTTTAGATAAAACTGGAAAAGAGACTTTGGAGTTTATCTAGCTCAACAACTCCCTGCTTGGTGCAATCTGCAGGATGCAACTCCCTGCTCTCTACAATCTGCAGGATGCAACTAACAGCATGCTATGCAGATGGCTGACCAGATCCTGCTTAAACATCTTCAAGAAATTAGAACCTACCACTTCTCAAGGCTGTTTATTCCACTGCTGAACAGCTCTTACCACTGAGTTTTTCCTAGTGCTTAGCTGAAACCTGCTTCCCTGAAGTTTCTACCCATAGGTTATGGTCCCACCCTCTGTAGCAACAGAGAATCTGCCTGCTCTGCATTATAGCCCTTCAGATAAACACCCTTCAGATACTTGAATGCAGCCATCCAGCTCTTTCAACAGCTCCTCATAGGACTATGGCTGTGTAAACTCTTGTCTCAATGTTTTCCATCCACTCTACTGGGTGGTGCCTTCCCCTCACTTAGCCCTTCCCCATCCTCTCTGAGTTCCAAAAATGTGAGGTCCATTGTGGGCATGTGGGCATCTTTACCTGTGTGCAGGGCCAACCCCCCCCCCCATTTTTTAAATACATATTTTTCGATATATCAGACTTGCTTAAATCTGTGTGCTATTTTTTTGAAAAAAGAAAAATCTGAGTGTGTCTTGCCATGTTCCACCTGTAGCCCCCAACTCAATTTCTGGGAAAAGTGAGGTCTGTTGTGGGCATGCACTCAGGTATTTGTTTACCTCTGTGTGGCCTTTTTTGTTTTTTGAGATACAAGTTTTCTGATATACCAGACCTGCACAAAACATCAAGTTAAAAATTAAACAAAGAATAGACATAATGTTGCACCTGGCCCTGCTAGCAGCCCACAAAACAGCATGTTATCAGTGGAAGTACGAGGTCACACTCTAGCCTGTCAATGTCCTTAAAATGAAGGACTTGACCCAGAACTTGACATAGTAGACCAGATATCTCTGTGACTATGGAGCAGTTCTTATCTTTGGGAGCCAACTGTACATTTACTGTGTACTTTGGAAACTAACTAAAATGTGGTGCAATGAAATACACCTGATTGCAATTAAAAGTAAATTTTCCCATGGGTGGGGATGTGAAAAGAAGATCTTGTACCTCTCGCTATACAAATTCTGTGATTATGCCTGAACTTGCAATAATGAATATAAATGAAACGGAAAAGCAATGAATTACATCAGTTTGAATCAAGAGCAAGGACTTCTATACATCAACAAGATTCAAAGATTGTTATCTCCAGGATGTTATTGCTGGCAAAAAGAAAAGAAAATTCTCGTTGCCAACCATACTGTTGTTTGTGAGATTGTGACATGAAATAAACTCAATAACACTGATCTTCCTAGGCACTGTTAATTCACTTCAATACTGGGCTAAGGAGGCACTGTTCTTCTGCAATCAAATGGAAGTGGACCTGTCCTTGCTGTTTTACCTTAGGGTATGTTCATATGACCGTTTACCCTGGATCCAGTGCTCTTCCACTGCTCATTTGTGAAGACACTTTCATATGATATGAGCCACAATCCGTATCAGTCCTATAGTTTCTCGACAAATACTGTCGTTTGATGCATGTTTTTCTAAAACCAGTTTCAATCAGGTTAGAACACTGGGTGCAGAATAAGCACTAATTTGAGCATCCCTAACACCCATAGTGTTGGCACAGATGAGTGTACAAGCATAGATGACACAGTTTAATGAGCAGGAGTTGCAAGGGAGAGGGGGGAAAGTTCAAGAGCGTCAGGTGACAATATCCCCACTCCCTCTCTGATGTGAACAACTCTGTGCAAATGTAGCTTCTAATGCAATGTGTATGCACAGGACTGGGGTGGCCTTTGGACATTGGAAGCCGCTAATGTGACCATACACTGAGTCTGTTTCCAGATAATCCATTTATTGATATTCATTTTAATTTGTGTGCACAAAGTTTGCAAGGAAGTTAAGATGACATCCACTATTTATTCTGACTGGTTTGTTGTGGTGAAGTTAGACAGTGTTGCATCAAGCAAATATTAGTGCACTCTTGCATACCATCCAACATTTTTTTGATGAAAATAGGGACGTCTCATCTTACTAGGTTGCCCCACCCACTCTTGGTAGCTTCCAACATAACATAATAAAATATTAAACATTTAAAAAACTTCCCTATACAGGATTGCCTTCAGATGGCTCAGGGGCTGGATAATACCATACTCCTCAACATTTCTCCAATGAAAATAGGGACATCCTAAGGAAAAGTGGGAAATTCTGGGATCAAATCAGAAACCAGGACAACTTCTCTAAATCAGGGATGTCCCTGGAAAATAGGGACACTTGTAGGGTCTGCTCTTGCCATTGTGTGTTCCTGCCACTGGCCTTATCCTTTGCTGAACAAGAAGCTCCAGATCACTTTAGTTGCACAGTTTGCATCTGAAAATAGTGAGCACCTGGAAGTGCCCTCAGGGTGCAATCCCATAGACACTTACCTGGGAGCAAGCTCCTCTCAAGACTCAATGGTATTTACTTCTGATTAGATATCTATAGGATTGCACTGACTGTATATACTAAACATAGCTCTCTATTCCCCAGCAAATGGGAAAGAATTGATATTCAGCATATCAGTCACAGAACCGTAACAATGCCAAACAAAAACTTGGAACATTTGCTTTTCTAAAAAGGCATTTTAGTGCAAAAGCAAAATGAACGTTATGAGAGAAAAGGCAGATGTGGGTGTTGAAAAGCAACAGAGGAGGCGGCAATAGCTGAGCATGTGTAATTGGAGAGGTGCAAGCAGTCAATAAAGACTAAAATCCTGCTGATCAGTCTTTTGGTGCAGAGCAGAGGAGGCTGAGTCTCATTCGCCACTTCCTCTCAAACCGATTTGGAAAATTTAAACCCTTTTGTTCTGCAGGCTCCCTGGGGCGTGGGAATCAGATATGTAATAGTTACAGTACAACAACGGCATACAGGAGAATGCAGAAACTTAGGGGTTTTCTCCAACATGTTTTAAGGTTCTTCTGTTTGTTTTTGTCTGAAATTAGTACTATTCTCCCTTTGTTTGGCTTAGCTGATGCAACAGACAAGGACCACTTCTTCCCAACCAAGTGAGTCAACAGCACTCTGGTAGTCCCCACTAGGGACGAGGGAAATATTCAGGATGACACAGAAATTTGATTCAGTTCACATTCAAAGCTAAATCTTATCAAATTCACACTTTCTGAAATAATATGAAAACTGAAAAACAGCTGTCCTTCAAAATGTGCACTTATGTGAATTTTGTGATGCAGTTCTCCAACCAAACAACAGTGGCATAGCGTGGGTTGTCAGCACCCGGGACAAGGCAAGTAATTTGCACCCCCTAACCTGTGGATTTGCACCCCCTAACCCGTGGATTCGCGCCCCCTAACCCTAACCCCCAGATGTTGCGCCCGGTGCAGCCACCCCCCCTGCACCCCCCACACTACGCCACTGCCAAACAATGTTTACAAAGATGCATATATTTGTGATGTATACTCCCAATATGTTATTGTGAGAGTGTTCACAAGCATGGTCTTCTATAGAATGGTCCTTCTGGTCGTGGAAGAAAGATTACATGGTAATACAGAACTTGGAGCTTCTATCCTTGTCCCATCTCAGGTGTTGAACTCTGGTTTCCAGTAAGCAACATTCAAACCTCTACAGTACTGATACTTTAAAGGGTGAGAAACATTTTTGCTCTCTTGAGCCACACCTGCCAGTGGATGAACAGTCAAGAGTCACATGACAAAGGGACGTGGCTGGCATCCATGGAATGAAGAGGCATTCACACACATTCACACACACACACACACACACACACACACACACACACACAATCCTTGTGCACCTCCCTAACCATCTCTGTTGCACTGCCCCAGCCCACCAAGCTGCTGGGTTCAGAACTGATGTGCATGCGCTTCAGAGTAGGGGGCTAAGCGCTAAATTGGATGAATGTGCAACAGATGACTTTCAGTGGGAGAGATCAGATAGCTGTTTGGAAACTTAAGTGTGTCTGTATGACAGATGGAAATGTGGGTACTGTACTGTCCTCTAAAGGTAGCAGTGGGTGGAGAAGACAGGCCTGAAAATCTCCAGGAAGCCTAAACCTCCAATAAGTCAGAGAAGGTGAAAATGTGCTCCACCAAAAAGCTGCTTTACTCCCCATTTTAAAATTGTTTCTTTTTTTCTTTTTCTTTTTTAGGGATGTGTGTGTGAATGTATAATTGTTTGAATAAACGTACACTGGGACACTTTGAAAAGAAAGAAAAGGCATAGAACCTGCCTGAAGTATTGGAAAAAGAGCCAGAAAGACAACATAGCATAGGAGGAAGTTGCGCTTACCTAGGGTTGCCATATTTCAAACAGCTTGGGCTGTTCCTGCACTCTAGGGCAGGTGTAGAGAAACTCCAGCCCAGTAGCCAAATGCGCCCTTTCTGCCTTTGTCTATGCCCCCCACCCCCCTCGTGCCACCTGAAGCAGATTGCTATAGCTCCCTGCTGCATGACAGGGCTGGGTCCTGCTGGACTCCTAATCAGATGCTTGTTTAAATGCTCTGCTTTACATTGCAACTGAAATGATAAAAACAGTCACGGTTTCCTAGTGTAGCAGTACAAGCTTTAGTTCCCTGGGTAAATTATATGTCACGGACCATAGCAGGGAAACGAAAAGGAAAAGCGTTTCTTACTAGCAAGCAAGTTCATGGACTGTGTGGCAATCGAAGTTGATCCATCTAATCTGCGAAGCAGGGAGGAAGAATGTTCACTGTGGCTGAGTGGGGAAAACCCTCGCCTTCATCCCATTATTCACCGGAAAGTCCGATTTTAAAAGGTGCCATCCATAGAGATATGTGAACTGCAGGCTTATAAAGCAACACATTAAAAAGGGGATTTTTCTGATTCAACTCCAGATGCTGTTGGTGTTTGAATTCAGACCTGCATCTATAACTATTTTAAAAGGACTGGGTATAGTATAGGGCGGTATATAAATAATAATAATAATAATAATAATAATAATAATAATAATAATAATAAGCAGCCAAGCAGTTTACATTGGTTAATGCTTAAGTGGGAAAAGGTCCAGAGGTGATATTATGTGAGTGTTCTGGAGGTCTTTCTGAGATTCTCTGGGCTAAGAGGAAAGCAACAGAAGCTTATCACAATTTCTCAAATGTATAGGGCGGGAGAGGGGGAGAACATCTCCAGCATCCACAGCTAGGCCTGGAAATACCCTGTGCCCTAAAACCCTGGAGAGCTCCTGCCAGCCAGAGTAGACAATATGGAGCTACATAGGCCAATGGTCTCACTCTACAAATGGCAGCTTCCTGTCCCTCCCCCCTTCCTTGTGTGAGATCACTGCTACTTGCAGTTGGTGGAAAAGACAGACGGGGACCTTGCGCAAGCTGAAGTTTTGCATTCAAAATGGAATTCACAGGGTCCAAGGAAGATTATACGTAGGGTAGGATTCCAATTCTCCTCTTTCCTAGTCTCAGGTCTTTCTGCCTCATTGGGTGCAAAGGCATTTCAACAGAGCAGCATCACACCCTGTCTCAAATTAAGCTCTTGACGCATTTTCACAGGATTTGCTCTCACAGTTTGGACTCTGAGCAGAAAGACAGAGGGGAACCCCCTGCTTCCTAAGGCACAGCTGTTCCTCCCCCCACCCCCACCTGCCTAGTTCCTGTTTAACTTTCCATGCCTGGGTACTTTTTGGCTCACTCCAGTCACACTAAGTATAAATAATTCATTCTCCAGGTTGCAAGTGTGAAAGGACTGTTCTGCCGCTTCCTCTCTTGGTTTTGTTTCCCTAGAAATGGTAGCACCGTTTTCTCCTCTTCAGCGCTGGGAGCGAGGTGGGGAAGAGAGGATTCTATCAATCATAGAATCATAGAGTTGGAAAGGACCCTGAGGATCATCTAGTCCAACCCCCTGCAATGCAGGAATATGCAGCTGCCCCGTACAGGGATCAAACCTGCAACTTTGCATTATCAGCACCACACTCTCTTAACCAGCTGAGCTATTCCCTCTGCTTCTGATGTTCATGTGCTGAGGGCAATTACTTTTATAGGAAAAATGGTACAACACACACATACACACCACCAGTAGAGATCAGCAGGCTTGGGGAAAGGTTTGTATAAGTACATAACCATAGGCGCCGACTCCATGGGGCCTGAGGGGGCCCGAGCCCCCTCAAAAATTCGTTTGGGGGGGCTTTGCCCCCCCAATAATTTAAGAAAATTATTACCGTAAATTTCGCTCTATAACACGCAGATTTTTTCTCCTAAAAAGTAAGGGGAAATGTCTGTGCGTGTTATTGAGCGAATGTGTGGTCCCTGGAGCCGGAGCGCAGGGGCAAAAATCAGGCAAAAATAAGATCGGGCGGTAGGGCGGAGGGAAGGCAGAAGCTGCTGCTTTCCTGCATTCTGCCTCAGGGTCTTACTGCCCACCCGCTTCTGTTGCTGCGTTTGCTCAAACTCAACAAAGAGCAGGGAATCCCCTACCCTCCTGGCAAGCAGAGGGTTAAGGAAAGGATCGAGTCCTTCCTTCTGATTCTTTCCTAGTCACACTGCGTGCAGGCTCCAGCCCACCACCTCCTCCTCTCCGCCCACCACCTCCTCCTCTCCGTGCTCTAGGGACTCGCAGGCAGCCGAAAAACAGAGAGAGAGAGGGCTGGCTTGGGGGGGGGACTTTTGCCTTCCTTTCCTCCCCCCCACCCCGTTAAACTCCTCCCCTGCATTCTTAGCCAGCTGCTTCTCCGCACACCCCTCTTGTGCTTCTTGTCCCTTCTGTGTTTTTCCTTCCCTCCCCATTTAAAACGTGGTGACAAAGCACGGATTCACATGGATCCTCAGGATTTTTGCATTGGGTCACCCCAAATTCACCATCAGATCACATTACATGTCCATGGCTACAGTCTGTACCAAAAAAATCACGCACCCACTGTTGCCTGGGGCTGCAATGGTGCAAAAATGTGGTTACAAAGCATGGATCCACAGGATCTTTGCACTGGGTCACCCCAAATTCACCATCAGATAACATAGCATGTCCATGGCTACAGCCTGCACCAAAAAAATCACGCACCCACTGTGGCCTGGGGCCACAATGGTGCAAAAACGTGGTTACAAAGCACGGATCCACATGGATCCTCAGGATTTTTGCATTGGATCACCCCAAATTCACCATCAGATCACATAGCATGTCCATGGCTACATCTTGCACCAAAAAAATCACGCACCCACTGTTGCCTAGGGTCACAGTGGGCAAAAACGTGGTTACAAAGCACAGATCCACATGGATCCTCAGGATTTTTGCATTGGGTCACCCCAAATTCACCATCAGATCACATAGCATGTCCATGGCTACATCTTGCACCAAAAAAATCACGCACCCACTGTTGCCTGGGGCCACAATGGTGCAAAAACGTGGTTACAAAGCACGGATCCACATGGATCCTCAGGATCTTTGCATTGGGTCACCCCAAATTCACCATCAGATCAAACAGCATGTCCATGGCTACATCTTGCACCAAAAAAATCATGCACCCACTGTTGCCTAGGGTCACAGTGGTGCAAAAACGTGGTTACAAAGCATGGATCCACATGGATCCTCAGGATTTTTGCATTGGGCTACTCCAAACTCACTGTCAGATATTAAAAATCTTTATAAAATAGAGAATTAAATACATACAGAATGTTAAATTTTCAGTTTCGAAATATTAGTACTAGTTTAGTACTGTATTTCTATATTTCTATAGTACTGTATTAGTTATTTTCAAATACTTAAATATTTTTAGGGTGTAAGACCCAATTAAAGCCCGTTATTTACATACAGTATTACAGTATTTACATACAGTATTAGGCATACTGTATTAACTTTATTAACTGTATTAAAGCATTAACTTTGAGATATTATTTTTATTTAATGAACCCTCAGCCTTATTCAAAGTAAGCTTAAATTAGCTATTTCACTTATTAATCAAAGTGCTATTACTGTGAGACAGCAATATTTTATGTTTTATTCTTTTAATGATAGTTTAGGATTTATTTAAATATCATTTCAGTCTTTTCAGAACTATATATTCACTGCTCTGTAATAGTCTATAAGCATAATTGTTACTGTAAATTAAATTAGCTTTTTACGAAAATACCGTGCGTGTTTATGTTTTGTTTCTTTTTTCAAAGCCAAAAAGTGTTTCAGGCTTGTCGAGTTTCCCGGAGTGTGGAGTTATAGAGAGTCGAGTTTTCGGGGTCCTAATGTTGATCATATGACTCTAAAATACTTTTTAAAAACTTTAAAACTCACTAATTTTCATCTAAAATTTAGAAAACTTCCCGGGGCAGGACCCCGGTATGGGCCCCCCCAATATTTTTTATAAGTCGGCGCCCCTGTACATAACAGCTTTAGAAAAATAACTTCATGTTTTCTGGTCTGGTCCTGAGCAGGATGGCTCCTGCAAAGAAAGGTGGTGAAAAGAAGAAAGGATGATCAGCCATCAATGAGGTGGTTACTTGGGAATATACTATAAACATTCGCAAACGGATCCACGGTATGGGCTTCAAGAAGCAGGCTCCTCGTGCTCTCAAGGAGATCCGTAAATTTGCAATGAAGGAGATGTGGACTCCTGACTTACGCATTCACACCCGCTTGAACAAGGATTGGCAAAAGGAGTAAGGAATGCTCCTTACCGTATCCGTGTGCGTTTATCCAGAAAACGCAATGAAGATGAGGATTCGCCTAATAAGCAGTATACAGTGGTACCTCAGGTTAAGAACTTAATTCGCTCTGGAGGTCTGTTCTTAACCTGAAACTGTTCTTAACCTGAGGCACCACTTTAGCTAATGGGGCCTCCCACTGCCGCTGCACCGCCGGAGCACAATTTCTGTTCTCATCCTGAAGCAAAGTTCTTAACCTGAGGTACTATTTCTGGGTTAGTGGAGTCTGTAACCTGAAGCATCTGGAACCCGAGGTACCACTGTACACTGGTCACATATGTGCCAGTTACCACTTTCAAAAGCCTACAGACTGTTAATGTGGATGAAAACTAATCTTTCATTACAATAAAAATGTTATGACATTAAAAAAAGAAAAAAAAAGAAAAATAACTTCATTGCTGGGGATGGAGGTAGGGACTCCAGAACAGCTTAATGGGGACTGAGCATGCTCAGTGACCATGAAGTACTGATGAGGGGGGAGATAGGAATGGGAATTCAGTGGGAAGCAGAATGAAGTGGATATTCCTGAACAGGAACACTCCATACAGCAGCATTTTGTTTTCAAAACTGAATTCCTGTTCCAGTAAAGATAAAAAACTTTTTTTAGAGTTACGCCAACAGCTTATGAGCAGACATCATCTTGTGATCCCGATGCTGCTCATTTTCCAGTTTCCTGCAGCTACAGGAGGTTTCCCCCTCACGTCACTGCTTGTTAACGTTCAGATGACAGGCCTTGCTTTCTTAGAACGGGGAGTGATGTCACCCACATGAGTTTCAGCTTTTAGTGCTGGTGTGCTGGGAAGTCCTTTAGTAAAGGCAGAGGCTGCCCCTCAACAATTCCCAGAATTCCTTGGGAAGAGGGACCAATCATTAAACCACTCTAGCTCTGTGAGGAGAATGGAGCCATACATAAAAATACAGTGGTACCTCAGGTTACAGACGCTTCAGGTTACAGAGTCTGCTAACCCAGAAATAGTACCTCAGGTTAAGAACTTTGCTTCAGGATGAGAACAGAAATCGTGTGGTGACGGCAGGGCAGCGGCGGGAGGCCCCATTAGCTAAAGTGGTATCCCAGGTTAAGAACAGTTTCAGGTTAAGAACGGACCTCCAGAACGAATTAAGTTCTTAACCTGAGGTACCACTGTAGCTCAAAAGCGGCTTGTTTGTGATTTTGGGAAGAATGAAAAGAAGCTCAACAACTAACCAGATTTTCACTGTATGAAATAAGGCAACCCTATTCCAGCTGGCATATGTGGGAAGAAGCAATCTTTCAGGTAAGGGCTTTATAGGTTAAGGCCAGCACTTTAAATTGTGCTCAGAAAAGAACTGGAGATTGATACAGCTGGTAAAGCACTAGCCTAAAATGCCCAGTTGTTATGACCTTGTTTTGAACTAACTGCAGTTTCCAGGCCATTTTTAAGGGCAGCCCCACATGCAACACAATGCACCAGAGCATTGTGACTGGAGTGTGGGTAACTCTAAGCTCTTTTTATCCTGGTATGGGCATAGCTGGCTTGTCACCTGAAGCTGATGAAAGGCACATTTGCATAGAAAACCTAACACAGTGCAATAAAACACGAACCCTGACAAGTAAAATAAATGTCCGCACATGAAAATTTCAAAGCAGGCTGAGGAATTGCACAAATGTAAATTGCCTTACTAAATAAACAAAAGCTCTTGAAGTAGGCAGCAGGCGGGTGGCGTTGCTAGGTACTTACAGGACTTGATGGGAGAAATTTGCATGGATACATAGATGGAAGGTGCCACATTAGCTACCACCATGGATGGAAGGTGCCACATTAGCTACCACCGCTGCAAGATATTTTTTTAAAGCCTTTTTTAAGTTTAAAAGGAGGGGGAAGGAACAGGAACCTGGGGCTCAGCACAGAATAACTAAGGGCTTGGGCCCTGAGCCTTTCCAACCACCCCCCTGGTGTCAGGGGTACCTCTTGTAATTCCTCCATAGCTGCTGAGGTCCTCTCACAAATTCCACAAAAACAAATTAGATATGAGCTTGCAGTATCTCCAAATCTGGGAGAGTTATATACAGCTATTAACCAAATGAAAAATAATGAAGCCAGTGGACCTGATGGGCTATCTGCTGAAGTCCTCAAAGTGGGCGGAACTGAACTTACACAACAACTTCACAAGCTCATCAAAAAAAATTGGGAGAGAGAGGAGATCCCAGAAGACTTTAGGGATGCCAAAATTATTACCCCCCTTAAAAAAAAAAAGGTGATAGAAATGATTGTGGAAACTATCAAGGCATCTTTTATTAGCTGTGGCTGGCAAAATTCTTGCAAGGAGCTTAGCAAACCATCTCCTAACTATATCCAAGGTCACCCTTCCTGAATCCCAAAATGGTTTTCGACCTTCTAGGGGGACAATGGACATGATTTTCACCTCTCGACAGCTTCAAGAAAAATGCAAAGAGCAAAACCAACCCCTGTATTGATCTGTATTTATTGACTTGACTAAGGCCTTTGACACTGTAAATTGCAATGCCCTGTGGACTGTCCTTCTGAAAATTGGCTGCTCAGATAAATTTGTTAACATCCTTCAGCTCCTCCATGATAATATGACAGCAACAATCACAGATAACAATGGGTCTCAAGGTGAATCATTCCCGCACTGGGGTAGAAATCATATACTGAACAGATAGAAAGCTCTTTAATCTGAGTTGACTGAAAGCAAAGAGTAAGGTTACTATAGCGTCTGTCATAGAGCTTCAGTATACTGATGACAACGTAGTGTGTGCACACTCAGAGGATGACCTCCAAACCATTCAAAATATCCCCAGAAGCTTGTGAAAAGCTTGGCCTATCGCTCAAAATATAAAAAACCAAAGTGCTTCACTAACAAGCACAAAACAACCCCTCTGCTGCACCACAAATCCAACTCAATGGTGTAACATAGAAAAGTGTCGATCACTTTTCCTACCTGGGGAGTTATCTTTCCACAAGGGCTGACATTGATGCTGAAATCCAGCATCTCCTGAGCTCTGTGAGTGCAACTTTCTTCTGACTGAAGCGCCAGAATATTTGAGGACCAGGACACTTGCAGGCAAAGCAAAATGCTTGTTGACAAAGCTATTGTATTACCAACCTTACTGTATGCTTGTGAAACATGGACCACTTATAAACACCATCTCCAACTCCTCGAAAGATTCCATCAATGGTGTCTCTGAAAAAAATTATATATCACCTGGGAAGACAGTCAAACTAATGCTGGAAGAAGCAAAGATCACCAGTGTTGAAGCAATGATTATTCAACATCAACTTGTTGGACTGGTCATGTTGTTCAGATGCCTGATTATCGTCTTCCAAATCAACTACTCTATTCTGAACTTTAAAATGGAAAGCGTAATGCTGGTGGTCAACAAAAGAGGTTTAAAGACTCTCTCAAGGCAAAATCTGTAAAAAATGTAGTATAAATACCAACAATTGGGATGAGCGCCGCAACCTCAGAGTCGTTTGTGACTGGACCTAACAATAAGGGGTCCCTTTACCTTTTAGCCTGTGAGCACTCCAATTGGAGAACAGCCTTTACCAAAAGGTGTCATGGACTTTGAAGACGCTCAGACTCAGGACGAAAGGGAGAAGCATGCTAAGAGGCAAACCCTCTTGGCAAACCCTCACCATGATCAACTCCCACCCGGAAACTATGTCCCCGCTGTGAAAGGACGTGTGGATCCAGACTTGGCCTCCACAGTCACTTATGGACTCACTGTTAAGACCATTTTCATGGAAGATTTTACTCGGCTATGAGTGATTGCCAAAGAAGAAGAAGACCTCTTGCACTCATGTGCCTCTGATAGGGAAAGCGCTTGGAAGAGGGCACTTAAAAACATAGGAAGCTGTCAGGCCATTGGTCCATCCATCACAGTAGTCTCAACTGCACTGGCTGGAAAATGCTTTCCAGGATTGCAAGATCTCTGTCCTACTTGGAGATGCTGGGGCTGAATTTAGTACCTTCTGCATGCAAGCAGATGCTGTACCACTGAGCTGTAGCCCTTTCCCAGATCTTCGTATTGCACTGTACACAGGCAGACGGGCATAGCAGACGGGCACCTTTGCATATTTGGATCCCAAGCCATTTGGGCTTATAGATAAGACCAAAACCTTGCATCAAGAAATGAATAGGCAACAGGTGCACATATTTTAAGTTTGTGAACAAGCCTGGGCATCACCCGTTGAAATTCTGGCAACCAAATTATGCAATAATAAATCTTCCAAGTCATCTTCAAGGGCAGCCCCATATATAATACATTGTAGTAATCCATTATAGTAATTACTGTGGCCAAACTAGTCCCACTCAGGAATTTATATTTGTGTATGTATTTTCTTGCATTTGTATCCTGCCTTGTTTTCTATCGTGGTACCCCAGGTGACATACATGTGGTTTCTAGACCATCCCTTTCAGAAGGTGTGTGACCATGTCCACAACAGCCTGGAATATCATTTCCCCTCAGCTAGAACTATCTGTCCATCCACAATGCCTCTGTCTTGCCAAGATTCACCTTCTGTTTATGGGCCTTCATCCAGCCCATTATCAAATCCAGGATGCAGCACCTGTACAGCCTCACCTGACCCAGATGACAAAGAAAAAACTGACTAGTTGTCATAAGCATACTATTGACTCTTAACTCCAAGCCCTTGAATGACCTCACCCAGTGGTTTCATATAGAAGGAAACACAGTGGAATCCTGTAAGGACCCATAGCATAAATGGCTGAATGCCTGGACTCCCTTCTAATTCCAAAAGGAAACTTGAACCTTGGGTAATTGGAACCCCTGAAATCTTGCACCACTTGGATTCCAGGCACTTACTCAGGGTTCGCGGTTCCTTCAGGAAGGAGGCACAGCAGAGACTGTGTGTCTGTATGATAAATGGTTTGTTTGCATATATATACAACCTGAACCGACAATGGAGGGTCTTGTTTCTCTCATAGCCACAGCCTTGGATTCCATAAGAAATCAGGCCTGGCTCTCTCTCTAGCCTTTGGCTTCTAGCTCTTATCACTCACCTCTCCACTCTGACCTTTTGTCTTTCTAACTGATAGACAATTGAGGGAGGCCCACCCATTTGTTTTCTAGCACAGAGCCACTCCCTTTGTTAGCTTGATGACTCATACTTAGCGGGCCATTGCCAGGCTGGCCTGGCTATTCCAGCAATGACATTCATGCTGGATACAGAAATTAGAAGGGAGCCTAACCACCACCACCCCCTCCACAGAAAAAAATTGTAACCATTTCATGGAATCAAGCAGAAATCCTCTACATTTACAACGTTCTGAGAATGGTCCTGCAGGTAGGAGCAGAGTCAACATATCCGCATGCAAAGCTGCTAAGCAGAAGTGGTCAAGGAGGAGCTTAGGGGAAATAAAACTCTCAGAAAATATGTGCTTCCAAATCCAGGTTTTCTATCTTTCCGAACAGCTGTTTTCAAAAAAAATTATGAGCAAGACAAAAATTCCTCTGAAACAGCAAATGAAAAGATGGGTCAGATTTCATGTATGTTATGTGCAGTATTTCCGACATAGTATTGCTCATGCATTGCTTCTGAAATAATTGCCAAATTCCAAGTATTTATATAAATAACTTTCTAGAATTGGGGCATTTAAAAAAAAGTTTATTAATAGTTTATTATTAAGACGAGCAATAAATAATTTGTCTTTTGAACTAAATTTGAATTTCTGCAAACTTTGGCCCTGTACTACTTTTACAAAACATTGTTTTTTTAACCCTTAGGGCTACATACATTTGAAATCTCTGGAAGAGGTACATTGGTAATGCGATAGATCAGGCGTGTCCAAAGTCCATTTTGGGGCCTAATCTGGCCCGCCGGTCTTTTTAATCTGGCCCCTGTGGCAGTATATGTCCTTGGGTAAAATCCTTTTAAAAAAAGCTCAATTCATCAAATCTGGTCCTCTTTGAAAAAAGTTTGGGCACCCCTGCGACAGATGATCCCACGGCTTGGGCAGTGAGCTGGGGTGGATAAATTTCATTGTAAGTTCCTGGTTTTGATTTGGGGGAATCAATATATTTTTGTATTCGAAAACTATCATGCTCTTTTAATATTTCTTAAATAAAACAGGGTCCATTGTTCAGTAAATGAGCTGTTCGTGTACCTGTCCTTCCCTGTCCATGTGTAGTAATGCTTTCTGATCTGTATTGCCCCTCCTTATACCTGCTTCCTTTTTGCCACAGCAATAACTACCAAATCCCATTTAAAATAATAGTAATCATCAAATACCCAATTCAAACGAGCAATTCAATTTCAGAAAGTTTCTGCAAAATGAGTTAAATTATACAACGGTTACACAGCATGCTATTTCAAATGAAAAGCTGCAGAATTTTGGTTTCTTCTTTTAAAGTCGAATTCAGTTATTTAACTGCAGGCTGAATTATGGATAACCAAGCATACATTTTCTTCTTCCACCAGGAAGTTTCAAGGCATGACCTTTGATCATACAAAGAGAGGAATGGGAATAACCCTGACTCAGAATGACACTTGATTTTAATCATTTCCATATGCAGCTAGAGTTCCAATGCAAAGCAGAACGGAGCTAAATCTCCTGATTCAGTGTTCCTCATGCAAAGCAATTGAGGCTAAAGTTCAGAGGCATTTATTGAAACTGGTAACAGCCTACCAAGAACCCAAATTATACAAATTCAACTCAGCCTCAGGGAGATAATGGGAATGGATCCAGCCTGCAACCCTGGCTGACATCTTCTCTTGTAAGAGGGCTGGGGAACCTATAGCCCTACAAATGTTGGACTCTCCCATCAACTCCAACCCATATGGCCGATTGTCAGGAATGATGGGAGTTGGGAGTCCAGCAACAGCTGGAGGGTCACAGATTCCCCATCAATGTCTTATAAACTGCATTGGTACAATGAGACTGGACTAGAGGAAGAGACCTGTGGCTTATGTGTTCAGCATGTGAAGCGTCTGCTACTGCAAACCACAGGATACGCTATTAAACCCACTGGTGTGAACAAGGAAATTCCACAATGCTGCAGTGAAAACTGCAGTTAAGTTAAATCAGCTTGCCCGTCTTCAATGTATTAAGGCAACCTGGTGAAAGAGCTAGGTTTAAGGAAGTTTGGACACCAATATTTGTAAAGCCATTATGTTGTTGACATCTGTCTGTCTCGAGAGACAGCTGAGTGAACCTCAGGGGTGCAAGTCAAAATGCTGTGTCAGCAACACCAAAGTGACCTCTCTAGGGTGCAAAGCTGGGCAATGTGTATAGAGGTCCTGGGCTGCCCAGACTACAATAACCCCCTCTCAGCCTTGCTGATGTGGTCCAAAGGAAAGTAGAGCAATACGTTTGGGACCAGCTTGGCGGCAGGAGTTGCCAGGAGACGTACAAGGTGCCATCCAACCATCTTAGAGACTCCACTCTGAATGTGTGTAGGGTTTACTCCTTAGTTTTTTCTTCTCCTGAAGATACCCTGCAAGGCAGTGGAGTTTCAGGATCAGTTTTCCTTCTCCTAGATGGGATAGCTTCCCAGGTTGACGAGCCCCACTTGCCCCTCACATCCTTCTACATCACATGCAGAAGCCGCCTTCTTGACCACTGTTGGCCTCACCCGCTCCTTTATATGCTGGCCATATGAAAGCAGCAATATGGTAGTGAAAATAACCTCGTAAAGCCAGGTCAGGTAATAACTGTGGGCAACACACCAATGACATGGGGCAAACCTCCACCTGACAAGCCTGAGGCATGAGGGGTAGCTTCAAATTGGGAGTTCTCGAAAGTCCCTGTGGAAGGGTCCAGGAATACCTGTGGTGGACACACTTGACTGGTGGATACATACCTGAATGGATAATGGGCAGGGATAATGGCTTTTATTTGTGGCAGAACCTGGTAAGAGTTGGGCCTTGACAAATCCCAGAGATTTCAATTGGAGGGAGTTAAATACATGCTTTAATTTCTCCATGGAAACCAATGGGACTGCAAAGAAGAGCCTTATGGCACCTAACATACCATGAAGGATAATGGAGGCTTTATTTTCAAAGGAACGCTGATGTGATCAGAAATGTTTTTGACCTGGCTCCAATATGAAAATGAGTAAACAGCACGTGGGTGCAAATATATCCCTATTCGTCCCTCTCCACCCCCTGCCCTGGGTTACTAATACAGGACACTAGTGGCTTTCTTTAATGTGAGTGTGTGCAAGAATGAACCAATTGCCTGAGATGTTTGATTTTACCTAACTGGGCATCAGAAAGGAGAAAGCGGGTGAGCAATTCTTCAGCAGGGGGAAGAGTTTCATCAATTCAGTGCATTTCTCATTTGATTTGATTTTTTAATAAATATACACAAGTACCAAAAAAGCTATTCACAAAATATACAATATTTACACACAATATACATATTGCAAAGCATAGGGCTTGCAATATACAGCCTGAACGTTAATTGCTACCCTTTCCTGTGGATGGAGAAGAGGACACTCTTTGGGTTGCAACCGCTCTGCCTGCCGTGCAGCACAAAGGACACCTGAGCTCAGTCTTTGGGATGGATTGTTATCAGTCAGTCAGAAATATATGGAATGTCTTCCAAAAGGACACAACAGATGGTGACTTGGGCCAGCCCCCTTGTAGAGCATGCAGTGAAAACGTAGGTGAACCGTCCAAGTTCTCACTCTGTTCATTTATTTGTACAATCTACTCTCTGGTGCAAATGAGCCCAGGCTTCTTCTGGTGTCTGACAACCAAAGTTCATTCCTGCCCGAACTGTGCATTGAACTGCAGGCAGCACCTGCTGTTCTAACAACATGCTCTGTACTGTGCTGTGTGTTCGGTAATTGTTCACATTTTGCTCGCCTCTGCTTCGTGCAACGCTCCCACTTTAGCAAGGCACATGTCGTCCGCCAATGATGCAGTCGTCATACAGGAGCTAGACGAGGGGAAGAAAAAGCAAATCAGGCTTAATGGAAGGCTTTAAGAAAGAGCATGAATTAATTCTCTAAGGGGAATACAGGGCCATTTCCCATTATCCCAAGGAAGTGTTCCATTAAATTTAGCTGCACTCACATGAGGAAAATAGCACCTGATAATTAACACTAGAGCCTGCATTTCTAAAAACTTTAAAAAAAATGAGACTGCTACATATAATTCAAGGGACGGGAGTAATAACTCAGTAGTTAAGGAAAATTCTTTGTTGTGGTGGTACATTTTATTAACAGACAAAAATCTGGACTAATATGATGCTTATAATATTAGAGGGAAGTAGAGATAACAAATGGTAGGTTGCAAATAGTACCACCAGAAAATATATGTGCAAATGTGCTTCCTTTGTAATAACCCTACTGTAATTTTAAATCCACTTTTGAAAATTTATTAAAATATGTCCTAATCATAACATGTCAAATGCTTCCTTAAAGCCAGTTTTCTTCCTTGTGTGAAGTCGGTGCAATGATTTGCTAGATTCAAATTAATCTAATCAATGCATTTTCTATACCTTTGAGTATTCAGTGCTTACACCGATGGGTGACTGGTAATAACTCTGTTACCAGGCTTATACCTTCAGGGTGTCAAAGTCAAGCAAAACCTAGTCTAAGGACCCTTGTTGTTTACAACTGCTCCCTAACAACCTAATGGGAAATGTGTGTGCAAATTATGGTAGAAATCTTTTTTCGCGCATTGAATGGAGAAATGGCCACTCACTTCATCCTCTGTGAACTCTGACTCTGATTCACAGCTCTCTTCGTCTTCACTTTCTGGTAGCATCTGCAGGTCCAATGTCGTAAACTGCCTCAGCTGCTCCTGTATGAAGGAGTTGTTTCTTCCCCATGTGAGCTGGTATGGAGAGTAGCCCTGGTAGGTTACTTTGTTTACATCCGCGCCGTGTTTCAACAGGAGCGACACCAGTTCTTGATTCTGTAGATCGACAGCCAAATGCAAGGCAGTCCTGCCGTTGCAAGGCTCCTGTTTGTTGGGAAAAAAAGAAAAGGGTGCATTCAGTTAGGCCGGACACATGCTAAGATGTTCATTCTCAAATTGCTGGGATGAGGTTTGCTTGTTTGAAAATGGCAGGTATCTTACCTGAGCATTGACATCTGCTCCCAAGGACAAGAGGTGTTCTACTATGGCCAGGTAACCTTGAATAGCTGCCAGATGGAGACACGTGTGTCCTATGAAACAGAAATGGAGGAGATTAAATTTCATGTGATACAAGTCATTCCAACGCTTGGCTATAATTTTTCAAATCATATACACTATAGCCTTTTAAAGATGGCCTACTCTGATCAAAGAAGGTTGATTATTTGATTCCAGTAGGTGACTATGAAGCAAGAACAAGGAACACCCTCCCCTCCCTTCCTTGGCTGACACTTGCTATACAGAAAGAGCTGGAAAGAATTATCTGAATCACAAGGCAATGTAGCACAGTGCCAAGGGTTGGAGTACCCAGTGAAGTAGCAGCTCAGAATTTGTGCTTACCATTGTAATTGGACGACTGTAGGATAGAGTCGATTTGTTGTTTCTGGCAGTATTGTGTGAGGACACCGACACCTCTGAGAGAGCCTTGTTCGCAAACGATATGCAGCGGGGTGTTTCCTCGGAAATCTCTGATATCTGCATCACATCCAGCTTTCAGAAGAGTCTCTGCGATTTCTGGCTGGTCTGTTATCACTGCCAAGTGAAGTGGAGTCTGCAAATTGGAAGTTGAGAAAGCATTATAGTTAACTAGAAAAAAGAAAAATCTCCTAGACTAGCCATTACACAAAACCGTCTTCTTAGTCATCACTCCTGAACCCACTTCTTGAGTAAAGTATGTTTTTTCAGGATCAACCACTTTCCATAAATCCTTTGAAACATTCCTCAATGTTTTGCTTTTTGTCATGTGATATACTTCTGAGAGAACAATCACACTGTTGTGTTGGTGGTCCAATCTTACTATACTTGGGAGCCAACCATGAAAAGTCACTTCCACAAATGGCTGATTTAAAGCTCCTTGTAGCCCGAAAGACTTGCCCTAAACAAGGCAGATGGAGCTTGTGGCTCTCCAGCTGTTGTTGAACTTCAACTCCCATCAGCCCCAGCCAGCATAGTCAAGAATCAGGGTTGACAGTAGTTGTAGGCCAGCAACATATGGAAGGCCACCAATTCACCCCCATTTTCTTGGGAGCTCAACCCCATCAATGAGCCAAGGTTACTGATGGGGATAATTATGCTAAAAGGTGGCAATTTTATGAGTTACTTAAACCCCTTGAATTTTTTCCTAAATTTATCTCTTCCTCCCACCAAAAAATGTTTCTTTTGGAAAGCTTCCAAGTCCCCTAGGGCACCATGTTTGATCCCTGCAGGAGAGGAAAGAAAACCCTGCCGGGTAAGTACCTGGTTGAGATTATTTTGGGTATTCAGGAAGGCTTTGTCTCGTCCTGCCTGGCGAATGATTTCCAAACTCAAGGCCTTTTCTTCATGTATAATTGCCAGATGGAGAAATCTGCAAAGAGGAAAACGGTGGGAAAAACCCGATGGTGAGTACTTAAGAAAGAAAGAAAAAACAAAGGACAAAAAAATTCCCAGCCACCTCTTGCTAATCAGCTCTTTTGCTCTTGCTCGTCATCATGCGGGCAACGTGCCCAGGATCCGAGTCATGATGGAGGAAGAACATCAGCCTCAGCGGCAAGAGAGGCGATTTCGAAAGCCTGGGGTTTTCGAAGCCGCGTGCTCTCGCTACCTGGTGTTTTCCGCGGAGTTGTTGTGAGCTGAGTGTTCCGGGCAAGGCGCCAGGGACTTTCCAGAGCGCTTCCCCCCTCCCGTGCGCCCCGCCCGGCGCCTCCTTCAAGCCCCGCCCCCCTCGCAGCTTGTGAGAACACCCCGTCCCGGCCCCTATCCGCTGGCAGCCGGCCCAGGCACAAGGCGGAGCGGGCGGGGAGGGGAAAACCCAGACTTGCAAAAATCCCCGGGCTTTTATGTAACCAGCAAAACGCGAGCGACATCAAAGGACCTCTTCGCCCCCCCGCACACCCCGCGTTCTATTATTAAAGATCTACATAGTAGGCTCCTCGCTCCCCCCTGCAAGGCAGCCTGTGCAATAAACACAAATGCGGATGGAGTCAAAACACGAGCACTAAGAATCTACATTACTGTGTGTGGGTTTTTTAAAAAATGCGTTTGGCTCGCTCTACTGATTGTTCTACTCTGCTCGGTCAGTAACTCAGAACTATTATGAAGGGCCCGCTTTAAAAGAACCAGCGAATTTCCTGCAGGGTCTTTTTCGCCGCTGCAAATGCGTAATTCCCGGGGATTCACTGCGCTCAAGCAAGCTGAAATTCAACCGTGCACTGCGTGCATCCTGGGCTCTTTTACATGCATGCCGCCATGCTAACCTCTCAAACCTCTTTTAAAAATTAAAGAGGCGTTTGAATTTAAATGGCAAACTTGACGCCTTTCAGGGGGGAAAACAAATCAAAAGGATCGCTGTCTCCCTTGCAGCGCCCAGCTGCCCCCACCCTCCACATTTCCTTCTTCGCGTTAGTCCCGTACTGCATTTTCTAGAGTGTTTCCTTCACATCTAGGGAACAGAGGCCACCAGGCACTTAACCACATTTGCTTGGAAATAAGCCCCATTAATTCCAACCAGATCTATTTCCAAGGAAAAGCATTAAGATCACCACTTTGCTAACTTCCGAGGCAACGCGAGGCAAACGCCCACAGAGGTCAAAGTTCCGACCCCCTTCCCCGAATTTGCAAAGTCCTCCAAGACTTACGTGTCTCCGTCTTCGGTCACTTGCAGTTTCCAAGCCTGCGCGCCCTGGCCGGGGCCGCTCTGGAGCCCCGCGGAGGCTTCCGCCGGCTCGATGCGAATGTCTCTCAGCTCGTTGACGAGCTTCTCGTATTCCTCCTCCTTCATGGAGTCCAAGCCGCTGTCGTGGCGGTCGTCCTGGACCAGGCTGAGCTGCCTGTCCTTCTTCAGCGCGTCCCGGGGGTGGTTGTCCATCGTTATATCCATAGGGTAATCCAGGGAGCCGGGGCTGAAAAACATGGCCTGGGCGAGAACGAGCCGCGGGTCCCGAAGTGTGCAGCTACCTTGCGAAGTCGTGGCGAGAAGCTGACGGGCGGCGGCGGCGGCGCTTGCCTATACAGCCTTGGCGGAGGGGATTTCTGCGCCGGGGCGGAGCTTGCGCGCTCGGGAATTTCCCGGCCGAGTCGGGCCAACTAGTTCAGTCCTGTCTGGAAGCTGCTGCTGCTGCTGCTGTGGCAGCAAAGGCTGTGGCCGAGGAATTCCCTTCCCTAGTCACTCGCTGGAAATTTTTTGCTTTTTCCACAGAAGGGAAAGTTTTTTGGATGGCTTTCTGTGACTAAGGCGCCCACCCCACCCCTCGAGGCCTTCCACTCCTCCAGGCTTTTCCTCGATGGGCTTTCGGGATATGCAAAAAAAGAGAAAAGAATTCACGGTCCTTCTTTTTGGGATCTCCCTCCTGCCTTGATATTTTAGATAGATATAGCCCTAAAATGCCCTGGTATTTTGGTAAATATTCCTGGCCCTGTTTTAAAGGGGAGGAGTGGAAGGAGCAGGCAAGCCTTGCAGGACGGACACCAGCACTTAATAAGGCCACAGTGCAATATTTGCAGGGGTGCCTGAATTTAGCGCTGTGGAGGAATAAGCCCCTCATACATTGCAATCTTTCCAATATTGCAGAGAAGGCTGCAGAGTGGTGAAGTGCAAGCCCTTTCCTTAAGGCCACCTTTTTGCAAAGGAGTATGGTGCACACTGAGGACTTGCCAGATTGTGGGTTGTGTGCGCGCCCCCCCCCCCGTTAAAAGCATAGGAACCCAACATGAAAAACATTGTAGGATTGCCTTGGCTTTATAATAGATGTACATTCCACCTTTGTGTGAACATCCAAAGCATCTAACACAAAACACTACGCATCAGGTTACTGGGTTCTTCTCAGCTTTTTATTAATTATATCGATTATACAACATGGTTAAAGAGCAACAATGGGTCTCTGCCCTGAGGAACTTACATTAGGACCTTTCTTTTGTTGTTTGCACTGGAAACCCCGGGCCTCTGCATAGTGGAATGGGCTTGACACGTCATTGTCCGAAGCATGTTCTGGGAAAATTTCAGGGTTTATTTGCTTCAATCAAGAGTTTCTGAAGAAGGATGATCAAGAAATGCAATAAAAAAGACTTCCCTGAAAGATAGCGTACCTGCTGTTACTGATCACTTCCTGCAATGCGTGGTTAGGGAGGAAATCTTGTGGGTGTTCTGGGCTGCACAACTCCAGTCTTTGAAAGATCAAAGAATCCTGAAAAGTTAGGTTTGCAACCTGGTGGAGACTAAGGAGCAAAAACAGACAGAATCAAGAGCTTGGCAGAATCTGGAGTTTATTGCCTTTCCAAATCTGAGTACTGAGAAATGCCATTTTAATTTACAGACTAGTAAAATATAGAGGAGGTTTTTGCCATTTTCAAGACCATTGCCATCAGTCTCAGTTGCTGTCATCTAGATAGGCTGTTCGTGTCCTCCCATCTCCAAATTCCTTTATGCCTTTTCTCTTCTCTCCTGCTCTTGAATTGTAATCTAAGCCATATACTGTACTTTGCACTGACAATGAAACCAGGATGCTAGAGGCTTTCAGACAAGTCTGAAGAAACAGCCTCTCTGCTGCCTTGAAGAGGAAGAGGAGTCGACTATCTGCAGTGCCATCTAGTGTAGAATAAATCATAGGACATTTAACACAGGAGACCTGGATTTTCCTTAAACCAGTTTGTCTGCCAAGGAGCTGTATAGGGACTGGTGTTTTTTAACCTGTCCCTAAAAGAGCTGTACCAAGTTTGCAGGTGACGCCCAGTTATTCAGGGTTGATCTGGGCGAAATGGGAATTAAAATGGCAAATGAGGTTTGTTTATTTATTTATTTATTTATTTATTTATTATTATTATTATTATTATTATTATTATTATTATTATTATTATTATTATTATTTTGGTGGCCCATACGGGGAGCTTTATTTATTATGAGGAGGTGTAAAGTGATGCAGATTGGGGCAAAAGATTCTAACTGCATGCTTACACACCTGGTGTGTGACAACTGCAAAAAAAGAGGTGTTAGGAATCAAAAAGCACAACTTCCAATTGTAGAGGCGTTATACAAATCTTGAATATGCAACCACATTTGGAACACTGTGTCCAGTTTTCATCAGCTCATCTAAAACACAATATTGTGGTGCTGGAAATGGTGCAGAAAGAGACAACTAAAATGGTTAGCGTCTTCGGACGACTTCCTATGAGGGAATGTTTCACTGTTCGGAGCAACTTAGTTTAGGGGGGAGAATGCAAGTAATGGGGGATATGACACAGGTTTATACAATTATGCATGGCATGGGTTAAGTGTATTGATAATTCCCCCCCTCTGTCTTATTAATACTATCTAGGATTGTTGAATAAAGCTGAATGGTGGGAGATTCAGGACAGGCAAAAGAAGTGCTGCTTTGTACAGTGCAGAATTAAATACAGTGGTACCTCAGGTTACATACGCTTCAAGTTACAGACTCCGCTAACCCAGAAATAGTGCTTCAGGATGAGAACAGAAATCGTGCTCCGGCGGCACAGCGGCAGCAGCAGGAGGCCCCATTAGCTAAAGTGGTGCTTCAGGTTAAGAACAGTTTCAGGTTAAGAACAGACCTCCAGAATGAATTAAGTTCTTAACCCGAGGTACCACTGTAATGGGATTTCCTATTCCAAAATGTCATTAGCAGATGGAATGGCAAGGCACTGTTACTCACCTGACCTGCTTATCAGAAGATAGAGGTTGAGGGGTGAGGAAGAAGCAAAATTGATGCTGGTGCTCCTGTTGTGGGAGATAGCATGTGGCCATGTTTTCCCCTTAATAGACCTATCATTGGTTTTAAACTATCACATATTCTTGTATCAGCTAATAATAATAATAATAATAATAATAATAATAATAATAATTTTTATTTATATCCCGCGCTCCCCAGCCGATGCCGGGCTAATCTGTATCATCAGCATTTATGTGAATCTAGAAGGTCAGCATTTATTCAGTGGAAATAGATGGAATGTTATGTCATTGCCGAAGTATGAGTGGTAGGGACTATTTGTCTGAAAGAGTTTAGGCGGCCCACAAGAAGATCATGGGCTCTGTACACTTACCAAGCATCTTACATGCATGAGATCAGCAGGAAGGCCTATCTCTTTTGACTGGTTGCCACATCTCTCAAGGCAGCCTATGGTCTTGGAAGATCAGAACCATGGGACTGATAAGCTAGTTGCCAAGGTGACTGTGAGCAATTACTGACATCAGCCTTGTCAGTGTAAGGCAACGGTAGAAATAGGAGGGTTGAAGGCACTGTATTTGGGAACCCATCAGAGGAACTTGGGATGGTGCTGTGTGTGATCCAGTGCCAGCTATTAGAGGGTTTGCCCACTGCCGTGCCAGTGGCTTTTCCTGGTAGCTGTTTCACGTATTTATTTTAGTTTGATAGAATCGTAGAATTGGAAGCAACCCTGAGGACCATCTACTCCAGGGTTTCCCAAACTCAGGTCCCCATCTGTTCTTGGATTATGATTCTCATCATCCCTGACCTGCTAGCTCGGAATGATGGGAGCTGTAGTCCAAAAGCAGCTGGAGACCCGAGTTTGGGAAACCCTGATCTAGTCCAACCCACTGCAGTACAGGAATATGCAGCTGTCCCATATGGGGAACAAATCTGCAACCTCAGCACCACACTTTATCCCACTGAGCTATCTATGCAGTAATAGGCTTTATGTAGTCTGTTTCTGTGAGCTGTATCCAGCTGTTTAGTAATATATCCTATTCAGTCTGCTTAGATGTAAGTGTGCATTATTTTAATTATTCTTGCTATTCTTACAATCCTCAGCCACCTATTGCCTTTGAATCCAAAAGGAGCCACTGCTTTAGGCAAAACAACGACATTTGGCCTTGGCAAAATACTCCGCTGACTGATGTTCACTGGAGCACCAAACAGGGCTGCCCACTGTCCCTGGTGCTCTTTGTGATTTTAACTGAAGTACTAGCCAAACAGGGAGTCAAAGACAAGATCAATTTATCCACAGATAATGTGGTATTAATGCTCAGTGAACCAAACCAGGTGCTGGCTCCGCTGAAAGAAGAGCTGGATTAGTTTAGCAGGACAGCAGGATTTGAGATTAACTGTTCTCAGTTGGCTGTAATGCCAATAAATATGCCTCAAATTGAGTGAGGCAAACTCTTCTCCATGCCTTGTTACAGAGTGTTCAGCTGCTTGGGTGTGCTAATCCTGAAGGACCAGAACCAGTTAAGGAAAAGGAACTATGGTATGTTAAACAGAAGACAAAAGCTGGCAACATTTGCACTTGTCATGGCCATTATTCCCAAGTTTTTGTATCTTCTCTTGATCCTCCCTGTCACATTTCCAAAATTATGGTTGATGAAATGGCAGCCTATTATGAAACAAGTTTCTAACAAAAGGAATGAACGGCAGAGTGGGTAGCTGCATTTTGTACAAATAGTGTGATGTTGTGAGGGCTAGGGGGGGGGGCTGTTAATGCCAAACCTTAAATACAAAATTGTATTTTGAAGCTTTTGCAGCACATTAAGGTACAAAAAGGGACGTGGGTGGCACTGTGGGTTAAGTCATAGAGCCTAGGACTTGCCGATCAGAAGGTCAGCAGTTTGAATCCCCATGCTGGGGTGAGCTCTCGTTGCTCAGTCCCAGGTCCTGCCAACCTAGCAGTTCGAAAGCATGTCAAAGTGCAAGTAGATAAATAGGTACCGATCCAGCAGGAAGGTAAACGGCGTTTCCGTGTGCTGCTCTGATTCGCCAGAAGTGGCTTAGTCATGTTGGCCACATGACCCGGAAGCTGTACGCCGGCTCCCTCAGCCAATAAAGCAAGATGAGCGCCGCAACCTCAGAGTCAGTCACAACTGGATCTAATGGTCAGGGGTCCCTTTACCTTTACCTTTACTTTTAAGGTACTAAAAGGCTCCATACACTTCTCGTGGGTATAGCTGTAACTTGCCCAAGTTGCAACTGCAACTTTTGCTGTCAGTATCTCGGGTTAAAATATGCAGCATTCCAAACCTCTTCCTAAAGGCAACATGTATGGTATAGTAATGCTGGAGATTAATCCCCCCTCCATTCATCCATTGTTCTTGATGCAGTTATATTTCCCAAACCTGGAAGGTAGCTTCAGATGTGTGTAAGCTAAACCAACCCCCCCCCACACCCCTGTTGCTATGGGTGTTTGTGTAGGGATGATTTTTATCAGTCTTGTGGCTGGAGAGGGAAGGATTACCCTCCCACCCCCATGTGTGGTGGTCCTGATGAAAATCTGGGGCTATGATTAAATTGTAAAAATCCCCTCTCATGACTGCGAGTAATGCAAGGAAAGTAACACCTAGTTTCGCCTCCCCGAGTGGCTCTTTCTCACATAACCTCAGTTCCAAATCTGTACATCAAGGATATGATTAGTCATCTATTTCAGCAAGGTATCATGAGGATGATGAGACAAGAATTGCAGCACATGGGACATTTAAAATGTTACATACATTTCTAAATGATCGCACATGATGTCAGGTAACCCAACACATGTTGACTGTTAAGTTAGAAAGCACTAACCCTACCTTCTGCCAACAGCAGCAATTCCAGCAACATCCACCCACCCACCGACCCACCCCATACTTAGCTAGATCACCATCTTGGGGGGGGGAGAGGCCTATACATTTAGTCCCCCCCTCCCACTCCTCCCAAAGTTACTGGTAGCTTATCTATTGAGCCCTCCAGTTTAGCGGAGCTGTTCTTGAATGCCATGTCAGCTGGTAATAAGACTATGCTCATCCACAACTTGATCATGGGTGAAAGGACTGACCTGGTGCATTTTATCATGACTTGGATGGGTGAACTGGATGGCCCAAATCTAACTCAGCCATGCCCATCTGGGTACGTGGTACAGCACCAGGCTAGACCGGAGGCTCAAGGTGTTGCTATGGTACTTCTGTGGACAATATCATTGAGCCGAAAACCTCTTGATCTTGTGATGGGCTTAGATGCTCTGCCTCTGCACTCCTTTGTCATGGTCAGACCATGACCTTGTGAAGTTTGAACTTGGAGTGGCAATGTATGGGTGGTGCGCCGATTTGGAGACTTATGGGATGCGACCTGAGAAGTTCCTGAATGCTCCAGGGAATCATCCAGCAGAAAAAACTTGATCCCGTTGATCTCCTGGTCTCGCTATGGAATAGCAAGATTTAACAGACTGTTAACATGATCATTCCTGAGTGTCCTCTCCGTTGTTGCAGGAAGCTATAACTTGTTCAAGCGGTACATAAATTTTGTTATTTCTATAACAAAATTTATTTGCTATTAAATAGATGCTATTTAATAGTACCCAAAATCTGGCAGGGCCAGTCTTATCTGAGGTGGCTTTTTTCTCGCAAGACCTGCTCCAAATCCCAAGAGACTAGGACCATTTCCAGCTTTTGAGGCTCGTTTTTGCCAGAATAAAATAAAAACAACAACATAGACAAGCAACATAAGGCAGCCCCCTCCAAAAAAGAATGGTTTGTTTGTATAACCAGCTGATCTGAGAGGGCGCATCTGTCATGGCCTAATACTGTGCCATTAGAATGTGTACATTTTAATTAACATTAATGAACATTAAAAACTCTTCAATACAGTACAATCGCATCTTACGCAGGTGTTTGGTTCCAAGGGTTCTGTGTATATGCAAAAACATATACAGTGGTACCTCAGGTTACATACGCTTCAGGTTACATATGCTTCAGGTTACAGACTCCGCTAACCCAGAAATATTACCTCAGGTTAAGTACTTTGCTTCAGGGTGAGAACAGAAATTGTGCTCCAGTGGCACGGCAGCAGCAGGAGGCTCCATTAGCTAAAGTGGTGCTTCAGGTTAAGAACAGTTTCAGGTTAAGTATGGACCTCCGGAACAAATTAAGTACTTAACCTGAGGTACCACTGTACTCAAAGCATCCTCTTGGAATTGCCCTCACACAAACAAGGCTGAACGGGCCTTGTCCCCACCAAGTAAGGCTCCTCTGCACAGTGGTTTTGTGAGGCTCTCATGAGATCTCGCAGGACTGTCCCAAGTTCCCATGAAACCTCGTGTGAGCATCCCTAGCCTTTTGAAGCTGGTGCACTGAGAGAGGCACTTTTTTGTGCCAGGTTTTTCCCAGTGTGAAAAGAGCTTTAGAGCTCTCCGCCTTGCTTGCGTTTAACTTGCAGAAATTCAACCAGGTGGTCTTCAACCATGTATGGTTGAAGTTAAGGGTGCGTAAGATACAATTGTACTTTAGGAGAAAATCGGCATCAGTTCCCTCTTCAGAATCCTCAATCTTAGAAGCATAGAAATGTACAGTTGGAAGGGACCCTGAGGATCATCTAGTCCAACCCCCTGCAATGCAGGAATATGCAGCTGTCCCATATGGGCATCAAACCTGCAACCTTGGCGGGTGGTTCTGGTGGCTACTGACAGCAGAGATGCTGCTGGTAGGAGCTTCTGGCTGCCCACTGTTTGGGCAGGTGCATCGGGGTGCTTCTCGCCAGTGCCCCCCCCAAGGGCAGCCCCCACAGGCCTGGCTGGAGGGACACCTCAGTTCCATTCAGCCTGTTCAGGCATGCCACTTTAAGCAAAGGTCCGTGAGACCTGGAATCCATAAGTTCCTGGGTCAAGCAGAGGAGAGGCACACCCACAGAAATAATAATTGCTGTGTTTTTAATACCACATTATCCATCTTCCTCTTTATACTTTAGTTGAGATTCCAGCAGCTCAAGGGGTTGGACTGGATCACCCTCGGGATACCTTCCAAATCTACATTTCTATAATGAAATATTCTGTGTAAAAAGGGTTCGATTCTCCAGGGTCTAGATCACACTCCTGTTTTATGCAAGAAGGTGCCCGCTGAGATCGTTTGGTTATACACATTCATAGAAAAGGACCTTCTACCCAGATTAGTTGAGGAGAAGCCAGAATTTGTTCACCTCTCCATGACTCAGGCTGCTTGCTTCAGGTGTTGGCTGCTGCACTTGTAAGGCACAGATGGCAGGGGCTGTTGAGAAATAATCTTTCCTCAAAGGTAAACAGTGCAATCCTGTACACGTCAACTTAGTTGTAAGCCCCATTGACTTCAGTGGATCTCTCTTTATGGCGAGTATCCGATTGCATGCAGCTACAGTTACTGAACACTCTTGTTCTTCTCCTGAGTAAATACACCAGAAGCACCAGATGGGTCACATCAAACTCCCTACCAACCTGTACCAGCCTCCCTGCCTCAGTGACCTACCTGTCAAGAAGCTAATGGACTGGCACTTACCCACTCAGCAAACCAGTTCTGTAATCCACGCATCCATTATTATTATTTTAATTTATTTTGCATTTAGCAAAACCCCATGGCAATTGCTACTTGGGCAAACGACAGAGACTGGTAGAAGCCGGTCTCTGTGTTCTCAAACATAATCAGTCACAAATAATGTGGAATTCTAAACTTTGCTTAACTCCTAGTGGTTCATTTGTCATGTTAGTGGTCCTCCCCCCCCCCCCCCCGCAGGCACTTAACACTGAACAGATGAAGCTCATGCCATGCTTTCCAGTTCCCTTTTACCAACAGGGATGTATAAAGACAGGAGGGTTTCACCTGAACATTCTCAACAAGGAAACAGAACTTTTGTCTGAGGTGCTGGCTTCTGTTGAACACAACCCACGACCATATAACTGCCCCCCAAGCCCAGTATCTTGAGATCTTTTCTTTTAGTATCGCTGATCTAGAGAAGCAATATTTCTGTAATGACTCCAGCTATCTTACAGCAGCTGAGAGAGAATTTAAAATCAGCCTGGGTCCTGGAGCACTAGAAAGAGGCTGCATGGGAAGATGAAATGTTCTCGTGCCACTTCTGTGAACAAAAGAATTAGAGGGTATTTTTTTATTATTATTTTCCTTTCAAAGAGCTACCTAGAAGTTCCATGGTGTGGCTATAATTTACAAGAGATGTCTTCCGGCTGTTACCTCCTGAGATCCACCTAATTATTCCTGTGGAGATCGGTTAACTCTATCCTTTCAGCTAAACTTGAGGGCTCTGCAGATCAACAAACAGAGGAACATGAAGAGGCGACCATCTCCTTCCCTTGCGGCCATGGTATATTGCATAGGTGCCTGGGAAGGGTTCAAAAGAACATGCAACACCACCCTCATTGCTTAGAGTAGCAATCTGAAAGTTCAGTTAGTCAAGGAGAAGGATTTTTTGAGGCAAGACAAATTTTAGAATCACTCGACAGTGGATGGATGAAAAGAAATGTCATTTTAAAAAACTGTGGCCAGATTGTTTCTATTCCATTTGCAAAGAACAAGCAGGAAGGCAGGTATAGGAGCCCTGCCAGAGAAAAAAAAGTTGGCAACTCAAGGAACAAATGTTTCCCAGAAATGCACACTCTTCCCCATTTTATTGTAAAGCATTTCTGATCAATGCAATGTCTTTTTGGATCATGACCCCACTATGAATGGGGAAGAGCAACCAGAATTGCTTTAATCAGTGAGACTGCATGATGAAGAGCAATCCCCCCTAATGCAGTGGTTTTCAACCAGTGTGCCGTGGCACCCTGGGGTGCCTTGAAGGATGGCCAGGGGTGCCGCAGGCAACACTGGCATCTGTCCTTCTTTCTTGCCCTCCCTCCTCTGATGCCTTCTTGTGTCTCTGCCTCCTAAAGGCTTGCACATCTGTTTGTTGCAGCAGGCCTGGCTACAAGCTCTGCAGGCAAATGCTGCCTCTGGGGCTGGCCAGGGGGTGCTGGTTGCCAGGAGCTGAAGCAGCCTCAGAGTAAGCAAGCAAGCAGGTGAGGAAGCCCAGCTAGCCAGTTCACCAGCCCTTGCTGTTGGGAAGGGACTGACAAGTCCCAGGCCCCTGTGGGGCTGTGTGAAGAGGCACCTCTCTTTGGGACAGAGAGGGCAGCTCAGAGACTGGGGGCAGCAGCAGCAGCTGCTCAGAGGTCTCCGAGGAGAAGAGGCCAAGGGAACACTCCACAAGGGAGGGTGTTTGAAAAAGGGTGAGAGGCTGCCAGCTTTGCCAGCAAGGGGTGACATAACTGGGCTCCTGAGCCCCCAGGGGTGCTGCAGAAAGAATGCAATTGGTCAAGGGAGCCATGGACTCAAAAAGGTTTTCCCAGTAGTGATGTATGGAAGTGAGAGCTGTACCATAAAGAAGGCTGATCAACAAAGAATTGATGCTTTTGAATTATGGTGCTGGAGGAGACTCTTGAGAGTCCCATGGACTGTAAAAAGATCAAACCTCTCCATTCTGAAGGAAATTCATTCTGAGTGCTCACTGGAAGGACAGATTGTGAAGCTGAGACTCCAATACTTTGGCCACCTCATGAGAAGAGAAGACTCCCTGGAAAAGACCCTGATGCTGGGAAAGATTGAGGGCACAAGAAGAAGGAGATGACAGAGGACGAGATGGTTGGACAGTGTTCTCGAAGCTACCAGCATGAGTTTGATAAACCTGCGGGAGGGAGTGGAAGACAGGAGTGCCTGGCGTTCTCTGGTCCATGGGGTCACAAAGAGTCGGGCACGACTAAACGACTAAACTACAACAAATGCAAGGTGAGCTTGGTAGGAACACAGCTTTTGAAAGCAATCACCAGTTGTTGTTCAGACATACCTTAGCAGCGCCACCGTGTGGTGTTCCATGGCTATAGGTGCACCCTTGTCATGCATATGAGCAGCCAAAATAAAGCATGGGCAGCACATTATGTTTCATGCAATTCCATCATATCTATCACTTATTCTGTGGCTACGGGGTTGGAAGATGGACAGGCTGGGCTCATGCAGTAGCCAGAAGACCAGCAGTCGCTCAGAACTTTTGGACTTCCCCAGTCACCAGCCAGGTAGGATCGCCATGTTTGTGTAGGTAGGAGAAAGTCCCCCCTGAGGGCTTTAAAAATGCACTAGTGCTTTGACTTGGAGACAGAAAACAGTTAGAACTCAGGGTAGTTCCTTCAGTAGGTATTTTATGTGGCCTCTTTGGCTAACACTGGTCGAGAGCCTAGCTGCTGCATTCTGGAAGAGGTGCGCTTTATCCATACTTTTATCCATACTTTTAAATGGGGCTTCATAAAGCGTGCATGGCATTAATCCCACTCTGAGGACACAAAGGTGTGTATTAGGTGAAACATTGCGAAATCCCTCTCTTTGGATGGCCAGTAAGAAAAGGTTGGGGAGGCTCCTTCTGGGGAATGCCTTAAATGCAGAAATAAAAAGATTTACACTTTTTTTAAAAGTGCTCCAAGGTTTAGCTATTTAATCACAACATTTCTATCCCAGTATGTTTTGAAACAATACAGCAGGTGGCATACAGTCACTGACTTAAAATGCAGACAAAAGCAGCCTATCTTTAAAATGGGCAAGAACAAAAATCAAAACATTGAGAAACTAAGAAATCTCTCTCTCTCTCTCTCTCTCTCTCTCTCTCTCTCTCTCTCTCTCTCTCTCACACACACACACACACACACACACACACAGGTACGTACGTTCAACAGCATTTGATTTCTAAACACCAAAGAAATAGGTCAGCACTATGACTGGTGTTAGGGCTTGACATTGTCAGGCATCTTCCAAGGTCCACTCAGTGGCGTAGCGTGGGTTGTCAGCACCCGGGGCAAGGCAAGTAATTTGCGCCCCCTAACCCGTGGATTTGCGCCCCCTAACCTGTGGATTTGCGCCCCCTAATCCTAACCCCCAGGTGTTGCGCCCGGTGCGGCCGGGCCCCCCTGCACCCCCTACGCTATGCCACTGGGTCCACTTCTACTAGCCCCCATAACTTACCAGTCATGCTGCTACTTCTTCTTGCTGCTGTTCCCCTTTCACCTGTCCTCAGTTGGAATGTAGGAGCAATGGCAGGAGTGCAGAGAAAGAGCAGCCGTCCCCACTTGCTTTGTTGTTGGACACAGGAGAAAAGTCAGACAAATGGGAAGCTGGCACATAAGGGGGAGAAGAGGTTACTCAAGGAAAGCCCCCATCCCCAATACATCTTCCATCCAAGTGTCTTCCATAACCTGGAGCCAGTACTGGAGGATAAGCATGGGGTCTCTTAAGAGAAAAAAAGAGAGTACAAACATAAAATACCTAGAGCCGTGGTTCCCAACATGGGGCACACGCCCCACAGGGGGAAATTTGATTTTTAAGGGGGACAATTCGAGAATGAGTTAGACCAAGTTAATGACCTTTTAGCTTTCCTCCACATGAACAGGAGTTCACTTCTTGAATAATAAGAATTTTATGTCACGGGGGGGGGGGGATCAGGGTTTTAGAGATGCTTAGGTGGGGCGTGACCGAAAAAAAGGTTGGGAACCACTGACCTAGAGCAAATATATTCCACATATCCAACAATCCAGATATTCTGGAATTATGTACTAATGGAAATAATTTTTTTAAAAATAGATCTCCCTTTGGAGGTGGTTTACGCTCCTTCCTTGGCGGTTCCTTGGAGGTTTTTAAGCCAAGGTTGGATCTATCATAGATGCTTATTTGAGATTCCTGCATTGCAGGGGGTTGGACTAGATGTTCTTTGGAGTCCCTTCCAATTCTACAATTCTATGGTCTCCCAAGAGATCCAATAGTAATACTATTTGGTTATCTGAAGTATAATATACCAGAGGAGGATGTAGAAATTACTAATCATTTGCTAATGGCAGCCAGAATGATGTCAAAACTGGAAAAGCACCATCCTCTCTCCTATAGGTTCTTGACTAGTCAAAGTTTGGGATATGACATGCATTATGAAGTTAACAAATGTGTTTAAAGTGGAAGAGGGTGGACAGTGAGAATATGCTTTTCTAGAGAAATGGAGCTGTAAGGAGTGTTACTAGACCTCTATAATTATTCTAATGTCCATTAAATGTTTTAGATTGTTACAGCCTCATAATCAGAAGTGAGGGTGGGGATGCCAATTAAATCATAATGACCTTTGGGCTTAATTGACTGCATATAAAATAATTAATCTGCAGTAGTGAAACAACCCTTTGTAGAATTATGGCTTTTGTGGTATTGTAAAATGTAACACTCTGTGGTGTGTAGTAGTCTGTCTTCATATAAGGTTTTCCCAGGTAACTGAAGGTAGGCTTTACTTTCAGTGGATGGAGCAGTCTTTTCCGAAGAAGGAAAAAAGGGAGGGAGATGTGTGCTTCAGAGGTGGGCAGCACATGTTTCTTGAAAGGTCGTCTCAAAAATGTCGTAAAGAAATAAAAATAAGAATTAGGGGGAAAGGGGGGTGTGGGGAATCTGCATATTCCAGAGTCTAAAATCTAAAGAAACGCACAACACTCTTTCAGAAATGGCAGTATTTATTAAATTCCTTCTGCAATGGGAAGCAATTGAGATACAGGAAAAGAGTCCTCCATCAAGCTGCTACCAAGAGAGGGTTTGGACTCCTGATTCTACAGCTTTACAGTGACAGAACTGATTGTAGAAACTATTGAGGCATCTCTCTATTAGCTGCAGCTGGCAAAATTCTTGCAAGGATTTTAGCAAACCGTCTCGTAACAATATCAGAGGTGACCCTTCCTGAATCCCAAAATGGTTTTTGGCGTTCTAAGGGGACAGTAGACATGCTTTTCTCCACTTGACAGCTTCAAGAAAAATGCAGAGAGCAAAACCAACCCCTGTATATGGTGATTATTGACCTGACTAAGGCTTTTGACACTGTAAATCGTAATGCCCTGTGGACTGTCCTTCTGAAAATTGGCTGCCCAGATAAATTTGTAAACATCATTTTGGCTCAACAATCGAACAATCGAAGATAACAATGGCTCTTAAAGTGAACCATTCACAGTGGGATCAGGTGTTAAACAAGGTTGTGTTATTGCCCCAACTCTATTTTTTATTTTCATTGCCATGATCCTACACTTTGTCAAAGGGAAACTCCCCACCGGAGTAGAAATCATATATTGAACAGATGGAAAGCTCTCCAATCTGAGCAGGCTGAAAGCAAAGAGTAGGGTTACCGTAACAAATGAAGCAGCTAATTCATATCATTCATGATGACATTGAAATACCATGGCTCACTGACACTATTGCTGGGATTTCATGATCAAGGCTGAGGTTGCTCCCCGTGTTCACGATGACTTTATGCACCTTCTGACATTCTGAGCATCTCTTCCTGAAGCTCACCTTGCTGGTCTAGAATTGCTGGGCTTGAAGACTGGCACCTCCACTGTGCCCTGAAATGATCTCTTTTGGACCATTCTAAATTTAGACATCCTGATAAATACAGAGAGGGCTGCTGACTATGCAAGATTTGTTTGACAGAAGGACACCTATACAGGCAGCCAAAGTGGGGCAACTCCTGTCTGGAATGCAGTTTACCTGTGTCCAAGTAATTCAAGGGAGAACATAAGAATGTGAAAACATAAGATGAGCCCATTAGATAACAACAACAACAACAATAATTTATTTATACCCCGCCCATCTGTCTAGGCTTCCCCAGCCACTCTGGGCGGTGTCCAACAAAATATTAAAATACAGTGGTCTGTTAAACATTAAAAGCTTCCCTAAACAGGGCTGCCTTCAGATGTCTTCTAAAAGTCTGGTAGTTGTTCTTCTCTTTGACATCTGGTGGGAGGGCATTCCACAGGGCGGGCGCCACTACCGAGAAGGCCCTCTGCCTAGTTCCTTGTAACTTGGCTTCTTGCAGTGAGGGAACAGCCAGAAGGCCCTTGGAGCTGGACCTCAGTGTCCAGGCAGAACGATGGGGGTGGAGATGCTTCTTCAGATATACTGAACTGAGGCCATTTAGGGCTTTAAAGGTCAGCACCAATGGCCCATCTAGTCCATCGTCCTGTTATCACAGTGGCCAACCAGTTGCCTGTGGGAAGCCTACAGTGTGGTGGACCTTTGGGTCTCAAATTTCAGCAGTACCTTGTGTGATGCCAAAATTTGGTGCCCCTCCGCCTCTCACACTCTATTTAGATGATAGTTGCGGTATCCCCAGCTGTGTCCCTGATGCTTCGCACCCAGTGCGACCAAATTGGCCATGTTCCTCCTAAGTCCACTTCTGATGTCTGCAATCTGGACATGAGTGCAATAGCCCTCTGCCCGCTTGTGATTCCCAGTGACTGGCATATTCAGAGGCATAACTGACTGCCGAGTCAGAACATAGTCATCACGGGTCAGGGACTGGGCAGAGGAGGAATGGTGGAGACCGCCTCCCCAGCCTGACCCTTTCAGAGAAGAAGAAGAAGACAGTTCAGAATTACAAGGGGGGTTTGAGGGAGGTCACAGCTCAGAGGCAGATGAGAGGGCAAAGCTGGGCAATAATGGGAGAGAAGGAAGAAGAAGCCCCAGAGGGGGGACAGCTGACAGACACAGTGTCTTTAGAAAGCATTCCAGACCCCTCCCTCTCCCAGAACCCGGCAGGCATTGAAAGTAGGAGAGCAGAGAGCTCAGAGGCAGAGGGCACTTCTCAGCACCCATAGTAATGACACATGAAGGGGAAGAGGGAGGGGGTGGAGACCCACTCGGGGCAACACCATAGTCCAAGAGGCTGCATTCCCAAGCCTCTCTCTGTAAATATTGAATAAAAAGCAGATAGATAGTAAGGACTTTTCCTTGTCTTGTCCATTCCTGGCAACCTGCCGTGGGGGTTGGTTCCTCTGACGCCTGACATCATGGTTAGCAGCCATTAAAGGCAAAAGTCCTTTGCACACACAATACAAAGGAGGTTTGCCTCAATCTTTGCATTCAAAATTTTAAGTCAACCTTGTCCTAAGTGTCCACTCTATGATGATTAATATCCTGCCTTTCCTCACAGAACGGGACAGACGGATTCATTCCCAGAGTGATTTAACAGTCAATCCCTCTTCCCAAGGAATTCTGGGAATTGTAGCTCTGTGAAGGGAATAGGAGTCTCCTAACAACTCTTAGCACTCTTGACTAACTAGATTTCCCATAATTCTTTTGGGGAAGCCATCATGGCTGTTTAAAGTGGTATAGTGCTTTAAATGTTTGGGGTGAATGTGGCTTTGAATGGGAGATGACCTTTAATCTTCTTTTCCATTTGGTGGGATATTCCTCCCCGCATCTTTCTACATCATTTTCTAAAGAGAAACACATTTGTTCTGTGTTTTATGTTTTGCTTAATGAAAATGAGAATAAAAATTATTCCAACAACAACAACTCACAACATCTCAGTGTTATGTTTGTCATTGTCTTGCCATTTAGAATTCATAGGGCTCAGAGTTAGGAGTGCCACTTGATTTACTGACCTTGATCTATAAAAGAACTTGAGAAGAGAGAGGAAAAAAATAGTTCTATTGCTGTAGTTCCATCATAACACAGCAGGTGTCAGCGATACATGTGCACAAACCGGGACCACTGTGGCTTCAGCCCGCAATAAGCTCCCTGTTACTGAAAGTCTTGTTTTCAGGTCAACCAGTGTCACAATTCATTTTCTTGCCGATCAAAATCTTTTAAAAAAGTAATAAAATAATAAAATAAAATAAATGCAAGCTATTTGCTCCAATCTAATTGTGACTGAGTCAAATTCTCGTACCTAATCAAATGAAACAAAATGTTATTCACTAGATTGCAATTAGCATTCACCAACAAATTTAATTGTAGAGATCTATCCCCACACATGGTTAATGGGAAAGCATTTAGATAATTACAAGTGTCTAGTGCCTTTCCACTGCTAATTGCTTTTACTGAATGATTCATTTCAAGGCCTGCAAGTGAAACTTTTATTAGGGACGTGATGGAGAGACAGCCGTATGGCGAACACATGGAAGACGTGCATTTGCATTCCTGGCCTCTCTCAAAGTCATCCTCGATGGCTTTGGGTACCATGGACGGACTCCCTGGGACTCCTCCTTCACAAATTGATAGACTACCCTTGAAACTTGCAGTTTTTGCCATGTGTGGTGTTCCATATCATGTGACACAGGAATGGGGGACCTTTCTCAGCCCCAAGGATGCATATCTTACCCTTCCTCCCAAAGGAGCCCAGGGCAGCAAACAAGAAGTAATAAAACAACAAAAACATCTTTAAAACAATTCCAATGCAGACACAGACTGCAAAAGACCTCAGATTAAAAGGCTTGTTGAAAGAGAAAGAACAACAGAGATGATGCCTGTCTAATATCCAAAGGGAGGAACGTAGGGGGCACATTACTAAAGGCCCAGATCCCAGACTGTGTGGAATGGACCTCCTGATAAGGAGGCATCTGCAAACCCTCTAAGTCTCCCTATTTTCCAGGGACAGCGCCAGATTTACAGAAGCCATCCTGGTTTCTGATCTGATCCCGGAATGTCCCACTTTTCCTTAGGATATCCCTATTTTCATCAGAGAAAAGCCCAGCTTCAGCTGGGGAGGGCGGGATATAAATAAAATTTATTATTATTATTATTATTATTATTATTATTATTATTATAGAGCTATGCAGCTCCTGAGCCAAGGAGATAAGTAACTATACAACTTTTTAAAAATATCTGAAGGCAGCCCTGTATAGGGAAGTTTTTTAATGTTTAATGTTTTATTATGTTTTTATATATGTTGTAAGATGCCCAGAGTGTCTCGGGTCACCCAGTCAGATGTGTGGGGTATAAATAATAAAATTATTATTATTATTATTGAATTATTATTGTTGAATAGGACATTCCATCAGCGAAATGTTGGAGGGCGTGCATCTGTAGGAGGCTGTCCCCTACAAATCACAGTGATCAATGGAATATATAAGGGGTGAGATAAACTTTCAGTAAACAGGTGAGGTGGGATTCAATGTCATGCCATGACAAATGTTCTGTCTGTTGTTTTTGTTTTAATTATTTACTTGTGGTTTTTATCTTGTTTTTTATTCTGTGAGCCGCCCTGAGACCTTGTGATGAAGGGTGGTACATAAATTTAAAAAACCACCACCGCAACAACAATTCTGTCCCATGAATGTGTATACGCCTGCAGGCTTAATAACTGGTTCATCTTTCTGGCACCTCTTATCCTTAACACACCAGTGCATAAATCCACCCTAAGCATGCTTGCTTGGAGCTCTGCTTCATTGAAATCATGCAGTCTTGCTTCCAAGCAAACATCTTGGGTGGCGAAATCACATGGCATTTAGCTATGATGTCACCAACTCCCAAAGATAGTGCTGCAGAGTAGATGGCAAAAGCTGCTCCGAATAATTAATCCCTCCGAACCTAAGCCATCCATTTCAATATCTGCTTTCCACTTCTGTGTTCCTGGAAGACTGTAGTCTTAGGGCACGGTTGGGAGAGAGAGAGGGGATGACACACATATTGCCAGGCATAGATTGGGGGCTCTGACTCTGCCAATGGCAGCCTGCCTTTGCTGCAGTTGCTGTTTCTTCAGCAGCTCAAGCTGTATGGCTGCGATCAGCACATTGGTTGGCCTTGAATCTCGTCAGGGAAAAAGGCAGGGTAAATGTATAATAATAACGTTTTGTATCACAGACAACATACCCACCCTTTATAGGTGTAATGTCTTGTCCAATGTATTCTGCTGCCACAAATGTTCCAATGAACTATCTGACCGGTGTGTTAACATGGGTAATGGTTTTTAGTTTCTCCACAGCGACCTGTCTCTTCTCTGCTTCTGCAGTTGCTTCCAGAGTTGTGATCCGTTGCACGCAGCAAAAGAGAAAGTACAAGGCTGCATGCAGAGTATTTAAACCTTGTACCCCTCCCACCAAAATTGCAACATAACTTTTGCCCCAGCAACTCGGCAATCCAATCAATGCCCCCTGGCCATCTTGGAGAACTTACCCAGCAACAAAGGGGTGGCTCAGTAGACCCCACCGCAACACGTGCTCTCCCTGAAGGAGAACACGCTCTTCCAGAGGACATGCTCACTGAGCGCTCATCCTGATTTGTTAGTCGAAAGTTCAAAGGGAGGTTATGTCAAGCCTGCTCTTTACTTGAGTGTCCATTCTGATTTCCTTGCAGGGAAGTTATACAATGCTGCATCAAACAATTGTTATTCTGCGCATTCCAGTGTCTTTCCTTGTCATTTTTCTTATTGCAAAATGTCCAGTTTGGGATGGAACTGGGTTTATTGGCCCACAGCATCAGATCAACTTTATTTGTGCAACCTGAATTTGATGGGATGTGATTGAATCTCTCCCCCCCCCCTCCCGCCCCAAAATAGCAGCAGGCTAGAAGTGCCTTGTGACAGAAGTGGCAAGATTTTGAGCACTGCTGGGGAGGCATCCACCCACAGGCTGCAAAGTCTTTCGAACCAAAAGTCCCATCCTTCTTTCTAGCCTTGCCCCTGCCCCACAATGGCCACTCCCCTTCTTGCCAGGACTTACTATATGCAAAGCTATTTGGTGATCTAAAGGCAATGCCAAAAGTGTGCACCTCTCCATGATCTCTAATTCTTTATATTCAGGCCCTTGGGAAATTCAGGCACAGGGAAAGAGACCAGAAACCAGCTCCCAGCAACAGTGCCAGCTCACCTTAAATTCATTCCCACAAAATTAGGGGAGGGAAGAATTCACGAATAAGTTCTGGGTCCTCTGCTCTTAGGAGAGAAATCCATAGTTCATACAAGAACATTTCCTTGTTTTCTGAAGTTGCAGACATGGATGCCTCCAGGCAGACTTTTTCTTTATCTCATTGTGTCTCTTGCATTGTTGCCAAATGGGGAAATGTTCATCACACACATTTGACATCTACTACCAAAGAAATCTCGTACACAAAATACATAGCAAGAGCTTACTCTTTGAATTGATTGTCTCCTGCTAGAAAACCAAAGGTTCATTCTTGCCACAGCCTGTTGCTCGCCTTTCATCATGCATTATGATGATAAGTACATTGCATTAGTGGTTTACTACATGAACTTGTGAGAGTCAGTAGCACATTGTTTTCAGAGTTCCCTGTCAATAGCCTAGCATCCTTCTGGGTGCGATAAAAGTGGCAGTGATCAAAGGAACAAAAGTGTTAATTACAAAGGCGTTTGGATTTGGGGGTTGCTCATAATTAGCCATATTGACCCAAGTGTCTCTGTGTTACAGACACAGAAAGATTTTTGCCCAGCTGCTGTTTGCAGAACTATGATTTCAGATGAGAGAGAGAGAGATAGTAAGGGCACTGCAAATAGTGCTTGTCTTCCAGCAGCAGTGGATAATCTCCAGAGTCCTAGCACTTACCATTCATCAGCTGGTCTCAACGCACAATTTGAAAACCGACGAGTTAAAAGACTCATAGTAGGGATGGGAAACCTGTCTCTCTCCAGATGTTGGACTGCAACTCCCATTAGCCACAGCCAGCATGACCAATGGCCAAGGATGCTGGGAACTGGAGTACAACAAAAAGTACTTCTCCATGCATTGCATAGTTAAACTATGGAACTCACTCAACAGCAGTGGCTAACAACTTGGATGGCTTTAAAACGGGACTAGACATGTTCATGGAGGAGAAATCAATCAGTGGCTGCTACTCATGATGGCTATGCTCTTCCTCCAGTGTCAGAGGCAGTTGGCCTCTGAATACTAGTTTCTGGGCATTCCAGGTGGGGAGAGCCCTGCTGTACTTAGGTGCTGCTTGCAAGTTTTTAAAGGCATCTGGGTGGCCACAGTGAGAACAGGATGCTGGACTAGATGGAACATTGGCCTGATCCAGAAAGCCTTCCTTATGCTCTTGTGTTATGTTCTTAAAAACATTTATTGGGTCAGATATTTCCCCATCCTTGTTCTGGAAGGAACATGCTCAGTGAGAGAGTACAAACATTCCAGTGTAGGATAACCAGCCTCATGTACCCAAAATGCTTAAGTCTGATTAATGCATAAAGGGGTTAATGCCACAGAGTAAGCTGTCCTGCCAGACTTAGCTAAGTCACTCCTCCTCACCTTGAGAGGGAGGAAGTCAAGTCTATTGTTTGTCTCCATCTACCATGTGACCTCTGACATGTAAAGAAGTCTGAGCTGGTTACTCCAGCTTTTTACAAAGCCCTCCTTAAGTTCCTGTAACAATAATTTAGGAACTTTCACCACTTTGGACCAACTGAACTTTTGCTGCCTATGTTTTCTGAATGCTGTATAGAAAAGAACATGAATCTGACATTTGAAGAGTTTGTAAGTAAACCATTTTTAACTCACCAAACATATGGTCTTGTTCTTTGCTGGGGAAGTAGAAAATGTTGGAAGGAACTTAGAAGGGCGTATTTTAAAGGTCTAACAGCCCATATTCCCATGCTTTACTTTGCTGCATGTTTTGTGATTTTAAATCTCTGCTGGAGTTCTCTCACCAAAGAGCACTTGCCCCAAACCTGGATTTTGGCATACCTTTTTGTTTGCTTTCCCAACCAACACCAAATTCATTCTGTCACCTCAGTTACAGAGGATCAGCTAGCAGGAGATATGAGAGAGGCCTGCTGGAGACTCTGGAGAGCTGCTAATAGCCAGAGTAACCAATACTGGGATAAATAGATAAGTAGTTTGACTATCTCCTACATATCTAGGGCCTAAAGACACATGAGAAAAAAAAAGACCTGTAAAGATTACTGAGGCTGCAGTCCTATACCCACTTGGCCTAAGAGTATGCCTCATTGCAATCGCTGGGTCTTATGTATGGTAGGTATGCATAGGATTGTATAGGACACAGGTGATGGCTTGCAAGTTCCAAAGTAAGCATTAAGATTTCCTTTTTAAAATATAATGTAATGGACAACACATCATAACTTATTAAGCAAAATGTAGGAGTGAGATGGAGTAATAACACAGGTATATTTATTCAGTTTCCTTTCATCTGGCATTGTAATCAAGCTGGCCAAATGCGAAATGTTTTAGCAGCTTCTTGAAAAAAAAGATCTCAGCTGACACATTTTATCATCAGCTTCAGAGGGTTAGTGCAGGCAAAAGCCAATTGTTATCAGGTGTGAATTAGCATACATTGGGTTCACTGAAAGTTGGGGAAGGTGATAAAAGTAAGGCATATTGGAAACACTCATCAAAAGACATGATTGCCATTAGGAACAGTAGGTGGATAACCACTATTGATTCCAAATGTTTAATTTGATTTGATGGATTTTACTGTAATTAACACTGGGTTTTATAAGAGCATGGTTCTTAACATTATTAAGTAGGAAGACAAATTGTGAAATTAAATCTACATTTGATTTGTAATGTTAATTTTGTAAATGTTTTATAATGTTAACAGGTTGTGCTAATGATACCTGGTTCTCATATTAGTTTCATTCTACTCCATTGACTGGATTAATTTTTTTTTCTTTCTGCATTCAGAAAGTACAATGATATTTAGAATATACATACATGCGAATGAAGCACATATTGTGAGATTAAACTTCAACAGCATTTTGGAAACATGTTTGATTGACTACAACTCCTCTTACATATTGTATGTAAATGTTACATTCAAGATCTAACAGGTGTCACGTGGGGATAAACTAACATCTAGTTTGCATTGTACACTGCAAACACCAAGAAGTGCTGATACTTTTACAGTGTAATTCTATGTGTGTTTACTCAGAAGTGACTCCAGCCAGGGGAGCAAAAGAGTGGGAAAGTTGCTGGTGGGCTCTAGAATGGTGTGAGGCTGATGAAGTTGGAGAAGAAACAGCCTGTCGACTTGGGACTGTTGGAGGAGGGTGACGAGTTCGAGGAGTTCCCAGCTGAAGACTGGGCTGGTTTAGATGAAGATGCATGTGTGTGGGAAGACAATTGGAATGATGACCATGTGGAAGATGATTTCTCCAATCAGCTAAGAGCTGAATTAGAAAAACACGGCTACAAGATGGAAAGCTCATAGCTTTCAGCAATGCTGCAGCCTGGGACATAGCTGTCAACTTTTCCCTTTTCTTGCGAGGAATCCTATTCGGAGTAAGGGAATTTCCCTTTGAAAAAGGGAAACGTTGACAGCTATGGCCTGGGATGGGATTGTATATTGAACAGAGAAATGTTACAGAATGCTGGCTGGAAGCAGACATACTAGACTGCCCATTATTATACCCCCCCCCCAATGTGTTTGTTTTGTATAAATAAAAAAAATGGATATAAGAAGAAGAGGGGGGAAAGAGAGACTTCAGTTGAGTTCAGTGGAACTTACTCCCAGGCAAGTGGTTGTAGCCTGGCAGCTACCATATTTTCAACCGTTAAATTCCAATATTCACACACATGAGACCACATCTGCACATCTTTTGGTGGATACCCCCCCCCCTTGGGGTTGCTACCTTTTTCCCCTGACACAGATTCTATGTCCTTAAGAGATTTACAACAGGCAGAAAATCAGCAGCTGATGCTTCCCAGTCACTGTTTCTCAATGGTGGAGCAAAAAAATGAAGTCCATCAGGCAACCAAGTCTTTGTTGTGTTTGTTTTTTTTTAATATGTTTGTGGGGTTTTTATGTCAGTGTCAATTGAGTAGGTACTTTTTCTGTATATTTATTGGTTTACATTGACGATGAGAGAAGACTGGGGGGCAAGGCATGTTTATTTGCCTTTTACAGTTCTAATGAACTGTAGTGAGATTTGTTTGCGGTTGTGGAAGGGGGGGGGGATGAAATATGAGGCCAAGTTAGCCATATTGATCAGTAGGCTGTTGGTAGATCCCTGCTACCACTGTTGTCAGTGTGCACAGTCTTTGTTGAGGGTAGTGGGTGGGTGGTGGATTAACAAATCCGCTACAATGTAGGCAGTGTGGTCATTTTATACCTTCAGTTTTAATCCAATGTTGGTGCCTGAACCAGTTCACAGCCCAACCCTTACTGTGTAAACAACACCTAGAGATCACCTGTGTTCCCAGCCACACATGGTCCAGTGGGGAAGCAGGCTGTTGGCATCTACATACATGAATAATGTGCAGATCTCGTAGAGCATGTGGGGAGTGGCATGTTTTTATTTATTTATTTATTGGCATGGATTTATACCTCACCTTTCTTCCAAAGTGGTTCCTAGGCCGTCTCCCATCCTAGCACTGACCAGACCCAGAGCTGCTTAGTTTCATCTTCATGTGTTATATGTAGGGCTGCCTCTGAAGATGGTTCAGAAACTTCAGATGGTGCAGAATTCTGCAGCGAGGATGCTTGCCGGGGCAAGTCCATTTAAGCTGATCCTGGCCCAACTATACTGGTTGCCAATTAGGTTTTGGGCCCAATTCTCAAAATTTATGTTGTGACATCTGTGGATGAAGGGCGGTATACAAATTTATGATAATGATAATATTTTTTATTATTTATACCCCGCCCATTTATTTGCTTAAATGTGCCTTCAGACCATGCCCTAGGACCTTTTGCAGTGGGTGTGCTGCAGGAAAGGATGAATAATGTCTCTCATTTGTCCATTTCTTAGCCCTAGTTATTTAGATTCCAAGCAATGCAGGGTGCAAATGACTGCTCTGCATGCTATTGTGTTATTAATTTAGGCTGCAATCCAATACTTACTCACCTGGGACCAAACCCAATTGAACTCAACAGGATTTACTTCTGAGTAGTTTAGGATTGTGCTGTAAGTGCCTTACAGAGATTAACCAATTTATCCTTGCGGCACCCTGTGGCATAAGGGCAGAATGAATGAAAGCATATGGAGGCTAACAGATCCGTACAAGAACACAATAGAAGCAAAGGCAGGCCTGGAAACAAAGGGGATTTCTGCAATACAGATATCTTGATTTCCTTAGTAAATAGGGTCTGCAGATGGTCCCAGGGAGAAGGCTCATGCTCAGCTACCTTGAGGAAGCTAAGCAGGTCTAAGGTTTTCTAATGTTAGCAACATCTGTTAACTTCCTCAACACTAATGGGCCTGGTCAGTCTCTGACCAACTTGCATGCCAACTTGAGTTCTACGATGGAAGAAAGGTGGGATATTAATGGACTAACTAAATCTGCATATATTAGGGCTGGTATATATATATATATATATATGTTGTTGTTTAGTCATTTAGTCGTGTCCGACTCTTCATGACCCCATGGACCAGAGAACGCCAGGCACTCCTGTCTTCCACTGCCTCCCGCAGTTTGGTCAAACTCATGCTGGTAACCTCGAAAACACTATCCAACCATCTCGTCCTCTGTCGCCCCCTTCTCCTTGTGCCCTCCATCTTTCCCAACATCAGGGTCTTTTCCAGGGAGTCTTCTCTTCTCAGGAGGTGGCCAAAGTACTGGAGCCTCAGCTTCATGATCTGTCCTTACAGTGAGCACTCAGGGCTGATTTCCTTCAGAATGGAATATATATATATATATATATATATATATATATATATATATATATATATTATTTTAAAGGGACGTGGGTGGCGCTGTGGGTTAAACCACAGAGCCTAGGACTTGCTGATCAGAAGGTCGGTGGTTCGAATCCCTGCAACGGGGTGAGCTCCCGTTGCTCGGTCCCTGCTCCTGCCAACCTAGCAGTTTGAAAGCACGTCAAAGTGCAAGTAGGTAAAGAGGTACCACTCCGGCAGGAAGGTAAACGGCGTTTCCGTGTGCTGCTCTGGTTCACCAGAAGCGGCTTAGTCCTGCTGGCCACATGACCTGGAAGCTGTACGCCGGCTCCTTCGGCCAATAAAGCGCGATGAGCGCCGCAACCCCAGAGTCGGCCGCGACTGGACCTTTACCTTTTATATTTTTTTTATTAAAAAATGCCTCTTTGTTTCTAGACCCAACTGAAGTTGCTCACATTAATGTCTGAAGCCCTAAATGGCCCCTACTAATCTTGTGTGCTAAGACTGGCAGAGCTGCCAGCTCTCTTGGTAATTCCTACACGCTTCAAAGTGCAGGGAATTGTGGCCCTGGGAGAGGGCTTCCTCTGTGGCAGCCCCTAAATGCATCAAGCATCTTCGCTGTACAGATTTCATGGTACGCTGAAGATGTGTCCCTCTTTACCCTGACCTTTTGGCAGTATTTTGTTTTGTGGGACCCACCTCTCCTGTTGAGTATTTAATACCACTCTGCTCCATTTGGAATGCTTTTATCTGTTTTTAGAATGGCATATTATATTGTTGTAGCCAGCTCTGGGACTTTACGGTGAAGAGAGAGTAAGTAATCTTACAAAGAAATGAAGACTGCATACACACCGCAGCAACAAAGCAGCATTCATGTTCCCAATGGAATGCACAATGTGGGGATATATATTTGCCCGATTCGCTCCATCGTCGGATAAAAGGTTAAAGGAAGATGGGCAACTGAGATATCACTTTACATAAGTGGGCCATACGTGACATCATACATGTGGCTGCATGTGTGTCTGTACAGGTCTGTTGCCCTACTACAGGAACAATCGGCTTCTGGTGGTCCTTTGAAAAACTGTACTGAAATAATGGCACATCAAGCACTACCACTCCAAGTGAATGAAGATGCTGCAGTAGCAGCCCTTGGTGGGTTGACCCCTCTGTGTGACACTACCTTGCTGTAGCTTAATGAGGTGGCTATGGCTCAGTAATAGAGGATGCCCTTTGTATGGTTCCCAAGGCTCCTTTCTGGCATCACCCTAGATTTTAAATCAAGAGCTTTTCAGATTTCACAACCGTAGAATCATAGAATTGTTGAGTTGGAAGGGATCCTGAGAATCATCAAGTCCAACCCTCTGCAATGCAGGAATATGTAGCTGTGCAGGGATTGAACCTGCAACCTCAGCATTATCAGCACCACGCTCTAACAGTGTAGGAACACACAGCCTTTTTCTGAGTCAGACCATTAGTTTATGTAGCTGAATCTTGTATAAACTGCCTGACAGTGTCTATCCAGGGATTGACTCTGGGGCCATAGAAAGCAGATGCTCTACTCCTGAACCCTTGGGTCTGCTGGGATAGCTCAGTCGGTAGAGCATGAGACTCTTAATTTCAGGGTGGTGGGGTTTGAGCCCCAGGTTGGGCAAAAGATCCCTACATTGCAGGGGGTTGGACTAGATTACCCCTGTGGTCCCTCCCAATTCTACAATTCACTACAAGTCTCCTAATGAACCTCGAGCATCTATCTATCTATCTATCTATCTATCTATCTATCTATCTATCTATCTATCTATCTATCTATCTAAAGGCAGCCCTGTATAGGGAAGCTTTTTAAGGTTTTATTATGTTATTGTATATTATTATTATTATTATTATTATTATTATTATTATTATTATTATTACCACCTGTATTATATTACCGAAGCTGCATGCCATTAATTAGGTCCTGTTTTCAAACAGGCCAGCAAAGCCAAATAAACTGCTTCCCGGGCTTAGCCTCCCGCTTCACCCCGATGTGAGGTTTTCTTCATTTCGGTGCAACGCTAATTCCTGAGACCTGCCAGAGCCTGACCTTGCCCCGGTAAAGCCCTCATTGGGAAACTAATTAACGGAATAATGCTAAAGAAGCAGCAGAAGCAGGATCCGCTCTTGTTTCTCCCCATCAGGATGTTAAAAAAGCAGAGTACTTCTAATTAGCAATAATTAAAAATTAATTAAGAAGCTCTCTGCAATCCCCTTTCCCCCCGCCCGCCTGGCAGCGCGGGGTTGCGGGAGCTGTTCACGTCCCTGTGGTGCTGAATCACGGCTTAATCACAAAACCTTAGATCACGGCTAATCCAAGAAGGCAACCGTGTATACGCGGCGCGCTAATCATCTCAGCCCTCCGACGGAGACAAGCATCTACCCGGGCCATTAGGAAGCCGGGCCAATTAGTACGTTTAAAGCACATAAAACGTATAGATTGCAATCCCTCCTTACTGATTGGCTGATTACAGATGTAATTGCTTTATTGTTTATCCTGGCAATGGCTTCCGTCATACTGAGGGATAAAAGCATTAGGAGGTTTCAAAAAGAATACTAATTACTTAAGACCAAATTGTCAAGTTTCAGGTCTTAAAGGCAAACAGGGGGTTTAGGGTTACTTCGTATGTTATTTGCCCCACTCACTCCCAATCTTCTTGTAGGAAAACGCGACTGTCCTATTGGAGGGATAGGCATGCTGTATTTTCCTAGCTCTCCTGCAACAAGTTTTGGCTTCCAAGCTGTGTATTCACGAAGGGAAAATAATAACCACATAGCACTTCAAAGGGGAAAAAGTGACAAATTACTGAATGTCAAATAATCAGTATATGCAAGGAAAGACCTCGCTGAACACCACCTTTTAAAAAACACTAGCAATAAAAAAGAAATTTCCTGAAACAAAAAGGATGTATCAGACACTTTTTTAATATTTAAAAATCATAATACCTTGTTAAATCTAAGAACGAACTCCCAATATTTCATGATGAAAAGCATATTCTTCAACGTATTTGTTTGAAGTTTATGGTTCATAGTTCACCGCCCATGGAGCGGACCCTCCAAAATCACTCATCATTTTCATATCAGATTTAAACAATACTAAAACTGAAAAATGGCAACAATTGTTGGTTTTTCTTTTTGCTAAGAAAAATAATGACATTTGCTAAAAATACAGGTATGGCTTTTTTATATATAAAAAAACCTCACACAAAAACCTTTAAGTGTCCCAGAAGTATACATTTCCCTGAAGCCAGGTGATTGTTAAAGGGAGGTCCCCATTATCTTAATTATGTTTCTGGACCAAACATTATTTCAGTATGATAAAAGATGACATGACACTAAAGGTAAAGGCAGAGCAGATGTTACATGAGTAACAAGCCAATATCCCCACATTCTGGTAATTTCTCCCCCACTAGACATGTTCTCATTAATCTCTGATTAATAGGATTTGAGTATAGTAAATGATGATCATCTATTGTCTGTCTTCGTGCAACACCATGGAGAGAGCAATTTGTCAGCTCGGCTTTTGTGTGACTATTTAATAGAAAAGGAGGGGCTGGAGAGGAAAGATGCTAATCTTCTAATTGGCATCTATAGAGAAAGGTCTAAGAACATTGCCTGCCTGGAAATAGCTTGTGTGCAATTCCTTTGCCCGTGTGACTGGGACAGAGACAAATGCAGATCTCGGTGTATCTTTTTCATAATCACACTCTCTCTATATATAAAAAATAAGAGCATGGAAGCAAAAGAAAGGAAGGCTATAGAACGGAGCGCAATTGCATAAGTCTGTTGTGTTTCAGCCCCTTACGTGTCAAAGAAGCACATTGACTGGTGTGACTTTCACAAAGGCAGAAAGGTGCCTCTTGTGCAGAGATGAGAAAAGAAAAAGGGGGAAATCACATATGATTAAAATAAATAGCCCGGCAATGTGAAATAGAACAGAGAGCATTAGCAAGAGCCACAGATAACACCGTGTGACATTTGCCTTATTTCTTATTTAATCACACTATTTGGGCATTAAGGGCAAAATCCAGCCAAAGTTAAGCACTTTAAAGTCCCGTTGGCTTCAATGGGAGAGCTGTGCAGTGCAGTCTTGAACATGCCTACTCAGAAGCAAGTCATAGACTCATAGAATTGCAGATTTGGAAGGAAACATGAGGGTCATCTAGCCCAACCCCCTGCAATGCAGGAATCTTTTGCTCAACGTGGTGCTCAAACCCACAGCCCTGAGATTAAGAGTCTACTGATTTACCTACCCCAGTTAAGTCCTATTAAATTCAATGGGACTTATTCCCAGGTAGGTGTGCATGAGGCTGCAGCCAGAAGCATTTGCTTAATTCTTCAGTTTGAAGCTAATGGGACTTCAGACTGCTAAACTTGAACTGGGTCTTGTCCTAAGTTTCCAAAAGGGACCAATGTTCCCTGGTTCTAAGAAAATATCATGTGATATCATGCAAATGAATGAAGTTACTTATTATAAGGCCCATAAAAGTTTGCCACAAAGCCATGGGGGGGGGGGGGAGAGAGTAATATTACAAATTTGTCCACGGCAGAGGAGTTCAGCCTAGAGACTGACCCTTGATGTAATCTGCCCTACGCCTTAACGTGGAGACTTTTATTTAGGCACTTGTGTTTTCTTCTTCTTCACAAAGTTTCAATGAGAAAAATGTTGCAAATCACAATTTGTAATGCTGGATAGTTTTGAGCTGCATGGAGAGGAACTGGTTGAATGCTACAGATTAGATTTGCAATATTGATCTGAGAAAGCCAATACTATAGACAAACAGATTAAAACACACTGTGGAGTCTAGTGTAAAACCAGAAAAAGGGTGAAGGATCGAATATGCAGTAAATCCAAATATGTGGCAAATCAACACTATGTGCAGTTACGATTCGATCCCTCCAACTGATGTACTGTTTAAAAAAAGCACAAGAACAGAATAAACATACATTTGCTGAAAAAAATGAAAGATATGATACAGAGAAGTGGGAATGGCATAACAGGACAGTGGCTTTTGTTTGTTTAAAGAAACCTTAATTGGTGCGGGAATGCCTCAAAACATAAATATTGTTACTTTTTTTAATGTAAGTATCACAGATGCACCAAACCATGTGCAAAAGTTTTGGAATCTTTTATTTAGGGCTGTAATCTTGAGCACAATTAGAAGCATCTTAGTCCCAATCAATGGGACTTTCCCCCAAGTAAAGGAGGTTATAGACTGAGATATAGGTGTTAAATCTGATAGCTAGAGCATTTTGTATGTGCAACAGACAGAATGAACTGTGAACATGTGGTCAGTTGTGCAAATATATATTTGTGTTCATATGGAAGTTGATTTCTGGCCTTTTTCAACATTTCCTTAAGAAGAAACACTCTATTTCTAACTGCTATGATTTTCAGGTTTTATTATATGTTTCTCTTTTAACAACAAGCCTTTTTTAATCCACTATATTGTGACTGATGATGCAAAACACAGGTATTTCACAATTTTAAAAAAATGTAATGAAGACTAATATTTCAGTGATATGAAGTAGCCTGAGCCACCAAGAAAAGAGCAAAACATTGGAGAGGAGTTCAAATTCCTGCTGAGTCATAACCTTTTATCCTCAGCATTTCCATCTATAAAATGGGAATATCTCAGGGGAATAATAGGTATTTATTATAGACAAACCCCTTCCAACTCCACAGTTCTATAATTGTATGATTCTAAGACACAGGTGTCCACTGTTGTTCGCTTATGCAAGGACACTAAACAGACTATTTTAAAAAAGCTCATCAAAGTAGGACACACTCACTGTTGCTTCTGTGGTTACTATGAGGAAATCTGGCTTTCAAGGAAGCTCTGAGCATGCTCAGAACAGATGTATCATTCTGATGGGCTGTGACATGGTGCAGGGCTGTTCTTCAAGCAATCCTCCCTAATTTGATATAGTGGCTGCTGAATAGCTCTCATAACAACAGAGGGGGGCTGTCAAGTGGAGGCTGAAAAGCAGGCATTTTTCTGAGTATTCAAATGTCAGCCACCTGCTTTTTGCCCAGATATTTTTGCCATAGGTATACCTTTGGATTAGGATTTTCTGAAATATGCTGATTGCTAATTGGCCTTGGAACAGATTAACAGAAATGCCTCCACAAGCATTCATGGAAGTATAAAATGCATGTGGGACAGGAAAGAGTGTGTGGCTTTAAGATTTTTTGGGGGGGGGGACAGCTCAGGTTTTTTTTTTTTTTTTAAATTGCTTGACATTTCCGGTGGGGCAGCTGCAGTTCAGTATCCTTAGTGGAAGAGCCTTCGTTGGTTACAATACCTAACTATTGTTTTATGAAGTTGAGTTAATTCATTCTGATAAAACTGAGTCTTTCACAAATTGGGAGCTGAGCTAAAATTTGAGCTGTAATTGAACAAATGCCACACATTTAAAGATGATTTTCAGATTTATCCCATGATAAAAAATGCAAAAATTATCCATGTGGGATTATTATCCCCTGTTTATAATACAGTAGTTTTAATGTATTTTTAATCTTCATTGGAAGCCGCCCAGAGTGGCTGGGGAAGCCCAGCTAGATGGGCGGGGTACAAATAATAAATTATTATTACTAAGTACATGTGAGTGAGCTTGATTTTCTGATAATGAAATATACATTAAAAGAATAGCTGAATGTATGAAATCCATGCTATAACAATTATTTTAAACTACACTCTCTGTTGGCAGTGGTTATTCCTGTCGCCCCCTGATCTTGTTGGGAGCTTAATATCTAACCCTATCTAAACACCAGATACCTTCATATGTCTATAATTAAATATGAATTGAGTATTGTAAAAGAATTAAACAATGTTCACCCAAAGAATAGTATATGGCACTCCCACAGGTTATAATGGGAGCTGCCAGATGGTGTGCATGATGGGAATCTGTCTCCAAAGCTTGCTTTTGTGGCCTGGAATTCACTGAGCCGCTTCCCTCGGCCTCCACACATGAATACACCGCATTTGTCCATCACTGATGTTAAGTTGTCACATATTTTCCAGCTGATTACTTCCCATCTAGCGCATTGCCAGTGCTATATGTTGTTTGCTTTTTCGTGCTCTCTCGATGTTTCCAAGCTGCTTCCATTCCGGAGTGATATTTTGCTTAAAGCAGATATTAATAACGCTCATCTACTGGCAACAGCAATGCTAAACTAGAACATTACCAATAGGGGCTATTTAAAACCTCAGCTTACCTTGTCCCCCCCCCCCTGAATATTACAGTGGTACCTCGGGTTAAGAACTTAATTCGTTCTAGAGGTCTGTTCTTAACCTGAAACTGTTCTTAACCTGACGTACTGCTTTAGCTAATGGGGCCTCCTGCTGCCACTGCGCTGCCGCTGCACGATTTCCTGAGGTAAAGTTCTTAACCCGAGGTACTATTTCTGGGTTAGCGGAGTCTGTAACCTGAAGCATCTGTAACCCAAGGTACCACTGTACCTGATTTAGCTGCATAAAGACGGCAGCTAAAACAGTTGCCTTCAGTGGCAGGCAGCAAAACGTTTGTGATATTAAAGAAGTTCCCAGATGAAAATCTATGGAAGAGTGTTAGGCTGTGCATGAGCATAGCCGGTGGGGGGGGGGCTCCCCCCTCTAGAGAAAGTAAATCAATAAAAATACTTAACTAACTGAGGTTCTGCCCCCTCCCACAACATGAAGCCTGGCTACGCCCATGAGGCTGTGTGCACATTGTATTTTTAAAGCACATTCTTTCCTTCAAAGAATTCTGGGCAATGTGGTTTGTTAAGGGTTGCTGGGAATTGAAACTCTGTGAGGGGTAAATTACAGTGCCCAGAATCCTTTGAGGGAAAGAATGTGTTTTGAATAAGCTTTAAAGGTATAGCATGTACATAGCCTTAGTCTCATTTGGAGCATGAAAACAGAGACATATTTATTTACAGGGTGAGACAGGTGCATTAAATCTAAAGCTAAAGATTGTCTTGTCCATTAAATGAAGGCTTCTCCTGCTTTATTTTAATTATTGAGGTGATTAGTAAGATTGGATGACCCAGAAATCTGGATAGCCAAAATGTGTAGCACAACGGAGAATACATACTGAAATCAGGAACAAAACTAAAACTTTGAAAGCCTTTCATCATCTTTCTCTGGAAATTAGATTGTAGCATTCTGGTAGTTCTGTCAAAGTCAAATACAGAAGCAATTGTTAAGTGTTGATAAGCAACGGTTAGGAGGTGTAATCTACTGGGAAGGTTTTTGATCCAAAATGAAACAGCTTTCTACCCCCGCTAGTCAGGCAGAAATCTAATTACTCTCTTTTGATCTACTATGGAGAGTTAAACCAAAGAGATGAAGGTTATGAACAGTTTCATTGATCTTTATGTCAGAAATCAACAAGTGCAGGTTTTACACTTTGCACATACTTGCTTAACTGGTGTCAGGAATCAAATACTTCAAACTGGCTTTCCCTGCTATCAAGTCAATAAGCATTTTTGGTTGTTTTGTTCAAGTTGTGTTGTTAGTTTCATCACTGCAGAACCTTTTCACCTCAGAACGGGTGCAGGAGGGAACAGTCGAGCTCTATTAGGATGTAGCAGAATAAGGTATTTGGGTTTGGTTTGTTAGAGGAATATCTAATATCTAAGGGAAACAGTATGTTAAAGATTAGCATACATACTTGAGAGACAATTTCAGGACACTATTATTGTATCAGCATGGCAGAAGGAAGGCAAATGAGTTTGTGAGCTGCTTTGAACTAAGAAAAGGCAGGATATATTTTTTAAAATTGAGGGTAGGAGAGAGAGAAATAAACAGGACGCCATGAACAGACACTTGATTCAATCCCTAAAGCTTTATCTCCATACAAATCTAACTTATTCTTTAGCAATCATTTGTAGCTGATCAGATTGTCTTCCATGAACATGGTATTAACAGTGAGTCTGTAAGTGATTGTGGAGGCTAATTCTGGATCCACATGTCCTTCCATAGTGGGGACATAGGTTTCTGGGTGGGAGTAGATCAATGTGAGGGTTAGCCAAACCCTTTTAGCTCATTTCTCCTTTTCGCCCTGAGTCTGTGCTTCTTCAAAGTCCATGACACCTTTGGTAAAAGCTTTTCTCCAATTGGAGTGCTTGCAAGAAGTGTTTCCCAGTTATCAATGCTTATGTTACTTTTTTAAATATAGATTTGCCTTGAAAGCACCTTTAAACCTCTTTTTTTTGTAGTTGCTTTGGAAGATAGTAATCAGGCATCCAGACAACATAACAAGTCCAACGAAGTTGATGTTGAAGAATCATTGCTTTCAACAGGGCATTTCCTCCAAAATCTATTTTTTTCTATGTGCAGGGACTGCTTATTACACAGAGGAGGATTCTGTCTTGTGATGCACCCTTGCTGTCTAATGTCATGTAATTTTACTACCTCATCCTCTCTGTGTGAACTAAGCCTGTGATTTTTAGATATTTATTCTGGAGAAGACAATTTGTCCCAACAAGCAATGTGCTATAGTGGCTAGTATTCTGGTCCAGAACCAGAGAGGGAGACTTCTTCAAATTCCTGCTTAGCCACAAAGCTCTCTGGGTGGCCTTGGGTCAACCAGCAGCAGACCTACATCTTGGGGGCCTTCACACTTGAACTGTCATGGGGGCACCATCACAGCCCGCAATGAGGTCTGGGGAACCACTGTTATCTTCTTCAACGGGGTTGTTCCATGACAGATTACCACACCTTTATAACAGCTGTGCTACTGACTCTCAAACTTTAGGATTGTTGAAATATCTGCAACAAAAATAAAAAAACAGGGACGCAGGTGGTGCTATGGGTTAAACCACAGAGCCTAGGACTTGCTAATCAGAAGGTCGGTGGTTCAAATCCCTGTGACGGGGTGAGCTCCCATTGCTCGGTCCCTGCTCCTGCCAACCTAGCAGTTTGAAAGCACATCAAAGTGTGCTGCTCTGGTTCACCAGAAGCAGCTTAGTCATGCTGGCCACATGACCCAGAAAAACTGTCTGCTGACAAAATAAGTAGAAAAGAACAATGCATGCTACTCTTGAGCTCCTTAGCTGATGGGGGCGATATATAATACATACCGTATTTTTTGCACCATAACACTCACTTTTTTCCTCCTAGAAAGTAAGGGGAAATGTCTGTGCGTGTTATGGAGTGAATGCCTACGGATGGTGGGGGATCTGCTGCAGTTGTGAGCAGAGGATCCATGGTTCCCCTTCCTTCCCTCCTCCGTGGTTACAAAGCATGGATCCACATGGATCCTCAGGATTTTTGCATTGGGCTACTCCAAACTCACTGTCAGATCACATGTCTGTGGCCACAGCATGAACCACAAAAATCATATATCCACTATTTCATTTAGAATATTTTTTTCTTGTTTTCCTCCTCGAAAAACTACGTGCATGTTATGGTCTGGTGCGTGTTATAGAGCAAAAAATACGGTAAATTGATCATGCCATAACTATTAAATTGTAAGTGGTTGTTGGGTACAGCTTCTTGCCTGAAAAGCCCACAGGCTCCTGCACACAGACTGATTGCCTGTTGAAGAAGGGAAATACGCTCAGACCCCCCCCCCCAAGTGTCCCTATTTTCCAGGGACAGTGCCAGATTTTCGGAAGCCACCCAGGTTTCTGATTTGATCCCGGAATGTCCCGCTTTTCCTTAGGACATCCTATTTTCATCGGAGAAACATTGGAAGGTATGTAAGCGTAGTTTCAGCTGTGTGGGTTATCCAACATATAGCAATATTTTACTTAGAGTAGACCCATTAAAATTAAGTGGGACTAGTATTGGCTACAGCTCTGTGTGTGAGGCCCCCCTCCAAACTGAGTTACTGGTTTTACCCATTTCCATGTAGAGAATTTCGTGTACATAATTTTCTCACTGGACTGGGCCATTGTTGCTGTGTTCTTTCTTTCTTTCTTTCTTTCTTTCTTTCTTTCTTTCTTTCTTTCTTTCTTTCTTTCTTTCTTTCTTTCTTTCACTGGTGTAATAAAATCCCGTTATTTACCATTGCGCATTAGCCCTTCTGATGAATTGCACGTTTTCGTGCCATTTAAACTGTGCCCAAGAATATACCGAGCCTTGTGCTTGTTTGTTTATGATTCACACCCGATGAAAAGCCCAGTTTGTCATATCTGTAGCTCAGCTGCCAGGCCTGCAGACAGAGACATACAAGCTAGAAGGAGTGCAGGCTTGAGATTATTTTGATAGCTTTTCTTCCTTGTGTCCTGGGAGATAAGGCCATTTCTCCAGCAGCCGCATTTTTCCTGAGTGACTGACAGCCCCTTCAGAGTAGATCGGCCCCCTTTTTGTGCCCTTTCAGTCACTCTGAGGTTATCAACTAAAACTGCACTCAGCATTCAATCACATCTTTCCCCTGTGGCAGTAACTCCTGTTAACACAATTAACCTTCTGATGGGATTTAGAACATAAAATGAATCGGGGTGGGGCGGGAGAGCGAAGGAGAAGAGGCAGAAATAAGCAGAAACACATTCCCACGTTACAGAATAAGGGACAGATTTCTGATAACTGTGGCTTTTATTCCTTCCCCTCTCTCTCACCAGAAGAATGCATACAAAGCATTTTTAACAGGATGCTGGTGACTCACTATGTTTTAAAATTAACAAAGACACCCCAAAACTTCGTTGCCTTTGTTATTTATTCCAGGACAGCTTTTGTATGAACCACAGGGTTGTTTGATTGTAGCAGAGCTGGAATACTGATAATATCATAATCAATGTTGTCTGAGGAACCTTGAGCAACATGTCTACACATAAGTAAGTCCAGCTGAATTCAATGAGACTTATTCCAAAAGAAGCATCCATAGGACTGTAGCCATGCAGCTTTATTTTGGCAGAGTTAGGCCCATCGATTGTGACTCTGGATAGGATGGGGCTGAGATGTGATACAACTCAATGTGCTGAACTGGAAGCAATGATGCTTAATCATAATATGAATTATAATTAATGATGACTTCAGCATGGCACCCTGTCTCAAACCATGTAAGATGCTTCAGAAGAAATGCAGAGAGCAACTGAGGACTTACCATGTTGATGTTTTTCCTGCCCATTCTCCATATATCGTGTGGCTTTCCTATAGAGTTGTCTATGATTATTAAACAAAACCACATCAATCAACACATTCTCTGAGCATCTTTCCAAACATATGGGTTCATTTCTGTTCCACTCTGAAGCATAGTCACAGTCTGTAAAGGTAGAGGGCCCCTGACAGTTAAGTCCAGTCGCGAATGACTCTGGGGTTGTGGCACTCATCTCACTTTACTGGCTGAGGGAGCCGGCGTTTGTCCGCAGACAGTTTTTCTGGGTCATGTGGCCAGCATGGCTAAGCCACTTCTGGCGAAACCAGAGCAGTGCACGGAAACGTCGTTTACCTTCCTGCGGGAGTGGTACCTATTTGTCTACTTGCACTTTGACGTGCTTTCGAACTGCTAGGTGGGCAGGAGCAGGGACCGAGGAACAGGGTTTAGACCACAGCGCCTCTCGCGTCCTTAGCCACAGTCTGTAACCTGCCACAATTAGATGGGCCTACATTGAAAACAGGCGGCGAGAAGCAAATTTTCATCCTACTCCTGTGTCCATTTTGAGCTTTATACTTCTTCTTTTTTCTTCCTTTTATCACATTGTTTTGAATATTTAAGGCTGTGAACCTAAACAAATGAGGGTGCAAGGCTATTGAACAAAATATAATTTTCTTCCAAGTAAGCCTGCATATAGTTATGCTGTCAGCGTTGCTGACTTTTGTAGCATTTTCAGTTGGTACTTTCTACCAAACTTTGGGTGATGGTTCCCTTGAGGACCTTCCTTGGTGGTCCTGAAGACTTTGAGCCCCCTCACTCCCCCTTTCATCATGAGAGGGTGAGGGGCTCCTTTCCACTTCCTCTTTCAGCTCTGTCTACTTTTCAAGGCTCATATTGGCACCGGAGCGGCAGAGTCTTGAAAAGTTTGGAGGTGAAAGAGGAGGTGGGGAAGAATGACACACGCTACTACATGCTTTTTCAGCTCTACTTCTCAAGGCTCAGATCAGCACCCAAGTAGCTGAACAGAAAGATGAGCGACTGAAATAGTAGGAAGCAAAGGGAAGCTATCTGGGAGACAACTGTGGGAGAAAAATGGAGTGGTGGGGAAGACGGGGGATTACTCAGAGGTCAGGTTTGTGTGAGAGATAGAAAAGAACACTAGGGAAGGGGACACATGACATGCACATGAAGGGCCACCTCAGAGCCATCTTTAAATCATAGTTCACCTACATCAGGGGTGTCCAACTTCCAAGAGACTGCAATCTACTCCCACTATAAATAAACTGGCAGTGATCTACCCATTGGATTGACCAGAGTTGTTGAGCGTTTTTGTTATTTTATTTTTATTGGGGGGGGGGATCTCTCAAGATCACACAATCAACCAGGACTGACCAGGGACAGCCCGCGATCGACTGGTAGATTCTGATCGACAGGTTGGACAGATGACCTACATCTTTTGTGGTCTGTTGATGGTTATGATGCAATTTTGTGCATGGGGATGGATGGGATGCCTATGTGCCTTTGATCAGTGTTTTCCTGGTGCTGGCAAGCACCAGATCTGTGATATTTACTGGACAGTTTATCAATGTAAGTTTTAATTTGATGCAGTTTTTAAAAGAGAGCCCATGTCAATGAAAGGATCCTTGAATCATAGAACTGTAGAGTTGGAAGAGATCCAAGGCGCCATCTATTCCACTCCCTTGCAACACTGGAATCACAGCAATATGGAGACATTTGGGTTGAAGAAAAACACGTAAAGGACTATAGTTTATAACTTATACAAGCACCAATCGATTTCCCCCAGACATGTCCCTTTACAAATATTGTCATTATGGCTTGAAGAACTTTAAGATAATTGCTAGACTTAGAAAAACAAAGGGGAAATGTAACACAAGAGCATGAATACTATCTTCAAAATACAAATGTGAATTGTATTATAGCAAGATGGTAAATAATTGTAGCACACAAACAAACAGTCTTGGTTACTCAGTCAATATAATCTGTGTTCTGTTCTCTCAAAGGAAACAAATATATTTGATGGGGTTGGTTGCTTAAACAAGGAACAGTTTGGTGCTCTCAGGCCTTGTCAATAGCTATTGAAGAAATGTTCTAACACTTTTTTTCTTTATCCATGCTTGAACAATGGTAAAATGTGACAGAACTCAACTAATTCCACCGTTGTTTGAAATAGGTAATATTGTGGTACCCCAGAGTCCAGAATCTCTCTGTCTGGAAACTAGCTAGAAAGGAGGGGACAAGTGAATAAACATATTCTGTAGTCTTGAAAATGTTTTTTTTAATTGAGGGGCAGCATGCACTTTCTGAAATTAATTAGGTTCCCCACCCCACCCCATGCAATTTATAAAAGGTATTTTTAAATTCCTGAAAATTTTGAATGGGATACAAGTGGCTCTTCTCACCACTAAAGCTACACACATTAAATTGCAACACAAATCCTAGGAGAGCACAATTCTCAGCTCATCCTATTGTTGAAAGATTACCTTCTGAAAGCTCAGGGCATTGGGGGATTATGGATCAGCAGCCAGAGGGGGATGCACCCTGGTGTGATTTATGGTGTTTAAGGTCTTTGTGCCAGATAATAGTGCAATTCACACAGCACTTAGTGCTAGTAAGACTTCCTTTACATCAGTTTGAGTGACAATGCACTCTTTAACTCTTTAAGGCTTTATTAACTCTTGAGGGGTGGGGAAAATTATTTTCTTGCTCCATTTCTGGAGTTGAGGCACCTGCAATTATGTCATATTTGAGGAAAACAAAAACAAAATTTAGGTGATTAGGGAAGGTGATCACTCAGCAAGTCCAAAATAGCATTGATGCTTTTGAATTATGGTGCTGGAGGAGACTCTTGAGAGTCCCATGGACTGCAAGAAGATCAAACCTACCCATTCTTAAGGAAATCAGCCCTGAGTGCTCACTGGAAGGACAGATCCTGAAGCTGAGACTCCGATACTTTGGCCACCACATGAGAAGAGAAGACTCCCTGGAAAAGACCCTGATGTGGGGAAAGATGGAGGGCACAAGGAGAAGGGGACAACAGAAGACGAGATGGTTGGATAGTGTTTTCGAGGTTACCAGCATGAGTTTGACCAAACTGCGGGAGGCAGTGGAAGACAGGAGTGCCTGGCGTGCTCTGGTCCATGCGGTCATGAAGAGTTGGACACGACTAAACGACTAAACAACAACAATACTACAGTGAATCATTTTCTGACAAATTTCTCTGGGACTTTAAACGACTAAACAACAACAAATCCGTAAAGTCACCATTACTTTACTTCAGATCCTCATCCCTTAAATCTGAATATGATAATATATTTGTGGTGATGAAGAATGAGATGGTAAAGTGTGTTGCATGCAAACATAACTGTATAGCAGCAACAGGTATCTTATCACTTTATCTCCAATGAGCACTTGCATTAATGGAAAGTCTTTAGGTTGTTGCTTGGAAAATGTAAGGGATGACATGTTATTTATTTAGAAGATATATATCCTGGGTTTTGTTTTGTTTTACAAAATAAATGATTCACAGAGGTGAATCATCCCTTGTCTTGCCCACTTCATGCCTTTTCACTATCCAAAATTGTACCATATAACATCTTTGTGAGATGCTAGGCAACATCTAGCAAGGAAGATGCCTGGCTGCTTCAGATCATGTGCTTATATTGTACTTTATTCGAAGCACTAAGCAACTTCACAACCGGATTGTTTCCTTTTTCCCAGTACAGTGGCACCTTGGGTTACAGACGCTTCAGATTACAGACTCCGCTAACCCAGAAATGGTACCTCGGGTTAAGAACTTTACCTCAGGATGAGAACAGAAATCATGCGGCAGCAGTGGGAGGCCCCACTAGCTAAAGTGGTACCTCAGGTTAAGAACAGTTTCAGATTAAGAACAGACCTCCAGAACGAATTAAGTTCTTAACCCGAAGTGCCACTGTATTATATGTTGATTTGGATGGTTGTGAACAGTTCTGAGTGAGGCAAACTCGCTGGAGGGGTCAAATATAAATACAGTACTTCTAATAAACAAGCAAACAGACATACAACCAACCGTTCAACAAAAAATGTTCCCTAGGGGCAAGGGGAGAGGGAAGGAGGGAGAGAGAGAGAGAAATTAGGGGAAGGAAGAGGGGAATAGTGGCCAAGAGAAAATGGGTGGTCCACTGCCAGGTCCAGCCCCACTCACATTTGTCTTTCCTTGGGTGAATGCAACACTCCATCTACATACAAATGTTTCCCACCCCAAGCTTACAGTAATGACTTTCTGGCACTTGAACCACTGGCTATAGAAGGGTTTCCTCATATAGAGCATGCACTGCTCTGCTCTAACAGAAGCTGTTCCAGGTTTGCTTGTTTTTACCGTATTTTTCGCTCTATAAGACACACTTTTCCCCTTCAAAAATTAAGGGGAAATGTGTGTGCGTCTTATGGAGCGAATGCAGCCTCCTTGGCTTCAGCAATAGCAATGTGAAGCCTCTGAAGTGCAGAGGGAGAAGCCTGAAGCCTCTGGAGCACAGCACGATCTCCCGCTGCGCTCCGGGGGCTTCAGGCAGCTATCCACAAGCCTTCAGAGTGCAGCAGGAGTTCCCGCTGTGTTCCGAAGGCTTGCGGATAGCCGCCTGAAGCCTAGAGAGGGAGAGGGGTCGGTGCACACCAATCCCTCTTGCTCTCCAGGCTTCGCTTCACAGGCGCTGAACAGTTTTCCCTCTCTGCGCAGCGCCCCTTCAGCGAAGCAGGAGGAGAAATGGAAGGGGCTCCGTTTCTCCTACTGCTTCGCTGAAGGGGCGCTGAGCAGAGAGGGAGAGAATCCCCCCCATTCTCCCCCTCCTATGTTCTGGTTCGTCCTATGATCCGGTGCGTCCTATAGAGCAAAAAATACGGTAATCATCTTATCCATGGGTAGGCATACTAAGGCCCAGGGGCCAGATCCGGCCCAATCACCTTCTAAATCCAGCCTGCAGATGGTCCAGGAATTTGTGTGTTTTTACATGAGTAGAATGTGTCCTTTTACCTAAAATGGATCTCTGGGTTATTTGTGAGGCATAGGAATTTGTTCATTCCCCCCCCCCCCAAAAAAAAATACTCTGGCCCCCCACAAGGTCTGAGGGACAGTGGACCGGCCCCCTGCTGAAAAAGTTTGCTGACCCCTGAATTGTATATTTTGCATTCTCTGGCAGCAACGTAGTAAGAAGAATTGTCACACAGACAACAGTGTTTTAAACATAGGCCTCATTTTTTAAAAAAAGTAATATCACAGTGACACAGTAAATGTTACAAGGCAAAACCTACCAGTTTTCTAGGGCTCAAAAAGAGAGCCAAATTCACATGGACTCTGTTGCAATAAATGGATTTATAGCTAACAGAAATAAACTTGATTCCCCTGGAATTACAGTGGTATCTTGGTTTGGATTACAACCATTTTGGATTACAGCCACGTCAAACGTGGAAGTGCGTGTCCCTTTTTTGGGATTACAACCTATTTTGTGGGGGAGGCCCCATTGGCAAAAGCGCACCCTGGGTTACAGCCTGTTTTTTTTTTTTTTTTTTTAAATAAATTTTTGATTATAGTTTCAGTTTACAGAAAAGAAAAGAAGAATAAAGAAGAGAGAAAAGAAAAAAAAGGAAAAATAATCCAACTTTCAGAATACATTTTTAAGTTGTTAACTGAACTTCCCCACATCTCCCTCGCCCTGCGTTCTTTACAATAAAACATATCAGCAAATTATTACCTTGTTTCATGTCTTATTTATATCTTTCAAAATATTATACTTCTAGATTTAAAGTACCTTTTGTCAAATATTTATACCTTAAAATAATAGATATAACAGTTTTAAATTTCAACTTTTTCTTACTTATAGCTTAACTTCCTGTTTTCTCAATCTAATTGCAGGAGCTAAATTTTCCAAGTCATACAGATTCTTAACATTCATACAACTTGTAATGTTTTTGTAAATAGTCCTTAAATTTTTTTCCAGTCTTCTTCCATTGTCTCTTCTCCCAAATCTCGGATTCTGCCCGTCATTTCAGCCAGTTCCATATAGTCCATCAACTGCGTCTGCCACTCTTCCAGCGTGGGAAGATCTTGTGTCTTCCAATATTTTGCTATAAGTATTCTTGCTGCTGTAGTTGCATACATAAAAAATGTTCTATCCTTCTTTAACACCCTTTGGCCCACAATGCCCAGGAGGAAGGCCTCTGGTTTCTTGGGAAAGGTGTACCTAAACACCTTTTTTAACTCATTGTAGATCATTTCCCAGAAGGCCTTCACTTCTGGACAGGTCCACCAAAGGTGAAAGAATGTCCCTTCAGCCTCCTTACATTTCCAACATTTATTATCAGACCGATGGTAAATTTTTGCAAGTTTGACTGGGGTCATGTACCACCTATATATCATTTTCATAATATTCTCTTTCAAGGCATTACATGCCGTAAATTTCATTCCAGTGGTCCATAACCTTTCCCAGTCTTCGAACATAATGTTGTACCCAATATCCTGAGCCCATTTTATCATGGCTGATTTGACTATCTCATCCTGAGTATTCCATTTAAGCAGCAAGTTATACATTCTCGAAAGTACCTTGGTCTTAGGTTCTAACAATTCTGTCTCTAGTTTCGATTTTTCCACCTGGAATCCTATTTTTTTGTCCAACTTAAAAACCTCTTGAATTTGAGCATAGTGAAACCAGTCTTGCACCCTATTCTTTAATTTTTCAAAGCTCTGCAATCTCCAATTATCTCCAGTTTTTTCTATTATTTCCCAATATTTTGGCCACCCGACCTCCATATTGAGTCTTTTTCTGGCCTTGGCCTCCACTGGTGATAACCACCTCGGAGTCTTACCTTCTAATAAGTCTTTGTATTTTGTCCAAACCATAAATATAGCTTTCCTGACAATATGGTTTTTGAACTTTTTATGAACCTTTACCTTGTCATACCACAAATATGCATGCCATCCGAAAGCATTATCGTACCCTTCCAGATCTAGGACATCAGTGTTCTCCAGGAGTAACCAATCTTTCATCCAGCAGAAAGCCGCAGCTTCATAATATAACCTTAAATCTGGCAGGGCAAACCCCCCTCTCTCTTTGGCATCCGTTAATATTTTAAATTTTATTCGGGGCTTTTTGCCCTGCCAGACAAACCTAGAGATATCTTTCTGCCACTTCCCAAAACACTCCACTCTGTCTACGATCTGTAGGGTCTGAAACAAAAATAACATCTTCGGCAATACATTCATCTTTATAGCTGCAATTCGGCCCATCAAGGAAAGTTTCAATCTTGACCAAATCTCTAAATCTTCCTTAATTTCAGCTCTAAGTCTAAGATTGCTTTCCTGGTTTCTCAGGTTACAGCCTGTTTTGGTTGACAACGGGACCTCCAGAACAGATTATGGTTGTAAACCAAGGTACCACTGTACAATGGTACCTCGGGTTACATACGCTTCAGGTTACATACACTTCAGGTTACAGACCCTGCTAACGCAGAAATATTACCTCAGGTTAAGAACTTTGCTTCAGGATGAGAACGGAAATTGTGATCCGGCAGCGCAGCGGCAGCAGGAGGCCCCATTAGCTAAAGTGGTGCTTCAGGTTAAGAGCAGTTTCAGGTTAAGTACATACCTCCGGAACAAATTAAGTACTTAACCTGAGGTACCACTGTATAACATACTGTTATGAGGTTGTCTGGGGCAGTTGGCTGCATGCCTTCTAATTCCTATATCCAGAAAGTGTTAAAATCTAAGCAAGGATTCAAAATTCTTGGGCTAGCCAAGAGTTGAGAGTTGAGTTATGTAAGCTGGAAGCAAGGCAGCAGGCTGGGAAGGAAGAGAGAGAGCCATGCCTGATTTTTGATGGAATCCAAGGCTGTGGCTATGGAAGAAGCAGGACCCTCTTGGGGCGTTAATGCTGTGAAGCCCTTCATCATGGGCTCAGGTTGTAAATATGTGTAAATAAACCATATATATTATGTATCCCACCTGTCCCTCATTCCAAAAGAAACATGAAACCTGGGTAAGTACCTGGAACCCCTAGAATTTTGCACCTCTCATTGTTTGGGGTAGTGTGCTGTGGAACAATATAAATATATTCAGGGACTGGATAGTCTAAAATCATTGTTTCCTGCCTGGTTCTTTGAAAAACAACTGCAGTAATGGAAAGGCATAATAGGCCACACTTTCAAAAGTCTCTTTTATTTGTAATGCCTACATCTTTATGTTCTGTGGCCACAAATAAAATGTGAAACATGTCCCACTAAAGCTCCATAGTATTTGGTGTGCTCAGTCAAAAGTATTGCGCTTAAATTTCTGCTCCAGGTTTTTTGTTTTTGTTTTTAACAACTGCAACTTTTATATTTTCCCCACTGACGTTACTCATTTCCACTTACGAAAGGAAAACCTTCCTGCCCTTTTACAGTAGTAGTAAAAACCATTAATGCTTCTTCTAACTACTTCCTTTTAAGTACTGTGCTATCTTTGAATCACTAATTATACTTGTCTTTTGACCTTCCCCTCCTGTAAACCACTTTGTTATATTTCCACCTTCTATCTATCTCTCAAAAACGTTTCCCTTTTTCCACCCTGAATTGCTTACTCCACCCCCCTAGTCATCCATCCAAACCTTTGTCCTTTTCCTATTTGCAGATGTAGGGCCTTTTAAAAAAAAATCAATGACCTTTCTAAAAATTTCTGTATGATGCACATAGTTCCCATCATCCTATATTTATAATAATGACAAATTATAATCACAACTTTCTCATTTGTAAGGTAGATTACTGTAGAGGTGGCATAGGGGGTTCTGGAATTACTGAAGGAGGATTCTTAAAAAACACAACACAACTCCTTTAGAGAAAATTATGTCTATAATCATTGCCTGGTTCCTTTGTTAACGGAGAAATCTGAGGGCTCCCTTGGACAAAAAACAAGGACACCAGCCAGGAACACCAGAGCAAAACAGCAGCCAGTAGGCTTGGTCTTTACTGAAGACTGTCGCGACAGGACTCCCACCTGCCACCAGGTGAAACAAGATGGAAGCCCTGAACAACTTTTATTAGCTACTAATCCCCCAAGCTACACCCCTAGAACTACATCACAACTACATCATGACTACATCATTGATACATCACAAAAAGGAGGGGTTGCGGGAGGTAACCTGAGTATCTTGTCACCTGGCTGGTCCCTCCTCTCCCCCACCCCATGAGTATTTTCCAGAGGACAAAGGGGAGCTGGCAGTTTCCTGCCCCAGAGGGAAGAGCTGATCATTGTCCTTTGTTCCAGTCCGTGTTGAATCCACTCCCATATGCAAGTTCTTTGTGTCCTTGATGGTCTTCTGTCTAGGACCATCAAGGTTGGCATGCCAACTGGGTAGGGCTCCTGCGTACCTGTTGGTATGCTCAAGGGATTATGGCTGTCCTGTATCAAACCATCCTCTTTTGATAGTCTTTCCTTCATGGAGCAAAATAAAAGTGGAACAGTGTAGATCTGATGCTTTTCTATGAATTTATAACAAAAACATCGCGTATGTTGTGTGTATGTGTGTGTTGAGTTTGTACAAACTAAATGATTACTAAATGATTGGGGGGGGCGGGTTTCCTGCAACACCTTCACCTGGAGTGGTTAATGTTCCTGTGACTTACAAACACAAAGGAATAGACTGACTGCCCTAAGGCTTACTTTATACAGGAACATCTTTGCTTTGATCGCACCACATGTAAAATGTGTTGGCTAGATGCATATCCATAAAGATGGAATGTATACTCTTATGAGCTGCCATGGTCAATTCAGGCTCTCTCTAAGTATCCTTGAATTCAGGGATGTGCTACTGGCTTTGACACTTCATGTTGTCATAACTTGACACTGGTGTAACACTGATGTAAACTGCATGGCTGCTGCATCAAGTGTGATACAGTTTTAACTTCCTCCACATTTCAGGTTAGTTTCCCACAGTTATCCAATAGGAACAGCCAAAGTTGTCATCCTTATCTGTCCTTATCCTTATCCTCTATCTGTTTCCTATACCTCTATCAGTTAGAATATCATAGTTTATGGGGAGAATGAACAGTGTCTAACAGGCACCTACATTTGTTTGCTTTACCGTAATAGTCTCAGGTGGGTTTTTCTGACAGCTGGCAAGGGGCCAAGACTGGGGAGCAAGATCTCCTGAAAGCTTTCTCAAACCTCCTTTGTAAGCCTTCTAAGACCTGTGTGATTTGGCATGAGGGTTTAGGGAAAGGTTTCCCAAACTTGGGTTTCCAGATGTTTTTGGACATCATCCCTGACCACTGGTCTTCTTAGCTAGGGATGATGGGAGTTGTAGGCCAAAAGCAGCTGGAGACCCAAGTTTGGGAAACCCTGGTTTAGGGCAAGGGTGATGGTGCTGAAGGAACAGATGGATGGGACTGTAGCCATCCTGATGTTGTTGGACTACAGTTCCCACAATCCCTGGTTAGTAATGGTTAGGGATGATGGGAGCTTTCTTCCAGTATCACCTGGAGGTTCCCCCACCCCTGGCTAATTTTTTGAGTTTTATTTTAATAAGATAAATCTTTCATTTGCCACAATCTCTTTGACAGGGTAGTCTTGAAATGTAAATGCAGAATGAACCTTCCCCCCCACCTATGAGGGAACATATCTCATAGCTAGTCCATGATCCCTCAGGAAGACAGTGAAGACCTTTTTATTCCAGTAGGCCTTACAATGAAATATTTTGATGGGCCTGATGCTTTCTGGTAGAATGGTTTTTTTAAAAAAGGTAAAGGATCCCTGACAGTTAAAACCACTCGCAAATGACTTGCGGGTTGCGGCACTCATCTCGCTTTACTGGCCGAGGGAGCCAACGTTTGTTCACAGACAGTTTTTCTGGGTCATGTGGCCAGCATGACTAAGCCACTTCTGGCGAAACCAGAGCAGAGCACGGAAATGCCGTTTACCTTCCTGTCGGAGTGGTACCTATTTATCTACTTGCACTTTGATGTGTTTTCGAACTGCTAGGTTGGCAGGAGCAGGGACCAAGCAATGGGAGCTCACTCCATCATGGGGATTTGAACCACTGACCTTCTGATCAGCAAGCCCTAGGCTCAGTGGTTTCGACCACAGTGCCACCCACGTCTTGGTAGATTATGTCTATAATTAGGTTGATGATGGGAGTGTAACGCTTTCAGTGGCAGCCATACAGTTCCCATAATATCTTGTACTGGCATCTCAGGGAGAGGCATAAAGCTCAGCTGAAATAGATAAAGATAAATCATCTTCATCCAGGAATGCCCAAAATGTTGAAAGAACTAACAGCTCCAGTATCTTATGTAAAAAAGCAGTGCTTTTCTTCTAGAAAAAAAGTGCTGGTACTGCATACCCTTGAGTACCCCCAGAAAAAAAAGCACCGAAAAAAGGGAAGTTATAGACTGGTCAAAAATTTCCCACATCTCCACAAGCCTAGTTACAGTAAATGGTTGTTTCCCCTCAACAGAGATCTATTAACCACCTTTTTTTTTTAAAAAAAGAAGGGAATGAAGTGGACATTATCATGACTAGTGCCAGAGGTTGGCTCATTTGGACAAATGCCAGGACCCGGAGACCTGTAAGAACCCAATTAAGCTGACCTCACTGCCTTTCCCCTTGCACCACATAAGGCTCTCGGGAAAATTAGAGACACCACAAGTCTGTTCCATGCTTCCTGGCTGTCCAGCATAAAGTGAGAGAACCTATTCTTTCCCAAGTCCCCTGAGCAGAACAGAGAACATGAAAGAAGGAGGCACTGTCTAGGTAGTTTACAGTGTGTGTGTGTGTGTGTGTGTGAGAGAGAGAGAGAGAGAGAGAGAGAGAGAGAGAGAGAGATTAGTATAGTGGGGTGTGACAGGGTAGGGAGGTAGCTAGAGGGTACTCACTCAACTTTACCTTTTGTGATGGCCTTCTTAACTATAAATTTTAGAAGGCTAAAGGGAAGCCCATAATTTGCTGACAACTGAAGAAAATTGGTGTGTAGATCTTGCTGATTTAATCTTGCAGGTTAAAATTGGTGTGTGGATCTTTCAGAGTCCACTCACTTACGTCTCCCCCCCCCCAATATTTGCACAGGTGAGAGATCTCTTTGCCCATTTGATTTGCTCCCTTTACCTCTTGCCACTTTGAAGAGGGTCATTGGTGGTTCTTCCAAATCCAGTGATGAGTCTTTCTTAGATGGCTTTAGAAGAGGATTAGACAAATTCACAGAGGATAACTCTATCAGTGCCTACTAACTCTGAGGGCTATTAGTCTCCCTCCACTATTGGAGGCCATATGCTTTGAATACTAGTTACTGGAAACTGCAGGTGGGGAGAGTAATGTTGTTCTCCGGTCCTCCTTGTGGGCTTCCCATGGCATAGGCATTTGCTTGGCCCCTGTGAGAATAGGATGCTGGACCAAACAAGCCACTGGCAGATTCAACAGGCTCTTCTTGTGTTCTTTATCCTGCAAAAGGCCCTACAGCCAGTTTTTAGGGGGCAAAAGTGACATGGAGGGAAAACACCAGAGGATTGGATATGAATCTGTTAGAGGAATTAATCGCTAAAATGATTCAACCTACAATCCCGTTTATTTCTAAGAATCACATGAAAGGGAAGGATTTCAAAACGTTCGTGCTAGAAACAACATCAATAACAAAGCCTGCTGATTTAATTTTTCAGTACCTCGGGCTTCAAAAGAAGTTGTCATTTGTCCATGTTTGCCATGTTTCAATGAAAGTGAAAACTGTTATACATTACAAATTACCAATTGTTTGGCTTGCCTAATTCTCTTTTCTTTTTAAAAACTGCAGTTTTATGACAATGCATGAGTTTTATTTCTAAAAATGTAAGAAATCTAAAAAATGCTTTTTATCCAGGTGCATTACTGAATACTGTATAGCAACTCATAATGCTACAAACTGACCTTCTGATTTGAGGCTTAACCTTCCACATAGAGATGCATTCTCATCTCAAACATCAGCTTTTCAGACTAATGCTTTGACACAAAATATCAACCTACTAGCTATTCACTAGGCATAACCTTAAAAACTCACATTTTTAAAGAGCATTTAGTGAAGCAGTGCATAGACTGTTGTTATATGTTTCCTTAAATGCATTCATTTTACAGGCTTGGCTGTTTGCTAAGTTACAAGAGCATTTATCACAATGACTCAGAATACACTGCTGCATTATTACTCTTCCTACATTGTTTACATTTTTATAGAGAAGTTTGTTGCCCCTTAATGGAAATAGCATTGAACTTTACCAAACTACACACATGTGCACGCACTCTCACACACATTATATTTGTGCGTATAACAGGTGTGCAATTGAGAGTATGATAAAAGTAAGAAGAAACGGGAAGGGAAGAAGAAAAATGGGAGATACATTAAGCAGAAAATAATTTACACAGGACAATCTTATTATCCTAAGAGCTTGCAGCACATCCAGGCATGTGCCTTGTTACAGAGGATCAATGTAAAGGCTAGCCCAATACACTTTGGAAATGCACATGGCATCCCCTCCGTTGGTTAACATGGGGCACAGTATAGCAGGAAATTCTCATGTGCAAGGTTCATTGACATGTATTAATCCTGGTATATAATAAAATTGTAGGGATGTTGTCATTCTGCAGTTTGTGTAGCCACCAATAGGCAACCCTGTGAACTGTTGCATGACGACAGAACAGCAGGTGGACAATCCAGGCCGGTGGACAACAGACCCAAATGAACCTCAGAGGAACAGGCAGGGCAGGGCAGCTCCCTAACAACTGTCCTCTTCTGTTACTGCTGCCCACCTCACATCTTTCTCCTCTTTGTTCCCCTCTTCACCATCACAATTCAAAGTGTTGGTGCTGACCTTTAAAGCCCTAAACAGCCTCAGTCCAGTATATTTGAAGGAGCGTCTCCACCCCCATCGTTCTACCCGGACACTGAGGTCCAGCGCCGAGGGCCTTCTGGCGGTTCCCTCACTGCGAGAAGCCAAGTTACAGGGAACCAGGCAGAGGGCCTTCTCAGTAGTGGCGCCCTCCCTGTGGAACGCCCTCCCATCAGATCTCAAAGAGAAGAACAACTACCAGACTTTTAGAAGACATCTGAAGGCAGCCCTGTTTAGGGAAGCTTTTAATGTTTGATGTATTACAGTATTTTAACTTTTTTTTGGAAGCCGCCGAGAGTGGCTGGGGAAGCCCAGCCAGATGGGTGGGGTATAAATAATAAATTATTATTATTATTATTATTATTATTATTATTATCAGCAGTGGCATGAGGTGGTAAGGGGAAGGTCTAGATGAACCCAAGCTCCCTCTGTTACTGCCCCCACTGGTGCTGGTGTTGGTGTTTTGCCCTCCACCCCCATTTTTAAATGCAGGGCTTCTTTTCTTGGCGGTAGGGACAGGGGGAATGAAGGGGAGAAGCTCCACTGGCTTCTTCTTTGCTTCCACATTCAATCCAAAGTATGATTCCAGCCCAGCAACTATTGATGCCCAAAAGCAGGCATGGCTAACTTGTGGCACTCCAGATGTTACTGGATTAAAAGTCCCACCATCCCTGACCATTGATGGAAGTTGGGGTCCAATAACTTCTAGAAGGCCACAAGTTAGCTTGCATCCATAAAGGCCTGACTGGGAGTTAAGAGCAACTTCACACGCTTTGCTCTGGGTACTGTATTGGGACGTTCCTCAGATGAAGACAAGAGAGGGAGCAGCCCTGGAGCCCTGGAACACTTTGCCATTCAAAATCCAACAAGCTCTCTCTTTCTGTCTTTTCCATTGGCAACTGAACATGTCCCTGTTTGAACAGGCTTCTAACATGCAACCCCCTAATTTCATTGCTGCCAATGTGACATCTTTAATTTCCTCTTACATTTTTAGTGTGGGTTGCATTATATTTTTTCTATATTTTTAAGAGAAGCGTTTGTTAGTTGGAATTTGATGATTATATTGTATCATGTTATGGCTATGCTAGAAAGCCACTCAGGGTAAATTACGTAAAAGAGTGGGATATAAATAAATAACTCAACAAGATTTTAAAACTTTTTCTCTGATGCCAAGCCATCTACTACTCTTTTTCTAATGTCCATTTCCACTGTAGTTGACAACTCCACATAAATGAATCCAGAAACAAGTGAGCAACCCACAATCATTAAGAACTTTTATTCCCAGGATATGTCTGAAGGCACATGAGGCCACCATCTTGCTGAAGCTAAGTAAGGGTCTTGCGAAAGAATAACTGATGGGCTCCTTTTACCGGTCCACAATAGAAAGTGTCCTTTCATATTGTATCACAGTGTGGTATGCTGGCCCGACAGCCACGGACAGAAAGTCTCTACAGAGGGTGGTATCTGGGCTGTCCCTTGAGTCCGCTAGATTACATTGCAAGGGATCATTGCCTTAGGAGAGTGAGAAAAATTCTCAGGGATGACTCACACCCCGGCCACCACCTCTTTAATCGTGTACCCTTGGACAGGAGATATAGAAGCATAATCAGCCGTACCAACAGGATAAAAAATAGCTTCTATCTGTGGGCTGTTAGGCTGCTGAATGAAAAATAACATAGCGAAATTGACTTGTGAGGTGGTGTGTTGTTTGATAAGATATTGAGTGTTGGGGGGGAGGGAGGCTCGTTTAATTTCATTGTACACAGGTTGTACAATGACAATAAAGGTATTATTATTATTATTATTATTATTATTATTATTATTATTATTATGCCTGGTGTGGCCAGTTCCTAGATGGAAGACTACCTCCATGATGGAAAAAATATGGGACAGATATGTATGTAAATGAAACTAATTCTTTTAAGAAATGAGTACTACACACAAGAATAGTTCCCAATTATCTTGTTTTGTAAGATCTCTTTTAAGTAGCAAAAATACCAGAGGGGTGTGTTCCTCGGGCATGCTAAATAAACTCATATTCAAGTAAATGTTTAAACATTTAAGAGGTGAATGTTTTGCAGTTTCCCTGAAAATAGACCTTATGTGAAATAGTCTTAAGCTGGAAGTAGCTGCCTTTCCTGGCACAGCTCTAAGATGCTCATTCTATGTATTAACACATCTATCTCCACCCCCCCAAATGCATTTTGGTGGCTATGATGTGTCATGTTTTAGAACACACTGTGCTTCTGTTTAACCATCTATTTATAGTCATAAGAGGCATAAACATAAAATAAATGCATTTTGATGCATAGCTGTGCAAGAGTACAGATGTTTTATTAATGAAAATGAATCCAGCTTTTTGTAAGTCATGGCAGCAATATAACATATCATTGTTTAGTTCTTTGCTAGGCAGTCCCTGCTGTTTTTACATAGAAATTCCTGTAATACTTAATGGACATCTGGAAGAATTCAGCCAATTAATCGAATTCACACAGGAGCTAAGCTAATGGCTGTCTGAAAGGCAGTTTACATTAAATCAAACTTGCAATATGAATGAAAGTACTTAATCATACATGCAACATTCATTAGATGCAGCACAGCAAGTGTTTTGATTACTTTAATGAAAGATCAGGTAAAGTGCATCAACTGAACAGATTGAAGAGACAGCCTGCTTACAAATGTTTGATTATGCTGACTATCAACAGAAACAGTTCCAGTAATTTACAGCAAAACATATTTGTAGGTGGTGGATAGGGCCAGTGAAGTTAGTTGCAATATATGAAATTTAGGCCTTGCCTCCAAATACTTTAATAAACTGACAACATCTCTAAAATGCTTGAAATGCAACATCAAAGAAAAAGCAAACTAAAAGATGCTTGAGTAGGATCTGCCATAAATCCGTTATTAATAGCAAGACTGGGATATTACTAGGACAATAATGTCAACCATTTTGTCTGTATTACAGACAATTTACTGCTTTCCTGCTCCATCCATTTCGGAGGCTGACTTCAGGCAATCCTCCTGGACCTGAAAGGCTTCATGCTCCAGGTTCTTTGGCTAACTACTGAAATTGATAAACCCAAAGTATTCTGTTCATGTGCTGAGATCTGATAACCAAGGACATAAGGAGAGCCTACTGGATTAGGCCAAAGGCACATCTAACCCAGCAGTTTCAGAGTGAGACTTGCACTGCTTGTTCTCTAGTCTTTGTGCAATTTGCTTTAGGATCAGCAGCTTCCCAGAGCAACCAAGAGCTAATTGAGTTTTGCAGTGATTGAAAGGGTGCTTGGAGGCCATTGCATCAACCCGCATATCATCTTGCAATTCCACAGCCTCAATACCTGAGGACCGGTGTTGAGAACTATTGGTCTAAATTATATCTGCATACGAGTCACTGCATTGTTCTCTACCAACTGAATGTTTTCCCCAAACTCAGTTTCCCCCAAACTTAGTATAATCACATGCCCCTTCCCTATTTTATCTTTGAATTATTTTTTCAGGTAAACAACAACAACAACCCTTTGATAAAGTACCCTTTGAAAGCCTTTTGTGTACTCCTGGGGGCACACATACCACACCTTGGAAATTACCGGTCCAGAATATCCTCACTTTAAATTCTGGCCTCAAGAACTCTTCATTTCATCATATCCTAAAATCCACATACCGTTTCAATCCACTTTGGTTATGCCAAGAGAGGCTTATTAAAACCAATTCTACAACATAAACTCCAGGTTCATCAGCTATCTGTAGGAAAATGAAAACTGTTGGATCCTTCCAAAACTGATATATTTGGTGATTGTTGGGCTTATGCATTGTATTTGTGTTCTGGCACTCAGAATATATATATATTTATTTCCATTATCTTTACTTCCTGATAATTTAGTTTATGCTCTACTGTCGATATCTAACCTGTAGATATGATTGCTGACCTGCAGTTCATTCTGTGCATATGGTGAAATGACTGCATGCCTGTATAAAGCCCATGTCAGATGAATTGCAGTGCCATCCTCTGCATATTTAGAATTCAAGTCCCATTCAGTTTAATAAGGTTTGCCCCCAGGCAAGTGGTTTATTTATTTATTGAAATAATGCACATTTCATTTTAAGAGTAATACCCAGGCAATTCACAAGGCAACAGGAGTGCAGCAGTCCTAGCTGATGTACAAAGGCACCACTGAAGTTATTCTTTCTTTTGTGTATTCAAGCCTCTTCATGCTAGATTTTCATTAGTAGTGCATCCTGCAATTCATCATCTATATCCCAGGTATTTTCTGAAATATCAAAAATGTGTTGTTTTCTTTCCTCCTTCAAGCAGCTTCCAGTCTCCATACTGCGTTTTTGTCAAAAAGCTCTAATATGTTATATCATTCTGTTCGCTTCCTATTCTGTTTTCTTCTCTCTCTTTTATTCTTCATTCCCAATATTTTCCTTGACGTACAACTGTGTTTGCCCTTCAGAGATAGAAACAGTACAATTGAAGCACAATACCTTTATTAGGACCAACTAAAAGTTTATGAAGTGGTGAGGTAGCTTTCAAGTTTCACATAACTCTTTTTAGGGCGAATGTTAAAGCAACCCCCTCCCCCCCAAAAAACAGAGTGGAAGAGAAACAGTTGCTGCAGGAAAAGGACATAATGGAAGCCCTATGACACTGTTAAGGTGTTGATTCAGAGGGCAATTTGTGAACCTATCAGATTGAAGTTAAATTGTGTCCAATGCAGAACATTGGTTCACATTGGGACAAAAGAAAAAAGAAAAGAAAAAAGAATGACAAACTACCTCCGAAAATGCAGGTGCTAGCAGCTGCTTAAATTTGTCTCTAGCACTAATTGGAACACATAGGACCCTTGTTAGCCAGAGAGCAGAAATGAGAAAAAACATGGCAGTCCTTATAATAGCAAAGCTGGAGATTAATTTGATTTGATGCAGTAGGTATAAAGTTAATAGAAACAACAATGGGTAGTATTACTTGGTGGCTGCTGATTCCTACTTTCCTAGAGCTGGAGGAAGATGATTTTCTAGTACCTAATTTAGTGATTTGTAGGTCAATAAGGACGTAGTCACAGGTGAAATAGAAGAGAGGTAATGGAGAGCAGGTATTATTCTGTGTGCTCGCTCTCCAGATTTAAATAAGTGTTGTGGAGAAAATCAGCACTAACTAGTTTTGATGCTTTTTAAACTACCCTGTCCTCCAGAGCTTCCATCCGGTGACAAGCAAAAGAGACATAATTGTAGCGCTGGGAAAACAAAGCTGCTAGTACTGAAATGCTTCTTTTAAAAAATAAAATAAAAACCGAAGAGAGTCAGCTGGGGCATGTTCCCAGAATGCAGAGAATAACTGCTAATGAGTCAATTCAGATTATGGGGAGGAGGAGAAACCTGATAATAAAGAACAGAATAAAGTACATATCGATTGCACAGAGTGTGAATGTGCACGTGCAGTTTATTTTGCTTCAGGGGAGAAAAGACCACTCTGTAAGCCCCTCAGTGGGAGTATCTTGGAGATAAAAGTTTTTGGAAATTTTCCTTCATGGTTTTCACCAGCTGAGGTGAGGTAGCTAAAGTGTTGGACACTAGGCCTTAGGAGGCCAGGGTTCAAATCCCCACTCAGCCATGAAACTCACTGGGTGACCTTAAGTAAGTCACTGTCTCTCAGTCCAACCTGCCACACAAAGCTTGTTGTGAGGATAAAAGGAGACATGGGAGAAGTGAGTATGCCATCTTGAGCATTTTGGAAGCAAGGGGGAATAAAAATGTAGTAAACAGGTAAACAAACAGGTATAACCAGTGCTATTTTTCTAGAAAAAGAGCTACCAGAACTCACCATGAACACCTCCCTTGTTCTCTTATAATGGCAATAGTGCCCACCTGAGAGGTGTTGAAACTGAGTTCTGTTGAGTTCTATCTGAAAAGAAAGCCCTGGGCATAACCATTTTCAAGTCATAGCATTAACTACCAGAATGCTCCCAGTTATTCTCATATTACCATAAAACAAAAGATAGAACACCCCTTAAGAATCATGGAATTGTAGAGTTGGTAGAATTATAGTCTGAGCTCCTGCAATGTAGGAATCTTAACTAAAGCATCCATGACAGATAGCCATCCAACCTCTGCTTAAAAACCTCCAAGGAAGGAGAGTCCACAACCTCCCGAGGGAGACTGTTCCACTGTCAAACAGCTTTTACTGCCAGAAAGTTGTTCCTGATGTTGAGTTGGAATCTCCTGCTAAACAGCAGTATTCAGCTCTATTGTGCCAGTTATAGGTGCCCTTGCCTACTCTTGTCAAGGCTGATTGTGTGTCGAAGGCTGACTATTTCCTTACCAGGAGCACAAGGATAAGCAAGAAGTGGGTGATCACTTCAAGCTTAACTCTAAGAGAGTCCAAAGGAAACACTGCACTGATCTGGAAATAGGTTCTTTTGAAGCTATGCCATCTTGTAGGTCCCTAATTAAAACACACATTACACATTACACCTTGAAAAGAGCTTTGATATACAGTAAATCTCCTGACTCTACTAGAGTCTTCTGTTAAGACTTCTGAGTCACCCCTCCTAAAGATGACTTATTCCTGGAGCTCATAAAAATGCCTTTAAATGACAAACAGTTTGAACTGCAACAAGTGTGAAATACTTTCAAGGCATCTGGGGCATTTCAAAGAGAAAAATATTCCATACTTCTCAAGAGTTGATGATTGAGTTGGCCTATTGATGGAGACATTATAGATTTCTGGGAGGGGGAAAAATGCCACCATATAGATTTCCAGCAAATGCACTTAGTATATATACTTGCCAAGTGATGTTAGCTCTTTCATTGAATATTTATGGGGGAAGTATTTTGTTGTTATTTCAGTGACAAATAGTCCTTATCCTCTTTGCTGTACCCCAAGATGCAAGTAAATTCAGAAAGGGTTATATATCACTCACATATAAGTCTCTGTGAAAATGCTCTGTGCTCCATAATCTCTTGCTTAACTGGAGCGCTGCTTTAAGCAAAGCTGTGTGGTGTAAATCACTCATTTTCATCCCTGAGAACCTCTCTCCCTCTAGTGTCTCAGGAGTCTGCATTAGATCTCTCACGGGAGTTATGATTCTGATCCCAGCTGTTCTGAACGGCAAGCAAGCTTCTCCCAGGCTTTTACTAGCCCTGACACAACTCTCTGGACAATTACAGTAGTGCCTGCTCTAAACCAGGAGCTCTGCAATGTCCCTTCACATGTGCACTCAACCCCGTGAGAGGCAGTGATTCAGTTTGGTAAAATCCCTCACAGCGCAGGGGCACACATGTGAACAACAGAGCCGAATGTGTGCAGCCTTTCACACAAATCTTTCCCACCAGGTCAGCACTCTGACCTGCAAAAAAAAAAAAAAAAGGTGCTTTATTAAGGATGGGGAAGAATAATTTTTTGGGGATGAAAGAAATTGGAACAAGTTGCACCGGAAAACAACATGTGGTCCGCTGTTGATTCCTAGTCAAAATATGCTGCTATTCTTCAAGCATGGAAGATCCTCTTTAGGGCTGGATTCCTCTTTCACAACATTAAGGTCTTTTGAGAAGCATCAGTAGCTCCACATGAGCTGTGTTCCTGCTTTTATCCCACTGATTCCCATGACTGGTCAGTTGACTTCTTTGTATTTTGTGTACAGAGAGAGGTGGTGTTTCATACTGGTGACTGAGCTACAAATCAGCAATTCCATGATTCCAGTCTTACCTCTTTAATGATCTCATTAGGTGGTCTTAGGCAAGCCACTCTCTTTCAGTCTCATTTCCCCCATCTGCCATATTGATGATAATATTGACTTACCTTACAGGGTTGTTGTAAGGAGTACAACACGAGAATGCATGTGAATACTTGAATACTTGGTAAAGGTAAAATAAAGGTAAAGGTAAAGGGACCCCTGACCATTAGGTCCAGTTGCGACCGACTCTGGGGTTGTGGTGCTCATCTTGCTTTATTGGCCGAGGGAGCCGGCGTACAGCTTCCAGGTCATGTGGCCAGCATGACAAAGCCGCTTCTGACATGGAAACGCCGTTTACCTTCCTGCTGGAGCGGTACCTATTTATCTACTTGCACTTTTACGTGCTTTTGAACTGCTAGGTTGGCAGGAGCAGGAACCGAGCGACGGGAGCTCACCCCGTTGCAGGGATTCGAACTGCTGACCTTCTGATCGGCAAGTCCTAGGCTATGTGGTTTAACCCACAGTGCCACCCTACTTGGTAGTGCTGTACAAATGTTAAATATTATTTATTACCTTTATTGTTATGAACTGGCTGGATGCAGAGGAGTGGTGGGAGGCAACAGCTATGGAACCCCCAAAGGAACCCCCAGGAAAAGAAGGCGCAGAGCCAGGGGACTGATGGTGAGACAACGATGAGTGGTCAGAGAGAGAAGACTGGGAGGAGGAGGTGTCAGAAGCTGAAGAGGCAACAGGGTTAGTGAGCAGGAAGAAACTGAGGCAGAGAGCAGTCCTGATTCAGAGATTGGAGAGGAGGGCCAAGAGACAGAGATGAGGCTGGCTGCTGAAGCATCCAGGAAGTCTCCCCCTCCTGCTGTAGTCAGCTCCCTTCCTGGTCTCCCAGAACACACAGAGAAATGAAAAGAGCAGAGGAGAGATTGGTTGCACATAGATGCAGTCTCTGATTGCTTGGGAAAAAGCTTAGGCAGCTGGGGGAAGGCGGAGACCTTCACTCCTCGCAACTGCCACATACTGGGAAGAGTTGAAGGAATCACTAGGCCTGTGCTGTTTTGGTTTGTTTGAATAAATAGTTAACACTGACACCAGCATTTTTTAAATCACTGATCTACACCTGACTCTGGCTCCTGACATCTATTGAAAAAAATCCGTTATAGATCAGTGCTGTTACTATAGTGCTCAAGTCTAGTTCTGAACTTATAGGCATGTGGCTGGCCACTGTGGGAACAGAAGGCAGGCTAGCTAGGCCTTGGGTTTGATTCCCGCCCCCCTTATTACTGACGCACATCTCAATCTGCAACTTTTCCCTTTTCATGTGCCTGGCTGATAAAAGGAAGCAATGTAATTATCTTGTCACTGATGACTTGGGATAAATTATGTTGTAGCTCTTGCATATGTACACCTGAGGACCTTCCAATGTAGGAATGAAGACTTTATTCCACTCACGGGACGTGAAAGAGGATGGAATAAATATTTGAGGAAGGTCACCCTATTATCTGACAACTGATGGAGGTGAATAATTTTCACAGCAAAGTTTTGGATAAAGTTGAAAGCGAAGTTCTGACAAGAGAAGGTTCAAGATGCAGTAGTCAAGCTGTGAGAGAATCAGAGCAAACTAAATTCTTAAAATGACATTCTGCAGCTGAAGTTACTTGCATAGCAATTTGCATTTCTAGATAACCAAACAGTTAGTGGTGCTAGTGGTCACTTCGTGGAGAAGGAAAGAGACTGTCTACATTCCCCGAGGTCCTGCATTTGTCAAGGCTGAAACCTGGAACTGGAAACAGATTCTGAGACCCAGCTAAGTCCTGCTGGCTTTCGGAGGGGATGACAACTCAAGGCCATGTTGGAAGCAGTCCTTCCACACACACCCTCCCAGAAAGAAAGAAAGAAAGAAAGAAAGAAAGAAAGAAAGAAAAGATCCGCAGCCTTCTGTTTCTCCAGCAGCAAGCAGGGTTGCCAGAAGCATGAATGCAGCTGCATGGAAATAAATTGGGGGGGGGGGGGCGGGGAGCCGCTGAAGAAAGATGTCGTCCCCGTTTCTTCCCTGGGCTCCAGATCCGAAAAAGAAACCTACGGCTGCTGCTGGACAGCTCCCCGGCTGCTCCAGTTAGAAGACTCCGATTAAGTTGTCCTAGGAAGATACCCTGAACTTATGGCAAAGCACCTCCTAGCAGAGTCGCGGCTGTCTCAGACCTGGAGAAGCGGCTTCCTCATAGTTAGTTTGCCTTTTCCTCAGCGGAATTACACGGCTGGAGAAACGGGGTACGCAAAGAACGGCAGCGGGTCTGTCGAGGAACTGGCAAGATACTTTCAGGGGCTTCTTTTCAATAAAGCGAATCAAGAGAAGGATCATTGTTATCACTAATTTTGATTGCGAAAGGGTTGTCTTGTTGTCTATTGGAGTCCCCCACCCGCACCTCCCACCCATAGGAGCCAACTCCCTCTGGCCACCCCCCAATAAAATATTTGAGGGAGCCGCCTCCCCAAAGTTGAGAGGCATTGCTACTCAGTAGCGGGTGGGTGTGCTCCGTCATGTGATCGATTATGCGCCCCCCCCCCAATATTTTATTCAAGTTGCCACCCCTGCTCCCACCCAGGGAAAGATGGAGATTCGGTTGTTTGCTTTACGGCGGGGGGGGGGCTGCACCTCAAGCCCACCCGCTGGCGAAGGGAAGAGGCTGAGCTCCAGGCGCCTCCCAGCTTCCACGTGCGGGGAGCTGGGATCCCCTGGACTAGCGCTTGCTGAGGAGACTTTTCCCCGCGCGTTTGCCATCTGAGGCAAGTTCCGAAGAAGGAGGCTCTGCTCGCCCGGGAAGGTGAGGCAAAAAGGGAGGGCGCCGGGCCGAGAGGGCAGTTCGGCGCGGCCAGGCACCTGTGGGGGCCCCTGGGCGGGAAACTCGCGGGGCGCTCGCTGAAGTAAACGGCCCTACCCCCACCTCCTGGCGCAGGCTGGGAAAGTGGCCTCCCTCCTCCCCCAGCTCCGATTCTCCCGCCTTTTCCAGTCCTCTCCCTCACCCCCCTCCCCGCCCTCTCCTCTCCCCTCGCCTTCCCAACTCCTCATTGGCAGCCCTGGGCCGGAGAGAGGATGACGCGCGGGCTCCCCAGAGGTGCCTGAGGTATAAACTCCCGTCGGGCACGCGGAGCCGCCGGTGGAAAGGGAGCGCTGCCGTGGGGCGTCGCGGAAGATGCCGCGGGGGTTCCTTGTCAAGCGGAGCAGGAGACCGGGGGGCTCTTACCGGGTGCGCCCCCCTCCGGGACTGTCCCCCGCGCCCTGCCCCGCGGAGGAGACGCCCCGCGTCCCGGCGCCTTCGCCCGAGCCTCCTCCGCAGCAACAGCTGCTGCCTCAGCCCAACGCCCCGCTGGCAGCCGTGTGGGGCGCAGGCACCTCGGACAGCGCCGCCGCCGCCGCCTCAGCCGCCGGAGAGGCTCAGCGCTGCGCGCGCTCTCCCGCCTCGGCGGAGTCCTTCCCTGCGTGGTCCGCCTTGGCCGCGGCGGAGAAGCTGCCTCTGCTTCCTCGCACGCCGCTGCCGCTGCCGCTCTCTCTGCCTGCCACGTCGGCGCCGCCGCCGCTTTACCAGGGGCTCAAGCGGGCGCCCCGCGCCAAGGCGCCTCCGGCCAAGAAGCCCAAGGCCGTGCGCAAGCTGAGCTTCGCCGACGAGGTGACCACGTCGCCCGTGCTGGGCTTGCGGATCAAGGCGGCGTCGGAGGGGGCGTCGGAGGGGCCCCGCGGGGCAGGCCCGCCGCTGCTGGGCGAGTTCGTGTGCCAGCTGTGCAAGGAGCCCTACGCCGACCCTCTGGCGCTGGCGCAGCACCGCTGCTCGCGGATCGTGCGCGTCGAGTACCGCTGCCCCGAGTGCCACAAGATCTTCAGCTGCCCGGCCAACCTGGCCTCGCACCGCCGCTGGCACAAGCCGCGCCCGCCCTCGGCGCCCGGCCCCGCCCAGGACAAAGAGAACAGCCGCGGCCAGGCCGGACCAGATCAGCACCACGGCGCCGCGGACAGCTCCTGCTGCCGGGACCCGCCGCCGCCGCCGCCCCCGTCCCGAGCCGCCCAGCAGCAGCAGCACTGCGAAGCGGGCTCCGCCGACGGCTCCAGCCTGGGTGCGCCTGGCGGCGAGCTCTTCCTGTGCCCCTATTGCCACAAGACCTTTCGGCGCCAGGCGTACCTGCGGAAGCACCTGGGCACCCACCAGGCCCCCGGGGCGCTGGGCTACGGCGGGAGCCCGCCGCCTGCGCAGCAGATCACGTTCCCGTGCCACTTGTGCGGGGCGCACTTCCCTTCGGCGGACATCCGGGACAAGCACCGACTGTGGCACGCCGTGCGGGAGGAGCTGCTGCTGCCCCTGGGACAGCCCGAGGGCAGCGTGGCGCACGGCGAGCAGCAGATCTTCTCCTGCAAACATTGCCCCTCGACTTTCTTCAGCTCGCCCGGCCTCACTCGGCACATCAACAAGTGCCACCCGTCGGAGAACAGGCAGGTGCTCCTGTTGCAGATGCCTGTCAGGCCGGGCTGCTAGATGGGGGGTGGGGTGGGTGGGTGCGCAAGTGAGGGGGTATGTGCCACCGACTCGAACCGCTTCTTTACCAGACTTGAACTATGAAATTGCCAGATGCTGACTGACCGATTCTCCAGTTAGCGGGAACCGATTTATACGATAGAATTCTTTCGCCCCCTAAGCCTTGATCCTCAATCCCTGATGGTGGAGACCCGAACGAATCCTATCCGAACTGTAATTCCTATGGAAAATCGCAGTGCATAGCCCAAGGAAATCACCAGACTTTAGAAGTACGTCATGCCAAACGTTTTTAATGTATGAACACAAACTAGCCTTACTGCCTTATGAAAGGGTAGAGTGCACTGTATATTCTGTGAATCCAGTTTCCACGTACAGTACTTAAAACTTGTCACTTCAACAAAGCGAAAGGGAAAGCGAGCCAACCTTCTATTTGAGGCGAGTGGGAATCACCCCTTCCACTACAGGACTGAAAAATGTGACATTGCTTTAAGTGTGGGTGTGGGGTAGAGAGACATTTTTCTGTGTACTCGAAATACTATAGCCAAACCTAGAGCCATCTGTGTGCCTGCCTGCGAGTAAAAGCTGTCTAGGGAAAATGGGGGCCTGAACGATTTCATTCCGGTCACTCCTGTCCCTAGGATCAAAGTACATTCCGACATTGTATTTAACAAAAAAATATTAATTCTCCAGGAGAACTAGTTAGCCCTCATACTTAATTAGTGGAATCTGCCTCTCCAGCCTCTGAGGATTTAAAGAGTTTAATTTGCTGTGAAGTGTTTTATTCGTTGTATCTTGTATTACAACACTGTCTGATATTTGTAGAAAGTCAGTGTGCAGTCCTATTATATATACATATAAGTACATATATAAATATATACATACATACAATGTGCAAAGTTCCCTTTGTCTGCTCTTGCTCATTGCTGGCTATTAAATTCTGGATTGATGATTTTTTTGGTAGTTTATTCTGCCTATTTTCTGAGCATCTTGTTCCACTCTTTTAAGTTAAAAAAAATATGATATGCAAAAGGGAGTGCATACAAAAAGAGAAAGCAGGAAGCTACTTTGAAGTCCAAAATGTTCAGCCAGAATTTCAAGATTCATGAAAATTGTTCAATTAGTCAAACAAAGCATTAGTGTTTCTTTTTAACAGCCACCCCATCCTACATGGCAAACCAAAGAGCTTCAAAAACAGCTTGCACTAACGCATAAGGATTAGTTGTTAAATGTACAAGTCTAATAGTGTACTGGATTACTTGAGCAGACATCTTTTTGGACCCCAGCCTTCAAATCTAGTAACCATTTTAGAAATTCTGGTGGTCAATTCCCTCTCCAACTTCTTCACTGATACATTTGCTGGAAGTCCACTTTTGCAAACCTGTTTGTAGATAGGGGGCAACTTTTATTGATTAAATTTGCATAGTCCTTTGTAAATTGATACTTATAGCTGGATTTAACTGTTGTGCAGAAGTACTGATCGATGGAAGATGAAATACGGAAAGGCAACTTCATTTTAACTAGGGTAACATTAGTGAAATTATTTTGAAACTTGAAAAATACAGCATGCTATGTGACCAAGTATGTAGAAGTTAAGTATTTCTACATACTTTTAGGAACTAAGTTAGATAATGATTTTACCTTAATGGGAAAAAAATTAAAAGCCTTTCTTTAAGATAGAGTTTCCAAAGAGACATTTTACTGTCAAGGAATTGTCAACTGCTTCAATTTTAAGCTGCTATTATAATGTAGCTATTTGAACTTGTTCTACTTTGGAACCCAAACAGGCATTCATTATTATTATTTTTGCAAGGATGTTTTCAGCAATATTAATTCAACATGGAATTATTCACTTTGTACAGCATTATTAATCCGCTTAAGCAAAATTTATTGAGCCAGAAAGGAAGGATTTAGGCAAGCATTATCTTGGAACTATGAAGTGGGACTAAGGTGGCAATCCTATACACTTGGAAGTATCTCAGAACTTAATATTTATGTGCAGAATTACCCCAAAAAGGGACTGTGTTACCATAAACTGTCAATTAAGAAGCTTGCTGTAAAAGCTTTGCAATCTTACAACCACGAGCCATTCCATGCCTGCTCTCCACTCTCCTCATGAAGCTAATAATACTGTGATTGATTTAAGCAATCTTTCCAATATTTGCAGTGGAATACAGAGCATACACAGGTGGTAAGAATAATTTTATTGTATTATTAAATAGCATGTCTTTTTTCAACCATTACAAATTTGTATATACTACACGGTGAACAAATACATCAATATATATTTCTATAGTTGCCCAGGTGAAGGACAGATATTTACACATGCAGTTAGTACCGGTGCCATGCTACATTTTGTTAGAGCAGAATATGGCGAACAACATAGTTGTATTTTTTTCGGTATGAAAATACGTCTGGGGGTAGTGGGAATTTGGAGTGGAATGTGTTTGTGCATACATCTGCCGCTGCAAGGGCACAGTCCCTTTTTCTCCCCAGTAATGGTACAGAGCTCAGAGCAAATGACTGACATGGCAAAGGGCTTGAAAGTATGCATATCTTACAGATAGACCAAGGGACAGTTTTCGGAAGAGAAAGGCTGACAGTGGCCATAACTCGCATCTGGAAAGCAAATACTAGCAGGAGAGTAGAAAGCTGTTAGCATTTCAGCACTGGGATCTTGCTGTGGTGCCTGTCCAGCAGCGAATGACAGTAAGAGAGATGGTGATGGGCCTCTGTTTACTTGAAGGGCTTTAATTCTTATCACATATATTTTCTGTACATAATTCTGTGTCTCCTAGTGACCTTTGCAGAGGACTCCAGAGGTGCATCTTCATTTGAATAGTACATTCATTTGCAAATGGTACTTTTTAATTTAGAGGGTTGTACAACAAAACAGAGAAACATGCCTGCAGTCTCCAGCCCCAGGTGTGGCTAGCAACAGACCCAGAGGTTAAAACAGGGTCTCACAAGGAAAGGTAAAACGGGTGCAGAAATGACCCTACACTGACAAGTTATGGAAGCAGGGAATTAGATAAAAATATTCTAACGAAAGCCAAGGTATTTTCAGTTTGAAATAAAATTCCAATATTGTTTTCTAAAATAAACAAACAAGTAGACAAATGTGGGACAAGTATTCCATACAGAGGGGAGACAAACATCTCAGGAAAAGGGGCTGCAGGCTTCACCCATTCTTAGGTCTTGTTGGCTGAGCCAGAGGAGCGCCGTAGTTTCATGGACATGCGGCTCTTGCTAGTCCGGGGAGAAATGGGGAAGGCTAGATCGGGCCCGTCCATCTGCGCTGCTGTTGGAGCTTCGGACGCCTGAGTCTCTGGGTAGGAGCCTATGGGAAACAAGAAGACCCCCACATATGAGAACAATCTGCTGGTGGTTAGGAAAGAGCAAGTCCCCAACAAATACCTGCCCCTTCTTTAGACACAGAAGAAACCATACTAGCTCATCTGCTACAATCATTAACAAACCCATTCCACTTTATGTGAGTGGAAGGCTGATGGCAAATCTAACTAAGCTCTGAAGGAAGGTCAGAACACAGCAAGAGACTGGGGAGATACTATACAGGACTGAGGTTGGCACCCATTTTCTACTTAACACCCTCACCACATGAATTCCTACAGGATTCAACAGGGCAGAAGCGTGAATAGATCATGCTAGCTGGATGCACTACATGGTTCGGTATCTTTGTAAAAGGAACAAGATGAATCTGAGACAAACCCTTCCCACATATAGGCCCCCCAAAATAAGTTGCAGGAACAGCAGCAAAGGAGTTAGGTTGATAAGATTTATTGCAGTGTCCAGACTTCTATGAGAGATGCAAAACAGGTCAGTGTTTTTCCCCTAAGCATGCTCCATGTTCAGCCTTCAGTTGCCAGAAAGACAATTCTTTCTTAAATCTACCTAATTAATGAAGCTGTGGAAGATGAATTCTTGTATGCATTTGTAAAGATATCTCTCTCTCTCTCTCTCTCTCTCTCTCTCTGTGTGTGTGTGTGTGAGAGAGAGAGAGAGAGATCTGTGATCAGATACTTGTTGCCTATCAAATATACATCGTCAATTCCAGCCCTAAGTTCAGACTCCTTTAGCTATATTTTAGGAGCTACATACATTCCATTGGTTCCCTGTTGTAAATGTAAACAAAAAAAGTCCAACCTTATTTTAGTACTATGCATGTATTTGGACATACAGTTTGTGCCCTTGCCCTTAGAGAAAAGCTTTTGTTCTAGCGGATGTCCACTAACGGAAGCAATTTTGGCTGATTCCATTTGCATCAGCTCACTCTGCTCTGCAAGCCCCCCCCCCCTCTCTGGAGCTGATTTTCAGGGAGTGCTGAGGGATGCAGCAGGGAGGGGGAATCAGGAAAAATAGCATACCCTCTTCTATTAACATAGGCATCTGCTGGAAGTAAAGTGCTTCTATGATCACAACAGCACCAACTGGATTCCACCAGAAGCCAATTGCTTTTAAGGGACTTTATACACACAGAACATCAGATTCATAGCCAATGGCAGTACAGAAGTCGTACAGGGCCAAAGTTTACAACAATATCAACAGGATTCCCTTGTAATTGAGTTAGTAAATGAGTAATTTATTATAATATTTAAAATTAAATAATTTCCTCTAAGAGCATATCCACGACATCTTCATTAGGAACAGTATTTTTTGCTCAAGAACAGTTTATTAAAATTTACGCATAGGTCAGAATTCAAAGAACCCCATGCACAAGTGGAAAGTCACATTCACAAGGAAATGGCCAACCATCCCCTTGCAGCCACCTCACAACCTATTGCGTCAAATCTTCCTCTGAGGTGCTTTCTAACCTCCAAGAGGCATATTTTCAGAGTCATGAAGGGCTGCAGTGGGAAGGTACCCCTCTGAAAAATCCCTGGGTTGTTTCATGTGCGACCTGTTTGGATCCTATAACATTATGAATGCTTCTGAAGCATTTGGATAAAATTACCACTTTAAAAATGACCCGAGTATTTTAGTATTACTACTGCTTTATGAAAAATGCTTTGATACAGAAAACTACTTTTAAGAAAATGTTTTCACTATCTCGAAAGTTAGAACAACAACATCCATGTCCGAGTTCCTGCTGAAGGCATATAAATCTCAGGACACATTTCTTGCTTCCACTCAGCTAGATTTCCTAAAGAGGTTACTGCAAACCATCATGGCCGGGTCAGAAGTCTAACACTGCTTTTAAAGAACACTGCCATAAGCCTGATCTAATAACTCAAATGCTATTGCGTCTGCTTTGGCCAAACACTTTCTGAAACTGACAAAACCTCTGCTTTTGCTCTCCAAATGTGTGTTTCTTTTTATGATCCAGGTATAGCAGTTCCAAACATTCTGCTAATCGTAAGAGTAGAAAATTTATTGCACTTTCCAACCCCCCCCCCCAAAACTAAGCAGAAAAGTCCTCTTTTCTACAGGGAAAGGCTGTTTTTTAACACCTCCCATGTTAATAAATTCTATCTTGTTCTGGTTTTACAAGGAATCAAAGTATTTCAAATGATGAGGTAGAGCGTAAAAAATAATTGCTGATGCTCTGCATAGCATACCATTCACAGCTAGCGTGAAAGACCTTCCGTTTCAAGCCTTTGCCCTTTACCTTGAAGTGGCCAATGCTTTCTAGTGGTGGTTTGGGAAGGAGAAGAAATATCACACCATTTCTTTCTTTGTTGAGAATGAAGAAGTGATGAAGGAGAGGTGGACAGAAGTGAGGAAAAGGGGGAAAAAGATAAAAAGATAACAGGTGTGAGACGTGAGACACGGACAGCAGAGGTTGGAGGGCATTTACAGATGAGTACAGAAAGGAGAAAGTTAGAATTTGTTATGTCGCTAACGGTGCATGCTAAAGGTTAAAGAGGGATGCATTAGTATGCAAAAACGAACCTCAACGATCAGGAAGAATACTCACCGGCTACAGGTTACAAAAGAAGAAGAAAAAGGAAAAGAAAAAAAGAAAAGAAAAAAATAGTTCGATAAAAATAAGTTCTGATTCAGCAGGGTCATTGCTATAAATAACACAACCATACTGGCACAAACATTTCTTTCCTGTTTGTGAATCATTTACACATTTCTACCAAAATTATCTGCAATAAAATATGACATGGCAACAGTTGGCTTCTCCTAGCTAGCTGGTTTCCCATGAAAAAGAAATGAAGTTCTTCCTAAAATTCTTCCCGTAGTGCTAAAGCATTTTCCACTGAGCAAACTCCACTGAGAAAAATTCACCAACTTGCAAAAGAAATATAAATGCTAAAGAAATACTTAGTGTGGTTTCTGGACACAGAATAATTCCTTTAACTTGGCAAGTAACTGGAAATGAATGATAATGCATTTAGCTTTAGTGAAAATAGGAGCCAGGTAAGTCTGACATGTACATGCAACACAATTCTAGGTAAGTGTACCTGGAAGAAATTCCTACAGTGTTCAATGGGATTTACTCCAATGTAAGTGTGCACAGGATTGCAGAGTTTTGTTTGATAGCAATGGGTGAGTAGTTTAATACTGGGTTTCTCTTTTCCTTCATATTTTTTGTTTCACATGTGAGGCAATTTTGGTTTCTTTCATGTAATAAATGTTCACTTTAATCCCAAAGCAGGTGATACTAACGTCAGTACTAATGCGCATAAATACAAAACAAACCTTCAATTGATGAAAATGCGGAACTAGAGCCTAAAAGTGCAGTAGTGATTAATATGGAAGTTGACAAATATATATATTTTAGATCACCTGCTAGCCTTCAGTTTTAAACAAGTGGGGGAGAACTATTATATTTGCATTCCACCCATCTTACAAGGAGGTGATAAAATCCACTATCTGAACATTCCTTAGCTCTAATTACAAAAGGGATAAGAATAGAAAAGAAAGTGTGTGAGGTTTCAGTATATAAACATTTAGAATGTTATAAACAATATGGACCAGAGCTAGGAAAGATATAAAAAGGAACTGAAATACAAAGGAGGATAGGTTCTTTTACTTAATAAAGATAGACTTTGGTGCAATTTGTAAATCACTCAAGTGGTGTGGTTGCAGCTCAACCATGCCTGGATTGAACAGTGCTCTTTAAACATCTGAATGATGAAATAAATAGTGCAGAGTAGCCAGGATTACATGGGCACCCATGTCATTATGATGCTGCTGTCATTATGTCATTCAAATTAATGGAGTGGCTCTGGATCCAGCCACAGGGAGGCAGAAACCACTCTGCTCAGTTTATGCATGCATTTACACAAGCAGAGCTGTTTAGATAAGAGGAAAGTATGACAGGTAAGTGGTCATGATAAAGATTATAACAAGTACTGTGGAGGGGGATTGCTTAGCAAATGTTACAGAAAATCAGCATCACTGAGAGGAACTCATGCATACATGCAATTTCCCACTCGAGTTCACGCAACTGGCTGCAGATGCATGTCGTTAGTTCACCATTTCTTGTTGCAGAAAACACCTGTCCCCCCCCATACACACAAATAAAATTTAAGACCCAAACTTGAATTTGAGCAGGTTTCAAAACGAAATGTCTCTCAGATTGCATAGATTAAATATTGCTGGGGGGTACTGCATAAATGCAGTACTTTCTCTCTCTCTCTAGAAAAATAGGTGACTGTACTCATCATGAAGTTGTTACAGTAAGTACCACACTTTTTAACAACAAAAAAAGTAAGTACTGTGTACCCTTGAGCACCTCCTAAAAAAGCACTGCATAAATGACTTTTAAAGAGGATCAGATAAATACACAGAATATATCTCTCTCAGTGGCCTTGAACCACGATAACCAGAAATCTATTCTGTACATCTCCGATGCCAGGGACTGGGGGAATCTGCCCTATTTATGAACCTCTGAATGACCAGTTACACGAGAACAGGCTGAGCTATATGGACCTCTGTTCTGATAACCCTTTTCTTATCACCATGTAATACAAAGTGGTTGCCAATTCCTTACTTAGTTGCCTCTTGCTTCGGACGTGCTTGAACAATCACACTTATTATGAGTGATAGTGATGGAACTTCCTCTTCCTCCTTCCACTGCAGCCCCCCTCACACCTCCCAACCATCCAGAGCAGATTTTCGGGGGTACGCAGGGGCCTGCAGTCCTACTGTGCAAGTGGAAGTCTGTTCTACTTATGACTAGATAGAATTAACTGTCAGCATATATCAGAAAACATTTAGTATTGTGTTGGATGCCGAACAGCTTTTAGTTTGGTTTCAGCTAGGTGAAAAACCCAAACCCTCAAATACATGATGAAATAGGTAACTTGTTCAGTGTTGTATAAGAAACTAGTTGGGTTGAGTTGAGGAGGACAGATCACAAAATACAGTTTTATAATTCACTTTCAAATATTGTTTTACAAACAGTTCCAAATTGCTTGAATTCAATTTATGTGATAGATAAGAAGACCGTATCATCACATACAGAAGTCAACATTTTAATGATGATGATGTACTACTTATACCCCACCCACCCAACTGGGTTCACCAACAGACTGATGACTGGTGTTCAGAATCCTTATTCTTATCCATAGGTTAACATAAAAGTTAAATAAATATAGTGCCAGTAAACACATTGTCTCATCCTCCCTGGTGACAGGAACTCATCAGCAGTTCCTACTCTAACCTTTGTACGGTAAATTGTCAGCAATGTGTGCAGGCTGGTAGTCCACAGTTTATAACCACAGTTAATTACAATTAATTGTACTGAAAGTTGCAGCTCCATCTTAAAAAAACGGCATACAAATGCTTCCTTGGATTTTGTGCATATTTAATAACGAAGGGAAAGTGATGTTTCCCTTGATAAAGTCAGCCTGCACTCCCTCCTATAATTTCATTGGTTGCAGCTCAATCTTTCAGTTTGTTCAATAATTATCTGCATATACAATTTAGAAGAAATACTTAGAATTATTATGAAGTGATAATTCCTGAGGTTATTTTTGTTGCTCTTTGAAAATACGTTTACAATTATATTTGCACCTCATTTTCTGGGGAATCTTACCAAATTATCTATGCATGCAAGTAATTTTGCCAGAATGGGAACTCATCACTTAGCATACTTCAAAAATAATTTAGAAGGAATAATGTCTTCTCTGTTTATTGCAACCGACAGATTTAATTAAGCTGCAATCCCATACACACTTACCTAAGAGTAAAACCTATTGAATTCACAGTGAGATTTATCTTTCAACAGGACTGCGTTGTTAAATCTTTTAGGGTTGCATTTTTAACCTTTTATTTTCTGAGGGGAATAGTGCTGGCCATCCAACTTTTTTTAAAAAAGTATTTTATATGATAAAATCTGTCCCAGCAGCTGATTAATAATCTGTCCAAGATGTTTAACCATGAATCTATCATTAAACCAATTTCAACCTCTTATGATTTCTGAGTCCCCACATTTACTAGTGTCTTCCCACTGCCGATAGCTCAATATTTGACCAGGGTAGTTTTTAAATATTTGTCTTCCTTTGTTTCAGTAATTTCTTTCAGTAATTTACACCTTTCATTTACCATATCTGAAACTGTTGCACGGTCATATCAGGCTGTAATACATCTGACTGTTTTGCACAGGTTTCCCACCCCAATCAACACTTGTATTTCTAATATGATGAGACAAACTTTGGGCACCTATATGTCTGGGCGAAGAAGTGTTTGGAGATCCCCCCAGTGGGAGACTGGCATATTTCATATTAGCTCTCATTTATATGGACTCCAAAATAATCGGGCATATTACATAAAGGCAGGCAGATGGAAAGATGATGATTTTTTTTTTAAAAAAATAAGAACCTAAATTTTTTTAGAACTATGATCTACATTACATTCTTTCCCAACTTCCCTGTTCATGGAGAGATGTACTGACAGAATATTTCTCATACATATAAAAACATACTACCTCCAGAAGAATTTTAGCCTTATTACCCTGACATGTCAACACAAAAGAATGAAACCGAATCCACAAATTCTTTGCATCTAGAAGGCTCTGCATGCAATTCCTGGCATCTCTGGTTAATGGATATTAGGTAACAAGAATGGAGAGACTACTTGAGGCCTTTACAGTTGCCTCCAAATAATACTGGACACGATGGTCACTGAGCTGACTCAGTGTAAGTACTCCATGCTCTTTGAATACCAATATTCAGCTACAGATGGCAGCTTCCAGGTATTTCTTCCATATAAAAAAACAACCAAACAAGCAAAAGCCATTGTAACATTAAGATTTAAAAAACAGGATGGCAATGTCATTTTAATGCACTTTTAACAACAGGCATCATTATTACTTATCAGACAGCTGTTAAAATGTTTTTTAAAAAATAGTTTTTAAAAGTACCTCTTGAATTCAGAAGAGGAGATAGAGAGAGGATCACTCATTCATCTCTCCAACTCAGCACTTTACAACTGATCTTACTGAGAAGCTATTTCAATCCATCTCAGAAAATATGCACCTGAGCATAAATTGTGAGGTACTCTATTCACTAATGGAGGAAGGCAAAAGCTTATGAAAACATATTTCTGTCCCTTATACACAAAGAAGCAGGTACCATAAAATTAGCTCTGCTACATATCACTTGGTCAGAAGCCTTTACAATTACTAAAACACAGATATGTAATTTTGCCTGTTTAAAATCAAATGGTGGACTTAATTAAGACAAAATAAGATATTAAAAATCACCATTAGGACCTTTTCATGTGACTTTAGTATTTTTAACTACTGCCTTAATTTTATTTTTATTCATGAATGCTGTTGTTGCTTTTCACTCAGGCATTCATTTTATTGTGCACCTCTGCTTCTATTTCCTGTTCACATTCAGATAAAAATGATTAGCACTGGAAGGAAGTGAAAACATATGGCTTTGGGGCCCAAACATTTTTTTTATTTATTTCCTCTAAATCATATGTGCAAATCCAAATATAGCTGCATCAATCGTCTTCTGTTGGAGTCACTAGATTTCCATCTATTGTTTTCCGAAGAAGAAAACTGCTCTGAGTTTTTTTTTGGTCTCTATTGCAAGTAGGTGAGTAATATCAGTGGTAATATTCTAATTTCTGCTTCAAGACAGCGTAACAGTTTGTCAGCAACAAACAAGTTATTTCTCCCTTTCCTTTCTCTGTTATATCGAATTCTAAAAGTATGTGCTAACATCAAAGAAAAGCAGTACAGGGTACAAGGCACACCACTGTCACCCAGTACTATTTGTTCATGCTGAGAAACAAAAGGTCAGACACAATCGAGTGTTACTAGCTCAACAGATGTCTCTCCCATTAGTTCCCTTAATCCCAGAACCACAGTGTTAGTGTTTCATGCAGACCTGGGGTTAGTAAAGACTAAAACTTGAAAAAAAGGTAGTGGGAATTTCTCAATCAGTGTGAATTTCTCTTTCTTTTAATGGTAGAAAATAAGGGCAATCAGGAAAGTTTGCATACAACGTGGTTACAAGCTTAGAGCTTTAGTAAAAGATTAATAAGAACAGAGGGGGTTTTTTTGGACACTTTGTCTTACCTTCTGATAAAGAACTGATATTTAATGATCTAAAGAGGGGAAATAAAATAAATGATATAATCATCAGGAGTTCAAGAAATTATTTGTACAGGTAGGCCTTGAGTTATTCTAGATACCTTCAGTGATTATTCTAGATTCTTAGGGGGCAATCCTATGGCAAGAGTCATTGGGATGAGCAGATTCAGGTACGGCAGACCTCTGGCTCAGCCGGCTGTTTCCCAGTTCAGACAGGCTCAGCCGGCAGTAAGCCCCCAACCCTGGCTGAGCAGAAGATATGCTGTCGTAACTTGCTCCTCCTGGCTCAGTTGGGGCTCAAACAGCTGAGATGACTTTGGTTGAGCTGAGGCTGGTATAAGTCCCCCCAACAGGGGCATCGCGGGGGTGGGACCAGAGAGCTCCAAAACCTTAGTCTGTTCAGCTCTGTCATGTGACTTTGCAACCTGGCATAAAACACAATGGTTTTCCTACTGTCTTCTGTTGAATGGCATTTGGATCTGCTGTAACTTTACGTCGGCCTAACTTACACCGACTTGCTTTTACGCTATCTTCTTGTGCATAGGATTGCTCCCTGTGTGATTGTTTTATTAGTAACTGAAAATGCAGCATTGTATATAGAGGATTAAAAAAAATTATAGGGGAAAATGACTATGTAACCATTCACAGTTTATAATTAGAAAGTGGATAACAGCAAAGCTTGCATGGTTCCCAAATGAAGACTAAAATCAACCTTCTTGAAGATAAAGTGCATCAACTGGGCTTTGAGGAATCAAAGGTATCTAGGAACATTCATAAATAAAATGGTTTATTATAGATCAACAGCTGAGTAGTTGTATGTGAGCGCTCTAATTTGATAGACGAAGGATACAATTGTATTTGCCCAACATCCAGCTTCCTAAGCATGGAAATCTAAATAATATTATTTTTTAATATCGGTAGTTTGACTAGAAATACTGCATTTTAAGTGTTATCAAACAGAAATCTAGGCATTTATTGAATTCTTACCGGTTTCAGAGGGCAAATGGTGGCAAGGTGCTGGACAGAAAACCTGAGCTGCATAGTCCTCAAAAGTTGAAGGATCAAGATGGTGCTGGACAATTGTTTGCAGATATCGAGCTCTTTCCTCATAGCTAATTTTATCCAAAAGTTAAGGATCAATTTAAAGTTCAGAATAAAGCAGCCAGCATGACATTCTGATCAATGAAACAACCACGTTGTTTCCTTTTAACCAATCTATTTATGCATATATTAATTTTATGATTCTAATTCAGAGCTTCATCCCTACCTATTCTGAAGGCTGATATACAAGAGAGGCCCCCTGTAATTATACAATATTTTAAATGAATATGTTCAAAGGATCCCAATACCCCACCCTAAGTTCTTGCCTCTCACTTGAATGTGTAGTATCACACCATCTTTCTGTACTGATCTACCCATCCTCTTGAACCTAGAATACATTAGCTAAAACTCTTTATTGAGTTTGAAAGAGTTCAAGGTTCCCCATAAGTTCTTCCTATATGACTAATAACCTAATATATCACTCTTCTGAAGCTGCCCCAAAGGTAGTGAACTCTTATATATGCTCTGGAAGGGCTAAGCCACACCCACTGTCCAATGGAGATCAGAGTCACAGCAGAAACTAGAACAACATCTTCAGCTTATGCAGAAGTCTTTAGCAGGTATTATTCAACTTCCCATTGCTCATACAACAGCAGCTGAATAAAAATGCTGGAGAGGCATATCTCCAATCCCAATGGTGGTCATGGTTCTTGCTGGAAGCAACCTCCACTATCAAAGATAACACTTTGATAGTAATTACACAGAAATGAAATGTGAAAAACCTTCTGAATGCACCTCTGGTCAAAGGAAACAAAGTAATTAAAACAAGTGATCATGCTTCTCATACTTCCTCAAATGGGTTGCATGTTATCTCATAAACAAGGGTTGTTGTTGTTTGATGAAGGGTTTTGTAAACCCTTGCTTATAAGATAACATGCAATGATTTGAGGAAGTATGAGAGAAGCAAGGTTCCAGTAAATACATGTTACAAAATAAAATCCCCAGAACAGCACCCAACAGGGTCTTTAAAAAATATCAGTGCTCTCAATGTTAGATTTTAATATCTAAAACTAAGTACTAAAAAAAACAGATTCAGAACGAAAAGTCCATATTGATTTTCACTTAAAAACAGTCTTCCCCATAATTCTCAAGCAAATTAAACTGTTCAGATAAACACCTAGCTAAATCTGTGTATTAGGAAAAATAACTGGTCAATTATGCTATTGAAACAAGTAGGTATATTTGCAAAATGGCCATAGCATCCCTGTACCAGCGAAGAAAGTGTCTGCGGGACATCGACAGCAAAGTATTGTACTTCTTCCTTTCCCCCTACATCCTCTTTTGCTGATAATATTGACAAGAGACCAGTATCTTGAAGTGTTGTTGCTTTTGAAGAACCCTCTCCAGGCTTCTTGTTCCAGAGGGCCTGATTTTACCGTTAGCACAGAGAGAGTGAGAAAGGGAGAGAATATTTCTGCTGTTCATGAAAGCAACTATGGAAATGGTTGTCAAAATGTAGAACAGCAGGCAGCAACATACAATTATCAAGAAAAAAATACCATGCTGACTTTGTGTCATAGGCTGATTTAGTGGGATTCGAAATCAGTTACTTTCCTCATACAATTTGTAGAAGTTGTCTTGCTGTACTCATTGGATTATTAATCTTTCTAAAAACAGGATTTATTTATTTTTTGCATGCAGCTCTTTTGGCTATTTCTACTGAAGCAATGTCTTCTAATGTCATTTAAATGTATTTCTTTCAGAAGATGAGAAACACTTGGCAGGAGTTCCATTTACTTATTTTTTTTTACAAATGAGACCTATGAAATCTCAACAAAGGCTATTCCCCTCTTTAGAGGAGATGGGGCTGAGCTCCCCTTGCTGGAAACTATCAGGTGTGTGTACGCACATGCGTTCAAGAACCATGGAACACAATTTCTGTTCGCCTTGGGGGAGAAGATAGCAATCCACTTTCACTCCATAAGGATGTCTGGCATCAGTGGCAGCAGGAAGGGGAAACTGGACCTTGAGCACATGCACCCAATCCTTTTGGTGACAAAGGCTAATAATAATAATAATAATAATAATAATAATAATAATAATAATATAGCTGATGGATGGGCAGCATGCTTTGGCAGCAAAAGGGCAACTTCCTTTCATCACTAAAAGGCACTTAAAAGGAAGATGGGAAAATCTGGCTGCAGGAACACGTCTGCTCACCTGCAGAACATAATTCCTCTCCGCTCACAAATCCCAGTGGGTAGGGGATAACATCTGCACTCTACCCCAGCCTTTTCTTTGTTAGGGACATTTCCCAGCGATATGAAGAAAACATGCAAGAGCAATAAACACCTGTGCTGGCTTTCGGAGAAAGGTCAGAGATGTTTGTGCCCATTTTCATGCACAGATAGTGTGTCTCTAAGATGGGTAGCTACCCTACCCTACCTTACCTTGCTTCTTTCCCTGCCCTCCTCACAGATTTGTGACTTTGGAAATGGGTCCATGAATTTTTACAATTTGAGCCCCCTTGGCTTAAAGCAAATCACTCCCAACAATGCAGCGTACTCATTCACTACATATCAACTCTTTCTTCGACACTAGAGCCAAATATTCTTCCTACCATTAACCTTTCTTGCAACCAAACGAGCAATTCCTCCCTTTTCCACCTTGAAAAATACCCTTCTTTGATTCATATAACCCCATTTGAAAAGCCTTGACTTATCTTTGGAATGGGGGAACTAACAATGGGTTGTAAGGAATGGTATAAACATTTTAGGTGCTTACTGATGTACAAAATATTAAAACTAATAAAGATTCTCTCATGATTATATATTTTTAAAGAAGAAGAAAACATCTAAACCCCACTTTTGTCCACTGTATTTTAGTAATTAAGTGGACTGTGCAGTGACAATAATTTTCACACCTAGGACGCAAGTGTGCAAAAAAAAAAAAAAAAAAAAGAGCTTTGACTTACAATAGGTAGCCAAACCCAAACTACTTCTATTATAGATCTTCATCAGATTCATTGCTTATGCTCATCGGTCCCCTTAAAACAGGGTTGCGGTCCAAAAATTGCTTTTGAAAACACCATAAATAGCAACATTAGGACACGGAGGAATAGAAAACCCTTTTGTTGTGAAGGTTCTTAGGTTGTGGGACATACACAAGATTGAGCCTTAACACAGGAGAGTAATATAGCACAGTTTTTAAGAGGCTGTATATAAGTGGTAGAGGATGAAACTGATGGTTGAAGTCTAAATAATACTACATATCTCACAACTTGTTGAAAAGCACTTTTTTCCATTGGGGGAGATTCACAGCTGCTGAATTTTCTGCAGTTAATAGAGTCCTTTGATTCACAGCAGTGCCCCTTGCACAAAAAATACTGGCCTTTGTGTATTACCAGAAACTAATTTTCTATTTGGCTGAAAAGGGAAAAATTGGGTTATTGCTTCTCCCTCCTACAGAGCTTTTCATTATGCCTGATGCACTCAACTTCTAAGCTCTTCTGAGAAAAAAAAATAACTGAAGAGGCAAGAGGTAGAAAAATGAGCTTGTTAGCACATTAGAAGTGAAGTATCTTGGTGGGCCCCAGAAATTCCCAGTGGTGTGTTAACTTATCACTCTATGCATGCTGGCACTGATAGTCTCCCAATTGAGCACTCTCTTTTCGCACCAAAGGTGCTGCCAGGAAGCAAAGGCTGAAGGCCCACAGGAGAACAGCCTGCTATCAAAACAAGCTGTTTTTAAAAGTCTGTTTGAATGGGTAAAACGCTTTATGAAAAGCAGGGTGGAGACACCTACCTACTTTTAAAATGCTCCTGTTTCAGAGGTCTCTAAATGAAACCTTTTAGGTTTAGTATATATATATATATTTAGTACGTATACACAAATAGGACAGAAGTGAAGTTATTATTAGTATTAATATTATTTATTAAATTTCTATCCTGCCCTTCACTCGGAAGATGATAGGTTTACAACATGAAAATACAAAATGGGAACACAAAATGCATGACAAAACCAAAACAAACTAATAACCTCCCTCCCACAAACATATCTGAAAGGCCAATGCCCTTTCAAAGTTAATGCCTTTGATGTGATTGTGTTTGCACCTTGAGCTCCACAGAAAGGATGTACACAGCATCTTGGGAGTTGCTGACCATCTTCTCTTACAGAGGAAAAATGCTTTGGAAAGCTCATCTAAGAGAAGACAAAATACAATGCTTCCTTGCTAGCATTCAGGAAAAACGGGCAAGAAATTTGCAAGTTCTCCCCTCATAAGAGTAAGTTTCTGGGCACTCTCTGTTGGTCCAACAAAACTGAAAAACCTCCATTTAAGCATCAAAACAGCATGGCCTTGAAGTACATATGAAGGTAGCCAAAGTCAATCTTATCCTTATTCCACACACTTCACATACTACAACTTGAACAACAAAGTGGGTAGCATTACAGATTCTAAAAGCCATCTGTCTTGTGACCTTAAGTTCAGAGCTTGACTTCGTGTGCTGCTTTGGGATGCTCTTTTAGCTTGTAGCTGGTGTAGAAAGGCCTGTTTATCAGCTGATGTGGAAGAAGCATATTTTTGCTTTATAGTGTCGGGTTGCATATAATTTAAATTACCGCATTGGTTTATCGTCTGCTGCATGCACAAGACGGGCTGAAAACACCCTCTCAACAATACCACCCGTGCTATACATTTTTAAAAGCGGAGGCTGGCATATAAGAATGTCCAGGAGGAAAATAACAGAGGAATTTTCAGGAACCACTTCCAACCAGTGACATTTTCTTTCCCAGTTCCTGAGTATCTTCCAGAAGTGGGACTGACCCAAAATATTTTGCTGCCTGATGTGCAGAAACAGTTATTACTCCCTGCTCCTCTGCATCAATGTGCACAATACTCAATCCAATTACTTTGGCCCCTGAGGTAGAAAATCACCAAAGGACTCCGCTCCTTCCATAGCAGCAAAAATACAACAATAAATTAATTAAACTAACAATTTGTTGCCCCCTCATGATATCTGAAATCAGGTGAGGTGGTTGCCTCATTCTGCCTAATAGTACAACTGGCTCTGAGTTTGGGTATAATAGCAACTTGTGAAAGGAGAAACTTGTTAAACAATGCTTGTAATAATTCACATCTCTCTTCCTATCCTCTGCTTCCCCTCATCTGCTTCTTTTCCATACAAGTGATATACACCAAATTTCATCTGTTTTAGACATTTCTAAAACTCTCTTCATAAAATTAATTTGAATACAATTTAAAATCCAAAATACAATGATAAAATATACAAGAGGAAATCTTTTGGATCCAATCAACAGGTGACATTTTTTGTTTTGTTTTTAATTTAAAACAATACTAAATTATACATGCACAGGCTGCAATCCTATACATACTCACCTCAGGATAAGTCTAATTAAATTTAATGGGACCTCTTAGTTACATATATGCATAACTGCACTATTATACTTGAAAGCAGATGCCCTGGCTATTTCATTTTTGCTAAGTGTTTAATTATGCATTTTCAGCTTCAGGAATCTTATTGACTGAATAGATGCTGAAATAATTGCAATACTAAATTTAACAAATCAGGAAGCAAACCTATATCCTATCCCATGTTGTTTTTAAAAAACACAATACTTCTGTGATTGTTTTACAAATGCAAATATTATGCACACTTACCTGGGAAGAAGCTTATTGAACCCAGTGGGCATTATTTTTGACTAAACTTGCATACGAGTGGGCTTTAAGATAGTGCTCCTAAACCAATTTTAATTTTTGCCTCCCAGAGAAATTTGTCAGAAAATGATTCACTGTAGTATTACCAAATACTACTGTTTGTATTACCAAAAACCTAAATTTTGAGATGAATTCTTCTAAGAATAGCCTGACCTCATACAGCAATGACAAGTGTAGTTCTGTTTTGTTTCATCAGGCTAAATAACTAATTCCTTCATTACCATCCATGATGGAAAGTTGTAACCCAACTGTTTGTAACCAACTCAACTGCTGGGCTGCAATCCATTCCTACAACCGTATTACTAAGTTTATATTGTTTACACTGAGTCTCAATTAAGATACAAGCCTGACACCTGGTACTTCTTCATTTTAGTCCCACGGGCTGTGAGATAATTCAAAATCCATAACAGGTGCCACGGCAGTACAAATGGAGTCCCATTAATAGACGCTGGTGTCAGATAAAATCCAGAACATATTGAGACATAGCTACTTGACACATATTTGTGAGGGGGGAGGTGGTAGTAAAAATATTCCAGTATATTTCACAGCTCCTTTTTAGTATTAACTTCTTTTATTACAATAGGTTTTATAACCACAGAACCTGATCCCATGCCTTACATTATTATCTCTATGAACCAATTTGGGCTGCAATCTGAAATAACAAATAAGCAAGTAGTTCTATTGATTTAATTAATATGAATCACATGACTATAAGTGATTTTAGGACTGCATCCTAAAAACAAAAACAAAAGATGCACATAAGGTTACAGAAACGATTGTAATATACCATAGATTGTTTTCATTTAATAGATTTATTAGCCACCTTCCAAAACACCGTAAACACTTGCAGCATCCCATAAGTTAATGGCCATGAGGTGAAGGAGATTGCCAATGCTACCAAGTGAGCCTGCTTTGTCAGTAAGAAGAAGAAGAAGAAGAAGAAGAAGAAGAGTTTGGATTTGATATCCCGCCTTTCACTCCCCTTCAGGAGTCTCAAAGTGGCTAACAATCTCCTTTCCCTTCCTCCCCCACAACAAACACTCTGTGAGGTGAGTGGGGCTGAGAGACTTCAGAGAAGTGTGACTGGCCCAAGGTCACCCAACAGCTGCATGTGGAAGAGCGGAGACGCGAACCCCGTTCACCAGATTACGAGTCCACCGCTCTTAACCACTACACCACACTGGCTCCAGTAAGGACCAAAGGCAGAAAAAAAAACCTGCGCCACCCAAGCCCAACCTGTCAAGCTAACACAAAAAGATACCATGACCAATGGTACTGAAAGCTGTTGACAGGTCCGGCAGAATCAAGGCTGTTCCTACCCCATAAACAGGTCAGAAACCACACTGAAATGGATCGAAAGAATCTATTTCATGACCGCCTGCAGCTGACTTTGCTTAAAAATGGTACAAAAGAAACTGGACTTTCTTGCAAACCAAGAAAGTCATCCTGTTCATGCAAGGACTTCTACTTACATAACAGAAGTTCCCCTCCCTCTCCTCACCTAGGCACCCCAAACCTGCTACAGAGAGTTGGGGGACCCCTCAGAAGAGATATTGGAGTGGCCATAAAGATACAACAATAAATATCACGGACCATAGGGCCCAATTTTGATTTCTTCAATATAGGTCCTTTTCAATAAATACCTTTTTCAAGGCAGTAGGAACTACTCCTTCCTTCAAGGAAACAATGATATCTAAGGTCTATTGAACAGGTGTGGGAAACTGGATCCTTACCCCTGCCCCATGAGCTAGGTTTTGCAGTTGGGTGGGGCTGCCTCACCTGTCAGTCACTTAACGTCAAAGTGACATGAGCTGACCCATTCCATATACATCCCTGCATTTTACAAGCCCTGACATGATGCAAAGAGCTGTGCACAAGGCTTTTCAGGTGCTGCTGGTCAACTGTAAACTTCCTATCATCATCGTCATCAACATCATCATCATTTCTATAGCACTTTAAATTTTGAAGGTGGAAAAAACTCAAAGCAGTTTACTACCTACATTAAACTATTAAACAAAACAACCCCGAATGAAACATTACTGAAGAAAGTCAAATATAAAGTTTTGGCCCAGCTGCACCTTTATACGTTGAGCAGGTGGGTGTGGCTCACCTAAAACATCCTCATGGGCCAAACTAGAAGATCTGGTGTGCCGAATTAAGCTTGGGACTAGAGCAGGCATGGCCAAACTCGGCCCTCCAGATGTTTTGGGACTACAACTCCCATCATCCCTAGCTAACAGGAACAGTGGTCAGGGATGATGGGAATTGTAGTCTCAAAACATCTGGAGGGCCGAGTTTGGCCATGCCTGGGCTAGAGGTTTCTAACTGCTGCCATAGAAGAAGCTCGGTGACTCTTTCTTTCCCAACTTCCCATCTGGGTGAGCTTGGCTGATTTCCCCCACAAGAGCCTAGGTAGAGCTGAAGGCTGCTCTGTGAAGAGGAAACTTCTCCCATGGCTCAGACATTGGTAGGTCTTCACGTAAGGAAGAAGTGTGTGTTTGTGTGAGTGAGAGAGTGGGCGAGTGAGAGAAGGGGAAATGTGGCTTGAAGAGTTTAAAGTAGGTAAAAAATGAGGATTAAAAAAAAGACGACTTGAAAAGATTTTGCTTCAACTGATCTAAGCCACACAAGTATTCTATTTTATTGAATATGCACACTGACAGAAGACCTTATTTGTGTGTGGGGGGGGGGGGGAGAAGAGGGATCAAAAATTTTACAGTGGGCAATTACTTAAGAGCTATCTGTATCTAAATGTGCAATAATTTGATTACATTTCTATTTAATATTGTAATGATCAAGAATACAAAATAGTGATTTTATTAGGAGAGAAAGCAGTAACAATGCACAGCAAACCATCATTTAAGACTGTGTCACAGTATCTATGATAAGCTGCATATTGGTTTAAACTAATGCACTATATGCCTCCAGGGAACGGCAGGTTCAGAGACTGGATTTTAACATCAGAATCTATCCATTAATCTTGACTTAAATATAATCTACCCTGCTGTATAAGGAAGAATGGACATTCAATGAATTACCATTATGAAATACAGCATTAATATATTTTCTCAATAATTGGAGCAGAAACTGTACTTTGACCACTGCTTACTCTTTCTAACCCTCTAAAATATGTTTGACTAACCTGTGGATGTTGTTAGACTAGAGTTCCCATCACCACTGACCATGCTAATGGGCCATGAGGCTAATGGAAACTGGAGTTTAACAATATCTAGCAGGTTCCAGGTTAGCCACCCCAGCTTAAACCAAACAGATGGAGTGGATGTGAAACATGTGAATATTAGCACAGACTATCCAAGCTCTACCACTTAGAACCTAAGCATAAAATTATATGAATTACAGTTACACAAGTAAATCTATGTAGGCTTGATCAGATGATAACTTTGAATATCTGTGCTTCTCCCAAAATAAGATCTTGTGTGAGCCAACTCCAGAGGACCATTCCCTCTACCACAAATATTTTATTGTTTTCACTTATTTATGCAAGAAGCAACAATCAGTATTCAACATTTTAACATGAAACTGAAGAGCTGGGAGATAAAAGACCAACGTAAGAACATAATGAATATTGAAGATCCAGAACTTCGCAGCAGTATTTGTGTTTAACAGGTAGCACTCTATGGATCCTACTGTAGGTGATACAACGGCAAAACCAGAGTGTAAACATTAAAGGTTAATCTACATTAAATTATAAGTCTATTAATGTAACTTTGCTCCACGTACAAAATCCTTATGCTGTGTCCTTTTATGATTATTGTAATTGGTTATTATAGTTTATTTGTGTGTATGTGTATGTATAAAATGATTAATATACTTTAAAAGCCTTATTGGGCAGTTGTTCAAGAATGGTGCTTTTGTGTTTTTTATTAAAACTGGTAGCCTATATGGAAGAACAGTGTAAATATATCAACTCGAGATCATTCCCCATCTTTCCTTGGAGCACCAATTAGCAAAGCGACCCCCTTTCCCCCTCCTCCCTAAAGCTGTCAAGCTGTTCAGAATAGTTTGTAACATGACAATAGTACTATTGTGAACAGGGTCTGGGCTTCCTTCCCACAGAGAGTTAAAATGGGCAGTTCCCGTTGCCCATGATTGGTGTCCAGTGAAACAATACACAGCCAGGTTTTATCAGCTCCACGCCAAAAAAGTGAAGCCAGGGAACCCAAGCCTTCATATCATGCTGAAACATATGCCAACCCGGCTGGCCCCAAAGGTTTATCGCTGAGAATCAGGATCCATCATGTCCCCTGTGAAATTTCACCTCACGTACCTTCTGTGAAATGCATGGCTTTGCTGAAAATTGAACCTTTTCACAATTAGCAAGAACAGATGGATGGATGGAAACTGTGGTTTGGCAACCGGAATTAAAAGATTTCAAAAGCCTGTACTGGTAATAAGTAGAAGCGCTTCAAGGAAAAGGGGTGAATCAGTGACCTTTGTCCTTATTTTTTTAATATAATGATGTTAAAAGAAATACATTAAAAACAACAACATCATTAAGTTCTAACAGCAATATTAAAAGGCAATAACAGTATTAAAACTTCCTATATTTTGCTGAAGTTTTCATGTGAAAAATAAAATGAGCACAAATGCACATTTTAGATTATTCAAATGCTCTTAAAATGGCGCACTAAAATGTAGCACATTCATAATACATTCTTTAGAAAACCTTCTATTCTGTTTTCTCTAAGCAACACTGGGGCAAAGCAGGTGTAATGATTTCTCATGCAGTCAGTATTTTCCAAATATTGTGCAATTCTTCCCTCAAAAAGATTTTAAACTAATCTAGTACAACATTCAATCTTGCGCATTTCACTTTAGAAAAACCCTTGGTAATTGTAGGGATATTTGGATGTGGTGTTTAAGAAGAATAAACATTACAAAAACATGTTGAAACAAGGTTTTTGTGGGTTTTACACACACACACACACACACACACTGCTTAGCAATGGAGCAAAGATTGCAGACTACCTCTCTACTTTGTGAATGGCAAATTAGATGAGTACAACAAATCAATTTTACTTCATTTTTTTATTCTTTAAAATCTTTTGCTTTCTCAGTAGAAAAAAACCAACAGATTTTCTGCTTGTACAGCGGGGAGCACTCTGTGATTACTTTATTTATTTCTACCTATCTAAAATGTTTCATTCTGAGCACGAGCCATGGGAGACCGGGGGGCGGGGGGGCAGAAGAGGGGAGGGAACACAAAGCATAAAACGTTTACGTGGCCCTTACCCAACAGTGCAGCAAGCACACATATACGGATAATCAATGTAGAAATCCCTAAATAATTGTAATAAGGCATAGGTGGACAATCTATATGGCAAGCATTAATACAAGAGTTTAAAACCAATCACAAATGTCTACTCAATCAGTAGTCTAGTGCTTGAAATCAAAGGCATTTAAAGTGATGCTTTGGAATTAGTCATTATTAAAAAAAAACAAAAAACCCTGCTCTTTCAACAGGTAACTAATAAATGGCTGAGAACAAGCCTACACTACACCTAAGGTCCAATTGTTAGGCAGAACACTGCCTACCCATGCTCCCTAGTGCTGTATTTTACCTCTAATTGCATGATCAAGCCAATAAATTGGTCTCGAGGGACAAAAAAAAGGACTATAAAGTACCTACCATGACAAAACTGGAGGCTGCAAGAAAATGCACTTCAGAAACAAGTAAGGCATGACAAGACAAATGAAGAAGAGGTTTCAAAGCCTGAAAGACAGTCATCAATACTGACAGATTACTGTAATTCTGGCTGTCAGGGCGATCGATTTAGGCAGCATATGCCAATCAATATACTCTTGTAATTTACTGAGCAGCATTAGGTACATAGTTAGCCAAGATGTGCCCAAGATAAGTCTCAGACTTCTTTTAATGAGCATAAATCACACAATTTATGCTTTGGAATCTCAGAACTATTTAGTGGGTATAAAATAGCTGACACATCTATATAATTATTGGCACAAAGTAAGTCTAAATCTTTTTAGAATTTTCATTATTCTGAGGCTTACAATGCATCACCTGTGATTATATTTTTCCAAATTATCTCTGTTTCTAGGTAACTGTGAAAAAGATATTGGTTATCAGTGTTTAAAATATATATGTTTACAGCTACTTCATCTGCCCACAGTATTAAAAACCCAGAGTGTTTCAGTATATGTTTTATAAGCATAATCAGATGTAGAAATTAAAGCAAAAGAAAAGCTGCAAGTAAAAACTCAACAAAAGGATGCAAGTAAAAACTCTTGCATGTGAAAATCTGTTATCAGGATGGTCACATATTAAGTATCATATTATGTTTAGAGCACTGAAATTTTATTATTCAGTTAACATACCAATTCAGGAGCCCCTAAAGTTAGTACTGCATGAATATTAGGAAAAACTGCAAATACTTGACACACACCTCTTACTAATTACAAAACTTCCAAGCCTCAAAGTGACGTTACTGCTAACAATCTTTCACCAGTCTTAGACAGGAAAAAAATGGGAAAGGGGCAAATTAGCTTGCAGTGCTTGGCAGATCAACAGATAGCATATGCAATTGATATCTCTCAAATGTGATTTTAGGGACGCGGGTGGTGCTGTGGGTTAAACCACAGAGCCTAGGGGTTGCCGATCAGAAGGTTGGCGGTTCGATTCCCCGCAACGGGGTGAGCTCCCGTTGCTCAGTCCCTGCTCCTGCCAACCTAGTAGTTTGTAAGCACATCAAAGTGCAAGTAGATAAATAGGTACTACTCTGGCGGGAAGGTAAATGGAGTTTCCATGCACTCCTCTTGTTTGCCAGAAGTGGCTTAGTCATGCTGGCCACATGACCCAGAAGCTGTACGCTGGCTCCCTCGGCCAATAAACCCCAGAGTTGGTCACGACTGGACCTAATGGTCAGGGGTCCCTTTACCTTTACCTTTAAATGTGATTTTATTTGGGTATGGGATCAAGACTCAAAGGGTCTCTTTGGCTGAATAAGACTATTATCAATAAGAAAATGAGAGGTCTGGAGGGTGGCAACATAAGAACGGGCCTTTTCTGCAGGGGCTCCCTGTTTGTGGAATGCTTTTGTTTTATTATGCATTTTGTGTTCTCATTTTGTATTTTTATGTTGTGAGCCACCCTGTAATCTTCGGATGAAGGGCGGTATACAGATTTAATAAATAAAATAAATAAAACAGGGGGTGGGTGGGTGGAATTAGCCTATTAGCAGCATTTCTTGAATTTTAATAAGATAAATGAAGTTGAGCAGATCTACCAAACTATTTTATGTCGCATTGCTAAGGCATAGACAGGTTCCTCTAAGAAGGTAGATAGAAGGACAAACACAGCCCCACAGATAAGCGGATACATGCAGATGTATTTTATAATGTATGTTGGTTATTTCCAAGCAAATTTCTCTTATGTTTCTCCTCAGCAAGAAGAAGAAGCACATCCTGGTCTCCCTTTACCCATCTCATTCATCAACAACATGGCAGATAATGTCCTCCCATACCCATTTCCCTGGAGTCACCAAGTGAAATCCAACAGCGTTTGTGTGTGCGCCGATAAACTACAGCTGATGCACTAGGAATTCTTCTTCCTCTCCTGCCCAGTGCAGTCTTTTGAATGCACCTGAAAACTGCTCTGAAGGTCAGGAGCTGGATGCAGATTTGGGGGAGGGGATGTTGTGGGGTCTGTGTGTGTGTAGATTTTTGTTTGGGGGCGAGAAGGATGATGAAGTCCCATTGTGAGAGTGGAAGTGTGCTCACTTGACACCAGATTTCTCCCATTAATGTGAATGCAGTCTTACTGCTGTACATAGGATGCAAGACATCTGCCTATTTTAATCAACATTTCCTTTACAAAGTATACGGTATTGGTTTTAAATGAACTGACTTACCTCATGTTTTCATTTCAACGTATGCTGATTTGCTATTGAACACTTCCTGAACAAAACAGTACCACTGTTTCCAGACTTCTCTACAAAAATATGCAGTCATGTTGGTGTTATAACAGCTTAACATCCCATGTGTGTCACACAATCATGCACACACCTCTCCTCGGTCAACAAAAGTACAGTTTAGGATTATGAGAATGAGTGTAGTCTTCCCTAGGGAGCCTTGTTACTCTGGCATGGCTGGGAGGAGTTTAGTGGTACATCTAAACCAGTTCACTCTTTCTCTGGTGGGTGGGAAAAAGCTGCAATTCCTTTTGCAACAGGGAATTAAAATGGCACAATCTTTTCCACCAATGACAATATGCCTAACGAAAGGAGAAGGCTATTATTATAAAATTAGTATTGCAGGGGGAAAAATATGTCAACAGTACTTCTACTACAAACATATCTTTAAGTACTGTTAATGCATTAATCCAGTTGAGCTTTATATTTTATTTCTATTGAATATTTTGTTACCCTTGTGCTTTTGCTTTTTGTTTTTTTCACAAAACCCCTGCACTTATTGAACTCTTCAATATCAATCATGCGGTGACGAATAATCCTTGATGGATTTATTGAAAATAAGTCCCACTGTGTTCATGGGGTCTACTTTCGGGTAGATGTGCACAGGACTGTAGTCTTACTTAAAAGGATACAAGTTTTGGTATAATGGAATGAGTGACTTCAGTGCTCTGCTTGCGTTTATAGCTGTTGCACGAACCATAATAGGAAGAATTTTTCCATTCACAATAGCACCATCAAACAATGGACCAAAGAATGGGACCTGAATCAGGAAATTGAGAAATCCGGCCATTAAATCATTCTTTTCTATAACAATTAGCAATCAGCATTAACAAAGGATTGCTCAGCTAGATCATTCTTCTCACCTTCAGTTAATCATAGTAGTTATTCAAAATACTCTAGGAGATGCTGCACCTTATAAAAGTATACCGATATGATCACTTGATATTATCAGCGAAAAATAATCCTTCTCCTTATTTTGCTTTAATAATCTCATTCAGGCTTAGTTTAATGCCAAAACCAAATAATGATCACAAATGCCATGTTCTTGAAGGTCAAAGTCTGAGTGAGACTGGAGAAGGGGAACATTTGCTGAAGGGATATGATTACTTTGAAAGAAAATTGCTAATATAAGTTTACGGCCCGGTGTTCATTAGAGCAATCTTAACATACAACTAATGAGCAAGCAATCACAATCACCTGTTGGGATATAGCTGCATGATTAAAAAAAAAAGAGTCCTGATTTAGCATGGAATGGCACACATTTATGCTGTATGCATCTGCTATGTATACAGGCTCTGACTCGGGAATATACCCAACCAGCACTGGATTGGATCTATCTGGTCACCCAAATGATGGTTGGTACTATCATGCTACAACCCAAACAATTTGTTGAATACTGTGCCAAGAATCCTTCTTGTCTTTAACATTCCTGCACAAATCTCTGACATCTGTGCACACAAGCCTGGTATAGACATACATTTCTCAGCTTGCTAAACAATAGTGTAGCAGCAAGGAGTGAGCATGGGACATCATGCTCTCCTTTCATTTCTTCCCCTGCCTCCTCCTTTCATCGGTGCACAGGTCCTGGTTAGTTTAAACTAAAGTCTCCCATGATGTCTGAAATGAGAAACTCTGATTGTAAATTCACTAATCAGGACCTTAAAGCACTATTTGAATGTGGTTCCCCTTTCTACGTCTTGCACAGCCCTAACACACTGCTATAAACTAAACGGTGTAGTACATAATTCTAGCAACTACTATCCGCTTGGGTTATAGCCATTTGGCTCTGCTGAGACACCAGCTCCTTTTGGCTTCTCCTCTCCATGAAATGCTTCCATCTAAGTTGATAATTTTGTAACATTAACAACTAGGGCTTGAATTTCCTTACTTTCCTTTTCTCTCCCCATCCCCTTTTCCTCTTTTGCCATTTTTAAAAAGATTGTAAAAGTCTAGGCACTGCCTTGTTTGTTTTTGCTCTTATATAAGCCACTCAAGAGATTCTTTTCCCTGAAGAGAAGGATAAAACTGCATTGAATAATAATAAAAAAAGCTTACTTCTGGTTTTTTCATAATCTGGATACTGAACATATAATTCTTCATTGGATATATAACAATGAGCACATCTCCGAACTCGGTAGGAATTATTCCTCTTCTGTAGTCTCGCGTATGTTCTGACCAGACAATGTGAACTTCATCATTTCCTAAATGTCTTAGCTGAAACAAGAAAAGTAATAAATATGCAAAAGTATGTAAGATAGTGCGGAATATGAAAAATCACTAAGCTAAGAGTATGGAACCCATTTTATATTGAATGGGTCTCATTTTAAGACTGGAACAAAAAACTATTTCAAGATGAGGAGAGAACTTTAAAAAAATCAGACGGGTTAGTTTTAAACAAACAAGTTGCCCACAAGTTCTTCAGCTAAGTATCTTATTGATTCAGCTTTGGCTCTTCACTTTAATTTGTCAGCTTTCACTGTTTACATATCATGAGCTAATGGAGAACATACTTCTCATAGACAAAACCTTTGAATATTAACTCTAGCAGTGAAATCCTACACATATTTACTAATAATTTACTAATAAGCAAACCACACTCTCATCAATGGGATATTCTCCAAAGTAAGGATTCCAAATATTGCATTTTAGAATGTTGCCATTTACTTGATTTCACACACACAAGAATCATAATTGATTGTCACCTATTCTAAGAAAGTCTCCAGCACACACAGGTCCTCTAATGACTGACATAAGACAGTTTCTTGCCTTAACAATTACAAAACTCTGCAAGAGTTATTAGGTTTGTTATGAGCATTCTTATCCAAAATATGGAAGTGACACAATTTTGAATGACAATGATTAGTGAGTTGAACTTTGCTTCTAAGAATCAAAATTTTACTAGTCTCTCTCTCTCCCCCCCCCACCTCACTCAAGAACGTGTGTGTGTCATCCCATGAAACCAAATGTTGGAACATTCAGGTTACACAAAAGAAAGTACTTTTTCACAAACAGCATAGTTGGAATTGATGCTTGCCAGCTGCATTTAATATAGAATTTGCATGTTTATATAATAGGGCATGGGTAGGCAAACTAAGGCCCGGGGGCCGGATGCGGCCCAACCACCTTCTAAATCCAGCCCACGGACAGTCCGGGAATCAGCATGTTTTTACATGAGTAGAAAGTGTGCTTTTATTTAAAATGCATCTCTGGGTTATTTGTCGGGCATAGGAATTTGTTCCGCAAAATATAGTCCGGCCCCCCACAAGGTCTGAGGGACAGTGGACCAGCCCCCTGCTGAAAAAGTTTGCTGACCCCTGTAACAGGGGATGAGCCCCACTTGTACCGCTTAGCAACCCTGCCTACCCGCCAACCCCTCCCTTTACACCTTGCCCAATCCTTTCTCTTGTTATAGCTTGCTTGCACAACCCTTAACTTTCTCTCCTTCATTCCCCTCCACAACTAGTGGTGAGGATGACAGTGCTGGCAGTGTGGGGAGGATGTGGATGAAAGGAAGACACGTGAAGGCAGCAATAGGGAGAGAGCATGGCTGGTGCTCTGGGAACGATACAAAGAAAAGCTGCATTCTAAAAAGCAACCTCTCTGTCTCATATCAGCAGCCAACTCCTTCACCCTCTGCCCTGAGGGTAGCGCTGGTGCTGGCAGGGGGAGCAAGATGTTTGCTGGGGAACTGCCCTCGACTGTCTTGGCTGTTCCACTGGGATCCTGGTGCTGGGGGTGGGGAGATTTAACCCTTTGACCTTCCTGTGCTCCTGATCTCAGTCGAGCCCCCTTTACCTGCTATTTGCATTAGAGAAAATAGCCTTCCACTGGAATTTTCCCATGCAAATAGCAGGCACAGGTTCCCTATATGGACTGGGACTGCAGTGAGGGTAAAAGCCCCCTTACCCTGGGGCCCAAGGCAAGATGTAAGGTAGCAAATGGAACTTTATCAGCCCAGGCCCAAGTTTCTCCAGAAACTTAAGAGGAAAAGAAGGAAACAGTTGTGGGACTTTCTGCTCCAGGAGGTTCACCAGTTGCCCTACTTACTAGTTTTCAGAAAGCAGGTTTTATTTCAGTTTGTTTTTATATGATGCTGATGGATGTTTTGATCTGCAGCTATTTAGTCTAAATCTGACTTGTATGATATACAAGTTTTTGTGTAGCTGTTGTCACACTAGATTTTTGTTTTTATTCTGTGGCAATTTTATTGATTCTGTAAACCACTGAATACAACATCACTTAACAGCAACATCAGCAACAAGAAACAAAAACACAAACATCTCACAAGATGTTCAAATGTTGAAATACTCAGCGTTTAGCGGAAGACTGTTTTATTTGTCTTCTGGACTGTGCCTGGGTACTATCTAATTGTGATTGTAGCCAATGCCTCTTTGCCCTGACCAAGTACAAGACAAACTTCCCAGAAAAAAGGGCTGCTTCTGCCGCCACCACTGCTTTTCTTTTATAATTTCTCTTTTCACCACTGATAGTTCTTTCTGCAGGAAGGGTTGCTACCATAATGTCCAGTGTCTGTGACTACTGTAGGTAGAATGGTAATCTACAACAATGAAGATTAGTTTAACTATTTCTTCTGCTACAGCACAGGGTTACAATTTCTACTCCATCACTGAACAAACCAACAAATTGGAAAAGCAGAGATATCTGAAATTTCATTTTAAAAAATCGAAATACTTTAAAACATTCTTACTTTATAGCCATCACCATGTGTCAGCTTTCCTAATAAGTTTATGTTAACTGAATACAAAAGAAATGTGAAATAAATATAACCAGAAGGGACGATCAAATCTAATTTGATACATTAATGTCATATGCTGTACATGTTACAATACCAGCCAGAGTTAATACTAAGCTGCAGGCTATACTGAGATTTCCAAATGGCAGATTGTTCTAAGTGATACGAAGTATAATTGAAGTAATAAACGATAGTAAAAGCAAAGAACACTGGCAGGAAGAATTCAAGTATTTACTTAAAAAAATTAAATAAGTTAGTTTTGGAAAGAGAAGACAACTGAAATAATGCAGGGCTCAATTTACAGAAAGTTCCTTTTATTTATCTATTGCATTAACCCTTGAACTCTTGCCAGAATTACCAGTAATGTGTAGAACCTACTGATCTAAAGAACGGATGAGAAAAGACATTACAACTTCCTGAAGGCCATGAACTAGCTAAGGGTTTTGCTTTTGTAATTCCAGTTCTGACTTCAGGAAGCCTTTCCCGTGCTAAATTGCCAAACTGCTTTTAATACCAGGGATAGGTGGTTGAAAAGTGCTCTGGTGATTTGTTAGGGGAGAGAAAAAGGAGTCTGGAAGAAAAAAGAGGAAAACAAAGTTTTCTGAAAGCACATGTGTTCCTAAGAACTGGGACTGTATCTATGATAAATCTTCAAAAGCAGAAAAATAAAATCATACACATGCACACACATAATAGTAGGAATCCAAGGAACCCAACACATCAAATCTGGCATACAGAAGAGGGATTCATGCTTAAATGTCTCAAATGGCAACTGTCCATGAGGCATAGCAAATGGCTTTTGAAATTAAGGGTCACTTCCAAAAAACAGCTAGTTATATAAAATGGGAGTGTATTGCTCAAAGTAATAAAAAGAGAAGGCCCAAGCCCTTTAGCATTCCTACCTCAGATATGTATGGCATGTAGATCACTTCTAAAGATAAAATTGCTTATACTCAAGGGTGGTATTCATTTAAGTTTTACTCGTAAGAGGCCCATTAAAATCAATGAACATGACTAAGGTTCATTGATTTCACTGGGTCTACTCTTAAAAAAACTTAGTTGAGTACCACCCCAAGTGTGCATGATTTGAAACAGAGGTCCTGATTCTCCACTTCAGATGTGTACAGACTGATTGTGAATATTCAGCAACTAGGGAAGCATTTTTTTACATGAATGATTCTTTCTTCACTTGTACCCTGTTATTCAAATCTGATAACTAGGCTGTCTAGAATTCACTCTTTCACCCCCATCGAGTCTCTAAAACCTGAAGTGTACATTCAATCACAGAGTCCTCTTAAAGAGTCAGCATTTGACTGTACCTGAGTAAGTTTTATCCATGCAGCTTGGAAACAAGATATTGCTTATGCAGCTTCGCTAGCTCCTTGTCTTTAGCTGTGTGAGCAGTAAAAAAGGCTCCAGCTTCAGAAATGAAGCTATGCTTTCATAACCTTGTATAAGGAATTTGGAGTGGATGACGCGGTGTATAGAAAAGATTACGGGCTTGGATGGCTAGGCAGCAAACACACCCATGCTCCTAAATTAGAGCTGATACGAGTGAGATGGATAGACCTTTTTGGCTGCCTTGTGTGGTGAGCCACTAAACCACAGGTTGGAGCGTCTACATGGGCAGTGAACTACAGAACTAGTTTGCCCACCCAGTATGGCCACTGGATCCTCATGGACAAGAAAGCAGGAAAGATAAGTTTCCTGCTCCAGTTAAACCTTGCATAAATAACAATGTATTTGATGGGTTTCTGTATTCTTTGGTTGTTTTTGGTTCCTGTCTTGTTCTTCAAGTCTTATCTTCTGGCTTCAACATTTAACTATGAATTCCTTTCTCCTGGTTCATGGCTCATCTCAGACCACTACTTATGGCTCAGCCTTGACACAATAATTTTCACGGGAGAGTATCATGTACGAGATGATATACGAAAACCCAGCCTGTGCTTTTAGATCTGTGATGGCTGTTCCACAGAATGAAAGAAAAATGGAGGAAAGGGGAGAAAGACAACTCTATCCTTATTGAAAGATGAAGCTCACTAGATACTACTTTATTATTACTATTTTAAGGAAAAGTTTGATTGAAAATGTTTCAAAAGAACAAATATGGAAGCAAGAATGCTTCTATATCTATGTTATTTATTAAAAATATGCACTGATTTTGCAGGCAGAAAAAAATCTAAGAGCATAAGCTACAGTGCACTGAAATCAATGTTATACTGAAATTAATAGAATATATGCCTTTGATTAAGTCCCATTTATTTCATTAAGAATTAAGTTTCCCCCGGTTCAGAATTGCTAGCTACAAGTAGAAGCTGTGACCTACACACCGTCATAGGCCACTGTCTACAACTTAGCTCCAAAATGTGGAAAATAACCTACATGAACATCTAGTACATGGGGGAAAAGGGTCCAAAACTAAAAGCTTGCTTTCATTTATGGTAGCCCATTCACGAAGTGTTGCACAACAGAAGATGCACAGGACTGGTTTGGATTATAAAAAAAGAGCCACAGTGAGCCTCAGGCTTGTATGTTTCCCCCTTCTCTGGCACAACTGTTTGAAAGGGTTTGTAAGTTTTCTCTTCAATGTTAGACTGACCCTTGACAAACTGTGGTTAAACTTAACTATGATTAGTTGAAACAAGCCAATTGCAAGCCATTGTTCCAACTAACCATAGTGAAGGTTAACCACAGCTTAGGGTTTGGATGACATGCTGAACAGAGGTCATTTTGAAACCCAGAAATGTAAAATCATCTAATGGCTATGCCAGAGGAAGATGGTGCAAACATACAGCACACTGAGGCTTGTTCGTGTAAGGTTAAACCATGGTTTAGTGTTTCATATCTTAATGCCAACTTTATGAAGTGCTGCCTAGCTTGGAGAAGGTCATCTTGAGCAGTTAAAAAAAATATTTAGCAGTGTGGCACAAGTTTTCAAGATACGAAAGAAATTTTTTAAAGAACGAAGTCTATTAAAAAATAATAATACAGAAAATTATTTACAGGATGAACATAAAATGAAGAGTCATCAATAATTGAAGCTAGCCAGAGGCATAGCTATCTCTCTACACTAACTGTTGACGGTCTAATTCAATTACAAGTATTAAACTCCACGCTGAGGTCAACTGGCCTCACTTCCTCCAATATTACACTTCAACCAGCGCTCATTAATGTGTCTGCTGAATGGATTAGCACATCTGAAGATATATGTAGAGAATAGAGGGGGCACAGTCTAATGATAGCCAATTGTTCATTTGTAATAGGGCAAATGTTCAAGGTCTCAACTTATTACCACTAATGTGGAATTTATTAAATTTGAACATGGGAAAAAAATACCAATGGTGCAGAGCAGTTTATTCTTAGGGAGGTTTGAAAATAGCGGGTACTTGCTGATCATAGAGGTTGGCTGCAAACACATTAAATTATTGCATACCTATATATTTAAATGTTTCACATTACATATTAGATGTTAAGGATGAAGGGTGCATCCTCTAGCTACTCTGTGGGCTATCAATTTCTAAATACCCTGGATTTTCCAGTTTTATGATACATTGAAGGTAGATAAAGAAATGGGTGGATAGTCTGGAAACAGTTCTCTTTCATACCTTTAAACATATGTTGCTTCAAGCAGGTAATACTGACCAACTTAGCATATGACTCCCTCAGCTGAAAGGTATAAGTAACTTGCTCAATCCTATCCATGATCGATATAGGGGATTGCAATTATTCCTCATGAAAATTCAATTCAGAATGGGGGGAGGTTAATATTTCTGTTTGTTATTATGCTATGTATCTCTGTGTTTTTATACTGATCCTCGGATGAAGGGAGGTCTAGTACATTTTTATACCACCCTTCATCTGAGGATCACATGGTGGTTTACAGAATAAAAATTGTGTGTATGATAAAGTCTGAGTTGATTAAGACCCAACCTTGTCCTTTTGTACATATTCACTAGAACAAATAGCTGAGCGAGATCTTTAGACGGGCCCCAGAAGATCACTGAGATGGTTGAACTTAACTGTAGCCCTATCCTAGAATCTCATGAATTGAGGAGTGGGGCTGTGCTTGCAGGACACTCCCACTCCTTCGCATTGCCATCATTCAGCACTGCCACCCTCCATATACTGGGGCTGGGATCTGAAGCAGGAAGCCTGCTCTGCAGATGTGTAGACTCACCCATGTGATTTAGAACTCTGTAAGTCATTGTGCTGGCAAATAGGGCGGGCAACAATATTCATACCTCCTTCTTTCGTCTTCCAATATATGTGGAAGTGTGTACACTGCTGAGTGCTACAATGCACTACAGGGCCCTCTCTTATTGAAAGGATCAGCTGAAACATGTTGGATCTTTGTACCAAAGCTCCTTTATGATAGGAAGCATCCTTTAAATTTATATCAGACTAGTATACTTCTTATCTAGAAGCACCAAGATACTGTATTGACTGTGATGAAACGTGGCAGACTTGATTTGTCAACAGGTATGAACAGCCAAAAGCTGCAATAAGATCTCGAACCCTTGAATAAATTATTTGTTCTTTATTCCCTGGCCTTATTATCAACCTAAAGGATAAGGTAATTTCAAAACACCTACCTTTTTTGTTAAGGAGTCATCTGAATCAGAAGGCATTCTAGTTGATACATGAAACATTACTTCCACAGTAGAGGTAGCAAAATATGGAGTGGTCAGTCCAGTGCTTTTGTTTTTTTGCAACCCTCCCATAAAACCACAATGGTTTGTGAGGTTCACCTAAAAAGCACAGAAATCATCACCACATTAGAAAACACTTAATATCAAGTCCCACACATGCCTCTCAGAAAAGCATATAAAGCACTCATGTGTGAACTGATCCATTGTTACCACTTTACTGCGTTGAAGTACCAAAGGATCCTAATTACCGTATTTTTCGCTCTATAACACGCACCTGACCATAACACACACGTAGTTTTTAGAGGAGGAAAACAAGAAAAAATATTCTAAACGAAACAGTGGATGTTTGATTTTTGTGGTTCATGCTATGGCCACAGACATGTGATCTGACGGTGAGTTTGGGGTAGCCCAATGCAAAAATCCTGAGGATCCATGTGGATCCATGCTAAAGTCGCCCTAAAGTCGCCGGGGCATTGGGGGAGTGAACGGGAAGCAAGAGAATGAGAACAATGCCTCACATACACACACAGACACACAAAGTATCAATCCTAAAGTCGCAGGGGTGCTGGAAGTCGCAGGGGCGCGGGGGGAGTGAACGGGAAGCAAGAGAAGGAGAACGACCCCCCCACACAGAGTATCAATCCTAAAGTTGCAGGGGCGCTGGGAGAGCGCAGGGGCACTGGGAGAGTGAACGGGAAGCAGGAGGAGGAGAACGATAGCTCAAGCACACACACCCCCACACACCCTACAGTGGCTAATCCAAAATCGGACAGCAAAAAACTGCAGGCAGGGACAGAGAGCACGGGGTTGTTTTAAAGCAGCCAACCCCGCTCTGCTTCTCTCCCTCCTCCCCAGTTCTCTCCCTCCTCCCCAGCTCGGATGGCTGAAAAGCTTTGCTGCTACTTAGCGAGCTCAGTGGGGAGGAGAGAGGGACATAGAGCACGGGGTTGTTTTAAAGCAACCAACCAGACAGGAGCCGCTTACACTCGTGTAAGCGGCTCCTCTCCTCTCCCGCTCTGCTTCTCTCCCTCCTCCCCAGCTAGGTTCACTGACAGGAGCCACTTACACCCGCTTTGCTGTTTCAAAGCGAGCCACGGACTGCTCACGACTGCAGCAGATTCCCCCGCCATCCGTAGGCATTCGCTCCATAACACGCACAGACATTTCCCCTTACTTTCTAGGAGAAAAAAACTGCGTGTTATGGAGCGAAAATTATGGTAACCAGAAATAAATAGAAAGCCAACCAACTCTATACAAGCATGAGAGCACCCCAACATACTTGACACATTGGTACTTTCAGTTTCAGAGCCTAGAGGAAAGAGGTTTTAGGAAGGAGGATGGGAAAATTGTGGAAACACTATCAGAATCATTTCTATGGCATGTTTTAAATGTGAATTCTATGGTGCCAAATGATTATTCCTATTTGCACCATTAACACATGTATGGGGACAGAAAATAGATGGCATGAGGCCATTTGCCGAGAAGACAAGACCTAAGAGACAATGAAAGGGTCACCTCCATGTGCCCACAACAGGGCATGCCGTCAGCTCATTCCAAAGGAAAAAGAATTTATTTTCTTTTAATACTGAACATATGCACGGAAAAAGAAGAGATGGGAAGAAGAAATCCTTGGGAGCCATTGACTAGTATTGAACCCAATATTTGTTCAGCAGGTATGCTACTAGTTGAAGACTTGCCATGTAATTTTTATGGTTCTGTTGGTGGACTCTTTGCAAGGCACCAAATGCAAATTGCATGCCTGGGTAAGGGGCCTTGATTTTCCCCAGCATGAGCTGACACAGCACTCTTGGTCAGGCCCAAACACTTAAATGTAGATTACTATATGGCGCAGATACACATTGTGTTTCAACCTGTGTAGATGGGATCTGTGTGAGATGCAGATGTGGTTTGCCACAAAGAGCAGGGGACACTTCTTGGACACTCAGGCAGCTCTTGTGTGGCCATTGCACTGGGTTTTTGCCTCATTGATTTGTTTACTCTTTTTCTCTATCCTAAGGCATGTTCCTAGCCATGCTCTTGATTACAGAGTCTGTATAATTCTGGCAAACCTTCAAATACACCATCACCCTGTATCTAGTGCTTCCAGGATTCATTTGGCCAGTAAATAAGGTTTCAGTTTAACTATCTGAGAACTTGGATGATTAAAACTATTAAGCTTTGAGGAACTTGATGGAAACATCAGGTGGGGGTGTGTGGAGACACTGTAACCCTAGAGCAGTGTTTCCCAACCTTAGGTCTCTAGCTGTTTTTGGACTACACTTCCCATCATCCCTGACCACTGGTCTTGCTCGCTAAGTATGATGGGAGTTGTAGTCCAAAAACAGCTGGAGACCCAAGGTTGGGAAACACTGCCCTAGACTACTGAAGAGGACTTTGCTCTGGTCTAATCTCCTCTGCAGTTATTTCCATCGCCACATCAACATACACACAATTAGGTTCTAATGGCTGCTTTCAACTCTCTGGCTGTTGCCCTGCTTGTACTTTCATTCATGGCATGCAGTGTGCCACCTCAGGTTGCACTAGCACTTCTAGGCACCAGAGATCCCAGCTGGAGGATAGCTACCCTTCAGCTATCCTCTTGTTACCCTATCTAGGGATAATGGTAAGATATATGAATTGCAGCATTTGTGCAGTAAGACGGAGCCGATTTTCTCCTATAATTATATGATATTTTGGTCCTAGATTCTGAACACTCAGGACTAGTAAGCCAATCAGATACTATCTTCCTACCACTGGACATGAACTGGCAGATTTCACAGACATAATTGCTGGAAGGTACAGCATATTTCTGAGAGATTGTTAGAATGTTTATGAAACCAACTTCCTCCTATCCCCAATTTCTCATATCCCACCACCCAAACAAGAATTTTAAGGGAAAAGTGACCTAGGGAAGACTATGAATTCTTCCTTTTATATCACTTTGAGAGTCCTGATGGAGAGGGGGTGAAAATCCCACTTCAGGCAGCTGGCTGGTATCCTCGACTTTCCATTCTCCTGAAAGCTCTATAAACAACTTGTGAACCAGGCAGAATATCAACTCCTGGGCAAATGTTCTAGCCTGCAGGACACAAGAGTTCTTTCTCACCAGTCTTTGGATGAATTCCTCAGTAGCTACTATTATAATGGTAACATACAGTCAACCTGAATTACTACAAAGAACAATAAAAAGGTACCTCCCAACCAAGGCCTGCTACAAAATCCTCATAGGCTTGGCTTCCTCCAGTATTAGTAAGGATGGAGTGTTTGTCCTCTTGTCCCTCAGCAACATAAAATACTGCGATTTTGTGAGTCTCTCGGCTGTAAGACATAGGACTGCAATTACATAAGAATGTACTCTGAAGTCACTAAAGAATGAGATATGCAAACAGAAAAGGGGCGCTAACTGCGAAAAAAGCAGTGCTAGTATGTCTTAAATGCTTTTTCTTCTAACATTTTTACACTTATCACTTCCTTTTTTCATTGAAGGTATGCTTATTAGATTGGTTTCCTTTAAATGCCTGCCTATACACAGCAAGCCTGTAACTTATGATGTGCTTACATTCCAGGGATTGCACCTAATGCCAAAATTGTGTATAGTCAAAACACACTGGATTCAATGGTGGGTGGGACTATTAAAGTCTTTCCCCCTGGATGCATGCCCCCTTTCAATTTTTTTTGCCAAGTTCATAAAGCTGAACACTCATGTTAAATGTACCGTATTTTTCCATGTATAAGAAGATGCTTTTTGCAACAACAACAAAAAAGGCAAAAATTGGGTGTCGTCTTATTCATGGATAGTGAATGCAGAGGGGGCAGCAGCAAGCAGGAGATCAGAAGCAGCAATTGGACGGGTGATTGGTGGCTGCGGCAAGGCCTGCTGATGATTGGCTGTGGCAAATGGGCAGGCGATTGGCAGCTGTGGTGAGGCGGGCAGGTGACTGGCGGCTGTGGCAAGTGGGCTGTTGGTGGCGGCGATTGCGCAGACAATTGGCGGCTGCAGCGAGGTGTGCGATCAGCAGTGGCAAGCGATTGGCAGTAGCAGGCAGGCGGGTGAGCGATTGGCGGAAGAGACCTCCCCCACCCCCCAAGAAAGCTAAACAACTTAATTTTAGGTTTTAAAAATAGGTCTTATACATGGAAAAATAAGGACTTACCGGTAAGTTCATGGCTCAGAATAATGGTTCGTATGCAGTTGCAATGGACAAATTAGGGGGTAACAGAGGTGTAAGGAAAACGCTGAGAAAGTTAAGAACTCTTGAACTTACTCTTACCCAGGCTTCCTCAAACTCGGCCCTCCAGATGTTTCTGGCCTACAACTCCCACAATCCCTAGCTAGCAGGACCAGTGGTCAGGAATGATGGGAATTGTAGTCTCAAAACATCTGGAGGGCCATGAATATAGTCGGCAGATATGAACACACAGATTTCAGTAGCAATTCCCCATGCATAGTAATTATCATTGAAGATATGAGCAGGCAATATGCTGAAATGTTACCTGTTTTGTTTATTGGTAAATTGTTCAATAAAAGTAGACGCTTAAAATAAAATAAAAACCTTCAGTACTCCTTAATTTGAGCAACTGCCCTCCAAAGGAATTATTCAGTCTTGAGGGAAATAGTTCTTCCCTCGCTTCTTGGAATACTTCACCTGCAGTCAGCTCCATTCCCTTTAAAGCAATGATGGCTTAAGAAATGACTTTATTCCACAGCTAAGAAATTAACTACTTTTAACTCTTTTTACAGCTTTATGGCTTAGACCACCAATAAACTGAACTGAATTAAAATTAACTACAGTGTAGGAATTGACACCTCAATCCTAAAGACAATTATTTAACAGTAAATCCTGGAAATTGATAGAATTCGCACCCTGATCACAAACACCATTTCTTGAAACACATGCTGAAGTAGAAACCATTAGCTACAAAAGCATTTTCAACAATGAGATGATTTAACACAGATTAAAAAGGGTTCATAGCGGGTAACTTGCCATTGTCTTGAATCCAAATTTCTAAGTTCTCGAAGCAGCTTTTCATTTTTTTTCAGAAGATGAAAGCTCCTCCTAGATAAGGAAATATAACAAATGTTTTCATTGCCTGTGCAATGACAGATATAGGACAGCACAAGGCATTTTCAATTCCATTCATGCAATCTCCTACGGTTTTCTTGCCTTTTGTAAGACATTTTCCATATCAAAGATGAATAGATCTTTTAAAAATAATATATACATATAGTTATTTTTTTATCCCAGGTGGTCTTCTGCATCCTTGTTAGTGACTTGAACATAATCCCCACTTCATTCCCCTTCTTCCCATTTAATCTGGAGGGCTGAACAGGACTCCCTTTGGTGCACATAAAACCTGCTCTTTAGTAGGCCAGGCGATAACCGCTTAGTGATAAAAAGGTACTTCCATGCCAGCCAAAAAACACAACAAAAAACACTGAACTGTAGGCTGCAATATAACAGAGTAAGCAAAGCCGAGAGGTTCCCCCAGATTAGCTATAGAATTTTAAAAGCCTAATGATGTTACTGTAAAATAGCTATCTTCCACTTACTATTTGTACTTCTGGCACTGCTCATAAAACCTGTGAGCGGAGGACTCCTAAGAACAGTGCCAACAAAAGAGAATAGTCTGCTTTGACAAAAATAACATGTCAAGGAAAAGGAAAAGAAAGAAGTGGATCTGCTGTAGAAATTTTTAGCTCACTCTCTCTCATAAAAAACAGTATGTTTTTAAATTGAGATTTCTAGATTTTTGTTCATATACTGATGCTTCCCCCAGGGAAATACTGTCCATAATAGATGGGTTAATTAAGTATCTGCTAACTGTATTAAAACCCTTTCATTTTGGAACCTATGTAGAAGTAAATAATTGTAAATGGAAAAAATGCTTTAAAACGTTTGATTTATTAGCTCTTGATTCACAGTCAAGATTACTATAAATCAAACAGAAGAAATGGCTGTTTTTTGTTTGTCTGCTGTGTGATATCTGCATAATATTTCAAGGAACAGTCTGCTAAATTTTCTTAAGCCATCATTTTACATATTCTCCTAGAAGCTTACACATAACCCCTCCTTAAAAATAATGTCCATAAAAACAAACTGCTGACCCAAACTTTGAAATACGATCAGTCTTGACTAAGAATAAAAGGTGTTAAAGGTGCCATATAGGAGTTCAGACTAAGAACAAAGAAGGGAAGTCCTCTATATAAATCCTAACCAAACTCTGTGAGGGGGAAATCAGTGCAACACAAAAAGCAAAATGACCTTCCTTCCTCTGCTGTCTATAGGGAGGGATGAAAATGATTTTCTGCCAGTCTGTTGCAAGTTTATCAGAACACTTAACTAAATTAAGCATTGTCAGAACATTTAATAACACTAAAAGCAATTATAAGCTGCCCTTTAACAAGACAAAACACAGTTAAATTTTAATGCGACAACTGTGGTGATGGTCACAACTTAAGATACCTTTAAAAGGAGATTAAATAAATTAATGGAGGATAATGCTATCAGTGGCTACTAGGCATGATGGCTATTATGCTCCGTCCGGAATCAGAGACAGCAGTTGCTGGAGAACAACAGCAGGAGAAGGTCCTCATGCCCAGATCGGTTGACCACTGTGTGAAACAAGATGCCAGAATAGATAGGACTTTGGTCTCATCCTGCAACGCATTCCTGTTTTTTTTCTTAAGACATTAAGGGAGATATGAGGCTACTTCAAAAAACAGCAGTCCTGTATCTCCTTCTCTGCCCAGCAGCCCCTGCCCCAAGGTAACCTCTGATAATACAAAGCATGCCATGTTTTTGATTTAGGCTACCCTTGCTCATTTGCATGGGAAAAGTTGGTGGGTCAGGGAAGTATTAGTTGAGGAGGACAAATGTGCTGCTGCTCTTTTCAGCAGCCACCACGTTTCTCTTACAACGTCAACTTCAGTTCTGAACAGTACAAACGAAAGAGTAGCTAGTCTTTAACAGTGAATAATGTTATCTTTTTACCTTTTATCCCAAGAATTCATTCCCAGAATACTAAGAAGCAATCTGCAATAGTAAAATGACGAAGAGGGCTTCTGCGGAGTTGGCTCATCCTGCTCCATAGCCTTCATATTTAAGTCATTGAAGTGCTTTTCAACAAAATCTCTCTCTTCTGTATGTTGCTTAAGGATTGCATTAATTACATCATGTTCCTGCTTCTCTGAAACACACAGAGGTTGAAGAGCAGGAACATTGAGCGATACACCTGTCCTCTGCAAGCACTCTGGGCTAGCGATTCCTATATACTGCAAGAGCTCATCAAGGACATCCTCTTCGTCCCTAATAGTGTCCCATGTTGGTACAGTCTCTCTACATCTTTTTTTTACCTGGAGTGCAATTCCATCCTTTACGCATACTTCTTCTACATACACAGTAGGTTCTGACACATCTTCTGGCTTCTCTTGATGGGGTAGTGAGAGGACAAAAGAAGTTGGTTCGGATAAACCACAAAGAGGTGGAGGTCCATACAGAATTGCAGAATCCCAGGAATATTTGCCAGAGAGATCACGCACTATAATTCTAACATTTGAATTAGCTGATGCAAGCCCAGCAGACAAACCGCCTCCAGGCATGTTTTCTTCCGCTCGGATTTGTATACAGGAAACTAAAGTTGTTCTGTTTAACACAAAGAACTGCAGATTGGGATTCTCAAAGAGCTCAGGAGAAAGTTCAAGGCTTTCACTGTAAGGATTGTCGTTGTTTTCACACACTTGACTCGTGAGCATAGCAGGTCCCCCACTCATGGGATAATGGCCTAAATGGTTTACCAAATGAGTGATCACAGTGCGAGCTGCCACAGAGATCAGTCCTTGTTGCATGTGAGATTTTACTGCAAAACAAAGGGTGATAGATTAAGTTATATAGATAAAAAAAAATTTAAATGCTCGTTAGGCACAAAAGGAAACATTTAAGTCTGAGGAGTTCTGAGGTGACCTGCGTGAAACCAGAGAACAGTCACAGTGAAGAACACATTCCCCTAGGGATCATGTGCACTCTCAAGCAACAGGAACAAAGAAGAAAAGAAGCACTTCGACAATCCAGTCCTAGGATTTCTGTGCCAAACAATAAATGCAAAACAGGCAGTGTTATGTCAATGATGCTGTTATTATTTATCATTTCAGAAGTGCCTAAACTTTACTAAATACCATACTCAGTCCCTGCTCAAGTGAAAATGCACAACACAAAAAGAGAATGGAATGGAGAAAGAGAAAATTCATGCTCCAATTCTTAAAGTTACCTAGCTGTTCTTATAATGGTCGCTTGGAATAGAAACAGTTCAAGGAAATGAAGCGCCAAATGGCAGCTGGTCTCTCACCCGAGCCAATTTCAATTGCCAGGATGTTTGTGTTATGAAAACACAACTTTATGAATGGTCACGGTTAATAGCGTAATTATCACCGTCTGTTCTCTCTACATTGCCTTTCCTTCTGGCTCAGGAATGGGTGGTGTGGTAAGGCAGGAGCCTCCTGGCAGCACCACCACTGCCACATACCAGGACAGTGAGGGGTGGGGCAGGGTGGCAGTGAAGTTGAGGCAGTGCAGGTGAATCTGATAGGCTTGATTGGCATGCCTGCCTTGCACTAGTAAGTGCAGGCCTTGCAGTGCTGCCCTGATGCCTGCTTTTGCTTTTACTGTTCCCAGACTTGTACCCCCAGCAACTCAGTATAACATTTCAAGCGTCTGATGAAGTGGACTCTTTCCCATGGAGTCTTATGCCATAATAAATTGGGCGATTTTTAAGGTGCCACAAGACATGTTTTCCTGCAACGCTCTAACACAGAGCTACCCCTCTAGAATTCAGGGTATCACTCTGCTGGTACAATCCACTTTCAGAAGACCCCCTACTTTTAATGGCACCAGACCATTTTGCAAAGCTTCCATACAAAGCCTATTTAGAGCACCGTAAGAAATGCATATAAATGACTATTAAACTGCTTATGTGATGAAAACAATATTATTTATACAGCGACCAAATTCTATTATTTTATTGTTTAATGACTTTATATGTTGCCCTTCAGGGCAAAGCCCTCCCAAAGAGATAGAGAAAAGAGAATTAGTTTCCTATACATAGCAGGATAATTCATTTTATACACAAAAGCAGGAACATTATGCTTCCATATAATTTACAGAACAACCCACCAGGCAATGCTTCTAGTAAAGACCCCCAGTGATCATCCTTTTACCCATCTACCTGCAAATCATTCTGCCATGTCTACATACTAATATTGTTTTTGGCGCCTAGGTCACCCCACCCTGGCTCCATCTCCTTCCAGGAATGTTCTGATTTCTCAGTCTATGTAACTTTATTCTAATGGATGGAAAGATTCTGGAATTTCAACAGCACTTTCTTAGCCACTATTTAGACTAACTCACTTTCTGTTATCCAGAGCCCTTCCCTTCTAGAGGACACACAGTAATCCAAGAGGCCACAGAGAATTATCTAAGAACAACAGAGGGGCTGCTTCTTCCTTTCCCTCTGATGGCCTCAGTAATGATAGTTGTTAGCTAGAGGGAAGGAGGCTCTCAGCTGGAGCTGTACCAAAGAATGATGCTTCTTTTCCTTACGGTAGCCCCCAGCATGCCTACAAATCGCTTCCAGAGAGTTGGGGAATCCTCCCGAAAATATTCTGCACACAAATAAAACAGCTGAGGCTTTGTGCAGAGAGTTCAGGAGGAGGAGTGGGATCTGGATTCAGCTCTTGTCCCTGACAAACAGCTGATTTTCAGGATTTTAATATTGCTGAAGGAGCACTGCATGCATATATTCAGCTGCTTAGCATGTGCTCCTATGGATTCAGATAAGGTTATGCCAAGCAACTCCCTCTTTTTGGATGCTCTCCAGAATCTATGGACTACAACTCCCACCATCCCTGGCTGTGGTTGATGGGAGTTGTAGTAAAAAACAGCTGGAGCGCTCCATGTTGCCTACCCCGATGTAAGTTATTTGAATTTAATAATTAACTGTAACACAGAGATTATACTAATGGTACATTTCTAGGTTTCACAAACAGCTTTTTGAACCCTTGAATCCAAATGCATGGTGCCTTGAAAAGCGCTGCCCATACTTTCATTTTTATGTAAATTCTAATAGCAGACCTCTTGTTGATTTTCTCCAATGATAATTTCCAAAAACTATCAGTGGCAAATTGCAACAAGGTTTCTTGCTTTATTTGTGTAGTTTGTACATATTGTCAATGCATGACAGCTTCATGAGTCCATCTGATTTTTACTTTTCAATTGAGTATACAATGTTATTCAGAATTTGATTAAGTGGTTGTATTCATAAAAAACAACCAGGCAATTCCTTCCTTATGAGACTCCTCTCTGTCTATATATATCCTGAGGTCAACCTATTATAAGGTGGTAAGACCAAAACCTCCTTTGGATGATAGAAAGGCACAACTGTCAAGCCAATTCTATGATTCTTTTCTTTTCCATTTTCAACACTGGTTTCAATCAATGGAAACAATGTACTTGGGGTGGTTCCTGAAAATCTCTGTTCTTCAGATGTCACCCACTGATTATAATAAAAGGATGCAGCTCAGAGAGAGACAACACTGTTAAGAGCTACATGTTAAAAACCAGGGAGTAACTATCTCCGAGACTCTGGTTGACTCTGAGAGATAGCTCTGTCACCCAACCCTCTTCCCCCCCCAGTGCTTCATTGCTCACTCAGTCTTCTTACCACATCTGCACTGGCATAGTGCTACTCATACCATTTACTCCTATGTATGACTGGCATCAGTTATAATAAGTTTCTATAACTTAAAAGTGCTTAAAACCCATTAATATATGATGAAAATAAAGGTGTCAGGAGTCTTCCTCAGTTTTATAATTTAAAGTTACAAAATATTACATTTTATGTAACATTAAAAATAACATCACACTCAAAAAAGACAATCACAACATATATAGCAGAAACACGACGACAATTCCAGAAAGAAATACTGAAAGGCACCCAGTAAAAGAAAACAGGAGGGTAAAAACAGCATAACCCTACACTTAGAATTCAGCTCTATACCCATTTACTTGGCCCATCCAGTTTAGAGACTTAATGGAGCAGCTCCCTGCATCTATTTGTGCTGTCCAGAAAGAATGACAGCAGCACAATGAGCAGAGGATCCGGTGCTGCAGCCCCACCCCGCCAAAGTGGCTTCTGCTTGCTGTTTATTTGGGTGCACTGGAGCACTCTGCACAGGTGGGGTTTCCTCAATAGCAGTGAAGTCCCCCGCACCCTCCAACGGAGGCTGGCAGATCTGGACAGGGTTGGGTGGACCGATACCTCCACCTTATCTAACCCACACCAATATTGTGAATCAGGGGTATGGATTGCTGTGCCCCTTCTGAGTAGACATCTGTTACATTTTTGCCATCAACCACCAGCAGACTCAAACTGCTTAATGAATCTTCTGCCCTACATGTATCATGAGTAGTATGATTTGATTTACTATCAGGTAGAATGACAGGTAGATGTAAAGTACTTATGTTCTTACTCATGTAGTTAAAAGGTAGCAAGGGCTCAAAAGCAGATGTGCACAAGCCTTTCTGTTAAAGAAGGCTTGTGCATCTCTGAAGCTGGAGGACAATTCAAATGAAATGCATTTGCCAGTTTAGTAGCTGACAATCTGCTATCCTTTCAAGTGTGGCTGAAATTTACTGCTTGAGGCAGCACGTTTCATGGTGGGACCAGCTCTGCTGCTGCTGTTCCATCCTTTTCGCTGATATTAACTCCTAGAGTTTCACATGTCTATCGCACCATGGGATTCAATATACTTGTTACGGGGTTTCAATGAGTTCTTAACAGTTATTCTTGGGTTTCAAGGCATACTCATCTGGAAGAAGCAACAGTATGCTTCACTTAGTACACCTACTAAAGCTCTTCCTTCTATTTGTCACCATGTCCACTTGCCTGTTTTGTAGAAAAACAGGGTAGCTGAAATTTCAGAGTAGTGCCTCTCAAAGCACTCTGCATTACAAGAGCTTTTATCCTGAAACACTTCTGCATAAGATAAAACAGATACAAGCATCCAAGCATCAAGGAAAGTAGACAGACACAGGGAGGTGATGACAAATCCAAACTAGGGTGCCCACTGTCCTGGATTCTTCAGCTTTAGTATCCTATAATGCACCTCAGTTTATTGGAAATGCACCAAACTACCTTTCCATATGCCTGAAATCCCTACCCAAAGCTCAGTCTCTTACAGGCAAGGATGTGCTATATTGAAAAGAGAAATGAGACTGGATCTCTCTCTTTCATGAAGTATTCTTCATATTATTGAATGTTGGAAAACCCAGTGGGCTTGCATCAATTGGATGTCTTGGGACTGGGCTATCATAGAGTCAACAAGACATATATTGGACATCTGGGGTGTTGAAATGGTTCAAAGCCCTGCACCTAGCCACTATTGCCACATATACAGGATGTGTTTTACGATCATACATTTCTGTTGTCCAGCAATTGCAACAATTGATGCCCTGATGGACCCAGTAAAATGGTCAGTCATGGGGGGTGGAGAAGGGCTGACCAGAAAGAGGGAAATACAAAGAGCCAGGGCTCCATTGTGAGCCTCCCAACATCTAGGGTTGGGTCTTGCTTTCTGACATGATTTTACCCCTGAGTACTTAAAAAAAGCTTTCTTTTCTCAATCGCTCTTAAGAGTTCCAGGAACTACAGATTGCTGGGGAATAGTGAAAAATACTTAGGTGATACCTGATATCAGACATACTCAGACGAGACTTACTGAAATCAATGGACTTGTGTAAGAAGTCCATTGATTTCAATGGGTACACTCTGAGCATGAGTAATGTTGGATACTATCCTTAGTATTTAATACTGCTAAACCAGCACTAAAATCCACGGAACAGTAGCTCATTAATCTGACCCAACTTTCTTGGAAATTATTCTAAATGGAAAAAGTTAGGTTACTAACTTATATAAAACAACACCACATACATAAATTTAGGGCTTTAACAAGAAACCAGAAGCATTAGTCCTGTGGGGAAATGTACAAATGAAGGATAGCAATGCTAAGGTTTTGTGCATGAGACATTCATTTAAAGAGTGGGAGGGGGGAGCTATTCAAGGTTGTCTTTTCAAATTGCCAGATTAAACAAATCACACAGCATTTGCTGCAAACCCATAATTACACATTATTATAGTATACAAAAGCAGAAAGGCACAAAAAGCTACTGCAATTCTCTACACTTGCAATGGAACATGTAGGGGAAGTTAATTTTGGTAAATACTTTAAATATTAGCTTTGCATAATATGTATAGGTGAAACTGTAATTAGGGCAGAATGAATCCTTCGATGTTTCTTTCATTCTGACCCTGCAGATGATTACTCTTTGCTAATAAGACCACAGCCATTTGACAAAAAGCCAACTACAGTACCTTGCTTCATTCTTCAGTAAATTTAATAATTACCGCTCCTCCTGCCAATAGTTCTCAAATCAGATTTGTTCAATCCAATACTGAGCTTATTAGAGGACAGCTCTGTGTTCAGAATTCTTTGGCCAAAAAAGTACTTGAAGATGATGAAGCATGCCTTAGACAAGGGCACAATGATTAGCCATTTTCTCCACATAAAAAAAACAGCACGGAGTCACTACAGACCACAAAATCACCTGCTGTTAGCACACAGCTGCTACAAAAAGGTTCTGCATTTATCTAGTCCTTAATGCCACTAAGGAAGCCTAAAGGGAACAGCTTAATACAGGAGGAGAATGACACTACACAGAATATTTGGTATCAGTATTAAAGCCTATCTTTTCCAAATTTCCGTCCACCAGGACCATTTGATATTTGCTAAAAGAAAAAAAATCAGCTTAAAACTTCTTGCAACCTTTATTTCAAGGTGGTGCATTTACTGAGAAAAAAATAAAATACTCCCAACATGGAAAGCTCTTCAGGAAACAATGAAGCTTCACAAAAACATTTCTTTACGAATATAAAACAAAATGTCAACTTTATATTAAATTGCTTTTATCGGAACTCAACTATTCTGTATCTGGTTGTTTGGAAAAGATTAAGATAATTCCTCTAAAACCAAAAAATTATACATAATGCTAGTTGTTTGCAATGTTGCACAGAGGGCAAAAGGACCCATATTAAATGGATTTTTTATGTACGTATTTTAGTAAACAGAGTTGCAATTGCTCAAAATTACACTGATTTATTCCATATTGATTTAGCACTATCTGGAGATCATAATGGCATTAGATGTAATATAAAATCCACACTTTAGAGACTTCAGTATCGGAAATCTACATTATTTGGTCAAAGGGAGGTGTTCATCAAGGCAAACAGACCTTCTGTGACTGGTTGGAGTTTTGATGACCGCTCTGAATCTGGAGAATGTAATGGCTCTGGCTCCTTCAGACTTTCCAAATGCATAAAAGGATCATAATCAGAAGATGCCAAATCAGATAGGCTCACAGGAAAATATTTGGGGTTGCTAAAGCACTGAGATCCATAAACGCACCCATGAAGGACCTAAGAATAAAAATGAAGTTTAACATAAAAGTATCAAGAAAGCAAACAAACAAAAGAAATAAAAATAAACACAGTAGTTAGTTAGTTAATTAGTTGGTTTTTAAATGCTCCAAATTTCTGTTTTACATTAGATGTAATTTAAAATACACACTTTAGACAGACATTTCACTATTGTGATATGTACTATAGGTACTGACAATTATTCTACCCCAATTGCATGTGTTTAGATTTTCAAAATGCTCTTCATAAACAGAGATATGAACCCCACATGCAGCCAGTTCTCTCCTCCCTTTGTGCAAGTAAGTGAACAAGCCAGGAAGTTAACTACCATCTCCCATTAAATCCAAAGTGGGATACTATATTCAACAGCTTCTAAACAAACAAGGATATGAAGTCAACGATAAACCATGGTTTGTTAGGAAGCCATTAACCATAGTTTCCCAGTTCAGATTATGAAGAGAGGAACAAGGCTGCCATATGCAGTTACATAAGGCATGGTCATCAGATTATGACCACTGAGGGAACTTTTACTGGTTATCTGAAGTGCTATTTTTCATATTCTATGCCCTTCACGGCTTAGGAGCTTGGTACTTAGAAAGATTGTCTTTTTCTGTGACAGCCTTCTGAAGCTGCATATCTGTTTTGTATTGTTAATCTGTTTTGCTTGTTTCTTCCAACCCTTTTAGTCTTCTCACCTTGTTAGTAAAAACTTTAAAGATTAAATAAAAAATAACACACCCGCACCATAAATCAAAGCAGGGGAAGTGGGGGGAGCAACAGCAGGTACCTTATATATGCAATTGAGAACAGATTTTTCCATTTTATCATTTTCAGATCCTGAAGTGTGAACAGGTTGCAACAGTGTCTTTAAAGGCAATGCCATTATCCAGTCCAACAGACAGAGAAGTAGAGAGACCACCAGCTGCAACAGAAGGATTTCTAAATTACAGCTAACCATGAAGAGGAATCTGCTTACTCTCTGTTTTTGTCCTTCCTTTCTTAATTTAGTCTCAGCATTAATCTAGCTCAATAGTAGCACAGTACTTTGTATATTACGTCCAACTGTTTTGTGTGTGTGTGTGTGTGTGTGTGTGTGTGTGGAAACATATATGCCAAATGTACATGGCATGAACGCACTAAAACGTCATCTATTTGAGTGTCATTAGGAGAGTTCAGCACTACACTTTTAACTTTGAATGGAATACACCTATTGCTAACAGCAGCAGAGTGATTAAAGACTACCTAATACTTTGCTACACAAAGGAGAAAAACAGATACATTATGTGGCAGTCTGTACAGTGGTACCTCGGGTTAAGTACTTAATTTGTTCTGGAGGTCCGTTCTTAACCTGAAACTGTTCTTAACCTGAAGCACCACTTTATCTAATGGGGCCTCCCGCTGCGGCCGCTGTGCGATTTCTGTTCTCATCCTGAAGCAAAGCTCTTAACCCGAGGTACTATTTCTGGGTTAGCGGAGTCTGTAATGTGAAGCGTGTGTAACCTGAAGCATATGTAACCCTGTAACCACTGTATATGTTTTGTAACCACTGTATATGTTTTGAACACTCAAAAAAAGGTTATAGTTTCTTGCAGGAACCAGTCACCTCATTGAGTCTTTATAACTATTGGATGGTATCCACACTATACATGAGCAGAAAACTCCAGCAATAGGCCATCCCACTCCAGTCTCTCACCTGCAGCCCTTGAAAACCCTGGATACAATCCACTTTCTATTACAAAGAAAACAAATGGCTGGGACCAGTGATATACTTAAGAAAGATGAGATAATTCATACCCTCTTGTCCTGTTCGTAAGAAGAAGCTTCTGTACTGGGCAAGAGATGAGTGATGGTTGCTATCAGGATCTATGGGAAATAAATAAATATTTGCTGTACCATTTCTACCATTTTTAGACTTTAAATAAACCCTTTGATCCACTGGCAGACATACTTTGAAAAACAGTTTTTGCTAGTTTTTTTTTCCAGTCTTTGTATTTTAAAACTTTTTCTTAGGTTTTCAAGAATACATACATAAGCAGAAGTTATGTCCTGAATAAAATAAGCTGATACAATTGCATCACACTGTTATACTTCCCTCTGCAAACATACCCAGAACCACTATAATAAACAGACAAACAAACAAATTGAAGCAGAACTAACCCCCTCCCCATCCCCTGCAACTAACACACACTTTGGTTCCAAGTGCCATGAGAATGTCTCATTACCCTTCAGCAGGTAAGTGTAGCAAAGAAATAACAATTTACATGCAATGCATAATACATACCAAAACATATTAAATCTACCAAAATAACTGTTTACTTCAAGATGTTTAAACCCTCCTATGAAGTCATTTGCCTTTTGATCACTGTATTGGGTCACTATATTTAAATATATTTCCACAATAAGAACATAAGAATGTGAGAACCCTGATGGTTCAAACTAAAAGCCTACTGATACAGTCCAGTTATCTGTTTCCTACATTGGCCAACCAGCTGGTCTGCAGAAACATATAGCCTTGACCAAAGTGGAGGTAGAACACACCTGCCATGACTAGTAAACACTGATAAGTCTTAGCATTCCTGAATTTGTCTAACAGTTGGTGGCCATCAATATATCTTGTGGATGTGACTTCCACTATGCAAGGTGTAATTCCTTTGGCTATCCTGAATCCCCCAGATGACCCTGGAATCCAGTATCATGATGAGAGAGAGAAAGTTTCACCTTCATTATACTACCTATAATTTTATACATTGGTCTATTCCCACTTTTCATTTTAGTTTACTGGGGTATAGAAAATTGTGTAGGGATTTATGATGGCTGTCAATGCAATCAGTTGTTTTGGATCATCCTTGCAAGTAAATTAATCAATGCAAATGGTTATTTTTCAGCTGTTATAATTTCTTATTATTAGTACAGACAAGGCAGCAGGGTTTGTTCCAATTCAGAGTGTTCCCACTCCACCATCACTTAGCAAGTCATTTGTTAAGCTTTTTGAACTCTTAGGCTGCAGTTGTGAAGCTGCTTAAGAGCCTGAGTAATTCCAGAATCGAAGCCTTTAATAGTTGCTGCTATCAGTACTGGCAGAATTGATCTTTAACCACATTTGCTCAGAAGTCAGTTCCCTTGATTTCAGCATGCACTTAGAATTGGTGTTTGCTTTATTTTATCGCCTTCAACTGCTTGTAGCAAAATCCGTTGCACTTCACTGAAATATATTGAAAGATTTCTTTCTCATGCACATTATTGTGCCCAAACATATTTATCTGTTTTTATTTTTCAAAAAAACATTTGCATTCTGTTATGGCACCTGCTTCATATTTCTCTTTTGGGTGAGATTTAAAATGTGAGGGCCATTAGAGTAGGTGGCTGTAGCAGTGTGTTTCATTTTACTTATTTATAAAATTTATACACCGCTTGATTGTAAAAAACAAACAAACCTCAAAGCACATTACAAAAAGATAAAACAATAAAATCAAACAGCTGCTCCTCCCCAATCAAGTAAGTAAATAAAAATGCTTAACTAAAAGTAGAAATTGTAGAAAGATTTTGGCAGATTTTTTCTGCACACTTTGGGGCAAAAGAGAGTAATTTAAAACAACTGTTGTTGAGACATTTCATTCCAAATCTGCTAGACTAGAGCCAGACAGAGGATGATGACAGGTGGGTGTCCTGCCTACTCCCAACATAAATCCTGGCTACACCCACATTGGCAGGCTGCATAGTAGCTGAACCTGCTATTCTCAGTGTGCACCAACAGTTATGTTAACACAAACTATTCTGTACCCCATCAAATTGATCAGGGTTTAAATATGATAATGTTAAGTAGGGCACAGACATTGGATTGAGGCCATATTGCTTAGCATCTATTTAGGTTTTCCTGGAAGGAGCTCTGTGTTATTAGTATTCAAAGCGGCAATGAGGATACAGGAAGTGTTGATGAATATACAGAAAGAGTGATTTAAGGAAGCCAAAGAGCCAAACAAAACTGCTTATGAGAAGGGAAAATGAACACAAATATACCATTTAGGTGTTCACATGTTCATTCCCAAAGCTTCGGTGCTGATTGGAACAACATTTACAAGATGAAAACATAGTGTGCGCTTATTAGAAAGCTTGCAAAATAGTGACCATCAATGGGGTATGTTCATCCCCGACCTGGCCACAGTGATCCATGCGACGGTCATCTCCAGGCTTGACTACTGTAATTCGCTCTATGCGGGGCTGCCCTTGAAGCTGTCCCAGAAACTCCAGCGGGTACAGAATGCTGCAGCGAGGCTCCTCACGGGGTCTCTGCCATGGGAGCATATTCACCCAGTGCTTTTCAAGCTGCACTGGCTCCCGGTGGAGTACAGGGTCAGATTTAAGGTGCTGCTTTTGAGCTTTAAAGCCCTTCACGGCCTAGGACCCTCGTACCTACGGGACCGCCTCTCCCGGTATGCCCCACGGAGAGCCTCAAGGTCCATAAATAGCAACACCCTAGTGGTCCAGGGCCCTAAGGAAGTTAGATTAGCTTCAACCAGAGCCAGGGCCTTTTCAACTCTGGCTCCGGCCTGGTGGAACGCTCTGCCTCATGAGACCAGGGCCCTACAGGATCTGATTTCTTTCCACAGGGCCTGTAAGACAGAGTTGTTCCGCCTGGCCTTTGGCTTGAAGCCAGTTTGATTCCCTCCCTCCCTCTCTTTCTTTTTTCTTTTCCTTCTCCTCCTGTGATGAGGCATTTTAATGAGGCATTTTAATATTTTAATGTTTCAATATTTTAATGTTGTATTTTAATTTTGTTTTAAGTTGTAATCATTCAACTTGTTTTTATTATTACAGTGGTGCCCCGCAAGACGAATGCCTCGCTAAATGAAAAACCCGCAAGACGAAAGGGTTTTCCGATTTTTTAGCGGCTTCACAAGACGAATTTCCCTATGGGCTTGCTTCGCAAGACGAAAGCCCATACGGAAATCTCCGGAGATAGCGGGGAAGCGCAGCGCGCCTTCTCCTCTGTTCCCGGACCTGTCCTAAGGCTTGCGGTGGGAGGTCCGGGAACAGAGGACAAGGCGCGAAGGGCTTCTCCTCTGTTCCCGGGGCTTGCGGTGGAAGGAGGGTTTTTCCTCCCCACCGCCAACATTCAGAACAGCATTCTGAATGTTGGCGGTGGGGAGGAAAGCCCTCCTCCCACCCCAAGCCTTCAGGACAGGTCCGGGAACAGAGGGGAAGGTGCGCAGCGCTTCTCCTCTGTTCCCGGGGCTTGCGGTGGGAGGAGGGTTTTTCCTCCCCACCGCCAACATTCAGAACAGCATTCTGAATGTTGGCGGTGGGGAGGAAAGCCCTCCTCCCACCGCAAGCCTTCAGGACAGGTCCAGGAACAGGACCTCTTCTGAAGGCTGGCGGGGGGCAAAAGTCTTTGTCCCCCCTGCCTGCCTTCCCGGGGGCTTTTAAATCGCCCCAGGACAGCGGAGAATTCATCCGCTGTCCCGGGGCGATTTTAATATGCTGGCGGGCGGCAGCGCTGCCGCCCGCCAGCATTTTAAGATCGCCCCGGACAGCGGAGAAGTCTCCGCTGTCCCGGGGGCTTTTAAAATGCTGGGGGACAGCAGCGAAGCCTTCGCTGCCGCCTGCCAGCATTTTAAGATCGCCCCGGGACAGCGGAGAAGTCTCCGCTGTCCCGGGAAGGCAGGCGGGGGGAAGCAAAGACTTTCGCCCCCCCGCCAGCCTTCAGAAGAGGTCGGGGGACAGACTGTCCCCGGACCTGGTCTGAAGGCGGTTTCCATAGGAACGCATTGATTGATTTTCAATGCATTCCTATGGGAAACCGTGCTTCGCAAGACGAAAAACTCACAAGACGAAAAGACTTGCGGAACGAATTAATTTCGTCTTGCGAGGCACCACTGTATTTGCTAGCCGCCCTGAGCCCGGCCTTGGCTGGGGAGGGCGGGTACAAATAAAAAATTATCATCATCATCATCATCATCCCTGGATACAGAATCTAAGAAAAGGCCAGGAGGGATGCATTGTAAGATTTATTCTACATGCTAAAGAGGGCACAAACTTCAGAGTAACTGTGGGCAGAAATAGGAGGTCTAAAACACAATTTAGTGCTGTGGATGCCCTGCCCACCAGCTAAAACACTGAGGATGATATTGAGAAAGAAATCAGGAAGACAGCCAAAAAAGAAGATGTAAATCAGGGGCAATTCAAACTACCTCTAGCTACTTAAATGGAGGAACTAAAGAGCTTACCAGCATGTAGGGATTCAGAGTGCTTTTGATCCTGGCCACTGTTAGGGCACCTTCCCCCCTCTTTTTAATCTCCTATTGCAATAACCGACCAGAATGAAAGCATCTAAAGTAAACAGATGTACCCTTGCATCTCAATGATTTAAATTGGCCCACACAAATTAATGAAGTATAAGGTTGTGCAATTATAATGCTATAATATATGCTTCTCTTCTATATTACAATGTCATAAATGATGTAGCAAAGCCATTTAAAGAAACGTCAGTAAACTTAAAGGTAAAGGTAAAGGGACCCCTGACCGTTAGGTCCAGTCATGGACAACTCTGGGGGTGCGGCGTTCATCTTGCTTTATTGGCCGAGGGAGCCGGCGTACAGCTTCCGGGTCATGTGGCCAGCATGACAAAGTCGCTTCTGGCAAACCAGAGCAGCGCACAGAAACACCATTCACCTTCCCGACGGAGCGTTACCTATTTATCTACTTGCACTTTGACGTGCTTTCGAACTGCTAGGTTGGCAGGAGCAGGGACCGAGCAACGGGAGCTCACCCCGTCGCGGGGATTCGAACCACCGACTTTCTGATCAGCAAGCGCTAGGCTCAGTGGTTTAGACTACAGCGCCACCTGTGTCATTAAACTTAAAACATGGTATATAAGCTGCAACCCTAACCCCATTTACCTGGGAGTAAGCCCCACTGAATTTAATAGAACTTACTCCTGAGTAGACATGTGCTGTAAGGCACTGAGCTACTCAAATTACAGTTGTGGGGAGGGGGAAGTCTGAGGAGACACAGGACCTCCTTCAAAGACTTTGTCTGTAGACGAAGGCAGATCTGTGCACTGGGTTGTTGTTGTTTTTGCAAAATTTCATGTACTTTTTGTTATACTTGGTGTCCAAACTTTTTTCAAAGAGGGCTAGATTTGATGAAGTGAAGGGCCTTGAGGGCAGACCAAAGGGTCAACCAAACTTGTTTAGGGTTGAAGTGCAATGCGCTCTACGTAGGGCTACCTTTGAAGGTGACCCGGGAACTACAACTAATCCAGAATGCGGCAGCTAGACTGGTGACTGGGGGCAGCCGCCGAGACCACATAACACCGGTCTTGAAAGACCTACATTGGCTCCCAGTACATTTCCAAGCAGAATTCAAAGTGTTGGTGTTGACCTTTAAAGCCCTAAGCGGCCTTGGCCCAGTATACCTGAAGGAGCGTCTCCACCCCCATCATTCTGCCCGGACACTGAGGTCCAGCACTGAGGGCGTTCTGGCGGTTCCCTCATTGCAAGAAGCAAAGCTACTGGGAACCAGGCAGAGGGCCTTCTCGGTAGGGGCGCCCGCCCTGTGGAACGCCCTCCCATCAGATGTCAAAGCGATAAACAACTACCTGACATTCAGAAGATATCTTAAGGCAGCCCTGTTCAGGGAAGTTTTTAATGCGTGACATTTTAATGTATTTTTGGTCTCTGTGGAAGCTGCCCAGAGTGGCTGGGGAAACCCAACCAGATGGGCGGGGTACAAACAATAATTTGTTGTTGTTGTTGTCGTCGTCGAGGTTTTTTTGTTTTTTTAGGATTTTACCCCAGGAAATAAGCTGCCACAGGAGCCAGACTGAACCGACCAGGAAGCTGGATTAGGTCCCCGAAACGGACTTTGGACATGCCTGCTATAGGAGATCTGGATAGAAAGGATCTGCTGCTTCTTGTCTAATACTTCAAGATTATGGAATTGTCTTTAGAAAGAGGACACAATGTGCTACTGGTTATCCTGAAGCAACATTGCACCCTAGAGCAGAATTACATGTCGCATATAGTTCTGTGCCCTCTCTTCTCAGGTGGTTTCCACCAACTGGTATTCTGAAGCACACTGGCACCGTCTGTGGAGGTAGATTACATTTCAATAATATATATAATAAAGTTAAATATTTTTACATTTCCTTCCTTTAGCTTTTTTTCCACATTTACCAACACCTACACTCCAAATGAAGAATTATAAACAAAACACCCCTCATTTGGGTGTTTTCGGACAACTGAAAATCTGTATGGCAAAAAAACTCTGACTTTGACCATTTGAAAATATTTTGCTTCATATTTCTAAAGTGAGGATTATAAAGCTAAAGTTCCATTTTCCCCCTCATGTTTATACTTACCTGAATAATTTTTAATGGTGAATCTGCTTGGTACATTTGTAGCCTCTGTACATAATGAATCAACATATTAAGCATATTGCAAGCAACATGCGCAACCGTTTTATTTGGAAACTGTAGAAAAACAGAAAAAGTTATAAATGCATGGATTTCAGTATTAGCGCACACCATGTGATGGACTAGCATCTCATGACTGTTACACATTTGGAGGAGAATTACACACACTCAAAGCAAATTTTTAAAAACCCAGTCTTTTGTCATGGAAGTAGCACAGCTTTAAATCAGAAACAGACTACTTTACTTGGATCTAAAACCTAAATAAAGAAACATCCAAATACAGTCAACAATTGTGGATTGCAAACAACCAGCAAAAGGTCTGAGGTTTGTGCTGAAAAACAACAGATTTATTTGGATGAACATTTTGTATTTGCATGCGTTGTGCCAAGATTAGTATTTCCTTTTAAAAAAACCCACCATGTTATGTGGCCGAATTTGATGCAAATCAGACTCTAAAAATATGTAAAATATGATATAAAATAAAAAATTAACAAGTGTTGTCACAATATTTTGTTCTTTTAATTGTGTAAATATGCAATATAATGGAAAACACAGGAGCTCTAGGGCATGGTACGCAAAGTGTATTGTGAATGCATATGACCACAGGACCACTTTTTCATGTCTTTGCCTTCAAGCCCCATGTTTGGTGAAAGATTCCTGCATTGCAGGGCGTTAGACTAGATGATTCTTGTTGTCCCTTCCAGTTCTATGGTTCTATGATTCTATGAACTTACGCTTGGGCTTGTGTAGACATTAATGGCCTCACTCACATGTCATATGAAACCAGAGTTTGTGCACTGCCTCCTTCTTTTTCCTACTCCTGCACAGCAGGGAGCAGTTCAGAAGCTGTTGCTTCTGCTTAACCATAATTTGTCCTATCAACTAGACTGAAAAAGTATGGTTAACATAAACTATGGCTAGCTGAAACAATTATAGTTAATGTTAATCATGGTTCTGGGCCTAGATGACATGGCTAGCTATGATTAACCAAACTAAACCCCTTCCAGCTGTGTGAAAGAAGGGGAAGCTCACTACAGATAGTTCCTGCTCACTTATGTTGCACTAAACTATGGTCACATGTGGTGTGAAAACACTGCCATGGAATGAAATGGCCTTAAGTTTCCCCCCCATGATTCTGCTGAATTTGTGAAATAGCTAAGGCAGAGGTACACTCAGGATTTTTTTTTTATCTATAGCTTTTGTATTGTGAACATTTCACGTTGGAGATGGCAGCAGAGGGTGATGATTAAATACTGTGGAAACTTGCTGTAAAAAAAGCCATGCAACTTCCACCCCTTTCTGAGTTGTAAGACCATAACTGGCATTGTAAGTGCCATGCTGAAGCACTTGCCTTAACGACAAAGCCTCTTATGATCTGCCAGGGGATGCTGAGGAAGTGGTAAAGCAGAATGCAGCAGGCAGAATACACATTGTCTGCTGTCTGCCTGAGGGCTTGGGTGGCTTCCAACTTATTATGATGAACATCAAAGAAAAATTCAGACGCTCCAACAAATCAAATGCAGATAGCTGGAGGTGTTCTTTGAAAACAGGCTTTACAAAAAAGCCAGACCCTGTACATGATAGACAATAGGTGAAGTAGTCGGAGATGTTCTATTGTCGGATTTATACGTAAGTACCACAAATATGGACCTTGGAAGCAGCCTTACATACTCAAATTGTCAGCAATTACATGCCACCAATTTGTGGGAAGGTTTTTCATTCTGTGGGAAGCTCAAACTGCGTGCAAGAGGCAAATGTGTTTTCCGGTAACAAACAGCAGCAACGTTTACTATGTTACTTATATGCTCTGAATTTAATAGCTATTCCTTTGCACAAAAATAGTCAGGAAGTATTCAAGGCAAATATTATCAGGTTAAGCAGTAATTTTATTTTATGGAAATGATTCTTATTCAGGAAAAAATAGGGGGCAGATCTGAAGTACCCAAGAACTGCCTCAAACAGGGTTTCTCAAGCTTTCTAAACCTAAGTCCAATGGAGATGGTGGAAAACTACAGAGGCCCATCTGTCACAAAATGGTGGCAGATGCAAGTAGTATAGCATAATTAGCTGGCAATTACTGATGTGACTTTCTACTGATACTTTTTGGTAATTGCTAAATTATTTGCCACAAGTGTTTTCCCTGTGGCAAGAAGTTCCATAGCTTAGCATTCCTCGAGCCAAGTACTGTACAGACCTTTGCTCTGGAGGTATTGTGACTCAGCCTCCCAGTTTTAGACAGAAGCTGCTGATCCAGAGGATTTAAATGGGGAAGGCTTTTCCCTTCAAATGCCCCTTGAAGTATTTTTACCCATCTCCTGTAATTTCTCCCTATTCTCTTCTCACTGTACCTTATTTCCCCACACCATGTGAGTTTCTTTCATCCCTTTTCCCTGGCCCTTTTACATTCACTTATTCCTCCTATAACAGCCTCCCTCTTTTCTTTACTTTCCTTCTATTTCCAGTTAAATTAACTATTAACCTTTTATCTCACTTTCTAATTTCCCTCCACACTTCCTTTGACTTTCTTCCCTTCTCCCCACTAAATATTTCTTCTCTCCTGGCCATCATTACCCAGCAGGAAAGAGCTGCTGGGGCTGCCGTTGGTACAGTCGAAGGCAATGACATGTCTAAGGGACAGGCAGGCAAGTGAGGAGGCACTGGGCAAGCTGTGGCATTAAGGCCCAGGACTCTCTGGTGGATCCTAGATCACTGTCTGAGAAAAAGTGGTCTAAAAGAGTAAGAAGCAGTGTGATCAAGTAAGTAAGACCGGGGCGGGGGGGGGGGGGGCTTACTGCATATTTAGTTCTTATATGTGTTCGCCCACAAAAAAATAATTTTCTAAATTATAGTCACAACTGAGGAATCATAATCTTCAAATCAGGCTGCTCATAAAAGCTTGGTTTGCACCACTGTGATGGGACTTGAATAGTTAAGCAAAACATTTGAAGAGCCAAAGTTTTGCCACTCCTGCCTTGGACAACATATAGGGCTGTGCTAAGTTATTGCTCTTGGAATACATTGCACTTGCACCGAAGCTGTGCATTTTTAATTTGCTGCAGGTGTGATGTCAAGTCGTCAAATATCTGGGGAGTTTTATTCAGGGAGGGGACATGCTTTGACCCTAATCTTAATTTACTGCAAATCTCCATGATGGAAGGTTTCTGAAAGTTCTGAATAACCTGCCTTTAACATCTAAATCAGAGAATCATTTAGCTAGAAAGCTTCAGCCCCCTGCTCAATGAAGGAAATCTAGCTAGAGCATCAAGCTATAGAATTGGAGCATCCCCAGCAGACGGCAATCCAACCATTGCTTGAAGACTCCCTAGGTAATTAGTCCCTATGTCTAACTGCTCTTTCTGTTAAAAGCTTCTCCTGATATCCAACTAAAATCTAGCTTTTGCGCCTGTATTTGTGACTCTTTGTATTATGAACCTATTCAGTGGGTTCAGCAGAGAGAAGTTAAAGAACTTACTTTCTTGATAATGGTGACTTTTTGTCAACGGTCCCTTTTAAAAAGCCTGATGTTAAAATACTATGCTCTGTTCTGTTATAAAGGAGTTCTTTTATTAGACACCAATTCAAGCTCCATGTTGGTCCACTGGAGTCAATCCATAGAGCCAGTATGCCTTTCTCTAGCCTAAACTTTCAACAGTGGTTCAGCTTCACCCGTTGCTTAAAAAAATGGTTTGAGCAATAGAGTTTTTTCTGTAGCATGGATGAGGTTTTGTAGTCACTTAGAACCCGAGCTATTTTGGAGCGGCACATAACACAGTCTCTAACTGCAGGGGTTGAGAAGAGCAATTAGGATCTTTGTACTAAGGCTTTCAAGGTGGTTGAGAGACAAAAGTTGTGACTTCACACTGTCTAGAGGAAATAAACACTGCCTATACTTTGATAGAGCCAGCTTGGTTGGAGTTCAGAAAGTGTTGCTGCATCTGTGTTATAAGCCTGCAATTTGCTTTTGTCCAGTTCAATAGTGTGCGTACTGCACTTGTCAATACAACTGACAAGAAACATAGTATCTGGTATCTATACTCAATTCATGTCTCTCTGCAAGAAAAATAGCCAACTCCAAGAGTCTTTGAATAATGTGTGATCTAGTTTCCAAATAAGAGCCTCAATGTGTGATTCTTCTGGGCACAAAACTGTATTTGTGAACTTTAAATCTCTGTTAAAAAGAAGAAGGAAAAATGACATCAATTATTTCCCCGTACTCTGAAGTACCTAAAAGAAGTGTGCTGTATTAAGGTATGACACTTTATATTTTAAGCATTCATATTTAAAATTACTTTAAATTAAACCATTGCTTTGTAACAGCTATGAGACCTGGAAAATTTGGATAAAAATTGGCACAGTTTTAGGTAAGCCCCCACCAAGCATATAAAAGTAATTGGGATGCTTGGGTTGAATACTATTGTTGGAAAGGGAATTGAAGAGGCTGATGTGGAATCTTACTTATATTCTAATCTTTGGCTGTAATTTTATGCACACTCACCTGAAAGTAAGCCCCACAGAACATGTTGGGAATTACTTCTGAGTAAACAAGTGTTACAACGTATGTAACCTGCATATGAATGTGATGTTAATATGATTTAACACACTTTCACATGGTTCAGCAGGGCTTACTGTCAAGTGAGCGTGCACAGGACTGTAACCTTAGTAGTTATGAACAGAAACAAACGCTGGCTGGTTTCTGTTGTGAGCCCTATGTGAGCCCTAGCGCTGCCTAGAGATCCTTCTAGGAAAATGAGAAAAGAAGGCCAGAAAAGCCACAGGGTGCACATGAAACACTGCACAGGGCCCTTTAAATCCTAATCGTTATATGCTTACTTTTAATGATGCACAGATCACGTTCAGAGCTTCCTTGATCTGAGGATGATGGGATTCATGCACCAGTTCCTCACATATCCATATGCCAAGGCTACAAAGAGCAACACATCTGCAAAACAATGTTAGATAGCAATGTAAGCACTGACTTTAGCCAAGCTAAAACTAATGTTAAGGGAGTAGAAAACTTGTGGTGTATTAAGAGTTTGTTGAGGTAGGACAACAGTGGAACCCTATGGTCATCTAATTAGATGTAAGCTCCACTGAGTTCAATTGAACTTATTCCCAGGTAAGCCCGTTTAGGATTGCAGCCTTAGAGAAGCCATCTCTTAATGTCTAAACTAATATATATGGTGCATGCCACTACTTTTTCATTGGTTTGTTTCATTAACCATAATCTACTACTACTTCCTTTTAAAATGAATTTAAAAGGATTTTAAGAATGCTTATCTATCTCCTTCTCAGATATATTCTCTGGATAACTCATAATGCAGTTGAGCAAAGGCAAATTTAAAAGAAAACCATGATTCAAATTAACACCAAAAGTCAACCCATATTGTGCTATTTAAATAATTTAGCTGAACACACAAATTGACCTATTTGCTCGAGGATCTGCGGTGATCCTTCTTTATTCATACCTTGCCGGTCCAGATGGCTCCTCTCTGGCAGAACTTAATACCGTTTTGATGATCAGTTCCTAAAGTAAGAATGTTCAAAGTCAGTCATCCAAAAACCCCTTAAATTTAAAATAAAGCTTTATTATGTGATAGGAAAAGTTCACAGAAATGGGAGAGTTACAAAACACTCTGCATTTGTCCATACTACCATACTATTTGTTCATACTATTTCCTCAGAGACAGTATCCAATGGAACAAGGAATCCAAAGTTGTTTCAGCCATACATCCCTGCTGATTCTCTTGAATCTTCCAGCTTTGGGTACCATACCATGCACAAACATCCACTCCCTTACAGTGAGGAGCTGCTACTAGCCGCCACTTTCTCAAAAAAACAAACCACCCCAAACACATTGCCACCCAAGTGCTCTGGTTAAGCAAATAGCAATGATGAATGATTTGAACACAAAAATATCTCCTAACAAGAAAGAAGAAAAATGACTGAAGCTGCTATCCTACACACACTTACTTGTTCCACTGACCACAACAGCTGCATTTAGACATAATAATAAACAATATTTATCAATACATGAATTGACATTGGGTATGTGCACTCCCCCCTCTTCTCCAAAACAACAGAAAGGAGATCAGAATCCTTTGCCGTTGTTTTTAACTAACCACAGAGCAAATTGTGTTTAAAAAGGTAAAGGTAAAGGTACCCCTGCCCGTACGGGCCAGTCTTGACAGACTCTGGGGTTGTGCGCCCATCTCACTTAAGAGGCCAGGGGCCAGCGCTGTCCGGAGACACTTCCGGGTCATGTGGCCAGCGTGACATCGCTGCTCTGGCGAGCCAGAGCCGCACACGGAAACGCCGTTTACCTTCCCGCTGGTAAGCGGTCCCTATTTATCTACTTGCACCTGGAGGTGCTTTCGAACTGCTAGGTTGGCAGGCGCTGGGACCGAGCAGCGGGAGCGCACCCCGCCGCAGGGATTCGAACCGCCGACCTTTCGATCGGCAAGTCCTAGGCTCTGAGGCTTTAACCCACAGCGCCACCTGCGTCCCAAATTGTGTTTAGTCTTAAGCAATTAACTGAAAGCAGCTCTGTCCTGCCCTTGGAAGACCAGTTTCAAAAATGGTGTGGAAGGTCCTCTCCTCACACTGCCTTCCCAAAGCCAACTGAGCGAGGCCCTGGGCTTTGGGAAGGAGGCACAAGGCTATGGCAGGGTCCTAGTGCCTCACTTACCCAGTTTTGGAAAGGCAGCATGAGGGCTTGCGTTGGACTTCTCTGCTCTACAGAGAGAATCTGCTCCCAGTATTTGGAACTCCTTATCAAGGGACATCTAGCTAGTCCCATATTTGATAACCTTTTCCAGGCAAAAATATTGTTTATTTAGACATGTCTTTTAGCCCATTAGCTAACATATATGTTGAAACTGGTTCTTTTTGTTGCTTTTACTGATGTATTTTACCTGCCTTGTTCTTATGTGGTTTTTTTTTAATCAGGCACTATTTTCACTGCATCTGTATTATTATTAACTGCCTTAACTATAGAAAGGTAGGATGCAAATTCAACAAGGAAACCGATCAATAATAATAATAATAAATAGGCATGCATAGGATTGTGCCAGGAGCTGCTCCTCAGCTGAAAACAGCTAAACAAGGGGAAATATATGCAGAGTACACAGCATTTCAAAACTTACCTTAACATCTGTAAACGGAGACACAACAATGTCAGGAGTGCTTGGGTGTAGAGCTGGGAGTTCACAATATAAATTGGGAAAGCAAACCAGAGAGCCTAAGAGAACTTGTGCTTCTACTCTTGGTGCCTGAGAAAAAGAGAAAGACACAAACAGATGATAAAGTTTAGTCTTCATCTTGAAATGAAACGTTTTAAGCACAGGTCTCTTTGGGGTATTGAAGTCATGAAGGGGCAACATGAGTGGGAAAAGGGCCACGTAGCCCTGGCAGGATTTTAAATTACACAAGGAGTCCCTACAACTAGAAGAGGCTTCCTGCTGCAGAACGTACACTGGGGTTGAGAAAGCTGGCCAGAGCCATGAGCCATTGGGATGGGGTAAAGCCCTGTTCTACTTTATTGCCCCTTCAATCACCCAAGGACCAGAATGATGATGAGCTGCTTACAGTGCTTCATTGGCTCATATGCTGGTGATATGTTTGACCTGCTAGGGATGCTTCAGAGTTATTTTTTTGAGAATGCAATTGCACTGGGGCTGCCTTCAGGTATTACAGCTTATTGTTATTTGTTAGCTATTCAGTTTGATAGTTACCTTATGCATAGCAGTTTCTAGGTAACTTAGAACCAAGTTAAAAGCATGCACAACATAATAGCACCATTTTCTTACATTCGTTCTTTATGCTTGCCTTTCACAGACCTTCCCTCTTTTATTATTATTATTTATTCAATTTATACATCGTCCTATACCTGGAGGTCTCAGGGCGGTTTTTGCTGTTTGATATTGTACACAATATCCTAGTAACACACACACACACACACACACACACACACACGTGTGTGTGTGTTATATAACTCATAGCTATATATAAAAATAAGCTGTATATAAATGGACTGCTGGACTCACCCAAATGGTGCTTTTAGCCAGTGGCCATCCATTAGGTAGGATCTAGCACCATCTCATGGCTAAAGGTGAGTGGGATAGCAAGAGTGGAAAAAAGACTCACAGACCCCAGGAAGTGAAGTGGCGGGTGGGGAGACAAGCAAGAAAATAAATAGAGCTCCATCCCTCTTTTTAATTATAGAAAAGGAAGGCTAAATACAGACATCCCCCCACATGTGTTCTACTCATGTGCAAGTATGTATATGCATAGTGCCGGGAAATAAATTTAAAACAGAATGCCAGGAAATGGCAGGAGAGAGCCCAAAGAGGAGGTCAATGAGGAAGGAGGAAGTCCCAAAGAGATTGAAGGCAGAGTGGGGATTTGTTTAGGCTGTCAGGCCTCCCCACCTAACAGCTGACACGTAAGGTAGCACAGCAGCCGCCACAGCTGCTTTTCTGCATGGCCTCCAGCTGGCCCCAGAACTTCAACTCTAGTTGAAAAGAGAGTTGTGTGGAGAGACAAAAGGGGGGGGGGAAATAGGTATTTGGAGGCTTTGTAGAGGATGTTCCCCACTTTAGGCAATTTCACTTATGTGCATGGGGCCCCAGAATGTAACCCCCACATAAATGGTGGGGACGCCCGTCCTGGAGAACAAAAGGAAAAACACTCATATTGAACGCAGGAAAAAAATCCAAAAGGAGAGCTAAGACCACCAATCCATCTCAGGCAAAGGCAGGAAATGGACAGGAGCCAGAACTGGAAGGGGTTGGATATGCCTTGACTCTTAGTTGCACATTCTGTTTCTGGATACCAGGTGGTGCTAGATCCTACTTGACGGATGGACACCCACAGAAAATCTAATAGCAATTGCTGAATATAATTAACCTGGGCAACAGCTTAGGACCAGGCTATCTGAGAAAGCACTTCCTTCTGTACAAACCAGCCCAGTCATACAACAAAAGGAGGGCCTTCTCTGTGGTGGCCCTCCCACTGTGGAATGACCTCCGAGAGATATGTCAGGCACCTGTGGTGCAGGAGTTACATTGGTGGCAAAAACTTAGTTATTCACACCTGCGTTTCAAGGAACCAATCCTTAGTACCGACTTTAGTGAACTCTGGTATATATTTAATTGTTACTTTGTTGTACTGGTTTTATTTTGCAAACTGCCTTGCTATTTTTCACAACGAAATGTGGTCTGTAAATAATTTTAAACAGCAGCAATACTTTTTGTTAATGGAAACTCACATTGAGAAAAGAGGATGCCGCCACTCTACCAGCTGCGACAATGAAGTCCATGATCAGCATGGTAGCACCAGGTAAACCAAGTGAAAAAAACTGAGGAGAACAGTGCTTGATGATTGTATTGACGATATCCTTGGAGGAAAAGAGGCACAGAACTGTTTAACAGACAGATCGCTTGCAACTTCCATAATAGACACTCTGTTAAATAAAAAGACTAACGAAAGGACAAAATAAATAGTATGAAACCCTGTTTTGAGAATGTCAATGGCAGCATTTAGAGATTGTGATAATCGATGTTTTATTCTGATGGGAATAAGTCACAGCAAATATTGGGTTTCTGTGCCCCCACTTTCCCCTTTGGTTCAGTTGCAAGGAGATTAGAAGCTGTTAGCTTCTGTTTTGAATTAATCACAGTTTAGTGTGTTGTCTCCATTCAAAACTGTTTACACGGTATAGGTATGAAGGAGTTTATTTGAAACAAACCAGTGTTAAGATTTAGTCACAGGTTGCTGGGTTTCGATGAAACAACAAGCTGTGTTCAAAAAATGGAAGCAACAGCAAAAGCTTTCTTCAGGAGTAGGAAGGGTTTGTGTGCTACACAAGCCCAAGGCTTGTGTATCGTTCATATCCTTAACGATAAACCATGAGGAAATCATCATGATGTCCAAGTGCAGCTAGGGAGTCAAACTGAACCTGAATGAAACATAATTTCCCAGTGAACTAGAATAAAACTATTATCCAAATCTAGCCACATTTCTTCATAGGATTTGCAGTTATACTGGAACTTATCAAGATGTGAACATTCTCTGAAAATAATTTATTCACAAATTTGTTCAAGAAAAGTTGAATTACTGCTCTTGGTATCATTTTTTATTAAGCTGTACAGATCTCTTCAGTGCCAGGTGAAGTCCATTTTATTTCTCCAGGCTTTTCAAGTCTTAAAATTTCAATCTTAAATGTTTACTGCACTTGAGAACTTCTGTATTGCTGTTGTTCCCAGTGTTAGAAACTGAGATATGAAAGCTAGGAGCTAAACAGCACCTTAAACCTATGTTATGGGCACTTTTTAAATAACTAGAATACAAAGCTGGAAATGAATGAACTGCAGCTAAAATATTATGTTCATTTTTCAAATGGTTGAGTCTTTCCCCAGCCCACTTCCGTCATATTCTTAAGAGGGTCTCTTCTCCAGTCTTCAGAGAGTAGCTGGAAGTGGGGAGTCAGAAAAAGATCCTTCTTTTCCTTCCACTCTGCAGTTTTAATCTGAAATCTTACATGTAGAGCTCAGAAACTGCTCACGTTGATGAAATTCCCTGTCACAAAATGTGCCTAGGACATTGGGAGTTGTTGCCTTTAAATCAGGATTTATTCTGCTACTATTTTTATTGTGCTTTTTTAGTGTTAATTGCCTAGAGAACATTTGTATTAGGTGGCTTTCACAAATGTGAAAATGGGAATAAAACCTAAATTTGTCTTGAGGGTGCAAAACGATTAGTCAGAAATGCCTCCAAGTTAGAACTGACCATCAGAGAAAGAAGAAAATGAAAGACAGTAAAAAGCAGAACAAAATATTTAACAAATGGGAGTAGAGTTTCCTTCTAAAGTATCTGCTAACTCTAAGAGAAGATGAGTAAGATTACTGGAACCAATGTCTCCTTATTTGCCAACGACCCTTAGATTTCTGGGAAGGTATCTTATTCAGCAGTATGACAGATTCTTGGCAATTATACCCAAAAGGCATAGCTTTACCAGAACTATTATAAATTGGTAATTAGACTGTTTTGCAAGGAGTTGAAACTGTTGAGTATGAGACAAAATCTTGCAGTGTATTGCATGAATTGTCACTTAAGTTATGGTAAGACAGCCTATATTCAGACTTGAAGAACAAAGACTCTGGGCTAGTTCTCATGAACAGCATATGAGGTGGCAATCCTGTGTATAGGCTCTATTACTTTAGACTGTAGGTGTGACTCTTATGATTGGCTTTTAATTATTTCTGGAGGAGCATTCAATCACAAAGAAAATGAGATGTCAATTAAAAAAGAAATTTAGAACACTTCTCCCTGATAGCTCGTTGGCTTGTTTGTTTTTTGAGTGAGGGGTATGGACCCATCTACAATCCAAAAGAGTGCAGCTCAAACACAGATCTACCATGTCATCTTTTGTTTGCAAGAGCTAAGCCTCTGTCTCTAAGAAGCAATCGTTTTTAAAAATATTATTCAAAAAATCCTATGCTTTTCTTGGAAGCTTATCAATGAAGAGATCAGAAGTGGCAGGCAAGGGTCCTGAAACGCAGCTTGTTCAACACTAGTGATCTTTCCCTGAAACATGTAGCTACAAGAATTAGTTGGGTGCATTCCATTCTAAGTTTACTCAAGAAAGGCCCAGCCAGTAGCCTGATACTATGTACCCTATAACACTCCCCAGCTTCTTGTACAACATACAGTTTTCTTGCCAGTGGCAAGAAGCATGTAGAAATGGTTCCCCAATATCAGAAAGTTTGAAAACCACTTCTTTAAAACATAATTTACAATGAATAAAAACTCCAAGTGAGGATTACGTTTGCAAATTCTCAAAGGCATACTCTGCAACACGTTTTTAATTTTCTGGGTTCACGATTGCTCAGAAATGTGCTTCAGAATAAAGTTTAAATTATTGAGGCTCCTTACCTGATCAACGTGAAGTAGTCCACAGTGCATTATATTGTAGAAATGAGTTAAAAAGTCCCTGTTTGGAGAAACGTCTTGTCTCCGCTTCATTGTATTACATATGAGTTTATAAGCATGTAACTTGCCTTGTTTGTACTTATCACTCAACATGGTTGCCTAATAGTAAAGAATGAAGCCACAATGTTAACACTTTGATACGTTACCCCATTTTCATTTTCATATTCACAGAATGGGCTACACTTTTCTTTACCTTGAATAGCCACGGAGTCAGAATTCGCAACGGAGGAATTAGAACTGGTGGAGAAGGTGATGTCATGTTATCAGCTGAAATGCCAAGATTGTCTCTAATCTGAAATTATTTAGAAATACAATGCAAACTTGTGTGAAGATGAATTTGCTGCTTCAATTCTACCTTAAAATACTTTTTTTAGGCTGAGTGGCTAAAAATATTCAGTTCTCCAAATACCTTAGCAAGATTTTGCCAGAGTTCACAAAGGTAATCAAAAACTTGAGCATGTATTTCAGGGTCCATAATGGAATTGACATCTCCTAAAATTCCTAGCATTCGTCTCCACATTACGGTAGCGACATCTGCATGCCATCCAGTGACTGTTCCTCCTGCCATCACACTGCAGCATTCAGATGGAAAATCACTAGTTTCTGTAACAGAAGGAAAAACAAACAAAACTTCAGGCCAGCTATTATTTGGAGGTGGATTAAGAAGTTAAGGAGGGAGATGATGCAAGGTCTGCAAGAACGTCCATTTGTGCAGTGGGGCTTTCCTCCTTCCTCATGACCCCCTGGCTCTAAGGGGGTCAGGAAAACCCCCAGAGAACCACATGTGGGGAAGAAGGAGGGATCATTCCGTCTGGCAAGCTGAAATGCTTGTGTTGACAGAATGACCACAACAGCAAGATGTTGAATTCCTCCCAAGAAAAACCCATTAATATGTTGCATCAAAATATATGCTAGCCAGGTGGAACAGAGCAGATATGGTCCCTCAATTCCCCACTGTGCCACATTTACCCAGTTTATTTAATGTATAAATAGTCCATGCTCCTGCTTTAATCAAGCAGATGAAATTTTTACTTTCTCCCAGGAGTTAAAAACATAATTAGTAAGACAAATTTAATGAACGGCAAACAGAAAACACAAGTACTGTTCTCTGAGACTACCCAATTCTTAAAATAGTGAGCACTGTATAGGAAATAAAATAAAAGCTATTCTTTAAGTTTTCTATGTAAGATATTGCCTAGGTCATCTGGTGTCTGTAAAACAGAGTGGTGGAGCTTCTCATCCAGCTGTAGATCTTTCTGTTCGTTGTGATCTGCACTCAGAGTGGCAGGTGATGGTGTCTGCGATCGTGATCCAAGAGCAGACTGGATTGGTGATGCACTTTCAGAACCTACAAATGACATTTTAGCTATCAGAATAAAAAATGCATTTACTCAGCCTTCATTCTGATTTGCAAGTAGCATACAAAGCTCAACAGCGGCACAACAAGCACACATCTAAAAATATGTTATTAGTAGCACTTTGGACACTGCTTACTATATGCTGTTGAGGTCTCCAGCAGGCTGATTTCCTGCTCAACTTTGGGGAAATTTAAAAGCAGCTTGATGGTTTATAGGGGTAACAGATGAAGAGGGAAAAAAGGTTAGTATGGATGTAGTTTTGCCATGTGCAGACCTCTGGATCATGGCTACAAACTCTACTTGATATGAAAAGGTCTATTATTCCAGAAAACAATACTCTGGGATATTTTTTTAAAAAATCAATTTAACTGGCAAAATATACCCCACAAATTATATTATTCAGATCAACTTTATAGGCTATACTTTTCACCATTTCTAAGAGGAAGGCTGTAAAAATGAATGCGTTAATCTTTAAGTTGTTGGTACCCCAACTCGTCTTATTGCTGCCACAGAATAAAATGGCTAATCCTCTAGAAATGAGTTAAATATTCATAAATTGCACTCCTCTGCTTTGCAACAGAGGAATAACCCAGTCAGATGGACAGGATACAAATAATACACCATCATCATCATCATCATTATTATTATTATTATTATTACCTGTAATAGTTGCTGCTTCAGCAGATAGTGGTTGTTGATTGAGACTGCTGGTCTCAGAATCAATATGGAGTGTAGTTAGACTAGCAACTTCCTGTTCTTCAGCACTTTGCTGAGGTCCTGAACCTGCATCAGACTCTGCAGAAGTTGTTGTGCCACCTTCAGGGCCAAAGCTGAAATCTACAGAGAGAAATAGATACATATCTGAATGGCCTAACTAAAAGCATAGACCTGATCAATTTCAAAAACATAGGACTTTCCTACAAAGGGCATTCTTGCTACCTTTCATCTTGTGTTTAATGCAAGTGAGTTGTGCAATCATGTGCAGATTCCAACAAATCTAAGCAACATGATCCAGTGTTTTGGGATCTTATGACTAAACAAGGAGGCAGAAATTCTGGAGAAAAAGTTTCTCCTTCCTAGAAAATAATAATCTTCGACTTTGCAAAGGCTTTGGCAGCATGTATCACATACCCTCCTGAAAGGCTTGTATCTGTGTGCGCAAAAACAATATGATCAGGGTTTAGCCACCAACTGAGGGTGAACTGTTGTTGAAAAGGAATAAGCAGCTACTGGACAGGAATCTCAACCAGTGAATCAATTGATGCAAGCTATTACGGCCCTTTGTAGCTTTACTAGGTATATAGTCTAAAGTGCTAAATAGCTCTTGTTCTGCCTGTCCTAAAACAGGGAGATCTTCCCCACAACCACATCAAAGATCAAGTATGAAGGTCTGGAACTAAACTAAACACAATGAGCTCTTGTTGATGATGCACCAAAGTTGTTGTAGTGTGCAGGACATATTCATGACCCTGAGGAAACCATCACAGTGGAAAAGAAGTATTGCAAAGTTGAGAAGTTCCTTCCCCACCAGCGTGCATATAGGGCCAGGGTTCCTAGAAGGTTGTACTGTTGTCTGTTGTTTCTTTTACAGATCTAGGTCTACAAAAATAACTTCTCCCAAAGTTGTGTGCTCTTATAAAATGGATGATAAGCCAAACACATTCTTTGTGGACTTTGCTCCAGATCATTTACAGAACCTGTGCGCATTCACTCTTCTAAATTTCTCTGCATAAAGCTGTCTATTGCAAAAAATAATAATGTAGAGGAGGTATTATGATTTTAGAGGAAACTGGATGCGGGAATACTTGCTTTCAAATTTTTGGCTGTCATACTGGAAGGCGCTGAAGGAGTCCGAATGGCTGTCGGAACTGACAAGGTCACTGCTGCCTGCGCTCGCAGGAGACGTCCACTCAGAAGGCACACCTGGGTCATCTGCAGGGCGCATTTGGCTCTGCTTGTTCAGTATATCGGGAAGGTCTTTTGGAACTTCTAAGCTTCCTGGACTGCTCCCTCTTCTGGTCACATTCTAATTGAAGAAATATTACAATTGAAGAAATAGTTGGAGAAAACACTTTTGCAGCCAGAAAAGATTTTCATGTTTGCTATTTCAGAGACAAGGGCTGTACAAAACTAAATGATTCAGCTACTACTGATTTTTAAGTCCAGCTCCGTTTCCATCAGATAACATTTACTGCAGCCATTTTCATTTGAGGTCATCAAACTAACAAACATCACTAGTTATTAACATTTTTACAGTCATAATTAACTAGTGATCTTGTAAACTGCTTAGCATTACAATTGTATATTTCAGGACAAAAGAAAATTGCAAAAGCTTACCAGAGCACTACCACTGCGCAGTCTTTCAGCTATAAACTCATCCATGAGGTCAGGAATATTTGCATTACTACTGCCATTATCACTACCAAGAGGGTTCTGCTTTGGGCTCATATCCTCTCTATTGGCTAAAAGCAAATGAATGACTGTATATAGTAAAGAACAGTTTCAATAACAAAATATTTTTTTAAAGCACAGAAATAAACCGGTAAATACAAAAGAATGTCATGCAGTTAAAAATACCTTCTCCCATAAAATAAATTTAGTTTTAGGAATTAGTAAGTCTACCCTCACCCTTCAAAGCCCCCCACCCCTACCCATCACCACTGAGCAGGTGTTAGTCAATTTCCAGTGTGACCTTTAAAAGAGCAAGAAAGCTTACAGATAAGCACTACTTATAGTTGTTAATGCTTGCTTTAAGCACACATTCTTCATTCCTCCATATCACCAGATGCATAATTCCCCCCCAACTCTGCGGGTGTATGCTAATGAGAAACATATAAGTAGAATGTACCAATGAATTATGTTTCAATGCAGTACTGTAGACACAGAGTACACTTAAATAAATTAATGAACAATGAAAGATGACATGATTCAAAAATTAACAGAAGACTTAAAATGGTCAGTGGTTTATGATCAATATTGCACAGAATTACGCTGTTTTTAATTCTGTTACACTATTGTGTTATTTTACCTTGAAGGTTTTATTTTTCTTGTTTATCTTTTTTTTTTTGAGAAAGTGTTATCCCCTCAAAAGACTGCAAAGCAACCATACTGTTAATCTGAGGTATAACATGGTCTTGATATTAAAATCGTGAAGTATTAAATTTCAAAATTTCATTCTATATACTCCTAGAATCCAGACTGCACATTGCTTTTAAAGAGAAACTTTTACTAAATAGCATATTGAACAAATTAGCCGGAAAGAATCTACATTACTACCCAGTCTACTGTGATATGCTTACAAAGACTGCCCTCAGATGGCATTAACATCTCAATGCAGGATGCATTACAGAGCATTCTGTTAATCATGCCAGCATACAATGTAAAAAAAAAAAAGCGCAAAATAAACCTACCTCACTGCTGAAAGTTAATTTACTGTTCTTTTAAAAGTTACTGAACACATGAACTAAGATGGTGATATTAGAATGACAGCCAGCCTTGCCCATTTTGGTTAACACATAGAGGCTCACAGTTAGCTCAAGGAGAACTATCATGGCACCTTTATGCACTTCCATGACCCCAGGGGGGAGGGAAAGCAGTGATAGATGTCGCTTAGGAAGTCAGTGCATCCATTCCAATGAATGCACACAGAAAGCACTGAAGCATATTTTGAAATAGCTCAAATAAAAATGACAAAAATCCATACCAGATTGTTTTAAGAAGATAGTCCAACCAGGAAATTTTGAAACCTACTTCAAAATTTTCTTGTCTCATTTTCAGGAGGAGGAGGAAGAAAAATTAACTGAACCTACAATTGGCTGAACTGCAATAACTGATCACTGGGAAGATAAATAGGAGATATCAAAACCATTTTTCCCCTATTGGACAGCATACGAATGCCAAATATATATTGAAGACTGGCTTTCAAGGCTTGCCAGGAGAAGTATATGATAAAGACAGGATCCATTGGTAGGTCATTTACTATCTCTTCCTCTTCCCTACTCTTACAGTGTTCAGCAGCAAAGTGGTTCACTATTATTTTGTAAAAAGGATCATTAGTAATTTAACGTTTATCAAAGTAACTTATGCTGGAGGGGGGAAATTCAGCTGGCCATATGCGCATGCAAAACCAAACAGGAAAAGCACTGATCATCCCAAAGCCTTTTGATTTGCTTTATAAGAGCTTGCTTCAGGTGCATCAAGCCAAACTGGTGCTGCCTTTCTCCTATTGTGCTCCGCACACTGTTAGTGCTCACCTGCAGCTTTCTTTCCAAAATAGCCCATTACATGACTGTACAGATCCCTCAGTGGAGCCTCTGCTGGCACTCTGCTCTGCCTCTGTGGGGAAACATTTGCCTTCGGCTTCGAAAGAGCATGTACAACAGATTTATAAACACCACCCAGGGAGCCCTGCTGTTGTCCCGACTCCTGACTCGATGGCTTAGGTGGGCTACGGTTTGACATTTGATTTATTCCAATACTTTCCTTCTGCAACACGAATGCTGGAACATCTCCTGATTCTTTAATTTGCCTACTACAAGCAGAAGTTGTACTGGCTGGATCTAGAGGCCTATATATTCCGGGTTTGACCAGCACAGCCATTGTGGATGAGCTGGTGCTTGTGTTGCTGCTGCTGCTGCTGCTGCTGCTGTTGCTACTGCTCCCGCTACTGAAACCACTGAGTTTACGAAGTCTTGCTTTCCAGGGGGCCTCTTTGTTTTCTAGAGGATTATAAAACTGAACTGATTCAGTAGATGGCCTAAAAGTAACATGGACACTGTTTCGCTTTTTAGCTGCTATTTTCATTATTTTAGCCTTATGGGTTACCGTTTCAGATATGCTTCTCTTAGTTGGTGACAGTTTGCTCATGCCAGTAATGTGAAGCATTTCAGGGTTAACTAAGGCTTTATGTGGCATTTTCTTTGCATGCATAACACTTGTGTTGGTTATTTTTTCATTAAAGAGGGCACTTCTATGCTTTTCAGCTAGCACTGCTTCCACAGATACATCTACATCAGTGGCAATTTGTCTGAACAAATACCTCTTCGTTTCCTTTTCTCTAGGGCTACTTGACCTGGGATCAGGCAGATTTTGGATGGGCCTATCAATGTTTAAATGTTTAGCTTTATCAGCTTGGCTTCCTGTAGAACTGTCTACTTGTGTGGGTGCAATATTACTTATAAAGCCACTTTGGTTTTGCTCCAATTGCAGTTCTGCATCATCGGCACTTTCTGCAACAGTGGTACTACTTGCACATGTAACAGTCTGGTCTGTATGCTCTACTCCATCCAATGGCAATTTATCATTCCTACTTATTCCTGCATCAACTTCATGAGAAGAAGGCTCATGCTTATCTATCTCAATGCTACTGCAAAGTTCTTCGTTTTCCTTAAGATATTCTCTCAGAGAGGAAAGAAGATCATCTTCACCTTCAAGGTCAACATACTGGTTTTGTTCAAAGGCTGTATCTGCAAGTTCTACCGGGCCTACCAAATGACAGAGATGGTCATAAATACTATCCCCAACTTCCAGAGAGGACTCTCGGCTATTTGTATCAGTAACATGACTTTCAGTGGATCTACATATTGAAGAGGCCTCTGTGGAACTCTGTAAGCTTGGCGCATGATGGGATGAATCGTCAATGACAGGAACTGCACCTTTGACTCGCTCAACTGTGAATGGTTCCAGGATGTCGGATGTGCTGCTACTTCGTGGAAGTGTCTGCTCCTCGTTCAACGCATCAAAAACTTCACTGGGCGTTTCCTCACTCTGTGAAAAATGTCTGACGCGAGGTGGACGTGGGAGGATTTGAGCATCATCCATGTCTGTAGAAAAAGTATGTATTTAGGAAATCAAGTACATAAATCTAATATATACACTATTGTTTTGTTTGTTCACTATTGCAAGGTAGTGATACGCTTTAAAAAGAAGTCCTTAAGAACCATAAAATATTCTCCACCAAAAACTAAAATGTTGTTAAACACATATACATACACACACATGTGCACATACGTGCACACATATGCTATCTAGTACAGTGTGAGATATGAGTTAGACCATCAGAACAGTCTTAAAATATTAACATGCATGGAAACAGAGCAAGATCATGGGAGATATGGAAATGCTGTTAAAGCTAGGGCTGTGCCAATAAATTATGAAATACTAATTCATGGAATCAGAAATAATGACTTATAATATAGCCTGTTTGGGAAAATATGTAACCCAAGAACTGACAGTATTTCTAGCCACAAGTTGACTCAATATGTTGAGGGAGCTGTATCATCTTTAATTATTAAGTAAATATTTCTCTCTCTCTCTCACTCACTCACACACACACACCACACACACAACACACACACACAAACACAAAACACCTATAATGGGTGATCCCTCATTCAAGTGAAAGAAAGCAGATGGTTCCCTAACTCTGAAAGGCTAGCTACGAACAAATGAACACATCTTTCAGTCTCCAATTGGGATCTTCTGAAGCACCTCTTAAAAATTGGATACTAGTTTCTTATAAGAACCGGAAAAAGCTAATACGATGATCCAGAGGAAGTCTGACAATTACTGAACCCACAGCTGACTTATCTTTATTCTTAATGATCAAAATGGCCAAAAATGAATCCTAACGAAGGATCCATTGTTCCCTCAAGATGAGCTGAACTTGCACTAAGAATGGGGAGGGGGGGGAATAATACTTACAGGTAAGAGCCCACTTCACCTATTCCCTTGCTGTTTTAGAGTTCTGCTGAAAGCAGTATACCCTCTTAGGAGGTGAGGTGAGAGAAGAGAACAAAAGCTAGCTGTGTTAAAATTTACACACCTACAAAACACTTAAAACCCAAAGGAAATCTCTTTCATAATTTCCTGCAGAAGCCCCACTGATATAAGGTCTATACTCTAATGCACAACAAAGAAGTTCCTGGAAGCTCTTATAGCAACCCTTCAGATTTCCTTTTGAGTGGATCTGGGCTCCAGCTCCAGGGGGACACACTGCAAAATGAGTTCTAAATAGTCACAGAAGCACCTCTGCACCCTTTTAAACACTGAAGATGCAAACATTGAAGATGACATTAAATTTAAATATGAAGCTTGTGATGCTCTTATTAACCTATTTTATTTCAGCAATTCTTTGTAGAATACCATTCTCTTCTAATACATTTTTAAACGTTGTGTGCTGTTTTATTTCTATGTTTTGGTTGTTTTACTTTGGTTGTAAGGTTGACTGTTTCATGGAAAGGTAGAGAAAAGATACCAAACACACACACACACACACACACACACACACACACACGGCTAAAATAATCCGGTCTCACATATTTTTGCTGCAGAATCTAAGTGTAGAATTGTTCTACCACTATGCAATGTACACAGTTTAGTTGGGATGGGAAGGCTGTTCCCCGGAGAAAACAAGATTGCACCCAGAAATGTTAAACTTCATGTTGTTTCCTGTGCAGCCATTTGTTACTGTTCTGGGTACCCAAATACATGAAGTGCCACCAGCACAGTCTTCTTAGGAATGTCAGAATCTGCCTTATTCTGTTAGGCCACTGACCCATCTCAACGCCTCCCCAAAATTTATAAGCACAAGACTTCCACAATCCTGTTTAGGATTACTAAGGACTAAATATGATTATATGCAAGGATCCCAATGTTTTCTACACTTCTCCATTTCCAAGTTGTCAAAAAATCCTAAATAGCCAGCTCTATTTTTCTGCTTCGGGCTGACAAGTCATATTAACAGATTCTTAAGACAAAATAATAGTTTTGCCTCGAAAAACAGTAATCATAATACACAAAGCTGAGCTGATAACTTTTTAGAGACATTAGCTGTACTGATAAGTTTATATAGAAAATGACTTCCTAAGTAACAGATAACATAATCTTGTCATAGTCAACATATCCTGATATAAAACACAGATTGTTCCATTTTTTGAAACCTACAAAAGTAGCCTGTGGAATGAGGTGAGCAGGTCTTAAAATGTGGGATGAACTTGGTGGAGAAATCTAAGCATGACATTGTAAAATCATTAGTTTTACCAGCGTCCATGGCAACTACAATTCTTTGATAGCAATAGTCCAACTGATAAATGATTAGGACTAGATTATTAATTGATTAAGTTTAAAAACAGTTACATCAATGAAGGTGCCACTTTGAGGAACCTACAGAAGAAACACACAGATTTTCTGAACTGTTTAATAATTTACAACACTTTTTCTTTTAGCTCGAACTGGGAATGTTCCATATTATACAGTGGTACCTTGGGTTAAGTACTTAATTCGTTCCAGAGGTCCGTTCTTAACCTGAAGCACCACTTTAGCTAATGGGGCCTCCTGCTGCTGCCGTGCCGCCGGAGCACAATTTCTGTTCTCATCCTGAAGCAAAGTTAGCGGAGTCTGTAACCTGAAGCATATGTAACCTGAAGCGTATGTAACCCGAGGTACCACTGTAAGCAAATCATGAGAACTTTTTTTTAAAAAAAACCCAACAACAAGCTGTGTCAAGACTGTCTGAAAAATATACTCTCCTCATTTCAAATTAACATGCTTTTTTTTTCTTTAGTTGATGGCTATACTTAAAAGGAAGGCATTTGTAGTGTTGTTTTGAAAGGTGAACACAGACAGTCCGTCCCTTCAAAGGTCCTGTGCCTGTCTGGACATGTTGCTGGGGGCAGGGGAAGAAAGGGATGGGAGTCTAGGAAATGAATAAACAGAACTACAAGACGAAACTTTTTAAAAAAATTATTTCCTCTAGCTGTTATGGAGCCTCACTGATCCTAAGCTGCAGGTCTAAGGGAGAATGACTGGAGTGTGCTTGAAGACAACAAAGTTGCCTGGCTGGCCCCCTCAACAGGAGCACTTCACACAGCGACACTTTGCTGTCCATCTCACTTCTGTTTCCCACCCACCCTGTAAAATTTTATTAAGGTTTTTAAATAAGGTAAAGGTACCCCTGCCCGTACGGGCCAGTCTTGACAGACTCTGGGGTTGTGCGCCCATCTCACTTAAGAGGCCAGGGGCCAGCGCTGTCCGGAGACACTTCCGGGTCACGTGGACAGTGTGACATTGCTGCTCTGGCGAGCCAGAGCTGCACACGGAAACGCCGTTTACCTTCCCGCTAGTAAGCGGTCCCTATTTATCTACTTGCACCCGGGGGTGCTTTTGAACTGCTAGGTTGACAGGCGCTGGGACCGAGCAATGGGAGCGCACCCCGCCGCGGGAATCCGAACCGCCGACCTTTCGATCGGCAAGCCCTAGGCGCTGAGGCTTTTACCCACAGCGCCACCCGCGTCCTTTTAAATAATACCATACAATTAAAAACAAACTTATCTTAATAAAAGCAGAAACAAAATGAAAAGGTGGAGTCCTCTCTCACGGTTGGCTCTTAACCCTTGTCTCACAAAGGAAGTTTTAGACCAGGGGTCAGCAAACCTTTTCAGCAGGGGGCCGGTCCACTGTCCTTCAGACCTTGTGGGGGGCCAGACTATATTTTGAAAAGAAGAATGAATTCCTATGCCTCAGAAATAACCCAGAGATGCATTTTAAATAAAAGCACTCATTCTACTCATGTGAAAACACACTGATTCCTGGACCGTCCGTGGGCCAGATTTAGAAGGCGATTGGGCCAGATCCAGCCCCCGGGCCTTAGTTTGCCTACCCATGTTTTAGACCCTCCCAGCTCTTACCTGGGAGCATCCCTTTCTTCTCCCAGCCTCTCACCCTGGGATCTCTTTCCTTCCCTGCCTCTCACCCAGGGCCCTTCATCAACCATCCATCACCTTCATGTGTGCATAATCCCCCAAAAGACCCAGAGCCAAGGACACCAAGGAAAACAAAAGAAAGAATGAATAAGGCAGGAAAATGGAAGAGAGGAACAGAAGAGAAAAAGCAGGAAAGAAAACGCACACCCAGCTTCTGAAATAGCTACTACAAATATCGTCTCTGAACAAGCCTTTGAAACTGACTGGCATTATGAAACAACGAATCACAGTATACAATACATGATTCAGCATATTTGAAATGTGAACAAAAATACAATACATTTATAGCTTGGGATTCAATGGCACAGGAGATAAAATGTGGTTGCTTCAACAGAAAACCCACCATAGCCATGAAGCATTTCTTGAGGCTGTCTAGCACTGACACAGTACCTATGAACTGAGCTTAAAAATCATTATTATAATATGGTTCATTGGGGGGGCTTAAAAAATGTTGTTTTTCTAGAGATGGGTCAAGGGTTTTGTTAACAAAAGAACAGCTAGTTGTGTCTTTTAAAAGAAACATACACAGCAGTTAGCACTTAAGTGTTTATAATACAGTGGTACCTCGGGTTAAGTACCGTATTTTTCGCTCTATAACACGCACCCGACCATAACACGCACGTAGTTTTTAGAGGAGGAAAATCTGTAGGCATGCCACCTGTAGGCATTCCCTCCATAACACGCACAGACATTTCCCCTTACTTTCTAGGAGGAAAAAAGTGAGTGTTATGGTGCAAAAAATACGGTACTTAGTTCGTTCCAGAGGTCTGTTCTTAACCTGAAACTGTTCTTAACCGGAAGCACCACTTTAGCTAATGGGGCCTCCTGCTGCTGCTGCGCCGCCGGACCATGATTTCTGTTCTCATCCTGAAGCAAAGTTCTTAACCTGAAGCACTATTTCTGGGTTAGCGGAGTCTGTAACCTGAAGCGTATGTAACCCGAGGTACAACTGTACTGTTATAAGTAATAACATACTTTTTTTTGGGTCTACGGATGAGTTTTTAATGTGGTAATTACTAATGTAAACCCCTCTCTAGTAATTCTTATGCATTTACTGACATAGTCAGCAAGACATTGATTATAATAAACAATCAAAAGGAGAAGGCTATGATGCCGGTAAATTAAAATACAATGACCAAACAGCGATGATAGAAAATATCCTCAACCTCTCCATGCTGAAGACTTTCAAAGAGAAATCTTTTCTTCTTCCTTCTGCCCTGGCATTTGATGTAGAAAACCTAGTTCAACAATATATCTCAGATATTTGTGTCAAATCAACTTTTTAAAAATTCAGCTGCAAAGCAGAACATTGAATTACTTCTATAGGAATTGGCACAGCGCTAGCTTCTCACAGTTCCAGAATGAGCTGTAAATATAGCATACCACAAAACTCAAAATATCCACTCTCATCTCTTCCCCATTTCCTCCCCACCCCTAAATATTTTACTTTGAAAAATGTAGTGATTATGCAGTCTTTGAAAGCAGAAGGGTTAAAAAAGTGAAAAGGGGGTGCAGAAATTAGCAGAGGTGGCACTACCTGAAAGCTCATCAGAAAGGGGAGTGAGAACAATATCAGGCAAGAAGGGTTTGGAAGTATGGATCAGAACAGGAGCACTTTTAGCACTGCGTATATAGGCCGATGGCAGAGCACATTCACCAATGGATCGGCTTCTCATGGCTTTAAAAAAGGAAAAGAAAGAAGTGGGGAAGGAAAAAAAAGAAGAGTGACTATAATGAAAGGCTGTGTCACAGAAAAAGCAGCAACAGAGAAAACAAAGATAAAAAGGAAGAAAATTTAAATTAAAACATTTCAGCACAGCAGATATTGGCAGAGCTGTAAGGAAAAATAATAATCAGTGGGCACATAAAACATTTTGAGTTGATTTTTTAAAAATGCTAGACAGCAATAATGCCTATATTTTGACAACTACAATTACTGTGTATTCAAAGTAAAACACTAACAGGTGTGTATTCTCAGAAGCGCCACTGAGCTCAACAGAATTTCTTCCCAAGTTGAAAAATGTCAACAAGCTGAAGGCCATGGCATGAACACTAAAGAGTGTATACAATTGTGCACTGATAAAGCACATGTCTTGCACTTGCTCTGATCTAACTTTTCCTTTTTTTAAGTGAGCATCTTTTAGTCTGAAGAGCTTCAAATAATGAAAACAAACTAGGTTCCTTTCTGGTCATAGAAGCTTCATGAACAGGTCCAGACATTTAAAAAATATGTCCTCACTTGCACTCCATCCCTGTCAAAGGTATCTGTAAAGGGAATGTAACATGTGACTGATATACTTTGGATTCAGACTCACAGTACAATACTATACACATCTACTCAGAAGCAAGTCCCATGAGTTCAATGGGGCTTACACTCAGGTGAGCAGGTGTAGAATTGCAGCCTAAGTTACCTTAACAGGTTCCATTGGGTTGAGTTACTCATGACTTAAGTTTCATTTATTTCAATGGGAACTAAGTGCAACTAGCTCAAAGCAGCACATTTTTCAGCCAGTATATTTATGGGATCACTTCCCAATAGCTGCAACTGTATCAATGGTCAGCTTGAGTTACATATTATTTTCTCCATGTAAATAAATCATTGACTTGAATAGCTTGTGTATGTATATATCCTCAAACAATGAGTTCTACTGATTTCCTAATAGCATTATTTTAAGTAATTGCAGGAATTACTTTAGAAATTAAATTTAGAACATTAAACAATTCAGTTTTTTTAAGCAAACAAAGAGCAAAGATGTCTTAAATTGTAAAAGTCTGAGGAAGCATAACATTTAACTAAAATATACCAATACAGCAAAAAAGGATGCAAAACATGCCATCTAAATGGAAACATTAAAACATGGAGGCAGAAAAACAAAGCAAGTGTTTTTAAACACAAGGTGAGAATCCAACTTTCCTGCCTAACCTATGCCCTCCTTGGATCTAAGTTACTACACTAGTATTATCCCCTGGTATCTATTCTAAGCAATGGCTTTGTAGTTCAATGCCTTACAAGATTATAAATTGCAGCATAGACCACGGCTCCTAATTGCATCATAATCTTTTAAAAAAGTGTTTTTATTAAAGATTTGCTGGAGTTACGGAAGTGCAAACATCGTCTCTATTTTCAGATCATAAAGTTCTGCATCATAATCTTAAAATGCAAAACCAGACTGCATTGTTTTAATTACAGATAGGTAGCCGTGTTGGTCTGCCATAGTCAAAACAAAAAAAAAATCCTTCCAGTAGCACCTTGAAGACAAGATATCAGGTCTTTAAGGTGCTACTGGAAGGAATTTTTTTTGTTTTGACTTCAGGGTTTTAACACATCCAACTTAGTACAATCCAGACTCCAGCATCCCCAATAACTTTCTGAGTTTCGCACTGCTCATTCTGTTTGAATCTGAAAGAAATTCTCAGCCCAAATTCTTCCTTAATTTAAAGCACTGAAGAACCTTTTTATAAATGGACTTTTTATAAATGGACTGATTACATAGCTGAAGTGAGTGAATGACTTTCATGTGCCCAATGCATCTGAAGAGCCTACTAACTATATTCATGTTATATGAGTTTTATCCACAATATTCACTTTATATAGCCAAGTTAACGCTCAATAGTTTTTGGTGATAATCAGACTTACTGTGCAATCCCAAACCCAGACTCATCGGGCTGGAGTGAGTTAGAATATGGCAGAGCCATCCAAACCAGTGCTGGCAGACCTTTCCCCTGCTCATGAGTAGCCCAGTGGGTAGAACTATTATTATTTATTAAATTTGTCTACTGCCCTTCATTCACAGATCTTGGGGCAGTTCACAACATAAAATTACAACACCAATAACCCTCCCTCCCCAGACACGTTTAAAAGGAGTATAAGATGTTAATCAGCGAAAGGTGTAGTTGAAGAGGAACTAAATCCTACCATCATCATCATCATTATTATTATTATTATTATTATTATTATTATTATTTCTACCACTGACCCACCTAGCAGAATGCCCCCATTGCTGAGGGCAAGAAAGAGGTTTGCTGGGGGTGAGAGTGCCTGGCTGTCACATTCACTCCCCTCAGGCCATGACTGTGGCCCTGCAAACAGATGGAATATCCACTAATCAAACGGCTGGCCCAAGACAGACCTGTCACATAGAAAACAATGGGGCAGGACCAATCTGGGAAAACTGGGCTGCTTCCCCTTGCCAGCTACACCCATGGCAGCATGGGAGAGCTCCAGGTGCTGAGGAGGCCTGTAGCAAATCAATGCACAGCACCAGCAGGATATAAACTCAGCATGCGTCAAACGCAAACAGCACGACACCTTGCATGGCGCAGGGATATGCCTCACACACTCCTCATGCAGGGAATTTGGGTTCTAGAGACGGGCTCTGGAGAATGGGCACTCTGCACCCCCAGGAACACTGAGCACAGACTATTATACAAAGACAGAAACAAGAGAACTTTTAGCTGCACTTTCAGCAAAGCCCACCTCCCCAGCATAGGGGAGGGAATGCAGCTATTGCTCACATCTCTCTCCTGAGCTTCACGCTCAAACAGGCACTTGGAACCAGCCCTCCAGCGAGCAAGGACCCTCACACAGAAAAGCCTTCATGGAGCCCACCTACCCCCAAGATCAGTCTGGGATATGGGAGAGCCGTCTGGGAACCAACCATGTCACCCTGCAAACTCTCACACAAGAGGGCAGAAAACAGTTCACACCCCTGCCACCCTCCAACAAGTAGCTGCAGAGTTTGGCCAGCAGAAAGCCTCACCTTTAACCCTTGGCCCATGGTGCATGTGCAAACATACTGCAGCTCCAAAAAACAAATGCTTGTACCTTACAAGGCCGTGTGTGGCATGGGAGTGGAGTCCCTCACAGCTGGGCCTCTTGGACTGCACCAGGGGCCTGGATGGGGGAGATCCTATGTTTATACTGACCATGCCTGCTCTTACTTTTGTGCAGGTCTGGTCTGATCCTCCTACTCCTGCAGAGGATGTGGATGACAGCCAAGAAGCACTGGTGGCCCACCTATGCCCATGAGCAGGTTGAAACTCGACTGTGGCAACAAGTTCAGTACAGATTTGAACGATTTTGCCCTCAAAGTGTAAGCTATTTGTATACAAACCTCAGAAAAAAATGATTACATTTCCCCTGACTCCTTTTGTTCACTTTTCTTTTTTCTCTCATTAGGCTTCATATATATTATATATCTCTACCTATTGCAACCTCACCCATGGATAAATATTCTTATTATTTTTATGCTCATTATTTTTGTTTACTCTGCATATTACTGGGTCTCAGGGTTCTCTGAACAATGATGGTGCCAAGTTTAAAGGAACGCAATACCTAAGAAAATGCCACCCATTTGCTTCATGTATGGTCTACTCCTTTTGCTCTAGTCTAGAACTTACCTAACGCTTCCATGTTCTTTTGGAATGCATCTGGGAAACACCCATAAGCAAAGGACAAAGGTAGGGATACATAATGTATGTGCAGAACTTACGTTTTTACTCCAGAGGTGGGTCAACCAACTATAGGGCCAACACCAATGCAACCTGACAACCACTAGGTTGACTGCCACCTGCATCTCTATTGCCAAGTGAGGGCATTGGTCTCATAATCCGAGGAGGAATTAAGAAAAGCTCCCAAAAACTCAGAAAGATGGGCCATGTGGAGGAAATTCCAAGAGTACCTGAATGAGGCTGTGATGGCTGAAACAGCTATAGTGATATTTGTGTAGTTCATAGCCTACACAAAAGTGACCAAGAATAAAGAATGTGTTGTCATCTCTAGTCCTTTGAAGGAGCCCATACTGTGGTGATGGCAACCAAAGGATATGGGATGCAGAAAGAAATCAGAATTTAAACTGGATCTGCCTCTGGTTGCCAATGTACCCCAGATTTCAAACACAGTCTCTGCTTTCTGCACAAATATGAGTGAAAAGGGGAAGAACCATTTCATGGTGCCAGATTTCCCCAAAGTTCAATGAAATAAACTGTTATGCCGGGAAAGCAGATTGTGTTGGTACAACACCTGCCAGCAAACCATTCATGAATTTTGTCTCCACTGAGTTCACCCCTGTGTTTAAGCAATCGTTGTGGACTTGCAGTTTTCAGTGGCTTTGATGCTACATACTGTGGTTAATGCGGGTGGCGCTGTGGGTTAAACCAGAGAGCTTAGGACTTGCCGATCAGAAGGTCAGCGGTTCGAATCCCCGTGACGGGGTGAGCTCCCGTTGCTCAGTCCCTGCTCCTGCCAACCTAGCAGTTCGAAAGCACGTCAAAGTGCAAGTAGATAAATACGTACCGCTACGGCAGGAAGGTAAGCGGTGTTTCCGTGTGCTGCTCTGGTTTGCCAGAAGCGGCTTTGTCATGCTGGCCACATGACTCGGAAGCTGTACGCCGGCTCCCTCGGCCAATAAAGCAAGATGAGCGCCACAACTCCAGAGTCGGCCACGACTGGACCTAATGATCAGGGGTCTCTTTACCTTTTTAATAAGGAATAACAGCAGCCTCAAACATGATACATAGTCTCTGTGGCTGTACAACGGCCTCAATTACAAACTGCTATGCTAACATTTGGTACACAATCAGAGTTAATGGATGCACACTGGGACATAAAATCCTATGAGCTTCAGGTTAAGCACAAGCAAGTCCGTAACAGTGTTTCAGGTCTCACATCTGAGTTTCCCTTTAGTGAAACACTCTGTATCAAATGTGGGGAATTTTTTCGGTTCCATAGGCCAGATCCTTATCAAGATTGGCCTCATGGATAGGTGTGAGGGGCCTGCCCACCTGTCAATAACATTGTAACATGATGATATCACACGTCTGACATATGGGCAGTCCCTGCACACCTCTAGCAGTTGGGCACTGAGGAACCTGCGAAGTGTTTTAAGACAGTCACCACACTCCAGCCTGAACCACTCGGGACAGGAGCATGTGGACTGCCTAAAAGCACTTGGCAAAAGCACCCTCTGAAGCAGCTCTGCATCTTTCCTTTAAGTGGGTGGCAGGGAGAGGAGACAGAGGATAGCATTGTCCAGGCTCATTTGTCCTCTCACTAGTTTAAAGGATGGGGTCCTGCTCATGAACTACAGACACCAGTGACATCAGCTGATGAGCGGGTGTGCATGACTTGGGGGGAAAGAGGGGAAAACACTTTGAAAATGGGAATGAAAAAAGGAAACCCATGCATTTATCATGAAAAACTTAAAGACAGAACAAGAAAGGAATTTGCACTAAGTGATACAACTGAAGACATGTGAAACGGAAGACATCAAATTAAATAGAGGGATTCCATTTGGAGAATGAATTTGAGGTTTTGAAATGGACGTAGGCACAGAGGTGGGTGATATAGTGGCTGTTGTTCAGTTTAACAATAGTGTCCTACACTTGGGACAGGGCAGCAAAAGAGGTAAGGACTAAGGGACAGATCATTAAGAAAAGCACACAACATTCTTGGTAAGAAATTCTTCATGGTTGAGCCCAACTAATACCTGGATATTAAGTCTTGCACTTCACCCAATTGCTGCAACTGTGGTGGTCCAGATTGTTTGGTATTAATGCAATTATAGTATATGTGCATGCTATGAAGGCACTGAGTCAACTATGGAAAGAAATTACCGCATTTGAGAGCTCAATAAGGCTGGGGGGGGGGAGTGCTTTGGTAATTAATACGAAACTCTGTAACAAGTGACAGCAAGCAATAAAGGGGAGGGGCTTGTTAGAGATTCAGATATGCCTAATTATTAATAATCAATTTGCTCTCATATCAAATGCTTTCTTGGTTTTAGTGCCAAGAGTCGTATGTCTGGGGGAAAGTAGCTAATAGTTTCATGTGAATAAGAAAATGAGAAGTATGCAGAGGCACAGCTTTCTGTTTTAGACTGGAACATTCCAAGATCAATAGTGAAAAGTCAGATATTTATAAATCTCAGCTAGCACTGGAAATGTGAGAACAGGTTACATGTTTGTGCCAGGATGGCTAAGCTGCTGGCTGGCTGATTGTAGCATTGTATTATTTTATACTGCCATATATAGTGTGAGTGACAGCTTTGAAAAGTTTGGGGAAGTGAAATGAAATGAAATATGTATGACGGAGATGGTCTCAGGTTGTCTGGGATCCTTCCAAGGTCGGTTGCCATCTCAGAGATATCGTACAAGCTGTGTGCAATTAACATCTTAGCTATAGCTCTCTTTTTTTTGTAACAGGTGTGCTAGAACACAAAGCCAGCTAATTCTGGTTTGAAACACACAGAAACACTTGCTACTAGAAACAATCTTGCCAGTTTTCCTTACATCCCAGGATGCTGTGCTCTAGCCTAGCTTATAAATTTGTCCATAACAGATGTCTTTTGAAACAGAGGTATCTATGCAGCATGCCATCAGAAGTAGGGATAGCCGCACATGTAGTAGCAACTGTAGAAGCTGTGCTTGCAATGGGTCTATGATGAAATCTACACAAGATTGCAGTTGTATAAGACAAATCCTTATGTGGTACATATATAATGGATCACAGGATCAGTGCATAGTGACCACGTGTTTGGGTATATCTGTAAAAATAATTTGCATCTAACAGTCAAAGGGCAATTACTTCTTCATCTCACACCACACAAGACTGCCTAGACTTGCATACAAAAATGTATTACTAGTTGTGACACACCCAAAGCATATGTAGAAAGTTATTTATGTGCATTCGGTCTATTAATTTCCCTTCTGACTTTGTTTGTGTAACATCTATGTTCTCTATTACATACCAACTGTTTTTTGTCGCACAATACTTCTGGCCTTTTCTGTTCCTGGAGATCCAGTAGTTGTTGCACTGCGCTGTCTCATTGGTGCTTGCCCAGGCTGATCACGGCTCCAGCCTCTTGAAAACGACTTATCAACTGATGCCTTTTGAAACTCATGCCCAACTCCTGAAAGGTAGAGGGGAGACAGAACATATCAATGATTAAATATCTGTCCATCCCACAGAAACCTAGCCAGATGGGAAGGGTATACATGAAATGAAATAATAATAATTACCAATGGTGATCATTATGTTTTCCACCCAGCTTTAAATTAAGTAACTCAATACATATTACTACCAAAACAGTATTTAAATAATAATTGTATTTTTGGTCTCAACTCAATTCTATATTGAAAGATCTATAATATAAGCAAGCTGTAGATAACTATCTAAATAAATAAAAAGGAATGTTAATCACAATTTATTCTGAGTATCATTCCGGTAAATAAGCAAAGGCTTCCCCATGGAGAATATATACATATATACATATACCTATATATATATATGTATGTGTATATATGTGTGTGTGTGTGTATACACACACACACACATGCACTTTGGCTTCCCAGATGGAATGATCTCCCCTCGTGTGTTCTGGGGTTGTTCCTACCACTCCAAGCCAATTTCAGGAGTGTAGCTAGAGGAGGGGGGAAAGCCCCATCACATAAGTGGAAGTCCTTGTGCAGGGACTCATTAATTGAAACCTGCATACTGCTCTTCCCTTTCTGTTACAAGCCACCACTACTACTGTTGTGCTGAACATTTAGGCTTATAAACCTTCCCTATAATTTGACAGAACTATGCCTGCTATGAGACAACACAAATTGTTACTTTATTTACTACTATTAATCATTCACCTGTGGGCTTCTTGGCACCATCTAAGTTTGGTTCAAATTTTTTAAAAAATGTTAGTATGCCATCTGCGCTTTCAAAGAGCAAAAGACAGTAAGCATCCCCAGTCTGGCATATGCAGTAGCAACAGCAACATCATGTTAGGAAATAAAAAATAAAATAAAAAAATTCCTTCCAGTAGCACCTTAGAGACCAACTAAGTTAGTTATTGGTAAGAGCTTTCGTGTGCATGGACACGACTTCAGATCTAGTTGGTCTCTAAGGTGCTACTGGAAGGAATTTTAAAATTTAATTTAATTTATTTTGTTTCAACTACGGCAGACCAACACAGCTACCACCTGTAACTATAATCATGTTAAGAGTGCTCACTCATGAGTAGGTCTGCAGGTGGCAAGGGTTCCAGCCTCACACTTAAACAGAACACTTTCCTGGCACCAGAACTATTTTAAACTAAGAGCAGATTTGCTGCCCAAGGAGGACTCCACATCAAGTGGTAAACTGCAGTCCTGTCTTGTAGACTATTTATTTCATGAGTATATGAGCCTGCTGCTTCGCCCAAGAAGTCAAAGTATATTTTCAGAAACAGACCCAATACTCCTCAGAATTTCAGGCATTGAGACATTATGGGCAACTTCCACTTTAATGAGGGATTTATTTGCCTGTAGCTAAACCAGAAACTGAAGCCATAATCAGCAACTGTACTGGATGTGGGGCAAATGTGCACTAACTCTTCAAAAGGATGATTCATCCGGATTTTTAAAAATGAACTGAAGGGTCATAAAACTGGCCTTCAAGCATGATTACTATACCACATCCTAATGTAGTTTTATACTTAAATGTAAGCATTGTTAAGGATATTTCAGTATTTCTCCCACACATATTTTTAAAGGATGCGTGCAGTTTCCACCTCACCTCTTATGCAATGATCATTTGTATATACTTCCTTTCATACATTAACAGACATTTTTAAATTAGTTTCTGAAGCCTGTCTGCCTTACCTTTGCCTTTATGTTTCTTTTGTTTCTGTTCACTTAGTTTATCCAGCGGGAGGTCACTGAGATCCAAGCTGTATAAGTTTCTAGCTAATACTTTTGTTAGAGTCTCCATAGTCAGTGACCACTCTGTGGCCAGCTCTTCCCAATAAGTCAATGATGACAATACTGACAAAAGGTCATCCCAAAGTTCTCGGGAGATGTACACATTTAGATTTGCCTTGATCCAAGCTACTATGAGAGTCTACAAACAAACACGCAGATAGTGAATATAGTAATATTTATCACATGGCAACATAAGAGAGTTAGGGAACTCAAATCATTCAAAGACACGGTAAAAATATAAGAGAGCAGCATAGCTACATTAACTGTGGAGAATACATTTTAACTAAAGTGTTTATTTTCACTCCTTTCTTTGTTAACAACTGATAAACTTAGATGGGCCTTGGGGGATTTAAACTAAGTTGTAAAAAACAGCCTCAATCAATTAGAACAAAGGAACAGATATAGGACCAGATGTTTCAGTCAGCCTTATGTTGTGCTGGCCTTAAATTCAAAATGGAACATTCAGCCATAAGCAACTTCATTCAATAAAAATGTCCCCATCTGCCACAGTACATCTGACATTACTTTTTACATGTATTTTCTTTATTTTTATATATATATATATATATATATATATATATATATATATATATTGCTTTGTCCACCCCCGAAAAGAAATGTAACAAAAGAAAACAAAGAATAAAAAATGTAAACCACAAAGCGTCAGAGCCTGGTAGGACAAAAGCACAAAAATAAATTCAAAGAAATGATGAAGTATAAACTCATATAATGGTTCCCCTACCATTAATAGAGATATATAAAAATAAAGGATTCTCCACCTGCAAGTTCTGTCATTATTGGGATTAAAGGTTGCACACTGTCTTATATGAGCCCCCGTGTATTTTCATGTAGAAATATTTACTCCAAGTTCATTACATTCCTGTCCCTAGTCACCAAAGCACATTAACAAAGTGATCTGATTGAGAATCCACTTCATATGCAAGACTGATCCATTTTCATTGTATTATTTATTAGCAGAGTTTGCTAACGTAATCCAAACAGGATTTTAAGAAGCTTCACAACTTATCACAACTATAGGTGACCTAACCTCATATATTAGAAGCACTTCATCACCTAATTTAGAGAGACAACCATTTTACAAACATGTGTGTAAGAAAAATCTGATGGCTACTTCTATTAGGTTTAAACTGCGTTGGGAGTGGAGAAATGGTGATGAGGAGGAGTTGCTTATCCCTTTCTCTACCCTTGAGTTTCTGCTGTATCTGATTTCAGAAATGTATTTACTAATCCTTGCACTATAAGGTGGCTTATTAGTGTCCTACTCCTTGTGGGAGAAAACAGCCAGGAAGAAAGAGCTACAGCAGAAAAATAATAGAAGAGATAAGCACACTTATCCCTCCCATGTCTCTGCTCTAAATCATCTCTTCCCAAATCTAAATTTCCCTTTCAAAAGTAGCCATAAAGCTTCTGTTACACACACACGTGTGTGCAACTTACTGTTCTGCCATAACACCACATATTCTCTCCCTCCCTATTTCTATTTGGATGTTACCAATTCCTCATCTTTCTAGAACAGCTTTAAATGTCAGACTCAGGGTGTAAGATGTGTTTACCTTGCACATCCATCTCCTTCACTTACACTGATAGTGACTCTCAAGAATCACATTAGTAGTCCAAATCTCCACAGATCACATAATATATTTTGCAAAAATAATAAGCTAAGGATACATACAGGGAGAAATGCAGCCTTAGCTGCATGAAATCCTCAAGTTATTACTAGTACAAAATCAATGCAATATTCAAAGTGGGGTGTCTATATATTTAGTAGTGATTCTTACGTGCAACTGAACTTCACATGCATAATGATTTATTGTCTGGTTTGTAATTTATGGCATTTTTTAAAAAATATATATTATATGCATCTTGAAAGAGCTTGCACTATAAGGTGGCTTATGAAAATGTAAGTAAGTAAACAGGTATCTCATCTGAGTGCAGTGCTGAGTGAAAGTCACCTTAGGTGAGCTGAACGCAACCTGATAAGACTCAGAACAATAATAAAATTAATATTTATTCATTTGCCTGGAAAAGAGGTCCAGCAAGCCTTCCTGCTAATGTTGAATTCTTTCTTCCTTGATACTGTAGAAAAATTTGAGATGGTATTTTCAGTACCGATTCTGTGACCCTGAGAAGCACAAGCAGCATCTGTTCCCTGAAAAGCAACGTAAGACTCTGTATAATATGTGGACTCATATACATTTTACTTAAGCATCTCAAGCACCTTTTAGCATTATTCATGAGAAGCACTTCAGTGGCAAAGGCAGTTTTTAAACTGATCCCTCTGACGTTATAGCCTTTACCATTCGTAGCTACTTTCCTCCTGACATCTTACTCAAACCAGATCCAGTGAAACGGAAGTTGAAGAGGATTCTGGAAATGTATTTCACCCTCAGTCTCCTGGCATCCACAGAAAGACAGTGAAGGAACTGGACACATGCCACTATGCAGCTGCATTGACTATATAGAGGTTATTAATTCACGATCATTATGAACTAAATTTCCAGCTTCTTTCATTTTCTATGCAGGGTGGGGGGACTTAACTCAAACAATGCTGACTTTGCACACTTAGGAGGTATTACTTAATAGTTACATTATGTATTCATCCTATTTGCATCTCAATGCCCTTCCTCCAAACCAACTCATAATGACATACATGACACACATTTTGGCCTTACAAGGAAGAATACCGCAGATAAATTAGGTTGAGAACAAGTAATTTGCTGAAGACCATCAAGTAAGCTTCCCGGCCATGGAGAGATAACCCATATATATTACTTGAAGGAATCATAATAAACCAGTGTAACCCCATTATAAAAAACAAACACTTTACCAAGTCTTCTTGTCCATGGTTACTTGCACTACCATGTAACGGTAGATATTAAGAATGCGTTTACACATATCCGTATGTTCATCCAGGAGTGTTTTAATCTCATTTGCTGGCTCAAGAAGAAATATATTTGAGGAATTTGTTATGAAAACCTGTGATTAAAGGGAAATAAGAACCATTATTTTGAGAATTCAGCTAAACTTGGCTGCACTGATTAATCATATTACTACTGCAGAAGAACTGGGATATCATCAGGGTTAGTTGAATAAAGTCTAATTTGGCATACTTTAATGAGTGGAAAAACACTTCAAACACAAGTACAAATCACAGGGTTGTGGTTTTGTTTTTTTACATTTTAGAAGCTCAGAATGGGGCCCTGAACGATACTCAAATGTCTCTGCATATATTCCATAAAGTGATACTTAACATAAATGCAAACATTAGATTTAATTTTAAATTGTCTGAAACTTGCCGAGAAAAATGTGAGTGGTTTCGACACCTGCTTGCTATCACAGTTGGAATAAAATGCACTGAAGAACATTTAGACTTACTAGGCACTCAAAGTTAGAGCCAACAGAATACAATGGAACATGCCCAAGTGATGCTAAAATTATACTCTGCCCAAGTGATCCCAAAATTATACTCTCCTCCAGAACCAGAGGTTATAACTTCATTTGGACAGATTTTTCTAACAAATGACTACTGCAAACTGTAAACAGAGCTGAACAGAAATGCAATAAATCAGCGATACATAATAAAACATGATATGAACTAAAGCGAAATCTTTGGGTTTATGAAACATTGCACTAAATTGGCATTGGGTAGACACAATCTACTAACCTAATCTAGTCATCTAAATTGTTAGTAAGTGGCAACAATTATTTAAATGCGTCATAAAGTCAAAGATTTTACTTCAGTTCTAGTTGTGGTTTATTTTCTGTGACATCTGAGTAATTGCATTTATATATTATGCTATTACGAGAGTTGCCAGCCTTGAGACTGCCTTGATATGGACTGTGGCCCATTCAACTTATTTCTTATTTGCAGTTTTCCATCTCCCTCCTCCTAATCTAATTACCATCCTGTCCTTTTATGGACAAAAACATAAATCCTCTGTGAATCTAGAGGATTTTGTCAGTTTTCCTTTCATGACAGGCAGGGGGCTTTTTTGGGTTGTGGTGGGGAGTGTTTTTTTTGTGGGGTGTGCAGAATGTTGCTGCCATAAGAGGAAGCTGCACAGTTCAAGTGAACAACATATACATTCCCTCTGAAATCTAGTCAATAGCATTACATTTTCATGTATGGCTTAATATAGACTGGTTTGGATTCACCAGCAACATCCTAGAAACCGCAATGCATTTTGATACATGTGTGAAAACTTTTGGATATGAGAACTTCAGTGGAACAAAATATCAAGTGGAAAACAGTGTTTTATTAACTCAATAAACCAACTTTGCTAAAAATGGAAATAATGTATAGGATTATACTGTTAGCACTGCAACGTACGTTCCTGTATATTTATATTCAGAAGAAAATATTATGCAAAGGTTACAGGGCATGCAACAGTATATATATTTGGAAAATGTTCACTGTGAGATGGAAAAATGAAATGAGAATATATCCCTTACCTGCAGTACTGCTTGGACCCCGGCTCGTATGCCTTGTTCTATGACATCCAAGTCAGCTATTTTATGGGGAATCTCCTGATAACAACCATTTTTTGTCCAGCTTGGATTTCGAACAGGACCAGAATTACCCATGATTTCCTAAAACATACAGGAGGGATTTTTTTCTTTCCAACTTCCCATAGATACGGTTTCAGTCTCACAAGTTAACCCAGCTTTATGAGGCATGGCATACAGAAAGGGTGCTGCACATGTGGTTCTCCTTCCCAATAATAAAGCTGAAGGGCAGCTTGTGCAGCTCTTGAAAAAGCCTAAGGACCAGCTATTCGGAGAGGCAGCAGGAAGCTGAATTACCGTATTTTTCACTCTATAGGACGCACTTTTTCCCCTCCAAAAATTAAGGGGAAGGGGCCACCAGGTGGCGCGTTGGAAGATGGCCGACAATAACATCTCTGTGACCCATACGAGGTAATTAAGGGGCTGCTATGGGAAGTATGCAGTCTTCCCACCCCCCAGGAGACGGGGGGGCTGCCTTGCCAGCGGTGTTCACAATGTACCCCCTGATCCGAGTGATGGGGGTGCTGAACACTTGGCACGAGCCCTCGGTGAAGTCAGATCTTCCTGACACCGATTCCAATTAGTGCGTGCTGGTTAGCTTCAGCTCGGAATTATAATTGGAAACATATGATTGGAATGAAGCTGAAGTACATACATCAAGTAATGTTCGAGAGATAAGACTGCTGATTAATGGATCTCTGTGACCAGGAGTGATGGATGGATAAGTAAATCTTCTGATGAATCACCACTAGGAGACTGTATGTTTGGAATGAAGGGGGTGGAGGAAAAAACTTTTTTTCTTTGCACGATGTGATATTAATAACCCTTCACCCCAGATAGAAATAAGATCGTTGTGTTTTTACTAATCACAAGCAGGAATTCAAGAACTGTGTGGGATGGATTATAACAGGAGAGAGGATTGGTGAACGGTGAGAAAGAGGAAAATTTTTATGACGCAGTTAAAAAATGGTGTCTCGCCAAGACAGGCTTGCCGGAGAAAGAAGGACAGGGGGAAGAGAATCAGGATCATTCGAAAGAGAAGGAATGTTGGAACGCAAGCTTGACCTGACAGAGCCTCCTGATTTATTTGGCAAGCCTGAGAAAAGTAAAGGACAGAACGAAGATTAATTTTTTTTTAATGGAAGCGTTGAACAGAGGCTGTCCCTGAGCGATATGATCTTTGGAGAGAACAAAACTCACACAGAGGATGCCTGTCTTCAATCTGCTTGTGAAAATTATCAGAGATCACAAAGAAAGGAATATATGATAACAAGAAGAGAAAGAAAGTAATAAAGGACTATCTGGATTGAACTGGATAGAACTGTCTAATTAAAGCAGTAATATAAGTGATGTTTGGACTCGTGCGGAGTTTTGGACTCGTTCGGAGCTTGATCTATGGGTACCCCCAACAAAATTTAAAATTTGGCTGTATAATTTGGAACTAATGTGATTTGGATAATGTGATTGGCCTGTTAATAAAAATTATTTTTAAAAAACAAACAAACAAAAATTAAGGGGAAATGTGTGTGCGTCCTATGGAGCGAATGCAGGCTCCTTGGCTTCAGCAATAGCAACACGAAGCCTCCGAAGTGCAGAGGGAGCGCTCCCTCCACGCTCTGGAGGCTTCGTGTTGCTTTTGCTGAAGCCACCTGAAGCCCCCGGAGAGCTGCGGGAATTCCTGCTGCGTTCCGGGGGCTTCGGGCGGCAATCCGCAAGCCTTCAGAGCGCAGCAGGAGTTCCTCTGAAGGCTTGCGGATAGCCACTTGAAGCCTGGAGAGCAAGAGGGGTCGGTGCACACCGATCCCTCTTGCTCTCCAGGCTTCGCTTCGCTGGAGAGGCACTGCACAGTTTCCCCTCTCTGCGCAGCGCCCCTTCAGGGAAGCGGGAGGAAAAATGGAAGGGGCTCCGTTTCTCCTGCCGCTTCACTGAAGGGGCGTTGTGCAGAGAGGGGGAGAATTTTTTTCTTTCTGTTCTCCCCCTCTAAAACAAGGTGCGTCCTATGGTCCGGTGCGTCCTATAGAGCGAAAAATACGGTATGTTCTGCCTTCCCTTCTGCTCCTCCACCAAGCAATTGGTGGAATGGAACAATGGGTACTTACCATGAATGAACCTTTCCTAGCAGAAATTTAGACACACAATTTTCTGCCTAGAGCAAGTGGGAGGGCCTGCTTAACCCATACTAGGATGGCTCATATTCTGCTTGGAAATTTTCAGCTTTTGCTTTTAAAAAATTCACAGTTCCGCATTCTCTCTGTTCAAACCGAGCCAAAAATGAGAATACTCTCATTTCTCCTCTCTCTCTTTATTTTTTTGAAGGCATGACATTCTTTATCCTTTGGAAACACTTTATTTTATTATAAGGTGGAACCACACTTCCACTAACTCCAGTTGGAGTATCTGCGTTTAATCCAAGTGTCAGCACAGCTACACTACAGATCTCTTCTAGACAAGTGGTGAGCGGCTTATGGGTAGGATATTTAGATCTGGGTCCTCATTCCTGTTTTAAAGCCAGAACTTGCTTCTCTACTAATCTTTTGACCTAGCAGTTTAGAAGGTTGGTTTTCCCCTTCTGTGGGCTTCAGGTTTTGATTACTTGCCACCTCTTTTTTCTTATGGTTGCAGAAGTCAGTTCCCACTGACGCGTGGGTTGTCTCTTTCCAGGAAGTCTTGTAACCTTTACTACTGCTATTGCTGCAATCCTTAAACTCCCAGCAATCATTTTCCAGATGATGAAGAATGCCACATAAACACCACGAGAGAGAGAAAAGCCAGATTCAAGTAATTCGTTATGGTGCAGCTTGATTCCCAACAAAAGGAAGAAGGTGAAAGTGCACTTAATACTGACAAAGCATTAAAAAGTAACATCTGTTTGATGTTACAAAGTGTTTGATGGAATATCATTTGATATGTCCTAGTATATTTAAGTCAAAGCAAATATGATTGACACTAGACTGTTTTAAGTCTACATCTTATTGTTCGCTAATCTCTTTCCCAAAATCTGTAATGTAAGAAAATGCTGCTGTGTGGAGATATGGGAAGTACATTTGCTACTTTGTAAAAATAGAAACTGAACAACTTGAAGAAATTCTGATATGTTTACCTCCTCCCTTTCTTTTCCCTTTTCTGATGAATTATGTTCTGTAATATTTTCATCACAGTCTATACTTGATGACACAACTTCTTCTGGTTCTTTCATAAATAAAGGCTTCTCTTCTTGTTGGATCCACTCCTGGTATACTTTTACCACCTTCCTCATAGCTGCTGCTTCACATATTGGCAGTAAAAATGCCTAGTAGAGGGGGGAAAGCTCATAGCATTTATCACGGAACATTAGTGCCTCCTACGACAATTCTAGCATTCATGTACTTCATCTTAAAGAATTGATTTAAAAGCTACCCAACTGGTTTTCATGTTAAAGTATTTTTTACTACCTGAATAGATATATGGACAAATATATAAAGAGAAGAAATACAGTGCACAAAAATATAAAAAGAAGAAAATATACTATTTCCATATCCATTTACCAACAGCAATAGATAGAAAATTGTACTATATAAAATGGCTAGGTCCTTTGGAAGACTTAATAGTTCAACAAAACGTCATCAAAATATCAGCTGGTGCTAAAAATGCTGGTCTGCATCTATTCCAAAATTGTAGAAATGGAATCCAGCTCTTGTGAAAAGTTTCTTTCAAGGCATTTCTCTTTTTTTAAAGGAAGTATTATAGACAAATTTGGTTTGAACAAATACAGGACTTTCAAATGAACATCTGGAAGGGCAGCCAAGGGCAAGGAAGGAAAAACACAAAGAACAAAAACATGTGAGTTCAAGTGTATAGAACATAGAGAGTTATAAACATAGGCTGCTACCCAGTCTGCCAACAGGCCCTTTTTGTAGAGGTTGCTAGGAATCGTAAGAGCAATGGAAGTCAGGTGAGTTTAACTGACAATTAGCAAGACCAAACTGCAGATGCTTGACACTTTCACATTAATCTATGCCAAGCTACGTGCAAATATTTATCAGCAATATCTAAAAAATGATGATGGTGCAGACATTGATATTACAGGGGAGAGCATTTCTTTAAATAAAATCAGAAGCAAACTTGTAAACAGACAAATGCCTAGTGGGTTATGACAACTACTAATTCTCTCTGGATGAGTATGATAGAGAAGTTTATGCATGTTTTTTCAGAAATAGAGGAATTATTTACCAGACGAAAGATTTCTGTAAGAAAATTAACGTTACTTCTCTTTGAAGAAAACACTTTGCGAACTATTTCAATGTCCGTTAGATGTTCTTCATCAATACTGCAAAGACTGGAGGAACTGGGTTCTCTTTCAGTTAGTGTGCTTGTGTTGGAATGAGACTGTTCTGGCTCTGCATTTCTATCAGGTCTGTCAGTACTATCATTTTTGCTGTCTTCTCTAGATACCAGGCTAGCAGCTGCTCTCTGAAACCAGAAATGAAAAGATACTTATGTCAGCCTGACCTTCTAGGTTAAATGGTTCTACTGCGAGAAAGCACTGCTGAGAGGTGCTGTGGTGTACTGGCTAAAATATGAAATAAGAAGTTTAATTTCTCCCCAAACAATAATTGCAATAGAGTATTGCAGTGTGCTCTGTGTGGAGCTGCCCTTGGGCCTGATCTGGAAGTTCCAGGGACAGCAGAATGCAGTGGCTAGACTGCTGGTGGGGACAGACAGTCGACAGCATTAAAATATCTATTTTGACTGCCCATATGCTATCAAGCCTGTTTCAAGCCTCTTGAGTTGGTATACAAGGTTCTCTACAACTTGAGTTCAGGATACCTTAAGGACCGCCTGAGCTCTTACATCACTGAGATCATCCAGAAGAGCACTGGTGTCAACCAGAAGTTGGACAATGGAACATTGTTCCAGTAGAGATTTGGCATGCATCCAGGATTTTACTTTCAGGGACCTATTGAAGACTTTTTATACTGATAGGCCTACAAAGTTGTTTAGTTTTCTTGAGTTGCCAATCTTCGTAGTGATGGTTCTGTACTGCTTCTAATGGTTTAACGAATATTTTTATATTGCTGTACACGGCCCTGATTTTTGAGAGAGCGGTATATTCTTGTTTGTATAAAGGAATAAATAAATAAACTGTACTGCAATGACTAAAGTGTAGGGGGCATGATTTGAAATCAAGTGTGAATACATGAGGGATGTGTGTGCTTAAATCAAAGCCAGCATCAATTCAGCCACAAAGCTAACCAAATGACCTTAGACTTATCATGCTTGGTTTAGTCTACCTCACAGGGTTGTGAGGAGAACCAAGAGCTCCTTCAAAGGAGAGTGGTATAAATGTGAAATAAGTAAAATAGTAGGATCTGTCTCATCCCTATTCAGTCCCACCCAAATCACCTTTTTGGCTCTACCTGAATATTCTTTGGCACAGTTTCACCCTCCATTCCAGGAATCTGAGGTCCTGCATGAGGTTTTGGCTCAAGCCAGAAAGACACCAACCATCGGATGACAATAACCCGGGCCTTAAGGAAGGGTTCCTTTGTGCAATATATTGCTTCATTGGTTTCAGCATCTTTCTTTATCATTACATAATGTGGCTTTGGTCTCGTCTGCGGTATCTCTATAGAGAAGAAAACAATTTCTAAATAATAAGGGGATAGAAAGCATCCAATCAAAGCCAAAATACCCATTTCAGATTTCTGGGTACATAAAAAAAAGTGATGATGAAGGAATTTTAATTAAAAAGTAGTTAGCCACTATACAACTAGATAGGAGTTACACCAGGCATTACTAAGATGTAATACATTTTGCAATGAAACCCATCCAAACAAATCAATTCTCTCTCTCTCTATATATATATATATATGAGAGAGAGAGAGAGATATTACATGGAGTTTGCCTCAAAAGTTTGAAACAGTACATAAAAGTTACAGAAAATTAATTGTACAAGAGCAAATAATTTCAAATGCCATGCTTTCACCCCACCCCACCCCACCCCCCTGCTAATATAAACTATGGCTATAAATGTTTCACATTAATTTCAAACAGTATTATGAAACATTATATTTTTAAAGAGTGAGACTTTAAACAGTTAGGAAAATATAGCAAAGCAAACTAAAGCTGAAACTCTTTATGCACACTTACTTAGAAATAATCTGTTGAAATCAAGAGAACTTACTTCCAAGTAAATGTGCTGAGGTTCAGGGCCTAATATAGCAGCCTTAAATTTCCTCAGGATTAAACTCATTTTATTAGAATGTAGTCATATGTATGTGCTAAGATGTTGCTGAATATTGATCAACTTGCCACAAGAGGGCCACCACTTAGGAAAGCAGCTGCGTACATGATTAACAGTCTAGGTACTTCTGGGATCTCTAGCATAGTCCAGTGTAACAAAGCTGGGTAGTGGAGTAGATATGGATTCTATCACTTTCTACCTTGTACAAAGAAAACCACAATTACAAATACTACGCAGAGAAAGAAGAGTTTACCCAAAGATAGGCAAAAATGGCTTAGTTTAAGAATTATTGTTCTAAACACGAGAGACAACTTTAGCACCAGCGTTACTGAAATCAAGGGTTGCACCCGATGAAGTATTCCTGTTTGTGTGAGAACTTCTGCTTTTGTAATGAATTTCCAATCCCTCTCGTCCCCCAGTATACTCCCCAAATGTGTTCTGGTTTCTCTGCAACCCTAGGCAGCAGATGTGCAGCGTAACATGCAGGCACATGAGAAAAGGAAGGGGCAGAAACGGGATAACTTTGCTGGATACAACCCAAAGTTTACTGCAGTCTACAACAAAGTGGGCCAGATTAAGATGAATAGTTGTACTAGCAGGAGTCAGAGCAACAAGTCCTATTAGCATAAAGGGGCTTTCGACCTCTCCTCCATCCGCATCCCCCCCCCAATTGGCTTTGAGGGTCCAGGGCAAAATCCACAACAGCGTACAGGGGAAGGAGAGGGGAGATTGTTCCATCTGGCAAGCAGAGATGCTTGTGCTAATGGAACAATCGTAATATTGCAGCATTGAATTCCTCTGAATGCAAAGAAAGTGACATTTGTATTCAAAAGATGCTTAAGAATAGGTCACTAAACCAGCTAAAGTTTTTCCATTCAAATCCTAGTAAGAATACAGATACAGGAGGGTACAGCTGCTAGTTTAGGTATAGGCAAAGCTAGGCATAGGCTTTCTGCAATGTTACCATTATGTAAGACCTGATCCTACAGAAGAAGAGCACAGAAGTACTGTGCCCCTGTGTCATACATCGTATTACAAATGGTGAAGGCTACTAAGAGATACTGAAATAATGCTTACCAAGTACAGGGTTATACAAGCTGCTCTCCTTACACATGTTTGGGAAAATATAAGGCAAGTAGTATTTCTTAAAATGTGAAAATAAGAATGAAAATCCCTTTTCTTGGTTTTCTTTGTTCTTCCATTCCAGGCTTTTGACCTACAAAAATGAATTTTAGATTATTTTACAGGTATTCTGGAGGCAAAAAGAGTGTAGCAGTATGTAACAGGTATGTGGAATCAATATTATTTATATTCAACTACCCATTCTCCATCAGTTTCTGTCTCTGCATGTTAATGTGTTCCTATTTAAAACTGTGCAGAAATAGTGCAGTAATTATAATTTCATTTTTGCCCAGCTTCCAGATCCTTCACTGTACAAGATTTTAGCATGTGTCTCTTGATATGACTGAGTTGCATGCAAGATGGAACAGAGGAATTGATACTCGGCTGCCTCTACATTTTTCCTGAAACAGGAGAGAGGAGCCAAGGGAGAGACAGCTAGAAGGAGACAAGGGAAGCAGCTTCTGCACCCTGTACATTCACCTTCCTTTTTTATTACCTGCTGCAAGGACAAAAACATGAACTGAAAAGACATAGAAAACTGCACTGTACCCTCATATCTACCCTTCAATACTGGAGAGTAAATAAGGAAAAAAGGAGGAGACAGCAAAGCTTGCTTTGTGCCAGATTCAACCATAGAAACTATGAGGAAGACACTGGGAGAGACATTTATGTGCATTAGAATACTCTAACAGGAAAGTAACGATCATTAGTTCTTGATGCGTTTTAAGTTAATATAACAATATATCCACTGAAAGTGGTTCTGAGTCATGAAGGTAAATATAATACGTCATATCCAAAGTTGCAAAGAACAGAAATGTGCAAAATGGATGCTCACACAGGATGGAAGGAAAATTTTAAATTATTCCCTTTCCCCCCTGCAACTCCCTAAGAACCAAATTTCTTCTCTAGAACAGTGTTGAGATGTGATCTGGGGATGCAGAAGAGATGGGGAATCAGCAAATAATAATAATAATAATAATAATAATAATAATAATAATAATAATATCCTCCCCTGACTTCCACCAAGTAAAACATCTAGTTTGCAGAACAGGTGCCTCTGGTGGATCCAACCCTTTTACGGGTGGAAAGAGCTCTTCTGTTCTCAGAACAGCAGGTCCAATCTTATACATATACTAAACTTAAAGCATCCCCGCCCCCCGCGATTTGGCTGTTAAAATGGTATTAAACAGATGACCATTATTCAGCAAGAGAAAGAAATTGGAATGGAGTGGATCTCCTGCAGTCGACAATAATAAAATTACATATTAGTTAGAAAATCATTTTTCAAGTAAATGCAGGTAACACAACATACCTGAATTACTATGTATTTCAAAAGTGCTTCTAAAAAATAGCTTGTTAGATCGTCCTGTCCTTTATCTCCTGATTGTGGGGGGACAAGTGGAGTGATTTCTTCTACAGTCACTTGTGCTGCTCAAATAATAAATATTCAGGTTGTTAGGTTGGGTATGTTACAGTGTATACTGTGCATGTCTTAAATTCAAATAAATAAAATGAATACATTATGAAAGCTAATGCATGATTTGTTTTCACTTCATAAGCACTAAGCTTCCTTTCTTTAAAGCAGGGAGCATTCTATCAGTGAACACAAAACTACGCATAGAAGAACAATAAAGGAATACCGTTTCTATCTTAAGGAACTATTTTAACACTGTGCTCAACTATGAATCAACCAACCTTCTGGGATAGGAATGAATTGCAACATAACATCCATTATGTAGATATGTGCATGTCACTTCTAGCAATCCCGCCTTCTCCCAAAGCTCCAGGCATTGAGTTACTTCTGATTCAGGTAGAAATAACTTAAAAAACCAGGAGTCCAGCAAGGGCTGGATCATCAAAAAGGACGTGCTCCCTCCTTCTACCCAATGGCTAACACACTGCAGTTTGGGGACATACTAGGCAGCAGGTGGAAAAGAGAATCCACTAAGTTCAATGGTAATTCCTTCCAAGGGTGCAGAATCACAAGTGAAAGATTGCAATATGCTCTCCATCTCAGTCACTAAACTCAATTTCAAACTCAGAAGGCCTTACTTCTGGGTAAATATACTTAGGACTGCATTATTAATGACAAGGGTAGTGGGGTGTGTGTAAGGAAAGGATAGTAGTTCTGGTGGGGGACACATCATGCTCCTTCTGGGGTATTGTGTACAACTTCGGTCCCCACTCCCCACTCAGCTTTCACCTGTGGCTCCTAGAAGCTGTCAGCATGTGACAGCGGCCACACCCCGGGAACGGCTTTGACTGGCTGGTTAAACCAGGTGAGGGTAGCTGATGGGTCTCAAACCCTCGGTGAGCTAGGGACTTCCCCTGCGTGCAAAGACAGCCTCCGGCGGATTGAACAACGGTCAAGAAGGCAGTTTCTGCACATGCTGTAGAGGGAAGTGAGGGGCAGATGGGGCTCATCAACATGGGAAGGTAGCCCATCCAGGAGAAGGAAAGCTCTGATCCTAAACCTCCACAGATTGTGCGACATCTTCAGGAGAAGTAAAGGCTAAGGAGCAAACCCTACACAAATCTGGAATGGAGTCCCTAAGATGTTTGGATGGTGCCTTGTACACCTCCTTCTGGCAACTCCTGCAGCCAAGCTGGTGTCAAAGTATTGCTCTGCTTTCCTTTGGGCCACACCAGCGAGGCCAAAGGCTTGTTGTCTGGGCAGCCCAGGACGTCCATATACCCCGGGGGGGGGGGGGTCACTTCTGTGCTGCTAATACAGTGGTTTGATTTCACCCCGGAGGCATACTCTACTGTCTTTTGAGACAGTCAGGTGCCAACAACTAATCACAAATATACTGTATGCATCTGACCATTACATACTTACTTTCTTGAACACTGAGCACAGGATTAATGAGATTATCTAGTGTTCGAGGCCCGTGTTCAGACTGCGGTGATGGAAATCCAGGAATTAAACAAGAAAACATACATAGCTGTTCTTTACTACAATTATTTTGAAGTGCTTGCAACCACAAGAGGAAGAGACGTACACCTTCACGACGAATCTTGAAGAACAAGGTGGTAAAAGGTTTTAATTTCACATTTACAGGCTAAATTTACAATTTCAACAGTTACCTAAACTCAGTGCTGATACAACTCTTAGATTAATCCAATTACAATCAATGAGACACCTTTAAATAGCTTTCTAAAGATTTGGCCCAACATTAGAAATACTATTTACCTCCCTCCCCTTCTTCGACGAAGAAAAAACAAGAAGGTTATCAGTCATACCTTTAAAGAATTCCCTGTGTGAAGTAATTTCTTTAAAATTAATCCTGAAAAGAAAAACCACACATTCAGTATTTGTTGTTTCACTGCCATTTTAATGTGTGAGAGCCCTCGGTCGGACTTAATAAAGTCTTCATAACAAGTCCTTGGCAAACTCTTGATTATTCTTGGTGAGCCTTCAAGCCCTCTGGCAACAAGCTTAATGCCAGAAGTGAGAAAAGTCCACCTTCTCTATCCATTTAATAAAATTGGACCTATACTTTTCTCCATACAAACAATAAAATAATTCCAATTATCACATTCAGCAAAAGTAATAGCTAGTTTGCCATCAAAAAATTAAAGAAGACACTGCAGTGTTGGATGGATTCTGTGGGAGTACGAAACATGCATAATTCATGTTGTTTATAATTTAAAGTATATGTATGTTAATTATATTTTAATTTCAATTCCAATCATGAATTTCCCATCAATTAATGAATTCATTGTGCCTTTGTAACACGCAATGCAGAGGCATTAAACATGACTAATATATGCAGCATTTGCCAGCAATTTTACATACTAATGTATGCATGAGTTGGCAAAGTAGCAAATGCATGGAATTTTCCTTAACTTATCTTAATCAGTGACAAAACAAAAGAAACATTTTGAATTGGGTACGCTAAGCCCCAGATGGCCAACTTCTGTATTGCGGCTCTGTTTCTCATGTGGATCAGTTGTGCATTTTGCCCCACAAACTAGGCCCTCCCCACCCACCCAAATGTTCATATTTCTGTTGCAGTCATGGAGGATAAGCCCTCAGGCACAGCGCAGCATTAGATATAAAATCCAAAATGAGATGTTTTACATCACTAATTTTACAAGAGATGTAAGATATCTCTAATTCTTGGAACATGCAAATATTTCTTCCCCCTACAACTGAAGCACAGTGATCAAACTTTTTAAATCAGACCCTAATTAAAGTTTATCAGAATGCCAGGGGCCGGGTAATTTTACTTTGAGGTCTGGTCTAGCTCCCAGGCCATCAATTCAGCCACTCCTCCTTCAGTCCATGACATTAATATTTTTCTCTCCAAGAGCACTAATTAGACGTGACAGCAGATAACACTGTATAAAGCAATGTTAGCATTTGTTTGATGCTTGAGAATACTGATTACATTAATAAAAATGATAGTGCCATTACCATATTACCAATACATACCAATACTGTGAAACTGCCATCTTTGATGAATTCTTTCTGGAAGAAGTTGCAAAATTTTCTACAAAAGCAGAAGTCAATAAATACATAGAACAATCATTAGGGCACAATGGCTGCTATCAGGTATCATTTACTTATTTTTAAAAAATGCTTATTTAGCTTCATTGAAATAAAACCTCTATGAGGATTACAAAATAAAAACAAAATATTAAAATTATCAATAAAAGATTGTTAGAAACAGGTATTTTAAAAGTTTCAAAGATAATTAACTTCTGAAGACCACCATCACTAGAAGTGAAAACAAAATAATCTACTGTGACAAGAAGGGTTAACATAGTGTTTAAAATATAATGATTTTTAAAAATTATTTTTATTAAGTTTTCCATTTTTTCCAATATTACATCATAACAAATAACATACTTCATAATTCCAAAATTTCCCCATTCCCCCTGGACTTCCCTCAGCCACCTTCTCTGGTTTATTTCAAAATAATGTTATTTCCTGCATATTTCCTTTTTGCTCCTTTTTTATATTTTAACTTATAATTTGTGTAAATTTTGGTAATTGTAAATGATTACTCAAAACCTACTAGTGAGTCCAATTCTTTGCAGTGATTCTGTAAATAAGCCAAAAATGGTTCCCAGTCTTCCTTAAAGGATTTTTTTGTCCTTATTTTGAAGAGTGAACAAATTGTTTAAAATATAGTGAATTTAAAGCTATTTATTTATAATGTATAATTTATAATTTAAACAAACAAACAAACAAATAAATAACTAGTTTGCGTAATCTTATGTTATGTCATTTAACACATTTATGTATTGTCTTAAAGTAACTGAAGGTGGCCCTGGTTTTCATTACAGGACTTTAATTACAGGACCTCAGGGGCTTTCAGATCAGATATTCACAAGTTTTCCAACTATTTTTTCCATTTCAGAATTTTTTTTCCTTGTTGGCATTAGACATTCACTTCAGTTGCTAACAAATTCAAGCAAGAACAATGTTGCCATAAAAGAAATGAGCTTTGGAATTACAAAAAAAAAAAAAGCTGCACTGTAATTTCTTATCCCCAGCCAACAAGTGTCTGTATGGGATATTCTAACGTCACCTGAGAAGTGGAGACAAATTGGCACTTCAGATTACTATTGACTCAGTTTTCTTTTGTGAAATGATCAAAGCTGACACAGCTTCATTGGTTTAATTTAAAGAATGCCAACAAAAATCCTTAGCTGATGTTTATATCAAACATCAAATTTGGAAGTTCCAGCTATGCAGACCAAGCTGCAAGCAAGGGAGGAAGCTCTACATGAGCCTTTTTCAATTGTTTGAAGTCTGAACAATTGGCAATCATGACTAAAATTCAAAGAACAGAAGAATTTGGGATTCCTCCTCCCAACCCTAGTTTTAAGTACCCATACACTGCATGGCATTTAAGACTCCTCTCCAGTCTGAACTAGCAGCTGTTTATAATATGACATAGAATTATATCAAATGTATCACTTCCTTGAAATTAGCTGAAATCAGTTATCAAGGATTTATTATTGTGTATACCCCAGTCTGGATGAATCGATCTTTGTTTGTTTGGGACAGATGAGTTATATAATTCTAAACTGAATTTGGTAGATTTTCTTTAGAAAAGTGGGAGGAAGAGAAATTTTAATAAATGTCAGTTTGGTGTATGTGTTAAGGGGTATGTAACATGAAACCTAATCAAAAGTCCTTCTGGATACTTAAAAGCAGTTTTCTTGTTTACGGTCAATGAAAACCACCCCCAACGTCTTCTACCTTCTGCCATTTGACTGAGTCCTACTTGTAGTTGGGACAGCTCATTCGGTAGAGCATAAGACGATACAATCTCAGGATCGTGGGTTTGAGCCCCATGTTGAGCAAAAGATTCCTGCATCGCAGGAGGTGGAGTAGATGACCCTTATGATCCCACCTATGGAATTCTATGATTTTACTACTACTAAAAAATAAAAAAAAAACCGCAACAGGTAATTAAAATCCACAAATGGATTTTATGAAATTGTTAAAGCAGGGATGAAGAGCCCATGTAGTGTTGCTGCACTACAATTCATTATCCCTGACTACTGGCCATATTGACAAGGAGTGCTAAGAGTCCAGCTAACTATCCCTTCATCAGAGACTAATTCTTGACTTTCCAGCTTAACTTTTGCACGCTACCACTTGCGTTACAAGAACATGTATAAAAAATGTGATCAGAATAGAAGACCTAGACGACAACAGAATTTCAACATTGGAAGAATCTTACCTCAAAAATAAAAAGTATTGCATCTAGTTCTTCTCTCTGTGACTTGTGACCTAAATTCAAAAACAGGATTGCTTTCAACAACTAAAGATAGTGAAAATAACTACAGTTCTGTAATAATAAACTATTACCGTTTTGAAATTTATGTTATTTTACCCAGCTGCCTAATAGGGAGAAATTTATCATATAATAATAATAATAATAATAATAATAATTTATTTGTACCCCGCCCATCTGGCTGGGTTTCCCCAGCCACTCTGGGCGGCTTCCAGCAGAGATGAGAAATACACTAAAATGTCACATATTAAAAACTTCCCTGAACAGGGCTGCCTTCAGATGTCTTCTGAATGTCAGGTAGTTGTTTATCGCTTTGACATCTGATGGGAGGGCATTCCACAGGGCGGGCGCCACTACCGAGAAGGCCCTCTGCCTGGTTCCCTGTAACTTGGCTTCTCGCAGTGAGGGAACCGCCAGAAGGCCCTCGGAGCTGGACCTCAGTGTCCGGGCAAAACGATGGGGGAGGAGACGCTCCTTCAGATATACTGGACCGAGGCCATTTAGGGCTTTAAAGGTCAGCACCAACACTTTGAATTGTGCTCGGAAACGTACTGGGAGCCAATGTAGGTCTTTCAAGACCGGTGTTATATGGTCTCGGTGGCCGCTCCCAGTCACCAGTCTAGCTGCCGCATTCTGGATTAGTTGTAGTTTCCGGGTCACCTTCAAAGGTAGCCCCACGTAGAGCGCATTGCAGTAGTCCAAGCGGGAGATAACCAGAGATGTACCACTCTGGCGAGACAGTCTGCAGGCAGATAGGGTCTCAGCCTACGTACCAGATGGAGCTGGTAAACAGCTGCCCTGGATACAGATTTGACCTGTGCCTCCATGGACAGCTGTGAGTCCAAAATGACTCCCAGGCTGCGCACCTGGTCCTTCAGGGGCACAGTTACCCCATTCAGGACCAGGGAATCCTCCACACCTGCCCGCCTCCTGTCCCCCAAAAACAGTACTTCTGTCTTGTCAGGATTCAACCTCAATATTTATAACCCGTCCTTCAACCCACAGGCACAGGGTGGGCGGGTACACAAATATGTCACTAAAATTCAACACAAATACAAAATCATAAAACAAATTATTTTTACCATAAAACAGTTATGCAGACAAAATAATAATTGAAATCAGCCATCTCCAGAGTCTTGAATGCAGAAATACATTTTCATGACATATAAAAATAGATAACATGAGAGATGCCCATATATCTAGTGGAGGGAGTTCCAGAGGGTCATAAGGGAGAAGGCACTCCTCCACAGCATCACACAACAAACTACTGTTGATGGAACTACAAACAGAGCCTGTCCTTCACACCTTAAGGCACAGGTTAGCAGGAGATGTACTCTTTCAAATGCTGGGGTCCCAAGCTGTTAAGGACTTTATAGGCCAGACTCAACTCTTTAAATCAGCTAGGCAGTGACACATGGTTTCACTTTGTGGCACCAGTAAGTAACCTGATAACTGCATTCTGCACCAGCTACAGTTTGTGGACTGTCTTCAAGGGCAGTCCCATGAAGAATGCACTGCAGCAGCCTAAACAATGAATCACTGGAACATCTAATAATATAGCTTGGTGTTCTGGGTTTTCCAAAATTTTGAACAGGGGAAATTTCCCAAGGCAAATTTAGATAATTTGCATTGTAAATATTCCTGATGCCCAAGAGAAGGGGCAGCCAATATGTTGTTCTCTATCCGACCACCATCATTCCTGACCACTGGCCGGGGCTGCAGCATCTAGAAGATATCACATTGGCTACTCCTGCTCTAGAGAGTGATATAGTTTAGCATGTTTATTTTACTTCTTTTTAGTAAACCAAGTTTACTTTGAACTTATCAGACCCAGCACACTGCAGAAGAAAATGAAGCACTGGCTGGTAATGCTAATAACATGTATGCAAAATGTAAAAATTAAAATCAAAGTCAAACATTTTAATAAAAATTCTTACCTTTCTGTTTAAGACTAATTTCAATAGTCACAAAATTTTCAAAAAAGATGTAATATATATGTGAAAAATGTAGGTCGAAAAACTGCTTAAGATCGATAGATTCTGCATTCTCTGAAAAACAAACAAAATATAATTTCATTATTACCCAGCACTACAAAACACCTAACACTCCTGAATGACAATAGAAAAATCAGTTAATAATTACATTACAAAACATGAGTAACCAGTTCTATAACCTTCTATACCCCCTTATATTTTTACAGAGATAGTTTAGGGGTTTTATGTCACAGCTGCAGCTAGGCCAAATTAACTGAGAAAAGGAGACATATTTGGGGAAAATAATTTGTTTTTTAAAACTCACTATATGAACTATTTACCGTAATCACATTTTAATCTCTGCCACGCCCACCAAGTATAAATGCCCCTTGAGTAATTCCTTGATAATCCAAACACAATCTCTTTAATTGATGGTCTATCCCTCACACTCTCAAATTCTATTATTGGTACCTGCAGTGGTACCTATTTCTTAAGGAGGACTCAAAATGTTCATAGCTTAAGGCCACACTCCTACACACTGGTGGAGAACTGGATCCACTCTGTCATGTGGAAGAATACATAGTTTTTCCTTAGAAGTTCTAAGCATGGTCTCAATTTTTCCTTTGGAGTCCACCTTGATTTCAAGCTGGTCATGCAAAGGAAGGCAGAAAGTAAATCACAGTGTCCAGAGTGTCCCAGTAATAACCTTAGCAACAGATACCAGACACTGCGAAAAGTACCATTTTTTAATGCTGCCGAAGGGACCTCCAAAATAAACCCATGCCACACAGAAAGTGGTGATGGAAGGAGAAATTGAAGTAGGAAGTGCCACGGTCAGATGGAAATCTACAAAAATTGTGATTTAAACACAGAGTGGCAGAAACAGATAGGTAGCCGTGTTGGTCTGCCATAGTCAAAACAAAAAAAATTCCTTCCAGTAGCACCTTAAAGACCAACTAAGTCAGTTCTTGGTATGGGCTTTCGTGTGCATGCACACTTCTTCAGATAGACACTTCTTCAGATACCTATCTGAAGAAGTGTGCATGCACACGAAAGCTCATACCAAGAACTGACTTAGTTGGTCTTTAAGGTGCTACTGGAAGGATTTTTGTTTGTTTTGAGAGTGGCAGAAGACATTGATAGGTGGCAGCAGATACCATTACCCAAGTGGATGTGGTCTAAAGAAAATGGCCTTGCAAGTTATTTGGAGAGACTGGAGTGTATAATTAAGCCCGCAGGCCAAAGATTCCCCACTGCTGCTATGTACACTTACCTAAAAGTAACTCCCCATTTAACTCAATTGGACTTACTTCTCAGAAGACAGGCACAGAGTTTAATATGCAATTATTTCCTACATCAATACATAGCAAAACACTTAACTGTCACCTTTAGAGAATTCTCTAATCTGGATTCTCTGTTTACCCATGATATGTATATTTGCCCAATATAAATGCCATGTAGAAGTTCATCAGTGAAGAAGGGGGTAGCTTTTGCAGTGCAATGCAAGAGCATAATACTAGGAACGATATGTTCACATAATGAAAAGATATACAGAAGGAGATCAAATTAAGAGAATGTAACAAACAAAATGTGAATTCCTGACGATATTTTAATGATCTTTTAACAAGTCGGAAAAAGCCATTATTAACAACATGTTGTGGTGCACATAACACATCACTGCACAAATGATGTTATAGGTTTCAACAACAAAAAAATCCTCCCTCCAATTCAATGCCTATTCAAAAGCAGCAAATCTTGAGGGCTATTTCAGTGATTTTTTAATTAATTTATTTATTTTTTGCAAGTTTGCAGGGAGGGGTTTACTGGGGAGTTGCAGTACTCCTCCTGGTTGCCATCAAGAGGAATTTCACCACCAAAACCGACAGCTACATCAAAACAAAATTCAACAGAAAAAGAAGTGCTGCTGCTAAGTGAAACTAGTGAAAAATGTCTCCCTCTTTCCAGTTCTGCACTGAAAATTCTCAGGTCTTATCTTCCTGCTGCAGAACCTTGACTGCTCACCGCAAGCTATTCCTATGAGTTGGAGGACCCTCCAGAATAGCATGGGATGTAGCTTCTGGGGGTGCAGATGGGGTGGAAAAAAATCTGCACAAGCAGAAGTGCCTTCAACTCAAACAAGGGCTTAAAGCACTGTCCTGATTTTGTAAACTATGACAGCAATTTCCCAAAGATGACATAGCAACTATGATATATGGAACCCTATCCACATCCATAGGTCCTATTGAAAGTTTGAGAGATCGTAAAAACTATAACCACTTTCAGAAGGTGACAAACCAGACTGGATCTCCTAAATGCACTTCTTTGTGTAAATGTGGGCACCTGTAACTATCTTCAGTCAGGCATACGGTACTTTCATGAACTGCACACACTTTTTAACTTTAAGCTAGACCTTCTGTTTGAATTCCTCTTCAAATCAATCAGAAAAAGCAAACACTTAGGCAGTAGCCCAGTTTCAATAATTTGTAGCTAAGGATAAAACTATGTGAAACCATTTATTTACACTAGGGAAGTTATGGGGGAGCTGGATTTCAAAAAAACAGGTGAACGGAAGGTTGCTATAGATTCCCCTGCAATTTACCTCCCCACAGTCTGTGCACCTCCCCCCCCCCCACCGTACCAATTCCCCACAGTTCATAAAAAGTTTGGAAGCAAATAATACATTTATTCTTGTGCTGTCTTTGGATAATATAAAAAGTTCAATTCTAACAACTCATACAAAGAATATGAAAATTAGCATGTTAAAGCCTTGGTAATATCACAAGGCAGAATTGATTTTTCTAATTTAGTGTTATTGTGCCACAAACTTTCATGGACTAGAACTCACTCATCAGATGAATGAAACATTGCTGTCATTTTGCAAAGATAGATGTAATGTGTGCATGAACACAAGAAGAGAGAAGAAAATGTTAACTTTAGGCCCAAAGGCAATGAGATGCAAGCATGACAGATCTCTGCAAAGCTCAAAAGTATGTAAGGTTAAGTAGTGACTATTAACAGCAGCAATCAGCATTGCTATGAATACTGTGTTATGTTAAATTATCTGTATATAGCAAGAGAGAAGTCCCTGGCCTCTAACATGCAAGGACCAAGAATGGGTGGTAGAATTAGTACATAAATTGGACGTGAGTCATATTTGACAAGATTCTATAGACCTTTACCTGGCATAACTCTAAGGAGACTTTCTGTTAAAACGTTGATCTTTACTTGGTCACTGCACTTAGGCTATAACGTCATTGCTGTACTCAATAGAGTCTAAAGGTAAAGGTAAAGGTACCCCTGCCCGTACGGGCCAGTCTTGACAGACTCTGGGGTTGTGCGCCCATCTCACTCAAGAGGCCAGGGGCCAGCGCTGTCCGGAGACACTTCCGGGTCACGTGGCCAGCGTGACATCGCTGCTCTGGCGAGCCAGAGCCGCACACGGAAACGCCGTTTACCTTCCCGCTGGTAAGCGGTCCATATTTATCTACTTGCACCCGGAGGTGCTTTCGAACTGCTAGGTTGGCAGGCGCTGGGACCGAGCAGCGGGAGCGCACCCCGCCGCAGGGATTCGAACCGCCGACCTTTCGATCGGCAAGTCCTAGGCGCTGAGGCTTTAACCCACAGCGCCACCTGCGTCCCTCTCTACTGCAATAGAGCTTTAAGCCAATTCTTGATATATTTCTGTAGCACAGAATAGCAATTACTAACCACTGCCCTCAGGAGGCCTTAGTTCCTTGCAGCCAAAGTTTAAGTGGCCCCTGAAGACTTGTTTATTTGGCCACATTTGTTGTTACTGTATTTTGTTGGTCCTCTGCATTTGATTTTATCTGATGTTGTTTTCATGTATTGTTGATCAGCTGCTTTCTTTTGAGCGTTTTTCACAGTGAGCTGCCTTGTGAGGGGTCACCCAAAGATAGCATGGCAGAAATTTATTTAAAACAGTTTGGCTAAGAAAAATGGATTGTCAGGAAGTGATTTCAAGCAACTTAAACAATAGAAAGGATAGGCCCAACCTTCAGAGTTGGAGGGTTATTGCATTAGGGAGCTGTTTGCGAGATCAGACACCGTACTTGGCAGGAGCTTTTGTTTATGCTAACATTCAGGAGGCATATGTAGATATTAATAACTGTTCCTTTATTGTTGCCATGCAATGTGAGGCAGACTTCTGCCTAGATTCCAATACAACCTCCAGTTTAGCAGCCTCATACGGACTTGATGATGATGATTAAAACCACTGTGCCAAATGCCAAGTAGCACAATAAAGAAGGAAAAACTTTGGTATTTGATTAAATCAATTTTTAGGGGGTGTGCAGACATTTAGACTTTTTTTTCCAAAACAAACACCTCAACATTTAATGCCTAGCTCATACATACTTTGTTGTAGTCCTGTCATGTGCATTTGGACTGATCTAGGTTCTCCTATAGCTATGGCTTATCAATAGATTGATAAATACTGTACCTGAAGGACCATCTCTCTCCATATGGACCTGCTCAGACACTGAGATCATCCTCTGAGGCATGTTTGTGTGTGCCTCTTCCACAAGAGGCTCAGAGAGTGGAAACATGAGAATGGGCCTTTTTTGCAGTGGCTCCCGTTTGTGGAATGCTCTGCCCAGGGAGGTTTGGCTGGCACCTTCATTATACACCTTTAGGTGTCAGGCGAAAATGTGCCTCTTTAACCAGGCCTTGGGCTGATTGACATCTAATGCCCTTTTAAATGTGTTGTGGGAGGGGGGATTATTGGGTTGTCTTTATTTTATTTTTATTGCTTATTTCGTGTTTTTTATACTGTACTTTTATGTTTTGAACCACCCTGAGATCTATGGTGTATGGGCAGTATACAAATTTAATGAACAACAAACAAACAAACAAACAAACAAACAAAAAGCACTCCAGGGTTTCAGACTGGGATATTTTCCAGTCCTACCTGGAGATGGTAGAAGTTGAACCTGGGCCCTCCTGCATACAAAAGATGTGCTATGGCTCTTTCCTGCTCGTTTTGTGTGTGAATATCACTGTGCATTATGGGCCCTCTCCTTCAGCCTATTCTCTTACCCGCTCCTTTTTCTAACACCAATGGCACTTTTTTAAAAAAATGTTGGGGTAAGTGACACAAGATAAGCATGAGTGACACACACACACACACACACACACACACAGAGAGAGAGAGAGAAACCATCCCTAGACATGGCATTTTACATAGCAAAAGACATAGGGTTGTAGCCAACAGCATTATTCAGCTGATGGTAGGCTTCTGTCAGTGTAACGAAGAGGAAAACAATTTTCAGCTATTCTTCCTCTCCCTGAAGCCACCCCCCCCCCGGCAAAAAAAAGAAAAAGAAAAAAAGATCAGCTCTGGATGGCCCCTGGAAGTAAAGGGGAAGTGAGAAAAACTAACAGTTTGCAGGGTCAGGGGCTGCAAGGCAGAGTGGGAATATCCAAAAATTGCTTTCATCTCCATTCTGGTGATGGAAGCCTTACCATCAGCTATACTACCCATTTAATACAACCCACTGCTCTCTCCTAGCACCGCACCAAACTGAATACTTGTAAACAGCTTTTCACAACAATGCTATTTTAATCAGTTGGCCGGGTGTGCGTGGGTGGTGGTGGTGGTATTACAGCATTTAAACATCTGGACAAACCTAATGCACTCATTTAGATAAATGCTAAAAATCTAATTTGTGCAAAAAAAAGGTAAAGGACCCCTGACAGTCGTGAACGGCTCTGCGGTTGCGGCGCTCATTTCACTTTACTGGCTGAGGGAGCCAGCCTTTGTCTGCAGACAGTTTTTCCAGGTCATGTGGCCAGCATGACTAAGCCGCTCCTGGCAAAACCAGAGCAGGGCACGGAAATGCCATTTACCTTCCCGCCGAAGCGGTACCTATTTATCTACTTGCACTGGTGGGCTTTTGAACTGCTAGGTTAGCAGAAGCTGGGACAGAGCAATGGGAGCTTACCCTGTTGCGGGGATTCGAACTGCCGACCTTCTGTTCGGCAAGCCCTAGGCTCAGTGGTTTAGACCACAGTGCCACCCGCATCCCAATTTGTGCATAGAATTATTATTATTAATTTATACAGCACCATGAATATGCATGGCACCTTACAGAGTAACACCACGAAGACAGATCTTTTACAATATAGAATTCAAGATATGGGAGGCAACAGGGGGAAGGAATGAAAATTAAGACAATGGTAAACAAAGAACTTAAGTTCTTCCATTTGCTATATGGAGCAGAATACTGTGATGACATCCATTATAGAAACATGGATAATGCATGTATATATAGGTATATTTATCCTCAAGCATATGTGGCTTTATTGCTCATTTCATTGACACGGGTAAGACAGAAGTAAACAACTTGGTGAAAGCAATCAGCAAACAACCTTAATGCATAATTTTAAGCATTTCCTTTCCGCTGCTGTGTCTATTTATATTTAGTAAGCCCCCTGCAATACACTATAATGATCTTTGAACAGATGGTAGGTTTTTTAAAAAAAAAATGTGGGGAGGTGTGGAAATTTTTATTTGGAGTAGTATCATAATGTAATGAGAATTCTCTGTCAGCACAGAAGCAACCTAAAGGTTTCATACAGAATGCTTTTGATACAAGTGCTTATCATCATGTGGCTTCACTCTGACATGCAAATACAGCACAAAATACAGGCATGTGCACACTCACTAGCACTAGAAGGTCACTATCTCAAATGTAGTTTATGTTCACTTGTGTGTTGTTTTTTGCTTAAACCGTTTAGATTTTGTTCTAAATAAAATAAAATTCAAGGAGGTGGGGAAGGAGCTACATTCCCATGTTAAAGCAACAGAGTGCTTTGACTACTTTTGCAGTGCCAGGGGAATCTGCCACACAGATGTCCATCTGTGAACAACATCTACTTATCTACAGTGGCAAATTTCAGTTTGGGTTATTATGAACCTTTTCCTTTACCTTGATTTGGATGTGGAACTATGCTGTTATGCAGGTGTGGTCTCCCATGTGTGTGTGCGTGTTTTTCTGTATGTTTGTGTGTGTTTTAAATGGATTGGCTGCCTTGCAGTTTGATTCCCTCCCCACTGTAACTCTTGTCATGCACCCACTTGGCAAATGCACATTTTAGGTAAAGAGTGCAAGTAAGTAGGGAAATGATACTTCTGATTCTTCAATATAACATGCTTTTTAAAAAATGGTCCTAGGAGATATTTGGAATGTTTAATAATGCACTGCCATCCAGATATACACTTGGAACTTTGAGGGGTGGGGGGCTTCATTCTGCAGTAAGTACAACACTGCCCTGTTTTCAAAATTCTGAAGCTACTTCATCAGAGAATAATACTGGGAAGTTAAGTCACCCACAATTTCTGGAAAATCATTTTCCTAATCTCATTTCAGGTTTGCTGCATCTTATTATACAAGCAGACCTTTTGTATTTGCCCTTCCCAGACGATCCTGCAGGCCAGAAATTAGACCAGATGGAGGAAATTGAAGGATGATCTAGGTACAACAATAAATAAGTAGTCCTTTCCTTTTTCATACCCTTGAGACCCCCTTCAAAAGAAGCAATAAAAGATTGCTAAAAACCAGGATGGTAAATACTTTCCTGCTCTTTCACGTGTCTGGGCAAACTCTATGCCCTAGCCTAGACAGTTTCAACCTTGTTGATATACAGGCAAGTATGAGAATACAGAGTAACTTTGCTGCATGGCTTACTCAAAAGGGTCAGCAAGTGCAGCCCCACTGCCTGCTGCACACAACTGTGAATCATGTGAGGCAGAATGACCAAAGAGGGCTTTTTAGGTTCTCAGATGGTTATGTTCCAGTATACCAGCCTGTGTTGACAAAGGGGTGGTATTGCTTTCATGCTCATGTGTAAAATCAGCAGCTATTATACAACCATGGTAAAATATTTTCAAATATTCTATAAAGCCACTTGGGAGGCAGCAGTTTATCTTCCTGTCTCCCATATCACCTTCTTTTAAAGAAAATATTTTGTCATGCCATTTGTTAGCAAGGGCAGGGGTGAGAGCTGCTTGCCTCATAACCCTAAAGCAGTCAGCGGCAAGGCAAACAGCAGGAAGCATTGTGTCCAACACTCTCCAACATTCATATACAGGTTTTATTTCTCTCCTGTGGATTCCATGTGATTTGCCCAAATGGAAGGTGAAAGAAACAACATACTGTATTCCCATACAGACTACAAACGTTCCATTACAATTAGTTTAAGCAGGAGAAGGTGACTAGAGCTACAAGGTTTAATTGATTAATCATATATTTATTGCTTCAGAAATATTATCTTTACCCATATACAAATTGAATTGATTACTCAACTAAAAATTGTTTTAAATGGGTTGAAGCTCTAGAAGCAACTAAATTTATTGTGGCAGAAATGGTTCCAAGAAAAACCACAAAGAGGACAAATTCTCAAAGTGCCAATATGTTCTACACTGCACAATATATTTCTGAATTAAGAACTCCTTTCATTGGGGTAACTTACACTTCTTATTACCTATCAAGAAAAATAAACTTCTGCAGCTTTCTCCTCTGCTGAATTCTTCTATGGTTCCAACTCAGGAATGTTCCAAGTAAACAGGAATAGTCAGCAAAATTTGGCTAATTAAATAATACAGTATATGGCTTTTTAAATTGTGGGGTGAGTGTGTATTGTTTCTGTTTGTTATTATGTTATGTTATGTATTTTTGTGTTTTTATATTGTAAACTGCCCTGTGTCCCGCAGATGAGGAGAAGTACAGAAATTTAACAAATAAATTAAAAATAAAATACAGTTAAGACCAGTGATGTGGGGTGGCATATCCAAAATGGAAAATACTAGAATATAATGCAACTAAATTTCTAAAATCAAAGCTGGAAAACGTGGCAAAACTGCTTCCTTCCCTGTTTCACTTACAAAAGCTAAGCAACCACATTTGATGCAACCCTTTGAATATAACATTTAAAAACACACTTAATAGCAAAACTCTAATATGCTTATGCAGAAGAAAGGCAATTTAGTTTCAACTCGACTTATTCCCATGCAAGTTTACATAGGATTGCAGCCTAAATAAATTTTACTGCTCTGCCTCCCATCCCCCAACAAATCACATATAGGAGTTCCAATACCTTTAGCCATTGGGGGGGAAATGTGAGATATTTAGATATTTTTCAGCATGCAAAATTAACATGACATAGTATTTTTGTAGGATGCCAGACTTTGACTCCGTAGCCAAACTAATGCCAGTTCAACATTTTTCAGAAGACTCACAGTATTCTATAGGACTGGTCATACATTATAACACTGCAATGAGCAACTTTTCAAAACACTGACAGAAAGGGTCAGGAGTCCCTATTGCCACTTTTCAGAGAAGTCTCTGTTTAAATCAACTTATCACCTCCAAAGTAAACCTCTGATACAGTGGATCCAATTTCAAAGGCTAGGAATGTACAGACTTCCTGAAAGCCACAAATAAAATCAGAATTAAAAGTAACAGGTGTGGTACTACCTGAATACACAATATATATTTCATAGACAATATGTATTTCAAAATAGTAAATGGCAAATGCTTTGCAATGCAAATGTGACAAAAAGTACTTGATGTTTCATTCATCAAACAATGAATTTCAGTACAATAAATAAATTTAAAATAATTTTGCTTTAAGCACACAGTTCTTTCATCAGGAATACAGTGGTACCTCGGGTTAAGTACCATATTTTTCACCCCATAGGACGCACTTTTTCCCCTCCAAAAATGAAGGGGAAATGTGTGTGCGTTCTATGGGGCGAATGCAGGCTTTCGCTGAAGCCTGGAGAGCGAGAGGGGTCAGTGCGCACCAACCCCTCTCGCTCTCCAAGCTTCGCACAGCTCTCCGCAAGGCACGGGAGCCCTGCGCTGGGCTTCCGCGGCTTGCGGAGAGTTGCCTGCATGCCGACGGCTGGGCACGCTGAACTCAGTGCGCCCAGACTTCGTACAGCTCTCCGCAAGGCGCGGGAGTCCGGCGCCGGGCTCCCACGGCTTGCGGAGAGTTGCCTGTTCTGGGGGCTGGGGTCGGGGGAAGCTCGGGCTTCCCCCGCCCCAGCCCCGCGCCTGGGGGAAAAATAATTCCCCCCCTTTATTTCCCCCCAAAAAACTAGGTGCGCCTTATGGGACAGTGCGTCCTATAGGGCGAAAAATATGGTACTTAATTCATTCCGGAGGTCCATACTTAACCTGAAACTGTTCTTAACCTGAAGCACCACTTTAGCTAATGGGGCCTCCTGCTGCTGCCGCACCGCAGGAGCACGATTTCTGTTATTATCCAGAAGCAAAGTTCTTAACCTGAAGCACTATTTCTGAGTTAGTGGAGTCTGTAACCTGAAGCGTATGTAACCCGAAGCATATGTAACCCAAGGTACCACTGTAATACAATGCACAGTTAACATCCATATGAGTTTCAAAATAGTAGACAATGTAACTACCGGAAACATCTTTACAAACTTACTCTTCTGAGAAGTGTAACTTCCAATTGATCTGATCACTATGCATAAAATGAAACATGATCATTGTTGTGGGCAAAGAGAAATGTTCTCATTGGAGGTTTCACAATAAAGTAACACTGTTCCTTCAGAGTCCTGTTAAAATCAAAGCCTGTGTCAAAAGCCTTCTGCTTTTGGTAGCCAGTGTTAAGCCTCTAACTGAGAATGAGATTAAGAGCTGGCTTTTTAAAATCTTGATTTAAAAAAAATGGAAAATTGATTGTATGTTTCTAACCCTGTAACCCATTCAAAGCCTTAGGGATAGTGTCGCTAAAGAGTTCAAATAACTGAGTGAGACTGGATCTTTTTTTATATAACCCCACACTTTCAAATAAAACACTCCATCCACTATAGCACTCTGGTACCACAAAATATTTAGATAGGCTGTGATCCAGAGAACACCTTTAAGGATGTGCTTCTCTCCTACTCAAGAACTGCATCAGAAACTGCTTTTAATATTTCCTACTTTAAAGGCAACTTATCAAGTGGCATCTAGGCCTATTGTGCTTGCTGGGCTGAAAGGTTTTATCCAAAGAGTAGGACAGAAACTGCTTTAAAATATATCATGCAAACAAGTATTTCTGGGCAAACAGAGGTCATTTCTATGGTATCCTTTGAAATGCAGCTACAATCAGTGGGTTTGATCCAGCAATGCTGCTCTGTGAGCAGAAGGGCTTTTCCTGACTTAGCACAAAAAAGCAAAGTGCTTCTTGTAGTGCTAAGCATTCTACGATCTGTTCCACAATGTCTCAAAAAGGTGCTAGCACAATGACTCGTGCAATCTCTTACACAGAGCCACAAAAAAATAATAATCTCAAGATGCATGCAACACAAGTCATTGTGTATTCTCTTACACAACATCTTTTATATCTCAGAGGATGACCTCCAAATCATCCTAAATATCTTTGCAGCAGCTTATGGAAAACTTGGCCTATCGCTCAATATCCAAAAAACCAAAATGCTGCACCAACAAGCACAAAACGACCCCTCTACAGCACCACAAATCCAACTTAATGGTGTAATGTTGGAAAGCACTGATCACTTTTCCTACCTGGGCAGTTATGTTTCAACAAGAGCAGACAGCATCGCCTGAGCTGTGTGAGTCTCCCTACTGAATCACAGAGTGTTGAGGGCCAGGACATTTGCAGAGAAACCAAAATGCTTGTTTACAAAGCTATTGTACTACCAACTTTACACTTGTGAAACATGGACCCTTATAAACGCCATCTACAACTCTTTGAAATATTCAATCAATGGTGTTTCAAAAAAAAATGTACACATCACTTGGGAAGACAGGTGAACTAATGTCAGCATACTGGAAGAAGTAAAGGTCACTAGTGTCAAAGCAATGATTCTTCGACATCAACTGTTGGACTGGTCATGTTGTTCGGATGCCTGATTATCGTCTTCCAAAGCAACTACTCTATAAGAATGGAAAGCGAAATACCAGTGGACAACAAAAGAGATTTAAAGATGCTCCCAAGGCAAATCCTTAAAAATGTAACATAAACACTAATGACTAGGAAACACTGGCCTGCAAGCGCTCCAACTGGAAAACAGCCTTTACCAAAGTGTCATGGACTTTGAAGAAGCACAAACTCAGGGCGAAAAGGAGAAACAAGTTAAGAAGAAGGCATGTTTGGCAAACCCTGACTGTGATCAACTCCTGCCCAGAAACCTATGTCCCCACTGTGGAAGGACATATGGATCCAGAATTGGCCTCCACAGTCACTTACGGATGGACTCACTGTTAAGACCGTGTTAATGGAAGACAATCTTATAGCTACAAGTGATCACCAAAGAAGATGATGATTCTGGATTGTTTTATATGATGTTCTAATGTGTTGCAAACCACTTTGAGCTTTTTTAAAAAATCTATATAGAGAGATATAGAAATGAAAATAATTAATAATAAATGCATAAATTACAATACTGAATACTAGCAGGGTTCTCTCCATTAGATACCCTAACACACACACACGTGTGTGTGTGTGTGTGCGTGCGCGCGCTTGTGTATCACCAGCTGCTGATTCTGTTAATTGTAAGCTGATATACAGGCTTGCATATGAAAGCATCAGGATATAATCCAACTCTCATTTTCCTGGGAGTAAGGTCCAATGGTTAAAGTGTGACTTAGGTTTGAGTAAACATGCATCGGACTGCAACTCTGATGAAGACTCAAGTAATTTGCAACATTTTTGATTCTGCATTTTATCATACACTTGTCATAAAGTACTCATCTTAAATAAGCTGACACCTGCAAAACCAACAGAATGAAAACTCATCATGAAAACATGTGGAATAATGCACTTCAATCAAGCATGAGTGAGTAACAAGTTTGTAGAAAAAAAAGCAGTCAGATCCAATGCTATCAAATCCTTGGGCTTACACAGTCAAAACAAGTATCTGAGTTCCTGCCTCAGGGATTAGTTAATTAAGATTAGCTAATTTATGCTGTCCCTTCCCACACAACAATACTAGAACTCCATAATATGTTATGTTTATTTTAATGAATGTCACCAACCAAAGACAGCAATCTCAATACATATTTTCATCAAAATGGACCACAAATAGAAACAAGTAATGAATCTCCGTATCAGAGCCCATCCAAATGTTCACTTCCTGCAACTTTTCATAGTCTTAGGCAGGTGCTGGAATGCACTTGTAGAAAAGCAGGAAGCTTCCTGGGGCAGATTTGCCCGAATACACTCTTGAGCTGAAGACAAGATCCCAAACTGCATAGATAGAACAATTTATGTCCCTAACTTTCAGCTTTGTGTTCTCAGAGACTGCACAGCCTGAAGTAAGTACTACTCTGGGCAGTAAGCATAAGAAGACAAGAAACCCTATACCAGATTCCACAAAGTTAAGACATTCTAGACATGCCCAAACACAAACTCAGAGCACAGGGCTGACAACCATCCCAATTGCACCTATGAAAGCAGCATATTTATCCAGCAGTCAACAACCCCCAAAACATTATCGCAACACAGGGTGCAAAGCAGGTTGCCTCATCTTAATATATGCAAGGCAAGTCAGGCATGGGTGTGTGTGTGTGTGTGTGTAAATAGCATGGGCGTGTGTAAAAACAGGCAGCTGGTGGATATTTTCATCACTCTCCAGGTATTCCTCGCCTGACATTTCCCACAGTGCCATCAGTGTCCGGGTTGTCATGCCAACAAAAGAGTTGGGATGGAGCTTCTCCTCACCTCTCGCCAAAAACGCAGCTGCTCCCCAACCTCAAAGCACCCCAAGCACCGTCCAGCCTCTCTTTCCCACCCACCTCTAGCAAAGATAAGGCAGGGAGGGGAGAGGAGGAGGAGGAGGAGAAAGCTCTCGGGACGGCCTCCCCCCTCGCTCGGGCACCAACCCAGCAAGGGCTTCTCCAACCCGGCCTCTTTCCTTGCAACCAAGGTCCCCCCCTCCCCGCCCCCCTCCAGACCCTCAGCAGCTAGCAGGGCCTCGGGGCCCCCGCCTCCCCTTCCTCACCGATAACGACGCGCAAGTGCTTGAGGCGGGTGAGCGGGTCCTTGCGGGTGTCCAGCACCTTCTGCGTGGATTTCCGCACATCGCCGTGAGGCTTCTTGGAGAACATCCCGCCTGCGGGGGCCCCGGGGCGGGCAGCCGCGCTGTTGTCCTCGCCGACGCCCTCCCCGTACAGTCGACGCCGCCGGGACCCCCCGGCGAAACCTGAGGTGCGCTGCGGCCTCCGGATCCGCACCCCCGGTCAGCGCAGCCTACATAGCAGGCGGCGGCGGCGCCCCGAGGCTCCGAAGGGGCGGGTGCGGCCGGCGCACTCGAAGCTCTCGGGCGCGCGGGGTTGGTGAAGGGAGGGTTGGCGGCGGCTGTGGCGAGGTAGGCAGGGCTGGCTTAGGACTTCTCGCTCCGCAGCACCGCGTTACTCCTCCTTCTCCTCCTCCTCTCTCCTCCCTTACTCTCCGAGCACTGCCCCCCCCCAACGTTTCACGACAGCCGTCAGGTGCGAATTCCAGGCTTCCCATGGCAACCGCCTTCGCTCTGACGTCATAGCCGGAGGACTCAAAGGGAAGGCGGTTCTTCCGGCGTCGCCTTCGTTTACGTGCTGGGGGAGCCTTGATTAGTGGGGTCTCGTGAGGGCAGAGGAGGAGAGTGGCGTGGTTTATTGGCGCTCGGACGTCGAGGCTGCGACCACCTGCAGCCGAGAGTCCTGTGGCACCCTGAAAGCTTGACGAACTTCCTATGGCGTGATCTGCAATACATTTGTTGGTCTTTTGGGTGCCGCCAAGCCCCTTTGCAGTTCTTACTACTACTCACGTGGGGGGAGAAGATTCATGGGAGTAAGCCACTTTGGGCTCATTCGAATTTACTCCCGAGTAAGCATGCTTAGTTAGATTTGTACTCTAAAGAAGCAAAGGGTGGTGCCTGTCCGGTGAGGAAATCCGTTTTGCTACTTTAGGTGTTCTGTACATTGCTTTTAGAAATAAAATTTCTGGCAGAAGCTAGAGCTATAAAATCTAGGGATTCAGAAATATAAAAATTCTTAAGCTAAAAAACTGAAAGGAAAAGTTAAGAAGAGGCCGCAAATCTGCATGCAGTTGTATCTGCTGAGTATAGTGGCCCTTCTATAGTTGGCTCTTATGGCTCAATGCTTGAAGTCATGTTCATTGTCAGGACTTGGAAGAACTTCTGCACTATGTTCATGCACTTTTAATTAATTTAAAGGAAGTGTTTTATATGTCCATTCACTTTGAATTGGTATTTTATTCTGAAAGGGGACAAGCCCTCTTTTCCACTTGCACATTTTCCTGTCACTATACATTATAGGATTGTGCAAGATTGTGCAAGAATGTAATTATCTATCCTAGAGGTCAGTCCCCACTATGAAAAAAACCCTTTCCTCCAGCAATATATACCTGGCTGAGTTCACTTGCACAGCTAGCAAAACAGAAGGAAGGAAAAACAAACAATTTCAGTGTTTAATTTAAGCTCAGGTGTGCAAGTATCAATCCCTAGAATCAATCTCAGAGGTAAGGTCATTTGTCTCCCATTTCACACATTCAGTGTAGCATTCTGTCTGCAAGCAAAGTTGCAAAAGAAGTGCCATTCTCATACCACTGAAACATTTCTACACAGGAGCAGCCTGTCCTCTGGGAACTTGTCCCACATAATTTAGCTTCAGTGCTGCTATTCAGCAGTTTACATAGTCTCTTCAGGAGAACAAAGAAGGGCATTAAAGTAAGAAACTTGAAAATAGAAGGGGTATTTCCATCTTTCCTAACTGCTCCAGTTTTGTCTCCTGACTCCCCGTAAAAGTGCACATACTGACCTGTCCCCAGTTGCCACACTCTGAATCTGTCATATGAAAGCCACTCCCATGCACATAATTTATTGTAGATTGGTTTTTTCCACATTGCTTTGAGTACTTGTAGGGTGGGGTGGGGTGGGGGTTTAAACATTTATACCAACCATTAGTACTCAGGGTGGATTGCAAACAATCTAAACACATCAAAACATATGAAAAGAATATAATATGCTTCATACTCTTCTTGTGGCATTGTCTTTCAGGTATTTTAGGGCACAGTAGGTAGAGATGTGAATCGGCAGTGTGGCGTCTGCAATACCAGAAGGTGCCATTGGAGTAGATCTTGAAATGAGTTAAAAAGAATAGTATCAAACAGTTGTGCCTACACCTGGACATCTTAACCTGTCCAGTGGCATCACACTTAACATTAACTCCTCCTCCCTTGACCTAACAGTGTAGACTTAGTAGGCAAAACAAAAAACTACAGCCAGTGAAGTTTGGGTAGTGGTGGTAAAATCCTACTTGGCCAGATGTAGCCAGTTAAACTTGCACTACAATCAGGACAGGTGAATGGGTACTGGAGCAAACTTAAGGGACAAATACAGGGATACTCCCTGCACAAATTCAGGGAGAGAGCAGGGGTTCTCATCAGCTTTCATTGGATGCATGCAGTGTGTGTGTCCATCCATTCACTTTTAGTTGCAAGGGGATAAGGAAACAGAATCATAGAATGAAATTAATTAGCAACTTTATATTTTTCAGGATTATGAATTATTGACTTACTATAAAAATAACACCTTCCCTTTCCTTGTAGTTATGCATTACCAAAAGTTAGAATGTCATATGCATTGCCTTGTTTTCATATAGACTTGGTGCACCAATAACAAAGGGTGTGTTTTGTATTCATATTAGCTTTAGTTTTTATCTTAGGTTATCCTGTGCTGCATTTGAGCTCGAACGAAAACAAATATTATAATAAACTAGTTAGTCTCTAAAGCACCACTTCTTGTGGTTATAGATTAACATACCTGGAATTTAGATTAACAAGCACCAGATATGTACATTTGTTTTCTGGCCCGTACCTTTCCCTCTTTGTACGTGACCTCCTGCCTGTTCTGTTCACCTTCACTGCTTTATACTCAGTTATCCTTTATTCTCAGTTACTATCTGTAGCGCTTTGCTTCATTTTGCCCCTAAATTACCTTTTCATATCAAATACTGCCTGAATGTTCTCTAAACACTCACTCCCCCACAATAGTATTTTTGAATGGGATAGAGAACTAACTTTCATATTGTCCTCATCAATACAAGAGATACTCATGTAGTGTGAATCTAAGTATATTTACTTGTAAGAAAGTCTTACTGTCTTCAGAGGTTTTTCTTTTATTCTTACTTAAATGTGCAGAGGATTACTGCTTCATTTTTCATTGTCTGCAAACCAACATAATTTGTACTCAAGTTTTAAAAATCTGTTTACCTCACAGCTATAGGTCAGCATTGGGCTCCTTGGACAAATTTATTTTTCTATTCTTTCGTTGTTTTTCTGTGGGATGGACTCTTATATGTTTCTGTACTTAATATTCAGGGAAAGCGAGACATTCTGTATTTGATGCTTAATCCTTACATACTTTGAACTCTGTTGGAATTTTGTGATAGGCTTTGTGCAGGTTCCCATACTTAGTGGTAAAAACAGAGAAAAATTAGTGTGCCTTTTGTCCGCTGCATAAAAGGTAAAGGTAAAGGTACCCCTGCCCGTACGGGCCAGTCTTGACAGACTCTGGGGTTGTGCGCCCATCTCACTCAAGAGGCCAGGGGCCAGCGCTGTCCGGAGACACTTCCGGGTCACGTGGCCAGCGTGACAAAGCTGCATCTGGCGAGCCAGAGCCGCACACGGAAACGCCGTTTACCTTCCCGCTGGTAAGCGGTCCCTATTTATCTACTTGCACCCGGAGGTGCTTTCGAACTGCTAGGTTGGCAGGCGCTGGGACCGAGCAGCGGGAGCGCACCCCGCCGCAGGGATTCGAACCGCCGACCTTTCGATCGGCAAGTCCTAGGCGCTGAGGCTTTAACCCATACTGTTGCACAAATATCAAATTCAGTTTCTCTTACAACCTCTTCTTCTTCCCTTTCCTGGTTAAACATCTCCAGCATTGTTGTAAAATATTATACATTATCATCATTAAAACTTTCTGTTGTATTTGTGGTTTTGTGCATATATCTACACAAATGCCAACTCTGGCAGTTTGGATCAATACTGTACTTAAATGCTGAAAGTGTTGTGTGGGTTCTGGCCTGAGCACTGCACTTTTTGTACATTAGCAAAAATATAAATTGTTTAATTTTTTAACCTTTAATTTTCCTCTGTGTTCACTTGTACTCTTTTATGGGTGTCAGAATTTTTTTTCCACACAATGGGATTATACCTTACAGGCATTAAGAAGTTAAAAGAACCATAGAATTATAGAGTTGGAAGGGACCCCAAGGCCCCTGCAATGCAGGATTCTCAACTAGCTCATACATGACAGGTGGCCATCCAACCTCTGCTTAAAAACCTCCAATGGAGGAGAGTCCACAGCCTCCCAACGGAGTCTGTTCCACTGTCAAACAGCTTACTGTCAGATAGTTCTTTGTGATGTTTCGTTGGAATCTCCTTTCTATTGCTTCAGGTTCTAGCCTGGAGAAAACAAGCTTGCTCCATCCTCCATGTAGAAACCCTTGAGATATTTGAAAGTAGCTTTCATATATCCTCTCAGTCTCCCCTTTACCAGTCTAAACATACCCAGTTCCCTCCACCAGTCCTCACAAGGCTTGCTTTCCAGACCCTTTCTCATCTGTGCACACATTCCAGATTGTTTGCAGCATGTACTTTTAGATTAGCTTGCAATCAAATGACATGTTGAAATAGAAACAAGTAAAAAATGTTCAAGAAAGCATATCACACAATAACTATTTCATCGTACATAAAGGCAGCTTTAAAGATTGAGACAAAAGACTATAATTAATATCTTACAGTTAAGTATGAAATTGTTTATTAACAAAAATATGTTTGTCACTAAAATTGGCTTTCTGGAGCATTTGAAGAGTCTCATTATTTGAAGAGTTTTCATTATTCTGATTAATTTGGAATCATTTACAACTTTGGCAATCTTGTCACTCACCTTTGATTCACTATCATATATAAATTAAATGGTACAGTTCAAGTGCAGACCCTACTGCCTGTTTTTGTGAAAAATATATTGTCTTGACCTTGCTTCCTTTTGTTTAGCCAGTTTTCAATCCACAGGAGGACTCGCCTTTTGCCTCTACTGTTTCAAGATGCCATTACAAACTTAATGATTCTAACTTTCATTTTACTTGCCACTATTTTGGGGATAGCTATAAAATAAGCTGGCCTGTCATGTGCTTGCTATTGCTCTCTGAGCTTCTATGAACACATTAGCAGGGTGGGGACATGGTGAGGTTCCTTACTGTTCTACGATATCTAAGCCCAGAAATTCCTGGATGAGAAGGCACTACACAGTTGCTGCAGAACAAAATTAGGAGGAAGATAAATCCTTAAATTGTTGACTAGTGAAGGTTGGCTGAATCATGAATTGCTTTTCAGACATCGGCTCCTTCCCAAACACTGCTTTCACTCATTGCTATCACTCAATTGGCACAAAACTTTTTGTGGCAGGAGGTCCTCTTCCATTTGGACTCCATGGAAACTATGCTGGTCTCTGAAGCTAAGAACTGTTTCCAAACAAGGCTCTCTAGTGCGACCAAAAGGGTTTCTTCAAACAACAGACAACAAAATGGCAAATGAGATTAGGGTAACATTCATACCATACATTTAAATAACGTTTTAAGAACATTGCTTCCCCCAGAGCATCTTGGGAATTGATAAGGGTTCTGAGAATTCTAGCTGTGATGAGTAAAGTTTAGTTCACAAGATACTTTGGGGGAAGCTATGTCTGTTAAACATTTCTTCTAGAAAAATGGTGCTTGTACTCACCATGAATTTGTTACAGGAAGTGCCACACTTTAAACCAGTGCTTTTCTCCTTTAAAAAAAGTGCTGGCACTGCATACCCTTGAGTACCCCCAGAAAAAAAAACACTGCTGTGAAAAGTGCTATAAAGGCGCTTTAAATGTATGATGTGAATGTGACCTCAGTGAAAGTAAATTTTTGGCATGATAGCCTAACTTCACATATAGCAATTGAACAGGTGAAAATAGACTTGCAAATGTAGCGGACTGATCAGCTGAAGCATCAAAGATTATGCAACAACAATGAAGGCAAAGTCCATGTTTATTTCACAGTTCGTCTTCAGAGTGGATTGAAAATCAAGCACCCCATCTTGCAATGCTTTTATAAAAAAATTCAGCACAGTAGTTCTCCCCAGCTCATTTTATCCTTGGAAGCAAAGTAGTTTAGACTGAGTAGCGAAGTGGGAATTTGAAGCCATGTAACTCCGATCCCTAAACCAGGCTGGCTCTCGCTCTAAAAGGGACCCATAGTCCGATCCAGCAAAAGAACCTTTCTTACATTCTAAAAGAGAGCCATCCTGCGCAACAGCGGCGAGGAATCTCTTGGATGATGGACTCAAGGGCATCCTGATCAAATTTGCAGATGACACCAAACTGGGAGGGGTGGCTAACACCCCAGAGGACAGGATCACACTTCAAAACGACCTTGACAGATTAGAGAACTGGGCCAAAACAAACAAGATGAATTTTAACAGGGAGAAATCTAAAGTATTGCACTTGGGCAAAAAAAATGAGAGGCACAAATACAAGATGGGTGACACCTGGCTTGAGAGCAGTACATGTGAAAAGGATCTAGGAGTCTTGGTTGACCACAAACTTGACATGAGCCAACAGTGTGACGCGGCAGCTAAAAAAGCCAATACAATTCTGGGCTGCATCAATAGGAGTATAGCATCTAGATCAAGGGAAGTAATAGTGCCACTGTATTCTGCTCTGGTCAGACCTCACCTGGAGTACTGTGTCCAGTTCTGGGCACCACAGTTCAAGAAGGACACTGACAAACTGGAACGTGCCCAGAGGAGGGCAACCAAAATGGTCAAAGGCCTGGAAACGATGCCTTATGAGGAACGGCTAAGGGAGCTGGGCATGTTTAGCCTGGAGAAGAGGAGGTTAAGGGGTGATATGATAGCCATGTTCAAATATATAAAAGGATGTCACATAGAGGAGGGAGAAAGGTTGTTTTCTGCTGCTCCAGAGAAGCGGACACGGAGCAATGGATCCAAACTTCAAGAAAGAAGATTCCACCTAAACATTAGGAAGAACTTCCTGACAGTAAGAGCTGTTCGACAGTGGAATTTGCTGCCAAGGAGCGTGGTGGAGTCTCCTTCTTTGGAGGTCTTTAAGCAGAGGCTTGACAACTATATGTCAGGAGTGCTCTGATGGTGTTTCCTGCTTGGCAGGGGGTTGGACTCGATGGCCCTTGTGGTCTCTTCCAACTCTATGATTCTATGATTCTATGAATCTGAGGCCCTCCAGATGTTGTTGGGACTCCAACTCCCATCAGCCCCAGCAAGCATGGCCAATGTCCAAGGATAGTAGGAGCTGTAGTCCGGGCAGCATCTGGGCGCCCACAAATTCTCCGTGCCTGCTGCTGCTGCCTCCGTGTACAGTTTTACGGGTCTGACTCCTCAATAAACCCTTTCATAAATCTTTCCACCATCTTCATCATTTGTTGCGGCTCTTTTGGCAGGCCGCCTGCAACCATGGGATACATTTCCACTTCGGCGCGCCTTCCGCCGCCCACTGAGGGGCGGGCGGGCGGTTAGGTGGAGTGAAGCCTTCCTTCCGAGAGACTACATGTCCCGAGATCCTCCGCGCCGCAGCGAAGCTCCGCCACGCGCCGCTCCGGCTCCGACGCCCGCCCCGCCGCCCACCCGCGCGCCCCGCCCGTCGGCGGATCGTCGGCCAATGAGCGGCGGAGCGGAGCGTGAGGCTGTGCGGGGCTAAGGTGGATGGCGGGGTTTCTCTGAGGCGGAGCTTCGGCGCGTTGGGGAGGCAGGCGGGCGGCCGGCCGGCCAGGGAGGGCTGTTGTCCCCCGGTCCCTAGGAGCCAGCGACGCCGAGCGCCTGCGGGCTGGGCTGGGCGGCGCGATGCCGGTCCACTCGCGGGAGAAGAAGGAGAACAACCACGACGAGATGGAGGTGGACTACGGGGAGAACGAGGGCAGCAGCTCCGAGGAGGAGGAGTCCGAGAGTTCGTCCGTGTCCGAGGAGGGTGACAGCTCAGGTGAAGTCGGCAAGGCAGCAGGGCGCCCTCTCTCCTGCCCGCTCGGGCTGGGCCGGGGGGTGGGAAAAGGAGGACTCAGCCCCGCCCCCTCTCCCCGTCCGCCCCGCCCCTTCTCCCGCCCGGTGCTTCCCCCATGCACCCCCTTGGCTGTGGGGCGGAGGGTAGGGCAGCTCGCCCTAGGCGTCGCCCGGGGTAACAATAGGCAGGCAAGATGCTTGCTTTCGTCCAGGGCTGCAAAACCCCGTGCATGCTGGCAGGGGAGTAGGGCCCGTGGAACTCAGTGGAGATCCTTTCCGAGCAGACCTGCGTAGCATCCCTCTTGCTTGTCCGCGCCTTCCGGAGGCAACCCCCCCCAAAAAAAAACAACAACCCACCAGGGCTCCTGCACGCTAGTTGTGTTCATCAGGGATGCCTTCTCTCTCTCTCTCTCTCTCTCTCTCTCTCTCTCTCTCTTTCTCTCTCTCTCCCCCCTTCTGTAAACCAATAAAGTTGCGGGAGCCACCTGTCCTCTCTTGCATTTGGCAAGCCACTACACACCCACATCCACCCACACATACTTGTCCTCTCTCTCCCCCCCCCTTTCATGTTGCAACCCTGATTAAAAGAAAAAAAGATGCAGGCGTGGATGGATGAGTGAGGAGATGGCTCCAGAGTAGATTAAGATATATTAGCTTCCAAGAAGGAGGCTGTTTATTGATAGATAGATAGATAGATAGATAGAGGGAGGAGATGGATAAGACTGATAAGAGAAGGGGAAGGGAAGAGGCATATGAGGCTAGGCAGAGGCATGGAAATGACTGGACAAACATATATGGTCAGAATTAATTCAGAGTAATGGAAGTGAAAAACAGAATGGAGTGTCTGGGCTCAGATGTGTGGGCAGACTGATGAAGAAAGTAGAGAAAAATCTTAATGCATTCAGGCATCCTCTCCATTTATACAGTTTGATTCTATTTCTGCCTACTCAGAATTGGCTCCTTTTGAGTTTAAGGTCTTACTCCCAGGTCAGGGAAATCAATATCATATTTTTACTGCTTCCTGTGTTACAACAGGCAAGCATACAGAGAAGAGCCAAACTCAAGCCAGACCTAGCACAGATCTGCTGTACCTAATCTTTAAAGGGAAATGGCATGTATGTATATTCTCCCATGCAGGTTTCCTACATTGTGCGTGTAGGACAGACTGGAGGAGAGAGGGAAACTGAAGTGAGAGCATCTCAACCTGTAGCTATAATTATTTGCACACTAAAATCTGGGAATATGGATTGTCTACGCATGCACACACACAGTTCGGCATACAACGAGTTTCAGTGAAGAGGTACAGCTGGAGCTCTCCAACATCTGTAGAGTCATAGAGAACACAAGGGAATTCTATGAATAACTAAGGTCCCTGGGAAGGAAGCACAAAGTAGTTTGATCTGACTGGCTAGATTGAGATTGAATTTGAGGGGGCGGGGACTTGAAGGGAATGGGAGAAGATAAAATTCTTTACATTTTTGCAAACAGTATTTGGAGAGAAGCATGGGAAGGGAATGCTGCAAAAGAAGGCATAGAAAGTGAGAATGAAACTCTCTACAGCACAGGTACAGTTGCTATACCAGGAATCTGAGTGCAAGACAGCAATTATTTTAGCATGGCTCACAAAATTATGCCCCTCACAAGTCTTGGAGGAGAGATTTGCAAAGTCTCTCAAAAGCACTTGTTTCTCCTTTTCATTCTTGGCATAGCTGTTATAGTGCCATAAAAATCTCTTACCTACCCTCATTTCTTTTCTTCATTGAACTATACTAATAGTGCATTTTCTCCATTTTATGTGCACATCCTCCAACACTTATCCCAACATTACAAAAGCAACAGAGGAAGTAAGTTTCTTTCCCTTCATTTGAGGAGTGAATTGCTTGGCAGAGCAATTAAGCCAACCATAAAAATGGTGTTTGATGAACACTATCTTGGCAGAACTGGAGATCTGCCTAGGCATTTTCAGAGAGGCAGACGTTTTCATCAGTTGCAGCAAAACCAATAGTCTTGTAGCATCTTAAAAACAACAGTAAATTTATTAAGGCATAAGCTCTCATGGACCAGAGACCACTTTATCAGATGCGTTTATTTTTATTAACTGTTGTTACCAAACAGTTGTTTAGTTTCTGTGGCCAGACACCTCTCTTGGATAAACTGCTGTTGAGCCAGTAGTGGCCATGTGCTAGTAGCTCTACTCTAGGCTCATGACCCATGGAAATCTGGCTGGAACCCAGAAAAAATATAATTTATTTTATTTATTTCACCAATTTATGTGCCACTTAATTAGAATTGTCTTGAAGTGGTGTACAAGTAAATCAACACAGAAAAGCTAAACATCAGTTAAAGTCATAAAATGAGAGCATTTGCCTGTGAACATGTAATATGCTTTATTACAAAGAGGACAGGCTTTTTTGCTCTTTTCTCTCACCAACCCCCTCCAATATATGGAGCATTAAAACACTAAACCTTGTGTTCGTCTGTCTTCTTTCAAATACTTAAAAAAAAACATTTAAGGGTAACATGCATTCTGTAAACCAACTGATCTTGTGAGTTCAGTCTTGGTCAGGTTCGAAAACACAGTATTACGGTAAGAACCTCTAGGTATTTTTAAGGGGGAAAACTCTTTCTGGAACAGTACTATATGCGTACATTATTTTAAACTCAAATAGTGAAGTGAAGGACATGAGGCAGGAGTTGATAATGCAGGTGAGCTGCAAGCAAGCTGCCAGCCAGCTCTGTGGAGGTTCCTTTTATTGACACAATATGCAAACCCAGGCAGATACATTTTGGTCTGTGACCTTTACACTTCTTCCGGTCCCGATATCGTGGGGTGGTACAAAGTTATTTTGGCACCTGTTTCCACCGCGTCATTTTCCCCTTGCACAATGTATGACGAAAGAGACAAAGGTTACAGACAGGACACCACAGACTACTGAGACCACAAAAGGTTAGACAGAGGGCAAGATGTTCAGACAGCTGTGGCTTTATCTGTGAGGGGGAGTGTGCTCCCAGGGTCACGCGTGCAGGCAGCTGAGGCTGCCTGTGGGTGGGGAGTGTGCTCCGCACCCAGCGATCATCCCTACAAAATAGAAGTTGCATTAAGCTTTTAAAATAAACTGAATGTGAATCAGGATTTCTTGCTGGAGTAAGCCGAGTGTTAACACTGTGCAGTGTGCAAGAAAGAGGCTGGATGAAGTGCTGGCACAGCACAATCTCCTTATCCTGTAGTTTGGCAGTTGCATTCAGGTCTAGGCTTGCAGGCTTCCCAGAGGCATTTGGTTGGCCCCTGTGACAACAGGATGCTGGATTAGATGGGCCCTTGGCCTGATCCAGCAGGGCTCTTTTTATGTTCTGACATGAGGATTTCACACTTTGAAATATTTGACTTTGCAGTATTAATCTTTCTAACTTGGAATCCAAATATTTTTTTGGGGGGGGCAAACCCTAGGAAAAAGGGAACTATGTTTCCCAGGAGACTTTCCATCAGACAACTCCCCAGTGCTGTTCACTATTTTAATAGTGGCTAGGATTCATCCTCACTTTTTGAAGACGTATAGTATCAGTAAAAAACAACAACAACCCAGCGGGGATTATGCCAAGTTTCTTCTGAACCACACAGAGTGGATCCAGTGGATTTAGGTAGCAAGCCTACCTAGAAAAGCACTAAATAATTGGCAGCCAGACTTTTGGGGCAAGTACGCCACATGTTGAGGAAAATGCATTTATACACCACCAAGGAGCTCAAGGAGCTTCTCCACCTCTCCATATTATCCTCACAACAATCCTGTGAGGCAGGTTAGGCTGAGAGACAGCGACTAGCCCAAGGTTACTCAGTAAACTTCATGCTATGTGGAAATTCGAACCCTGGTCTCCCAGGTCCTAGTCTGACACAATAATGTGCCCTGCAGACTACATGCAGCTCCTTGCTCCTTGGTGCCTAGGTACACCAGAAAACCTGTTTGCCTGTGCTATTTGCAGTGCAGTGATATAAGTTGCAACCCATTGATCAAACCTTCACATTTCAGACTCGTAATACGTTGAAGTGTCAAGCACTTAAGCTACTTACTTGGATGAGCAAATTCTAACCTGGGTTTCTGTCTCGGGTGGGGGAAGTCTCATGTCCAAAGCCATTCTTTTTAGGCCTCTTCAATATTTCACGGAGCACTTTTGGCACTTGTGCTTTCAGTGGAGTGTGGTAAATCCAACTAGTATGTGCTGTTCTCCCCCCCCCCCAATTGTTTTTTGATTGGATGGGACTTCTGGAAGCACCAAATCTGTTTTTGAAATGACAAAGCAAGTAGCATGGTGGCAGAGGTAAGCTTCATTTCAGAAATCACGCGGAGATTCTTGGCACAGATTTTATTCATTGCTGGTATAGGTAAAAGTAAAGGACCCCTGGACAGTTAAGTCTAGTCAAAGACAACTATGCGGTTGTGGCGCTCATCTCGCTTTCAGGCCGAGGGAGCCGGCGTTTGTCCACAGATAGCTTTCCAGGTCATATGGCCAGCATGACTAAACCGCTTCTGGTGCAACGGAACACTGTGTTGGAAACCAGAGCACATGGAAACGCCATTTACCTTCCTGCCACAGCAGTACCTATTTATCTACTTGCACTGGCATCCTTTCAAAGTGCTAGGTTGGCAGGAGCTGGGACTGAGCAACAAGAGCTCACCCCGTTGCAGGGATTCGCGGGATTGGCAAGCCCAAGATGCTCTAGTTTAGACCACAGCGCCACCTGCTAGTATCTTGCTTCTGAATTGGACAAGCAGTTAAGCTTTTGTTCATTTTTCTCATCCCAAGAATAATGTCAACAGATAACTGTTGACAGACATGCATTGATTCTTAGGAATGTATCTGTACCAGTTAGTACACAACAGACTTTCTCATGCTATAATTTATACTGCTGTTGGTCATTGTTTGTCAGCCCAGAATTGACTCTGCAAACTCATAAACAAAATCCTGGAGGATTGTTAGTGTAAAATATTCCAAAAGAGCCGGTGCACTGTGGTGTCAAAAGGAGCAACATGTCAACAGGAGGTTGTCTCTAGTTCACTTCCTCAATGTACTCTCACTGTCCAAAGACATCATAGCCTAGTCTTCCATGTGCAATATGGAAATAACACTGATAGGTTGGGATGCAGTTAAGAGGATTATTAAAATATGTGCATTTTTATGAAGCAGCTGTAATGCTTAAAGCTGCTACTTAAATTAGGAAGTATCACTTCTCTGATTTGTCAAGTAAGCGTTGTGTATTCCCCTGAAATAATTGAAGTACAGAAAGTCATAAATCTGTTATTAGATTTTCTATCTGATTTAGGCCTCCATAATAAAGCACAGAATAATAAAGCAAAATAAAATGTTAGTATAAAACCTTAGAAACTTAAAAGACCTGAGCAAATAAAAAGGGGTATACCTGATAAGAAAAAGAGAATAAGGGTTGTGTCAGGTGCAACTTTCACAGGAGCAAATTTCAGAAATAGGGTGCCACAATAGAATAGGCTCTTTCCTGTCATGGACATTTACTTTCCATCTTGTGGAAAAACCATTACCCAGTAACTACCAGTCCTTGGGTCCATATATTTAGCTTTCAAGAAGATGATCTTGATTAGCATCCTAACATGTAGACAGACAATGCAACAGATTTCCCCCCCCCCCCTTATTTCTAATTCTGCAGTGCATGCCATCCACACGTTCATGAAACACATTAATATTAAAAGAGATGAGTTTAAATTGCCTTGATATAAAACCAGTACCACATCTCCTGGTGATACTGCAAGGGGACTTGCCGTATAGTGAAGAGCTCCAAAAGGCCTTTCCAAATCCAAAGTCAGTGAATGAGCGGTAGAATGACGTGCAATTCAGTGTAAACAGGTGTAGAGGGATCCATGTTGGGGCAAAAAATAAATAAATCTCAATTTCACATGCCTGCTCAAGTGAGTCTGAACTAGTGATGGATGATCCAGTTTGGTTATATTCCAAGAAGAATTGTGCAGCAGGAAAAAAATAAAGATGGCCAAGCATTAATTCCTCTTAAAACTTCATCCTTTGGAATATTAACTTTTTGTGTGTGTTTTTTAATGAACTGTTTGAGTATAAATTCTATAAAATAGACTGGAGGAAAACCAGTTGCTGTTGTGTATTTTTAAAGTGAATAATTCTGTTCTCAGAAATGGACGATGAGGACTGTGAAAGAAGAAGAATGGAGTGTTTGGATGAGATGTCCAATCTTGAAAAACAATTTACAGACCTCAAAGACCAGTAAGTAAACTACAGATCTGAATTTGCTTTGGATTCTGGTCCTCTCACCATCCTGGGTTAGCTTTGTATTTGGTAAAGCAAGGGAAGGCATAAAATATATTGGGATCTACTGGTACAAATTTGGGTGAATTGCAGTAGATTCACAGGGTTCTCTGATGGGATTATGTGACAGTAGCTACAATGGAATGGCTTTTTTCCTTAATTAGATTGCTGAAGTGTAGGATGTTTGGGAGAAGGCATGAGTAGGCTTTATGGGTAAAAGAATTGTGAGCTCAGATGTGCTATCAAAACAAATCCCTGGGCTGAGACCTCTTCCTTAATTCTCAGTACAGTGGTGCCTCGCAAGACGAAATTAATTCATTCCACATGTTTTTTCTTCTTGCGAGTTTTTCGTCTTGTGAAGCACGGTTTCCCATAGGAATGCATTGAAAATCAATCCATGCGTTCCTATGGAGACTGTCTGGGGACAGAGGGGAAGCGCCATGCGCCTTCCCCTCTGTCCCCGGACCTGTTTTAAAGCAAGGGGCAGCAGGGAGAAGATTGCTTCTCCCCGTTGCCTGCCCCGCAATCTCTGGGGACAGAGGGGAAGGCATGCACGCCTTCCCCTCTGTCCCCTCTTTTGAAGCAAGGGGCAGCAATGGGGAGAAGATCGCTTCTCCCCGTTGCCACCCCTTGCTTTAAACAAGCCCGGGGACAGAGGGAAAGCTATCCCCGGAGCTTGCGGGGCAAGCTTCGTTTTGCGAAGCAAGCCCATAGGGAAATGCATCTTGCGAAGCGGCTAAGAAAACGAAAAACTCCTTCGTCTAGCGAGTTTTTCGTCTTCTGAGGCGTTTGTCTTGCGGGGTACCACTGTATGTATTTCCCCACCCCTGCCGCCATTCTGCACCTGTCTCTAGTTGATGGATTATGGGTTGTAGTAAAACTAAAAGGTAAGTGGAGCACAGGAAGCTGCTGTATGTAGAATCAGACCATCAAAACGTCTGCCTCTGTCTGCACTGGCTGGATGTGGCGCCTCAAGGTTTCAAATGAGGGTCTTTCCAAGCCCAATCTGGAATTGCCAGGGATTGAACTGATTGTCTTTTGCCTGCAAAGCATACAGTGGTACCTCGGGTTACATATGCTTCAGGTTACACACTCCACTAAGCCAGAAATAGTGCTTCAGGTTAAGAACTTTGCTTCAGGATAAGAACAGAAATTGGGCTCCGGCAGCGTGGCGGCAGCAGGAGGCCCCATTAGCTAAAGTGGTGCTTCAGGTTAAGAACAGTTTCAGGTTAAGAACGGACCTCCGGAACAAATTAGGTACTTAACCCGAGGTACCACTGTATGTTCTGCTAATGGACTACAGACCTTCTCCAAGGCTGAAGTCTGCCTATCCCTGATCCAAAGGTTTGTGGAGCAATGTTATGATTGTTTATGCTGAAAAATTAATGTATGCTGGTGAAATTTTGGGAAGTTTCTAGATATTTATTGTATTTTACATGGTTGTGATCTGTGTTGGGACCTCCTTGTGCGGGACAGATAATCAATACAATGATGCGTAGAGATTTCCAATGTAGTTACCATGGAATTTTACATTGCTGTACATCTGAAATGGAAGAATTCACCCTTGTCTTCCTAGACCTTATATGCAAAGGGAGAAGCAACTTTTGCCCTCTGCTAGGGTGGGACATTCTTAAAAGGCCATCCTAATTGTGATGGCATAGCCACCTGCATTTTATGCCCATGCCTCCTCCCATTCAAGCGGAAAGTGGGGAAATGGGGTCTTCTCTATGCAGTCGTACCTTGGTTCTCTAACAGAATCCGTTCGACTTCTGAAAATGTTTGAAAACCAAGGTGCAGCTTCTGATTAGCTGCAGGAGCTTCCTGCACTCAGTCAGAAGCTGCATAAGCCGTGTCGGAAGTTCAGGTTCCAAAGAACGTTCGCAAACTGGAACACTCACTTCCAGGTTTGCAGTGTTCGGGATCCCAAACATTCGAGTTGCAAGGCATTCGAGAACCAAGGTACAAGGATCATGCTGTAGAAGTGAACCAACTTCCCCACCCCTCGCCTTACATAGCTACAATCCACTGCACTTTAGGCGGTTTTTACCAGGCTTGACTCCAACTCTGGAAGTGATATGGGCAGTAACAAAACTCTAGGTAGCAATGGATGCTACAAGGTGAAAGCGTGTGCATGCTTCACTCCACTCTCCTGCACATTCTGCTTCAAATAAAGGCCAGACTGGTCCTGTTTTGTATTTGAATGTGGCAGCTCTAGGTGCACGGCTGCCCTGTAAACTGCAAATCAGGAAACATGGTTTTACTTTCTGGTGCAGAGTGTGAAATTCTTTGGGTTGCTGAAATGGAAGTGTTTGGTAGCACCATTGGTAGCATCCTTAGTCCAACCTCATTAAAGAAAAATTACTTCATTGTGTTTTATCTACAGCTGCTGTGCTGCTTTTAATGAGTTATTAATATTGTTAGCTGCCCTGAGAGCAGGATATGCATTTCAACATTTTTAAAAATAGCAATAAAGGATTGGTCATTTTTTTTTTATAAAAGTGAGGGTTCTGTTCTGCATGTTTCCCAGACTAAGACTTGGAATAAATACTGTAAATATCTAGTTAGCAAAGAGTTCCAATTCATATAGCTGTATGTATGTGTTGGGTACTAGGAGACAGTCTTAAATGGATGTCTGATCTTCATCTGTGCGGGCTAAAATCTGGAAGCATAATGTAAAGATCCAGCACTGTATAAGCATTGTGTAAGTGATAATTTTTCTGTACAGTTTATTTTTTTTTAAGTCCTCTGAATTTCTGCAAGGTTGGCAGGTTCAATGGGTTTTCTAGGTTCTGGCCATTGGTGGCTGTGGAAAATGAATTCTTAGTAATGTTAGTATACATTATTCTCTACACTACTTTAATGCAATGCACTCCATCTTTCATCTGCATTTTTTAAGACTTTACAAAGAGAGATTAAGCCAAGTGGATGCAAAACTGCAGGAGGTCATTGCGGGAAAGGCACCAGAGTACTTGGAACCGCTGGCAGCTCTGCAAGAAAACATGCAAATCCGAACAAAAGTGGCAGGTAAGTGTGCAAAGGGGTTGTCTTTGACTCAGCTAGGTACTTCTTGTTAGTAGAAGTAAAATACCAACAAAAACATTTAAATCTGCTCCTTTTTAACTACACCGTGCTCTTCGGCACTTCTGTCTTCGTTGGTGAAAAATTCAAGGAGGGCATCGTCTAAGAATACCCAGAGTAGATGAAATCAAACTCTCATCTCATCTGCTTGGCCTCCAAGGCATTCTCTTATTTACTGGGTTTTTAGCAAGGCAGAGTTAGGCTCTCCTCTCTTCCTCCCACCCCTTTTCCCGCTAGCATAGGAAGCAAACAATAGCAAAGCCTGGGTACATGAGGGAGCCGGGGAGCACTTTAGCTGCTTTCCCATACACTTCTATGCCCACTTCCAACATAGAAAGTGGGGAGTTAATGTCTCATCAAGCTTTTACCACATTTAACATTCAAGAATCAAGATGAGCAGAGGAGCAAACGGGCCGCACTCAGAGCTAGGAAAAAGAAAGGACAAGTAGCTTTATTTCTAGCCTGTTTTCCCGGTATCACAGCCCTGATGTGTTTTGGAAGGGGAAATGTGAAAAGGGCACATGAGGGGAAATTTTGTTTGTGTTTACTGGGCACAGGATGGGCAGTGGAGCAAAGAGAGCCTTGTCCTTGGGTTGAATGGGCTGAATTGAAAAGGGGCCTTTTACTGATGGGGAATTTAGAATTCACTTGTGGAAAATTCATGAGGGCCAGGCATGATTGGGATTTCACCGCTGTTTAAAATGCCCCATTCCTTAGGGTTTGGTAAGTTGCAGCTTATGGTGAAATGCATTGGTAGGTTAAATGAGGCCTGTAGGCCCTATTTTGCTTCTCCCACAGAAGGTTTAAACAAAAAAAAATGTGTTTTTTTGTAGGTATCTACAGAGAGCTCTGTTTAGAGTCCGTGAAAAACAAATATGAATGTGAAATCCAAGCTTCTCGCCAGCACTGTGAGGTACCGTTCATAGCTGAAGAGAGTTTTCATTTGTCTGTAACTGTTGGGGCTTGCTTCTGGAGAAACATGCACACAATCAGGTTGTGCAGCTGACAAGTTATTTTTGAACGTAGAATATTACAGCATTTTCATCCACAGAAAAGAGAACAATGATTTTAATTACTGGGCTTTCTTGAAAATCATGTTGAAGCTCTTGGTAGCATGTCTAATCAGCCGTGTAAAATCTTAATCTCAAAAGGAAACCAGCGTGCCACCTGAGGGGTACACTGGGAACACAAAATGAAGCAAATTACTTCAGCTAAGTTATGTATGTTTCAAGTTTGCATAAACAAGTGGTTGCTAGGTCAGGTCACTGCCATGTGATTTGTTTCAGTTCTGCGATGCTACCTGAACCACATTTTTGACTGCATCTCTTGTGTGTGGTGTCATTTTCAAAGAACTTTTCTGTGATATGTGGCGTATTTCTGCTGCCTGGAGGGGAAACCAAGAACTCAGACGTTGTTTTGATTCAGAAGAAGGTTCATGCGGTACTAAAAATCATTGAGAGGCACTGAAAATCTTTGAATGAGCTCTGGGTGGGATGATTCAATTCAGGCTCGCAGTTCTGTAGTTTCTGGCTTTTTCCCTGAAAAACATAGGCATGCTAACTGGTTACTGTAATAATCAAAACATTAGTTTGCAACGAAGAAGAGACTTCATGCTACATTGAGAGCATGATACAAAAAGGTTGGTCATGTAGCTCTGTAGATCCATATATGCCTAAAAACACCAGCTGTAATTGTTAAAGGCTCTTCCTGTAAACAGTTAAAAACACTAAGGCCTGATTCAAGCAAAATTAACAGGATTAAAAATTCCACTGGGTCAATATTAAAGCCTTGCTCTTTGGATCCTGGCTGCAGTGCTTTATAGAAGTAAAAGGTGCTATATAGCGCACCTGGACAATACAGTGTTTCTTTGTGAGACAAAAATTAATGCCCTGCTTTTTCATAGTTTCCCATAATAAGAAATGCAATAATCACTCCCTTTTAATAGCAAACTCAGATGGTGAGTGTCAACAGAAATGGAGCCAAGAGGGAAGTATGAGTGTGCTTATGGAAACCCTGAGGATGGTAGAGATAATTACACAAACACTCTGAAGGGCCAAAACAGTGCAGTGAGGACTGAGAATGCTGAATGCCACTTGGGAAGAACAAGGGGTGTGGCAACAGATGAAGAGTAAAAGTGCCCTCCTTCAGCCCTTGTATTCCAGAGGATGTGCTGTGTGGCTGGGACTCTGAACAGCAACACTCTTGTTAGAGGTGGTGATGCGCTGCGACATTTTGTTGCATGTTCCACTTGCAAGTAATGCACTTGTACATGGTTTCACAATAGTATGTGGAAGGTCAAACACAATAGTTCTGATCCAGAACTAGTCCTGTGCAGCTAATTTAATGAAATACCTTGTGGCCATTGATAGGAATTCCCATCTCTCTCTCTCTCTCTCTCTCTCTCTCTGCGCACACACACACACACACACACACACACACACCCTATCAACTGGTTCAAAGAGGCTTGTATGACAGAAATGTGTCCATATCCGTTGTTTGCATGGAAGCTTGTTTCTGCATCAAGTTATCCTAGGGTAGACTGGTGTTTCCAAAGAGCTAAGGTCTTGTACCAGTTTCTTCTTCTCTATTTTATTCTCACAACAACCCTGTGAGGTAGGTTAGGCTGAGAGACAGTGACTGGTCAAAGGACACATTATTGTTATTATCCTTAAAATTTGTATACTGCCCTATACTCATAGGTCTTGGGGCATTTCACAACACAAAGTTACAATATACAAAGCACAAAATACATAATAAAAATAATCAAAACAATTAACAATACTAATGTATGCACAACAATACTAATGTATAAACGATACACTCCCCAGCAAAAGCCCCTAAACGATACCCCAGCTCAAATACCAATACAAAAATCCAAATTAACATATAACATTTAACAACAATTTAAAACAACGCCCCCCCCCCAATAAAACAGTACCCACCTAAGTTAAAATCCCGTCCCTGTTAAAACAATAACTGGGTGCAGTGGTGGGTGGGATTGGCAAAGTTTTTGCCCCCTTTTTAATTTTTTTAAAATTTTTTACTGAAGATGAATGAGCAGAAGTTAAATGCACATAATTGTGAGTTACCTGAATAAGTGTAGATGTTGCATGTTTTAAATTCAGAATTCAATTTAAACCATATTGTTTCCAACTTTTTTTTGAGAAATAAATCAAAATATCTGTTTTTAATATGCATAATCCACCCTGAGTTCCCTCAGAATGATCAGAATCCAAAGATCTAGTTCATGCTGAAGGGTTTGATTGCACCACTTGGGATTCTTGATTTTGAATATAAGGCGGATACATATTGATAGCCCCCCCGCAATAAGTTCCAAGCATGATATACTGTGTGCCCAGTGGGGAAGGAAGGGAGGCTACTTTTGCAGGGATACACGAGCTTAAATTTCTTAAAGCATCTCCAAGCCCACAGGACTAGTTGCATAGTCTTCGTATTCCAGCTGCATTGCTTCTTTTACAGTGGCACCTTGGTTCTCAAACTTAATCCATTCCGGAAGTCCGTTCCAAAGCCAAAGCGTTCCAAAACCAAGGCACACTTTCCCATAGAAAGTAATGCAAAACAGATTAATCCGTTCCAGACTTTTAAACACAACCCCTAAAACAGCAATTTAACATTAATATCTATTAATGTTAATTACTATCTAACATTAATTACTATCTAACAAGACCATTGATCCATAAAATGAAAGCAATAATCAGTGTACTGTACTATAAAATAAATAAGACAGTATTGTAGGTGATAAAAATTAAAATTATTATTTTTTCTTACCTGCACTGATGATAGTCATGGAGGACTTTTATCCATTTCCGCAGTCACACAATCAATCAATAGCTGAACTGTGTTCCACACAATCACAAAAACAAATTAACCGAAAAAGCCTCAAAAACAAAAACGCAAAATAAATAGCAAAAACAAAAGTGCCCGACTTAATCCATTCCGTAAGTTCGTTTGGCAGCTTCTGTTTGGTGCAGGCTCCCCGGAAACAATAGCCAACAGCTGCATCGGACTTTCAGCTTCCGAAAAACGTTCCAAAACTGGAACACTTACTTCTGGGTTTTTGGCCTTTGAGAACCAAGGCGTTTGAGTACCAAGATGTTTGAGAACCAAGGTACCACTGTACTCCCCCCCCCCCCCGATGACTTGAAATTCTCCCATGTGTTCCTACAGCTTGCTTGTCCTGAGCCCTTTGCAAGTAGCTACATACAGATCATAACATATTTAGAAGGAAAATGAGGTTTTGGGTTTCTCCTTTTTTAAGACTAGTGTGTTCATTTTCTTGCGTTTATATCATTTCCCACTGTTTGGAAAATATGGGTAAAGCCCTTCACATTTGTCAGGCTAGGCTTGGTGCTTTGTAGATTCAAAACACTTCTTGGAAGACGAAAACCCCTTTTAACCCCTCGCTTTTGTTATGCCATGCACCCACTTGAATGTTCTGCAGGATGTTAACCCTTCTGTGCGCTATTGCATCTGCCTCACGCACCTGAGACTACCTTTCTTAACATCAGAAGACAGTCTTTTTGCATTGCCTCTGGCACTCTGAACCCAGCGAGAGAACGGTTCTTATACATCAGGTCTCTCTGTTGGAAGCTTCTTCCGTTGCTCTTGAGTGCCCCAATCCAGTAGAAGATGATGTGTTGGCTGCTTTTCGTTGGCTAATGTTTGACTACATTGTTAACTTTTCCTTTCAGAGTGAAAAGCTCTTGTTGTATGACACAGTTCAAAGTGAACTGGAAGAGAAAATCAGACGACTTGAAGAAGACCGACATAGCATTGACATTACCTCAGGTAACTAAGAGCTGGTGGAGTGTCCTGACTCCTAGTTCTTGACGACAAAGACTTGAAGAAAGATTCTTTCCAAAGGCTTTAATGTATAGATTACCGCTGCACATATGCAGATTACTGGTTTAAGGCACTTCAGGCAATCTTAAACACAGCTATATGAAAGGCAGGTACCAAACACAGCTATATGAAAGGCAGGTACCAAAGTTTTAGACATTGATCCTACATTGCCACACCCCTTTTGCTATTCTATATATAGGAATGGGGGGGGCCCATCTTAGGGCAGTAAGCGTTTCTGAAATCTCTCACTACGCCTAGTGTGCGGAATCTACTGTTCTCTTGCTGTTCTCTGGCTTCAGCCCAGTATACCTGAAGGGGCGTCTCCAGCCCCATTGTTCAGCCCGGACACTGAGGTCCAGCTCCAAGGGCCTTCTGGCAGTTCCCTCACTGCGAGAAGTGAACCAGGCAGAGGGCCTTCTTAATAGTGGCACCTGCCCTGTGGAACGCCCTCCCATCAGATGTCAAGGAAATGAACAACTATCTGACTTTTAGAAGACATCTGAAGGCAGCCCTGTTTAGGGAAGTTTTTTATGTTTGATGTTTTACCATGTTTTTAATATTCTGTTGGAAGCCGCACAGAGTGGCTGTGGAAACCCAGCCAGATGGGTGGGGTATAAATAATAAATTATTATTATTATTTATTACTGTCGTTTGGCTTCTCCTGGACCTAGGTGATAAGGGAAGTGTCTCTGCCTCCTGAGAGATGGCTGGGACCAGTGAAACAGCCCCTTCTGTGTAGGCAGAGCTACTCCCAGTAACTGGCGGCTCTGGGGTGGGCGATGCAGAGCGCGTGTCAGAGAGAGGGCGTGTCAGAGAGAGGCTGTGACTACCTTGGAGAGAGAGAGAGGTGGGGCTTTCGGCTCTCATCACAGGGGCAAATGAGATGGAAGAGCAGGTTAGGGGGAAACTCCATCCCCTGGGGTTATTGCTCACACTGCCACACTGCCAGCAGCGGCTCCCATATTCCACTGGAGCCTTCTTCCGGCACCTTGGGCAGTTCTCAATCTGCATTGTCTTGACTCAACCAGCCCGTAACATAAAGGTTATGGAAATGGAAAGGAAGAGAAATGGAAAGGAAGAGTGTACATGAAGTGACCAAATACTTGTGTCAAGTTGGAGTTGATCACTGGCATGGTTTATAACACTCAAATGCAAGGGTCTCTCTCTTGGCCTAATGCCATATAGAAAAATATTTTCTAAATGTTAATAAGACGGGATAGTCAGTGTAAGTGGCAGTTCCAGTTCCTAAAGCAGCACATCTTGCTTATCAATTGTATGTATAGATGAGCTTGGAGACCTGTGTGCTATGTGAAGAAAATTGTTTTAACTGCTACGTTCTTAAATTTCCTCAGAGTTATGGAATGATGAACTTCAGTCTAGGAAAAAAAGGAAGGATCCCTTCAGTCCCGATAAGAAGAAACCGGTTGTTGTATCAGATATCCTTTTCATGGTTGCCAACTGGATATAATATTCGCTGAATTACAGTGCTGCTGGTTGTTAACACTTCATAAAACTTTCATTAAGAAACTAAGTGGGGTGAAACACAAGACAATGGTTTGAAAGCTGAGAATTTAGAACAATATTTTTCTTGGGGACTAAGAGCTGGTCTGTCCATTAGGATTGTCACTCCTTCTTTTGCACAGTATGTGGTATGGTTATAGTAACAGGATGATGCTCAAAAGCTAAGTCATACTCAATGTAGACCCATTAAAATGAGTGGACATGGTTCTACTGCTTTCAGTGGCTCTAGTCTGATTATGAATAATGTTGGATATCACCCTCCTGGTTATAATGTGAATTATTAAAGAGAAGATGGCAGGTGGTACAGCATAAAATCTCCATCTAGTGATAACCCAGCATTCCTATTCTCCAACCCCCACAACTTTTTTAAAAAGCCTAAGAGTTTGCAGAAATTTTGGCAACAGTTGTAATGAGATGCCTTTGTTTTTCTGTGCATGTATGCAGAGGAACCTGCCACAACCACAACTTTTCATTCTTTAGAACCCGAAAGGATGTGTAGCCACACAATGAGCCCTTTTGAATACAAGGAAATGAAGCAATGCTGCTTCACTGATAAATTTGTGTCGGCCTCCAAGGCATCCCTTGGGATCTGTCTTGGCACAGATTTTAGTTGCGTTATACCAAGCATACTTCAAAGTGATCTGCTAGAACCTTTTTAAAAAACAAGAAAAAACAACTTGACCCTCTTTGGAAATGTGCAAGTCCCTTAACATATTAACGACCCTATATAGTGTACATGCTGCAAGATCTTGATATACTTGAGGACTGGACCACAATAAGAAAGGTATTGTTGAATGTTGCTCTCTGTATTCCTTTTTCTTTTAAAGAAAATGGCTGGTATGAATGGGCATAGCTTAGGTTTCAAGAGGGATGCTCTTTAAAGCAAAGCTCCTAAGTTGATTTGCCGAAATGATGACTAACTTACCATTTTTTTATTTCAGGCAATGGCTACTTTGGGGCCACATAGAGTGAAAACAGAACGTAAGGACAATCTGCTTTATACTTGTTCAATCCTTGCCTCTATAATAGCTCAGGATTTCTCAGCCACAGATGCTAAGAGTTTACTATGGGGAGTTCTTAATTGTGTACGGATTAGGCAGCAAGACACTGTTTTTTGTCTTGTGTGGTTTGGAAAGACTTTCTGTCCTTTTAGAGAACTTAAGTGGATCCCTTCTGTAGTAGGGAGTGGAGAGCCTTGTAGGAAACCTTCCAAGGGCCACATGGCAGTAACTGGGGGGTGGGGGTGATAGAAGCAAAAGTTGGTGGAGCACCAAGTACTGATCTACGGTATTTTTCGCCCTATAGGATGCACTTTTCCCCTCCAAAAATGAATGGGGAAATGTGTGTGCGTCCTATGGGGCGAATGCAGGCTTTGGCTGAAGCCTGGAGAGCGAGAGGGGTCGGTGCACACCCCTCTCGCTCTCCAGGCTTCAGGAAGCTATCCGCAAGCCTTGGGAGCCCGGCAGGAGGTCCCGCGGGCTTGCAAGGCTTGCGGGCAGCAGCCTGCAGCCCAAAAGCTCGTGGGATAGCGGGGAGGCGGAGTGCCGCCACCCCGCTATTCCCCGACCTGATCTGGAGGCTGGCGGGGGGGGGGGAGAGAAGCAAGCTTGTTTCTCCCCCCCCCCCACTAGCCCAGCCCCACAAGCTCGCGGGATAGCGGGGAGGCGGAGTGCCGCCACCCCGCTATTCCCCGACCTGATCTGGAGGCTGGGGGGGGGGAGAAGCAAACTTGCTACTCCCCCCCCCACCAGCCCCACAAGCTCGCGGAATAGCGGGGTGGCAGAGGCCACCACCCTGCTATTCCCCGACCTGATCTAGAGGCTGGAGGCTGGCAAGCTTGGGGATGGCTGAAAAAGCCTTTGCAGGGCAGCGGAGTGCGCTGCCCCACAGAGGCTAGGGAGGCTGTCCCTGAAGGCAGAAGAGGGAGACGGAGCGCTCCGTCTCCCTCTTCTAGCTTGGGGATGGCTGCGCAAACCTTGATTTCCCCCCAAAAAAACTAGGTGCGTCCTATGGGCTGGTGCGTCCTATAGGGCGAAAAATACGGTACTCACGCAAACCTCTTCATCCTTCAGGTATTTAAGAGCATTATGAGAGTTCAAGGACATTCTATCCTGGGACAAATACTCAAGTAGGGTGCAATGCAGAGCCAGTTATGGGTGTAGTTTGTGGAAATGGGGAGTGGCTGGAGAGGCTCCAGGGCCAGAGGGAACGGCCTGGGGGGCCGCATTCAGTCCCTGCGGCTGAGGCTCCCCATTCCTGTTCTATAGTTGTGGGAGGCGTTCCAAGCAAAAAGGCAAACTCAGAGTAGAAATGAGGTAGACAGAAATTGCCTTCTTAAATCTCCTGTTCTGTTTTGTCTGCACTGATTCTTTCAGCCCCTGTCAAGTTGGAAAAACATGTACACAATGCAAGATCTGAAGATGGAAGGCTGTATTATAATGGGGAGTGGTACGGACGTGGACAAGCGATATGTATTGATAGGAAAGATGAATGCCCTGTAAGGTAAAGATAGCAGGCAGGATTCACATAGTGAACCTGTCTCTGGTTGGAGGAATCTCGAGAGTTTTAGTTAAAAGAATAAACAAAGCAGACCCCACAAGACTCAAGTCTGTGAATAAATTTATATTATATACTGAATGATGTTCTTGTATGGGGAAAGTACATAGTGCATACCAGGCATAGGGAAACTCCAGCCCTCCAGATGTTTGGGACTACAATTCCCATCATCCCTAGCTAACAGGACCATTGGTCAGGGATGATGGGAATTGTAGTCCCAAACATCTGGAGGGCCGGAGTTTGCCTATACCTGGTACATACAGACAATATAAACATTAATTTATAAGCATATAGAGAGAAATGAGTTAAATCACAGCAGGACTAGAGAAGCTTGCCTATGCATCACTCAATGAGAACTTTTGTCAGTATGGAGTCAATAGCAGAATGACTAGCTGGCAATGATGTAGCTACAGTAGCATCCGCAGAGGTGACTTTTGTATCCTATAGTAATAGTATGCTTTCATATAGGGTACCTTATTATGCCTATCAGTAGCAATCCCACAACAAATCGACCTTCCATCAGTGTTACTTACAATAGCTAGATGCTATTGTAGGATTCCTACTGATAGACATTGTAAAATATACTATACAGACGGCAGCTGTTTTGCGCAGAGATTCCATTTCTGGTCCCTGCATTTGTCAGTGTTTGTAAGCCAGCCCATTATGCCCCACCCTGTTACTCCCTGCCCCCGTTCTGCCCTCTTCATGGTCCAAAAGGACTGACGTGTCGACAGCCGCACATCAATTGGACACACTGAGGATGGTCTCCACCTGTACAAAAGCAAACTGTACTATAGGATACTGACTTCAGCATCCTATAGAGCGCTGCTGTAGCTACATCATTGCCAGCTAGTCACTCTGCTGTTAAGCCTGCGCACGTGCCTCTCTCTCTCTTTCCCTTCCTTAACAAAGGGCGGCTATTAAAGATGTGAATGGTTGGTAAACAGACATAGTAATGTTTAGTACACTTCCAATATCAGTGTTCCTGTATTTTATTAACTATCCTTAATTTAATGAGGCACTTGTTATAATGCTTGTGTGTTCTATTACCAATAATTACAGTACCATTTATAAATGGCAGTGCAGTTTAAGGTGATCCTGTAGTTTTATATGGACACTAATGTGCTCCTGATTCCCCCCTCCTTTCTTTTCAGTGCCATAATTACAACAATTAACCATGATGAAGTGTGGTTTAAGAGGCCTGATGGAAGCAAATCCAAACTGTATATTTCTCAGCTACAGAAAGGAAAATATTCAATCAAGCATAATCACAACTGACCGTTAAACCAACCAGACAGTGTTATCCTGCTAGATGTGCCATGAGATGAAAGATGTATTTACTATTTGTTCTCATCTATTTTGTGTGGCAGTATCTGTGTATTTGTAGTAGTGTCAGTAATCTTCATACAAATGTCTTAGAATAAGTGACACATAATCATGTCAACCATGACGTCTCGCCTCTAATTCGGCTCCAGCGTCTCAGATAGAAAACGTTAACCTTTTGGAGAGCCTGAGAACATCTGACTAAGCCTGCAATCCTACAAAGCTATGTGCATGCATGGGGGAGAATGGCGCATGCAGCTGCTTGGGATCTTTTAAGTTTCTTTTGCAGCTGCTTGCCTGGCTCAATGTGTGAGCCAATTTTAAAACTGCCTATTGAGCTGCTGGGGGAAGTGAGAGGATGCTGCAGAAAGACACCACCTGGGCACATTTTTGGTTCTTCACCACATGGCACACTAGCTTCTAAGACTGTAGTCTAAATCCACTTGTATAAAATGGGAAAGAAGTGCTATTTATATATATAAAGAAATGAATGGATCATGTGATGATTGTGTTGTCTATCACTACATATATAAGAACTCCTTGAATTTTAGAAAACATGTCATGTTTGTCTTGCAAACCTATGTTAGCTTGAGCAAATGTTACTTTGATGTAGCCTAATGGAAAAGTATACTTAGATGGGCAACTGGAAAAAAGTGGAGACCCCCCCAACAGTTATCCTAGCTGGGTTACTTCAGAAAAACTGTTACTGATTTCTATTAAAACTAGCACTGGGGGGGGGGGGGAATCAGTGCAAAAGCAAAGGACTCTTTCCGTTTCTGCTAGTATTAAGTCCCCTCTCCAAAGGTCAAGAGTGCCTGGTCTGAAAATGGTAAACCGATAACCAAAAGTATTGCTGCATATAGCTCTGTAATTAAATGTATCCGTAGTCCAATGATGTGTAATCCTTTAAAATTGTACCCTGGGCAGAAACAATGGTGTTTGCTGCTTAACAACCTCAAAAAGATAGCATTTGTAAGCTTAGCATCAGGAGTAAGATCTTTTAGTTTTACCTTACATGTTCGACGTGGAACAGACTTCCTCAGAAGGTGGTGGACTTCCATGGAGTTTTTTTAAAAGCAGAGGTTGGCTGGCCACCTGTTATGGGTGTTTTAGTTGAGATTCCTGTATTGCTGGGGATTTGACCCCAGGGTCCTATCCAGCTCTGCAATTCTATGAGTCTGTGTTGGAGGTGTGAACCGTGGCTGGCTGGGTGGAAGGAGGAGGAGATGTTACTTGGTGGTTTTGTGCACTTTACTATCCATTGAGATGAGCCTTTGAAGGAAGTCTGCATCTGATGGAAAAGGCTGCCAAAAGTGTTTTTACGTTCTAGGTTGGACTGGTGCTAAATCTGGAATCTTAACATGCAACCCCTCTCTATTTCAAGTCCTGAATTGAAACCCCTATGTGTAAAATAAATTAATCAGTGTGTTTGCAGTACTCCAGTCTCATCCCAGCAAGCAATTATCATGGTGGGCCTGGATGGGCATCTTAGGGGAGTCTGCTCTACTTGAAAATGGCATCCCGTGGAAAAATCAAGGGAGTTATCCAAAGCAGCGCTAAGTAGTAACTTACTCCATCAGCATAAGGATTTCTGCTTGAGTGGAATTTCCCCCACAGCCCTCCCATCTGTTCTAGGAGTTCTCATAACCCTCTGAAGTGGATTTGTGGAGTAGGGGTGGTTCTGTTGCACAAGCAGGAATCCTTGTGCTGATGGGATGCATTAGTTGGATGCTACCCCAAGTATTTTTATGTCTCATCGTTCAGATTTGAGCTTAAAGTGTATTGGAAGTGAGGAGCCCTAAAGCTGGATTCTGACAATTTGCTCTTCTTGCAAATTCTTACCCTGTCGCCTCTTTTGCATCCAGAGCAGTTTCAGCTCAGCCTAGCAGCAAGAGCCTGCCTGAGCTCAGAGCAACGTACACTGAGACTATTGTCTTCTTTTTAAAAATAAAAAATGAAGGATTGGCGTCGGCCTTTGCGCACTTCTGCAGGTGGGAATCTCACCTGTACTTCAGTATCAACAGGTGTGTGTTTTAAACGTGTGTGTGTGTGTTTGTACATACATATACACACTAACCTTGCAGCAATCTGCATTACCGTCCAAGCTGGGGCACTTGAGCATTGCTGGATAGAACCATGGGATGCCAGCCATTGCTGCTTCAATAACTATTTCTTGTGTTCATGTTACCATGCTTCCACCATGGCTGGTAATATGACACATCTCCTCTGCGTTGGAATTGTCTCTCACTTGCCAGTTTGATTGATTCTAGTTGCTGGGGCTCAGAATAAAGTCTTATCCTGGTTTATAAACTGCTTTCATGTTTATGTGAAAATGTATTTACCGATTATGCGAAACCCATTTGACTGTTGTCAAAAGTCTATAATCCCAGGCTTCTGAAATTGGCCTGCAACGGTTTTCTTCTTACTCTGCATGTCACACATATTAGCCAAATGTATATAAAGTAATTCTGACAGGTTGGCCTTTGACAAAACCTATTGTATGTACACAGTTTGATAAAGCTTTTTTTGTAATGAGATATTTGTATTTTTTAACCTAGTATATAAATAAATGAAGCTGTCATGGAGAATCTGAATAGTTGTACAGCTTGTGAATGTGGTTTCTGTAGTGTAAACCTTTTTTTTAAAAAAATTAAAATAAAAATTGCCGTGTATTCAAGCACCTTGGAGGAGGAAATATTTTAAAATTTTATTGCCTAATCTAATGGACTAATAGTTCTGATACTCTATGCAAACAACTGAAGCAGCTGTTATTCTCAAACCATTTGTTTCTACGGCAACAAAAGCCTGTGAACCTACGCTATATACAGAGAAGCCACTGGCTAGCTACACCAACACTATGACTGGCTGCAATCATTGCAGCAATGAGGCTGGCTGTGAGCAAAGGTAATGGTCTTGGCTCACTGGTAGAGCTCATGCTGTGAATGCAAAGTTCACTCCCCAGCATCTCCAGGATAGGACTGGGAAAAACACCTGCCTGAAACCCTGGAGAGTTGCTGTGAGTCAATGCAGACAGTACTGAGTTAGACTGACCAATGGTCTGACTCAGCGGAAAGTAGTTTCCTGCATCTTCAAAATGAGCTTTGACAAATCCTTACAGAGCACGTCTGCAGTCCTGTCACCAGTGCTAGCACTACTACTACTACCATGTATGCTTTGACTGCCTCAGGCAGTTTCTGTCCTCTGGCAATAGAAAAGGCAAGGGAAGATGCTGCCACTGCAGAGCAAGATTGACTATTGAGGGAAATACGGCCGAGGGGGCTGGAACGGCGCTCTGGCAATTCATTCAGTAGCTGCTACAGGTGACCAGAGGCTTCTGTACACATAAAATATTCACATGCTTCTGTATGAATCGGCCGTTAGCTGTACATTTATCCGTTTGCTTTCATTCTTAGATAACAGGTGTTCGTTAATTTGAAAATTTAAAATTCAGTGTTTGAGTTGAAAAACTCCTGGCACGCACAGGAAACTGGTGATCCCATTCATGAAACGCTTTCCCCAGGAGACTTGCCTGGAGCCTGCATTGCATATTTTCAGTGCCAGGCAAGGACTTTCCTCACAGGCTATTAACACCCAATTGCTACTTCTAGGGTATTCTTTAGCTGGTTAACATGAATAGTGATCGTGCTTATATGGTGGTTAGGGGGTGAGTTTTAAAAATTATTTTATGGAGGATCTGTTTTAATTTTATATGTTTTCTTTGTGTTTTGCTTCTTTTTGCAAGTCTTTTTTTTGGTATAAGGCAAGTAAGTAAATTATACAGGTTTGCCACAGCGGAAAACATGATTCACCTTTCTAGTGATTATGGTTTTAAAAACCTGTAAAAATGTTAACTGAGCCTGAAAATGCTGTTCTTTAACATGGATGATTTTCTGTTTTTAGACCTATCTTCATATAATATGAAGAACACCATTTTCCTTGACCTTGTTCTGTGTTTGTGTATCAAGCATAGAATTATTTAAAAGCTGGTATCCTATACAAGAGAAGCCTTGAACCTGGGGCATTCAGCTTACAAAGTATTTCTGTGCTCTATCACTGAGCTGATACCCTTCCCATGTATCTGTGTCCACATAACTGTACTTCACAGTGCCCACTACAGACATGTTAAGTATCTGGTTAATTACAAATTGCATAATGATGACTTCCCTCGATATTGAAATGTGTTTAAGATCTGCATTTCATGCTTTAGATTTCTGGTTCCTCCACCTTGTTCTAGAAGACAAAGATGGGCAGATGTTATGGCAGCCTATCTTGAGCCAAGTGCGGGTGGCGCTGTGGTCTAAACCATAGAGCCTCTTGGGCTTGCTGATTGGAAGGTTGGCAGTTTGAATCACTGTGACGGGGTGAGCTCCCATTGCTCTGTCCCAGCTACTGCCAACCTAGCAGTTCGAAAGCATACCAGTGCGAGTAGATAAATAGGTACCGCTGCAGCAGAAAGGTAAACTGCATTTCTGTGTGCTCTGGCACTTGTCACGGTCCTCCGTGTGTCAGTAGCAGTTTAGTCACGCTGGCCACATGACCCGGAAAGCTGTCTGTGGACAAACACTGGCTCCCTTGGCCTGAAAAGCAAGATGATCACTGCACCCCATAGTTGACTTCGACTGGACTTAACTGTCCAGGGGTCCTTTACTTTTACCTTTAGCAATAAGTACAGAGTCCTCCTCTCCCTTCAATACTTCACTCAAGGAGCTTGGTTGGAAAATGTCTCTCGCCGATCCTCTGCTGTCACTTCCCCAAGGCTCAGTTTTTCCACCAGGTGGCTGCAGATGCAGCTTCAGTGTCTAGCTACCTCTATTTTCTTACCCCCCCCCCCCCGACAGGCAAACACAGGAGGCAAGTGTGACCTGTAAGAAATGGTTGCAATATGGAGTGCTCCTGCTCAGTGTTTTAGCCAAAGGGGTGGGGGGAAAAGAAGGAAATCAAACCTACAAGAAAACCCAGCAACCAGACCCATCAAGTTGGGGTCTTAAAATCCAAAAATATTAATGAATTACTGTCAGTATGTTTGTACAGTGGTACTTCGGGTTAGGTACTTAATTCATTCTGGAGGTCTGTTCTTAACCTGAAACTGTTCTTAACCTGAGGTACCACTTTAGCTAATGGGGCCTCCCGCTGCTGCCACGTCGCACGATTTCTGTTCTCATCCTGAAGCAAAGTTCTTAACCTGAGGTAATATTTCTGGGTTAGTGGAGTCTGTAACCTGAAGCGTATGTAACCTGAAGTGTATGTAACCCGAGGTACCACTGTATTGTAATGGTTCTGATACTGAACCACTGAAGAACAGCAATTCATGGTTGCAATGCTGTTTGTTTGTTTTTTAACTTGCAAAGATGTTCATTATTGTTGATGAATTAAGCTTATGATGGAGATGGAGCACTGGCTGCGTTCCAGGATAGCTGCGGCAGGACAATGCAGCCAACTCAGCTCCCCCAAGGAAGGGTGATGGAGGGAGGAAGCAGAGGAGTCGCTTGGTGCTAGCGAAACGTAGCCCCAAAGAGGCACCCACACATCTAGGCCTGGTCACCAGTGGCGTAGCGTGGGTTGTCAGCACCCGGGGCAAGGCAAGTAATTTGCGTCCCCTAACCCGTGGATTTGCGCCCCCTAACCCCCAGATGCTGCGCCCGGTGCGGCCGGCCCCCCCCCTGCACCCCCCACGCTACGCCACTGCTGGTCACTGCCAACCCTGCCTGCCAGAAGCAGTGCTGCAGAACGAGAGCCACACACATACAAACGTATGACCACAGGCCAGCTTCCGTCACCTCAGAGAACCCCTCCTGCAAGAACAATGGGGCCTACTGAGCACAGTAGCTGAACATGGGTTGTAGGAATGGTGTCAGCACTCTGGACCCTCCCCATTCAGCGAAGGCTGAAATTGCTACAGGCCTGCCTATACCTAAGCATAACAGACAAGTCAAAAAGCAGAAATGGCAAGAAGACAAGACAAGGAGGCTTGCTGAATATAAGCAGAGAAATAAGCAGAATGCTTCAGTACCATGAAATGAAATAATTTTCTCTGCTAATGAAAATGAAGAATAAATAGCTGGTGCCCAAGATAGAAATGATGGAAGTCATGATCGACATTAGGAAAATAAAGTATGTCTTCCACTTCTAATAAAAAGATGGGGTATGACACGTTAGAAATACATAATGTTGCTATGCAGAGCATCAGATATGGTGTTAGCCATCACCACTGCCATCTTTATGGATGTTGGCTTAATCACTGAAGAAGATTGCACTTGATCGCAATAAAGTAAGGAGCATCTAAGAACAAGTTATGAAATCTCTGGATCTTTGTAAGAAGGGTGAAATGGACTGCATCTTCTTCGTTGGTCATGAAGATCATAGAATTGTAGAGTTCGAAGGGACCCCAAGGGTCATCTAGTCCAACCCCCTGCAATGCAGGAATCTCAGGTAAAGCATCCATGACAGATGGCCACCCAACTATTGCTTTAAAAGCTCTAAGGAAGGAGAGTCCACCACCTCTCATGGGAGTCTGTTCCACTGCTTAACAGCTCTTACTGTCAGAAAGTTTTTTCGAATGTTTAGTTGAAATCTCCTTGAAGCCATTGCCACGAGTCCTACCCTCCAGAGCAGGAGAAAAGAAGCATGCTCCCTCTTCCATGTGCTAGCACTCAAGTTATTTGAAGAAAGCTATCATATCTCCTCTCTGTCTCCTTTTTTCCAGGCTAAACATACCCCGCTCCTTCAAGCGCTCCTCATAAGGCTTAGTTTCCAGACCCCTGATAATCTTGGTTACCCTCCTCTGCACACATTCCACCTTGTCAACATCCTTCTTAAATTGTGGTGCCCAGAATTGGACACAGTATTCCATGTGTGGTCCTAAGGCAGAATAAAGTGGTACTATTACTTCCCTTGATCTGGACACTATACTTCTGTTGATGCAGCCAGTAGCTTTTTTCTTCTCTTCTCTTCTCTTCTCTTCTCTTCTCTTCTCTTCTCTTCTCTTCTCTTCTCTTCTCTTTTCGCTGCTGCGTCATACTGCTGACTCATGTTAAGCTTGTGGTCCACTAAGACCCCTAGATCCTTTTCACATGTACTCCTACTAAGCCAGGTGTCCCCCATCCTATATTTGTGCAACCGGTTATTTCTGCCTAAGTGCAGAACTTTACATTTGCCCCTGTTGAAATTCATTTTGTTCGCTTGAGCCCTGTTCTCCAATCTGTTAAGATCATTTTGAATTCTGATTCTGTCTTTTGTGGCATTAGCTACCCCTCCCAGTTTGGTGCCATCTGCGAATTTGATGAGCATCCCCTCAATTCCTTCATCCAAGTCCAACGTTTATGAAGATGCTGAACAACAACGGGCCCAGGACAGAACCTTCGGCACCCCACGTCACTTTTTTCCAGGATGACGAGGAACCATTAATGAATACTCTTTGGAGTACTAAAGTTATGCTGATTCACCACCTTTAGGGGCTTAGGCTGAAATCCTAACCATGGCTACTCAGAAGAAAGTCTGAATTCAATGGGGCTTACTCTCAGGGAGCCTTAATCTGTTGAGCGCTGCTGCTGTTGACTGAAATCAGTGGGAGGTGTCTTGCAGAAATGCTTTGTGAATGGCATGATTAGAATTAAATTTGCTCTAATATATGCATAAAATATGAGTTAGTCTAACTGGAAATAAGGCTTATGACTGTGGTTGCTGTTTTATTCTTGCTTGTTGTATTATGTTTTGGGAGCAATAAAATTACATTTGCTCATCCTCTTCCAAGAAGATAATCTGAAGAATAAGGTGTGCATTTTTGGGATTGCAAAATCCATTTTGCTGAAAGCCTGAAGATGGCAGCAAATTCCTACCAGAGTGTTTAGGCAGCAAGCTTGAGATTTTACACCCCCTCCTCGTCCCTTCCCCCAAATCTGTTCAATATTAGTTATTTGGTTTCTTGTAGTTGCAAAAGAGTTATAACTGGATCTAATCCTATGGCATACTAATTAAGGGATATTCAGGAGAGAAAAAGTCCAGAGTTCTAAAGAAGGATTATTTTTACTGCTCTTTGCTGAAAGGAAATCACTATGCTGAAGCTTAAGAACGGAGAGTAATTATATTTATAGTTGCCATAGTTACAAGCATGTAATTAAAAAGAAACATATTTCAACAGTTATACTGATGAATTAAGAAAAGTGTAGAATGAGCTTCTCCTAAGATCTGAAATATTATTTATCTAATCTTCCAAGTCCCTAAACAGCCACTCTTTGAGTCAGTTGTTAGCTACTACCTGAAATAAAACAAATAAATTTCAAGGCAAACTTACCAAATCCACATTTTGCAAAACAATACACCAACCAAGACATAGCCATCCTTTGAAATTTGCGTTTCTCTGAACTTTACGATGCAGTTCTCATGCAAAGTAATGTATACAAGAAAATTAATGAACTGTGCATAAAGTGCACATTTTAGTGAAAACAACACACAAAAATGCACTACATTAGGGGAAATTGTTTTGCCATAATGTTTATTGGGAGAAAGTCACACTAAAAACGTGAACTGAATTTAAGATGGGGAAAATGAGAAACTAAGAAAACTGAAACTAACAGGTCCATGCACTCCTTCCTGATACCTAATTGTCAGCCAGTGCAGTTCTTTCAACAGCAGGGTAACAAAGTGGTAATATTATGCCCCAGTCAAGTCACTGTATTTTACACAAGCTGCAGCTTCCAGGTCAACTTCAGAGGCAATTCCCTGGATAGTGTACATTTCAGCAATCCAATCTGGAGGTTACCAGGGCATGTGCAACAGTGGACAGGCTATCCCACTTCAGAAAGGACTAAAAGTGTATTACCAGCCAAAGGAAGTGAATGGTACTCCTAGCCATTGAGGTCAACTGGGCCTCTTGTGACAGAAATGGATCCAGGAGCACCTGCAGATACGAAGTTCCTCCTTTAGGGGACGCAACCCTATTCAAAGCAGGCAATTGACCAGTTATCTAGACTAGGGAATTGCTCCCCCACAGCACCTCCAGTTTGCCAGGATTCATCCATTCTTTTATTGGATTCCTCCACCGTCCCAAGGCATCAAGAGCAATCACTCATCTTGAGGTCATTGGTGTTTGTTATGTGACCATTAAGCAATCCAAAATGGAATATATATGGGAATCCCAAGCATTTTAGTAAACGCTGTAATTCTATGCTAGTTGCCTGCATATTTGCCTATTTTTAACTTTTCAAAAGGTTTTAAATTATTTTTTCCCCTTAGTGATAAATGTTACTGTTTTATCATATTTGTAAACCGTTTTGAGGTTTTATTTACAATAAGCAGTGTATAAATATTATGAAATAAATAAGTAACAATAATAGTTTTGATTCAGCTGAAGAACATTGTGTGAGAATGTTGTACAAGCTCAATACCTTGTTATGGGCCGCTAGAGTTTTTTTCCTGAGTGACTAACTTGTGACCTTCCAAACGTTGGCTTCCAACCCCCTTCATTGACTATAGCGAATAGTCAGGTTCAGGTTGAGAGTTGTAGCCCACTTGGAAGACCACAAATTAGCCTTGGTTTTAAACACTACTGCCTGCATTTCCCCTATTCACTGTTTCATAAACTGTAAGGCAATTTCAGAAGGCTGAAATTTGGTACACATTTTTTGTTGTTGTTTAGTTGTTTAGACGTGTCAGACTCTTCGTGACCCCATGGACCAGAGCACGCCAGGCACTTCTGTCTTCCACTGCCTCCCGCAGTTTGGTCAAACTCATACTGGTAGCTCCGAGAACACTGTCCAACCATCTCATCCTCTGTCATCCCCTTCTCCTTGTGCCCTCCATCTTTCCCAACATCAGGGTCTTTTCCAGGGAGTCTTCTCTTCTCATGAGGTGGCCAAAGTATTGCAGCCTCAGTTTCAGGATCTGTCCTGCCAGTGAGCACTCAGGGCTGATTTCCTTAAGAATGGATAGGTTTGATCTTTTTGCAGTCCATGGGACTCCCAAGAGTCTCCTCCAGCACCATAATTCAAAAGCATCAATTCTTCGATGATTAGCCTTCTTTATGGTCCAGCTCTCACTTCCATACATCACTACTGGGAAAACCATGGTTTTTACTATACGTACCTTTGTTGGCAAGGTGATGTCTCTACTTTAATAGTAAAATCTGAAAATGGCGCATTATTATGTGTCTTGCTCAGGGCTCCATAATAGTAGCTCTCCATCCAGAAAAGAGCCAGTCTAGCCTCATAAGTGACAGAATGAAGTTATTACAGTCGTACCTTGGATCTCGAACATCTTGGCTCCCAAACAAATTGGCTCCCAAATGATCGAAACCTGGAAGTGAGTTTTCAAATATTCTTTTGGAAGCCAAACGTCCAACGGGGCTTCTGCAGCTTCCAATTGGCTTCAGGAGCGTCCTGCAGCCAATCAGAAGCCGTGCTTTGGGAGTCGAATGTTTAGGAAGTTGAACAGACTTCCGGAACGGATTCCGTTTGACTTCCAAGGTACAACTGTACATGGTTGGAGAAATATTTTTGTTCCCCACCTCCACCAACCCCAGATACATTTAGGCATTTATGTGTACAGCAGGCTAGCTATATTTACAATTTTTTTAAAAAAAAAAATGCATCCACGTAGCAAGAATTAACTGGTAAATTCTATCTAATTCTATCTAATAAGATGACTGTACTGTTACATGACACCATACAAAGTAACTTTCAACAATTAAGTCAAATTTACTAGCAGTTATTACCAGCTGCCAGAAGAGGGCACTTAACTTTTTGACAGCTTTTCTTCTGACTAAACATTACCTACATGACAGGCTTTTAACAATCTTTTTATTCATTTAAACAAGAACATATGCTTCAATGGGATACAAAAATAAAGAAATGGAAATAAAGTTGAATAAAAATTAAAATTAATCATGCGCACAAAATCCAAATTAGAGTAATTTCATTCACAGTGCCTGGGAAAAAATATTATTACTGGTGTTTGGGGGGGGGGGGTAGTAACATTTTTAAAGGTATATTTTATTTATAAATATCAGGATTGTGTCCCAAGGCCTTATGATATTCTTACTTAAAGCCGAGAAGTAGCATATTTCACTGCAGGGATTTGATCATTGTTATTGTCATTAATGAATGAATTTTATTATTTCGGTCACAGACCAGTTCCAGCCCACATACAATATCAAGGAAGTCATAAAACATTTGAATTTGCAATTAGGTATAACAGGGACAATACAGATATAGCAACAGTTAAAAAAATATATAAATTAAAACTTAGTCACTAACATATAACCTAAAATTATCACTTAATCATTATGATAGCATTAATGTATAAAATATTTTTTTGGCCACATAAATGAAAATAAAATGAAAATGTTTGTCCTCTAGTATCCCTTAATTTTTGAGTTACTTTTTCAGCAATAACTATGGACTAGATTTGATTATGCCATAAGTTATTATTTTAATCACTCTGAATATTTCCAGTTTCTTCTGATGGTCATCTGACACCTAACAATAAATATAGACTCAATTTGTTATCTAAGCCATCTTCCTTTGGCCCATCTCATATCTCCAGTAACGCTGACAAAGGGATTGATATCAATTCTCGTTTTATTATGAAATTAATTCATATGAACATCATCTCTCCAAATGCTGCCACTGGGTGACACTCCCACCATAAGTGGAAATATGTTTCCCCTCCCAGCACCAGCATGGACTAGGGTTAATGCATGATAAAATCCCTGGAGTAGAATGTCACCTGTGATTATTTTAAGAGGAGATTCTTGAATCTTTGTCAGGCTTGATTTCATACACACCTTGTTCCATATTCTTTCCCATTTGATGCAGTCAATATCATAACAAACTATTTTATCAACATTTCTGTAATCCTTTTAGATCACTTGTATCTGACTTTGTTGATATTCTATAAACGTGAGTGATCTGTCCTTTGGCACTAAAATCACATGCCACAATCAAGGCTTCAGATGACATTAATTATCTTTTTATTGCTGTTTAATTATATCTTTTGCTAAAAAAGGAACTAACCTGCCAAAGTTATGACCAAGAGTTCTCTTGTTATCTGAAATTTCTTGGAATTCTTGTTTTGTTGTAGGCAGACTATTATTATTATAGAAAGCCCTAATCCTATATAATCTGTTTATTGATTTTAAATAATAATAATAATAATCTGCATTCTATCCTTGTTATAGAAAAGTAGATAATAAAAAGGGAGTAAATGACTGGGAACCAGTTGCTTCCATCTAGATTTGAAAATTGTAATTACACCTATTCTAGATTCTTAAGATTTTTATTAATGAAAAAAGCTGCCACTCCCAGGATACCATATTGACAATCATTTTGCATTCTTAACCACACTTTAACCTTTTCTTTCTTTACTAATAGCAAATTGTCTTAATTGATCATAGGCGCCGACTCCACGGGGCCTGAGGGGGCCCAAGCCCCCTCAAATTTCATTTGGGGGGGCTCTGCCCCCCCAATAATTTCAGAAAATTATTAGTTATATTATGCTTTGTAAAATCACAAAATTATGTTGGTATTTTTTATTTTCCTTGTTTGACGATAGTTACCTTTTAAAATACATTCAGTAATGAGTTAAAGCAAAGCCACTCCCGATCTAGAGAGGGGGTGGGGTTGCGGGCTCTCGACCCATCAACAATCTCGCGGGGATTCCCCCTAGCTCATTAATATTCACCACCTACGGCGGCAGCCAATCAGCTGCCGCAAAGGGCGGGCCCTCACAGGTTCACTTAAGGTTGGGGCAGCCCGGGGCTCGCCCCTTTCGTTCCCCCAGCAGCAGCGGTTTGGAGGTCGTGGGCCCCCCCCAATATTTTTTATAAGTCGGTATGGCCCCCCGCCCCCCCCCCAATATTTTTTATAAGTCGGCGCCCCTGTAATTGATTTGCCTCATAATATAAATGAATATTGGGGATATGAAGAGATGTGAAACGATTCTGTTATTCTGTTCCTTCACTCTTCAAATATCTCCTTGTATATCTGTATTTCCTTTCGAAATTCAGTTGCCACATTGTTGTAAGTACATCCCACATCCATTTGAAATATGATTTCAGTAATAACATATGATAAAGATAAATATTGGATCTGATAATGGGATAAATTCTACAAAACAGCTGCATTTCTTGGGGGGGACAAAATTTTTTTAAATTGGATTGCAAATCAATTCTCTACAACAACTTTGATAATTTGGAAATGGAGCATGAAAAATCTTGCACCATCAATGCCCCTGTCAACTGCCATTATATTTAATTCTTTATTTGAAAATAGACCTGCCAATATCATAATACCTTTACGACCACCACACTTGAAATACTGTGTGCAGCTGTCTAGCAAAATGCATCTTCTCACAGGAACTCTGAAGTGACCATTGCTCGTGATAAAAAGTTATGCTATATTCCACATTCATCAGATATAACAAACTTTCTGGAGTGCTTCAGCATAGAAGTGTTTTAGCACCTTTTGAGATTCACTTCACTTTGTTTGTTGGTTTTGGAAATTGGCGCTGCCTGCCTTTGCCTACACTTAAAAATCCCCAATTGTACTGGCTGTATCTCAATTACACAACTGCCATCTTAAAGAGATGAGCACCATCTGTATGAAACCTAAAGAGACAGGTCTACTCAGTTCTTGCATCTCAAAAGTCCCTACAGGCATTGCCCTTGATAACTACTGCTTTGTTCATCCAAGGAAATCTATTACAGCTCTTTAAAACTTAAATTGCAATCTACTTAAAACTAAGTATCACTTTTAGAAGCAGAATACAATACAGAATACAGGAGTTGTGGGGGAAAGGTTAAGAGAAAAGATAGCAAACCAAGACTGAATTGTTTGTCATCCTGAGATTTATAGACATGCAAGAAAAAGAGCATATCAATTTTTCATTTCTTTCCAAATCAGAAAATGCCTTAACGGTGAAATAGATAACCATTTTGCATTAAGGACTACAATTTATTTTCAAAGTTCTCTGCAAAGTTTGATTGCTGCAAGCAGGGCTGGCCCAAGACATTTTGGCACCTGAGGCAAATCACAAAATGGCGCTCACCCTCCCTGCAGGGGAAGAAGGGGTGAATGAAGCTCTACATCAGAAACAAGGGATGGGAATAAAGATCTGCTGCCCCTATGGAGCCTGTCTGAGGTGGCTGACTCACTTTCCATCATGGGTGGGCTAGTCTTGGCTCCAATCCTAAGCAAACCTTTGATGGCATATACAGCAGGGCAAGATAGCTTTGCTTGAGCTGATCGGTGGTTCTTAGCAATGGGAGTTCAGTTTGATTCAGAACTGGGTTTGCTATAGCTCATATTGTTCTGAGGCCAATTCCACACTACCAATTATAATATAAGGAGCTTAATATGATCTGGTTACCCCCAGGTTCCTGCAAGCTCCTGAACCCTGTCCTGCCATCTTCTGGCAGTGAAAAAAGTAGGGAAGTCTTAGTCTGCAAGCTTTCATTTGAAAATGTGGGTTTCTAGGCTTGGTTGACCCCTTTCTCATGGTGTTTAATAATAATAATAATAATAATAATAATAATAATAATAATAATAATAATATGCCGCCCATCTGACTGGGTTGCTCCAGCCACTCTGGGTGGCTCCCAACGAAATTAAAACTCAATAAAACATCAACCATTGAAAACGTCCTTGAACAGGGCTGCCTTCAGATGTCTTCTAAAGGTTCTATCATTCATTTCACTGACATCTGATGAGAGGACGTTGCCACTGTTAAGAAGGCTCCCTGCCTAGTTCCCCATTGCTCCATGTCTCACAGTGAGGGAACAGCCAGAAGGCCCAGCTCATGTGTTGCTATTGGTTCCAACAGGCTGTCAGGGTTGGGTCAGAAATGATTCCTACTGAGGCCTGGCAATATTCAAAACCATATTCACCCAACATATTAACACCTAATGCCAGGCCTTGTTGTTGTTTAGTCGTTTAGTCGTGTCCGACTCTTCGTGACCCCATGGACCAGAGCACGCCAGGCACTCCTGTCTTCCACTGCCTCCCGCAGGTTTATCAAACTCATGCTGGTAGCTTCGAGAACACTGTCCAACCATCTCGTCCTCTGTCGTCCCCTTCTCCTTGTGCCCTCCATCTTTCCCAACATTAGGGTCTTTTCCGGGGAGTCTTCTCTTCTCATGAGGTGGCCAAAGTATTGGAGCCTCAGCTTCAGGATCTGTCCTTCCAGTGAGCACTCAGGGCTGATTTCCTTAAGAATGGATAGGCTTGATCTTCTTGCAGTCCATGGGACTCTCAAGAGTCTCCTCCAGCACCATAATTCAAAAGCATCAATTCTTCAGTGATTAGCCTTCTTTATGGTCCAGCTCTCACTTCCATACATCACTACTGGGAAAACCATAGCTTTAACTATATGGACCTTTGTTGGCAAGGTGATGTCTCTGCTATGCCAGGCCTAGACAAGCTAAAAATGCAACAATAGATTTTTCCTTTTCATACAGAAATAAAAAAAAAATGTACAGGCTGTTACAATAATGTTCAATCTCTGAGGGTGGAATTAGATGTTACAAGATGTTACAGCAAAATGCGACATTATGGAATATTCAGGTTTCCAGCCAGGCATTCATGTGCCCTCTCCCATGCATTCCTCTTCCTCCAAATTGTGGTTTTCTGTAACACACACTCAGTACTCTATAATAATAATAATTTATTATTTATACCCCGCCCATCTGGCTGGGCCTCCCCAGCCACTCTGGGCGGCTTCCATAGAAAGCAAAAATACAGTAAAATATCACACGTTAAAAACTTCCCTGAACAGGGCTGCCTTAAGATGTCTTCTGAATGTCAGGTAGTTGTTTATCGCTTTGACATCTGCTGGAAGGGCGTTCCACAGGGCGGGCGCCACTACCGAGAAGGCCCTCTGCCTGGTTCCCTGTATGCTCAGTCCTCACTCAACTGATTTGGGGTGGGGTGGTTGTTCTTTGCTTCCATAGGTTCCTTTTCTCTAAAGACTTTTTTGGGGGTACGTCTAGAAATCTCAGAGTTCCTCTGTGATCTCATTTTGGCTATAAGCCCCTCAGCACTCACTCACTGAATTTGTTATTAGGAGGAGTCTTGGAAATGCAGGGCTGCCATGGAAAACAGTAGCCTCAGATCTCAGCCTCTTCCTTTTCCTCTCTCTCTGGTTATATTTTGTAAAAGAAACTGCATATACACAATGCTGTTTCAAGTTTCTTTGCCCCTACTCTGCTTCAGCCAGCAAAGTGCAGCAAGGGTGAGGAAACCCTGAGAACGACGACGCCTTGTGATGCACCATCTTTTACTAGACAATGTGTGAGAGATGGGGCTGCTCTTTTTGGTGGCTGCAGGAAATCTTCTATAATGACTAGTTCCATCCTCAACGGACAATATCCTCTTGTACTCCATTAAGTGCCATACACATTGATGGTTATGGTGATGTTGTTGTTATTTTATTCTCACTAAAAGGAATGCATCCTCTACTCTGGCAGGCTTTCAAGATCAGAAACCATTAACAATGAACCAGCCCAGATCCTTCATCAGGGCTCTTCTCCATATAGCTCATCTGAGGGAGGTGTGGAGGGTGGCCATGCGTGAACACGCCTTTTCAGAGGTCGTCCCCCCCAATTTGTGGAATGCTTTCTTCATGGAAACATACCTGGCACTTTCATTGTCAGTTTTTAGGCCTCCAGATAAGACATTTTTATTTGCCCAACCCTTTGGTAGTTGGGTTTGCCTCAACTATGGTGTCCATCTTTTAGTAGGAAAGGGTGGGAATTGACCTTATTGTGTTGTTTGATGAGCACTTTAGGGATTTTGTATTGTTAAGTGTGTGCTTTTTAATTGATTTTATCTGTTTTTATTTTTTCTTGTAAAACCACTTTGAGACTTCTTCTTCTTTTGTATAGAGCGTCAAATGCATGTCATAAATAGTAATTAATAATAATTGCGACAGATCCTCTAAAAGGTGAACAAATGTGGCAGCTATTACGTTTTGGAATTAATTAGCAAAACCTCAGTAATTGCTGGCTGCCATAACCCAATAGAGAGGAATCCTATTAATAGTGATTTACAACTGCTATGCAGAGTGTTCAAGCATCAGTTGCTTGTGGGGTTGTGGCATATGCCATTACAGCTGTATGTTTTTGTGGGCACCAGTGCACCCATGGGTTTCCTTTCCTTCCAGCCACTCAACACCTGCAGCAGTAGTTGCTCCCCCCTTGTATTGCTATATCCCTCGTCCAACAGCATGGATTGGACCCAGCAGGAGAGCAAGTCAGCAGGTGGCAGGTGCAAAGCTGAGTTGAATTGGTGCTACTATGCCTAGCTGAAGTCAGGCTTGGTGGAACAAGCAATGGTGGGAGGAGCCTGCAAGAACCAGTGAGATGAGGTGATGAGCAGTGGCTGCCTCCGACATTCAGAAAGGCCACTGCCATCATGCCACACCCTCTTGTTATTTTCTTGTTTGCCAAGACACAGGCCTGGGCACATATCTGAACATATGTGCAAGGTCAAAGATGTCGATAGCTGTGGCATTTTCTATTTTCCCCAGTTGGCAATAGACACTCTCCTGCTCGCCTGTGGTGGGTCCCCAATTTTACAAACAAATAACTCGTACTTCATAAAACTATCAAAGCAAACAAAAGTTAAAACATATACACATCATATAAAAGCCACCTTTCTGTAAGATGTTATGTTCCACCCAAACCTCCAAGTGATGGGAAACTCCAAGCATTTTAAATGCTCATCCAAGGTTTGGTTTCTGTGGAGTGAAGGTCACTGGAGACTATGAAGTAGGATATAAGGTTTTGTTCATACATATATACAACCAGAGTATAGAATGGAAGGGCTCACAGCATTAACACCCCAACAGATCTTGCTTCATCATTTTCAGAGGAGCCCCCAGTGTAGCACAGATCAAACTTATTTCTGTTTTTCAGCTATTCCAGCTCTCTCTCTCTCTCTCTCTCTCTCTCTCTCTCTCTCTCTCTCTCTCACACACACACACACACACACACACACAGAGCTATTGTTTCACCTAGCAGCAAGGTGAGGGGGTGGAGGAAGAGCCCACCCATTTGTTCTGTGGCCCAGAGCAACTTCTTAGGTTATGCAAAATTTTGGTACTTAGCTAGCCAGCCAAATAAAGCCATTACCATCCCACAATGCATTCTATCCTCATAGATATAGGACCCCAGGTTTGGAAGAGGAACCAGGGTTTCATTCAGACTGACTCTCCCAACCCATAATATTGTTTACAACAGGTGGAATATTAACTTCCATATAGAGCAGGGGTCGGCAAGGTTTACCTCACCTGGGCTGGTTCACTCCAGCAGAAATCCCTCCATGGGCCGGATGGTGCGCACACCCGCAATTTCCAGTGTCTGCGCAGACATGATTTTAAGTGCCATGGAAGTGAATCCCTGCACTGCGCTACACCAGTTTAGTGCAGCACGCAGGGACTCGCCAAGCAGGCAGCTCAGTTCAGGGGCGGCTTGGGGGCCGGTTAAACGATCCCTGTGGGCTGCTTGTGGCCCATGGGCCTTAGGTTGCCTATCCCTGGTATAGAGTTATCATTATTGTAAGCACCATCTTGGTAATAGTCTTGACATGGTGGGGAAGAATGCCTCAAAACGTCTAGTAAAATGCAGCTTAGTAAACCAATGCTCCTCATTCTCTTTTTCCAGATGGCATCTATGCCCTTTGTCTTTTTCACTTCCCTAAGTCAGCTCCTTTGGCCTGGCCTGATGGGAGTTTTAGTTCAAAACATCTGGAGGGCACCATGTTGGCCTAGGATGCTCTAATCAAATCCACCTCGAAGCCGCTTAGTTTTGTTCTTTCACAACTCTTCTACATAAAGTGTAGCAAATTCTCTCTTGAAACACATGGATTATTCACAGTTAGTGCGAACCTCCATTTCTCTCTTTTTTTCTTAGAAAAATGCTTGTTACTATTTGCAATACAGAAGCTAGTCTTTTTGTTATTTCATTATTTTTCTTTCTTTTTTAAAAAATAATCTCTTCATTTTCCAAAGTCTATATCTAAATGAAATTGAAATGAATTGCCTGATGAACAAAATGCAAGGCAGTGCCAGAAGGATCAAGTGGCATTGCCAATTATACACCATGTAGGAAATTTAAATCACAAATGTAGGATTTCTGCTACTGAGCGTTATGAATGAGTCAATGGTAAAAGGGCTTTGAACCACCGCTTGATGCTTTCACTGTCAGTTGTGAAATGAAGAGGTTTAAGATACTCTGACAATGAAAATTCAAACATAAGTCTGTTGCTTTGTATTCAGGATTTGAATGGTTCATAATGCCAAGGTTAAATACATATGTTTTAGTAAGAGCTTGGTTCTTCTGGCAATTATGTTGTGTTGCTACTGTGTAATTCACACCAATATATTAATGAATTAGATACACTGTAACTGCTATACTTATCAGCTCCCATTTTGCAAGGGATTTGCCACTACAGCATCATTGTCTTAATCAAAGATATGTGGCCAGACTATGAGCTTGCTTCGAATACGGCACTCTCTCTGCGTATGTTCCTTCCATGTGTATATCTGAACAACAATAAAACCTTTAGAATTGTAACAACTGGTGTTAAAAGGCAGTTTTTAAATTTTATAATGGAAAGTACAGGTGCTGTTGTTGTTTAGTTGTTTAGTCGTGAAGGCCCAGCCAGAAGGCCCAGCTCATATGTTGCTATTGGTTCCAACAGGCTGTCAGGGTTGGGTCAGAAATGAGTCCTACTGAGGCCTGGCAGTATTCACAACCATATTCACCCAACATATTAACACCTAATGCCAGGCCTTGTTGTTGTTTAGTCGTTTAGTCGTGTCCGACTTTTCGTGACCCCATGGACCAGAGCATGCCAGGCACTCCTGTCTTCCACTGCCTCCCGCAGTTTGGTCAAATTCATGTTAGTAGCTTCGAGAACACTGTCCAACCATCTCATCCTCTGTTGTCCCCTTCTCCTTGTGCCCTCCATCTTCCCCAACATCAGGGTCTTTTCCAGGGAGTGTTCTCATCTCATGAGGTGGCCAAAATATTGGAGCCTCAGCTTCAGGATCTGTCCTTCCAGTGAGCACTCAGGGCTGATTTCCTTAAGAATGGATAGGTTTGATCTTCTTGCAGTCCATGGGACTCTCAAGAGTCTCCTCCAGCACCATAATTCAAAAGCACCAATTCTTCGGTGATCAGCCTTCTTTATGGTCCAGCTCTCACTTCCATACATCACTACTGGGAAAATCATAGCTTACCATTTAATTGCATTTATCCAACTACTGGATTTATACCACCATTCTGCCTGAACTATCGAGGCAGCTAGTAAATCAGTATTGAGCCAAACAGTTATAATTAAATGTTGAAAGTTGCCATTGCTTGGGGGCCACCAGGTGGCGTGCTGGAAGATGGCCTACAATAACATCTCTCTGACCCATACGAGGTAATTAAGGGGCTGCTATGGGAAGTAGGCATCCTTCCCTTCCCCCCAGGATGTGGTGGGACCCTGTCTTGCCAGCGGTGTTCACAATGCACCCCCTGACCTGATCCGAGAGATGGGGGTGCCGAACACTTGGCACGAGCCCTCGGTGAAGTCAGCTCTTCCTGACGCCGATTCCAATTAGCGCGTGCTGGTTAGCTTCAGCTCGGAATTATAATTGGAAACATACGATTGGAATGGAAGCTGAAGCACATACATCAAGTAAAGCTCGAGATAAGGCTGCTGATTAATGGATCTCTGTGACCGGGAGTGACAGACGGATAAGTAAATCTTCTGATGAATCACCACTAGGAGACCGTATGTTTGGAATGAAGGGGGGGGGTGGAGGAAAAAACCTCTTTAATATACACAATGTGATATTAATAACCCTTCACCCCAGAAAGAAATAAGATCGTCGCGTTTCTATCAATCATAAGCAGGATTTTAAGAACTGTGTGGGGATGGATTATAACAGGAGAGAAGACTGGTGAACGGTGAGAAAGAGGAAAATTTTTATGACGCAGTTAAAAAATGGCGTCTCGCCAAGACAGGCTTGCCGGAGAAAGAAGGACAGGGGGGAGGAGAATCACGATCGTTCGAAAGAGGAGTGCTGGAATGCAAGTTTGACCTGACAGAGCCCCCTGATCTGTTTGATATATTGTTTGATATATCTGGCTAGCCTGTGGAAAAATAAAGGACAGACCAAAGGTTAACTTTGTTTATGGAAGCGTTGAACAGAGGCTGTCCTGGAGAGAGATAGTTTTTGAAGAGTACAAAACCCACACAGAGGCGCCAGTTTTCAGTCTGCTTGTGAGAACTATCAGAGATCGCAAAGAAAGGAATATATGATAACAACAAGATGAGAAAGAAAGTAATAAAGGACTATCCGGATCGAACTGGATAGAATTGTCTAATTAAAGCAGTAAAATATGTGATGCCTGGAGTTATCCAGAATTTTGGACTCGTGACGAGCTTGATGTATGGGTACCCTCAACAAAAAAATTAAAATTTGGCTGTATAATTTGGAACTAATGTGATTTGATTAATGTGATGTGATTGGCCTGTTAATAAAAATTATTTATATATAAAAAAAGAAACTTGCCATTGCTTGGGAAGGGCTTTGCATGCAGAAGATATAAGGCCCAGTTCCTCGTATCTCCAGGTAGGGCTCAGAGAACCCCATCTGGAAATCTTAGTGGCTGCTGTCGGTCAGTATAGACCAGTGTTTCCCAACCTTGGGTCTCCAGCTGCTTTTGGACTACAACTCCCACCACCCTTTGCTAGCAAGATCAGTGGTCAGAGACCAATGTTCATAGACCAATGTTCTGACTTGATAGAAGACACCTTCCTATCTTCCTAATGGCATGAAGGGGGTTCCATGCTATCACTGGAGAAGAACAGCGCTGTGCCACTGGCCCTGCCTCCTCAATGTCCGTGCGATTGAGAGGACATTGCCAGGTGGAAGTCTGGGTTTGAGAACCTGCCTCTGTGTAGATTTCCATAAAGTTGGGAATACGCAGGCCTATGGCATACCAATTCTTTAACTGTTCTTTCCCCAGTCTTCTTTACCAAAATCTGACTGATACAATCATGGGGGGGGGGGGAATCAGATTCTGAAGCTCCCCCACCTCTTATGAACAAATGCACCTTTGTCATGGACTTGCTGGATGCAGAGGAGTGGTGGGGAGGCACCAGCGGGGAACCCCACAAGAGGAAGAAAGCCCAGAAGCCGGGGATTGGTTCTGCTCCTATTATTCCCTGTTAGAGTGACATTTCAGTGACATCTTTATGACCTTTCCAGGTCACTTCTGGGTTTGACATGATGCGCGTATACACGGTCGCACACAAATTGAGCCCGTGTAAACGGGGGCTGCCTCTGCAATATTTTCTCTACAATATAGGGATGCAACTGTAACAAATCATGTGTGTTTAAGGTTGCGGCCCTCATTAGCCTGTTTATTCAGAAATGTAGCACACCTTGGCATATTGGACAAGTATAGGAACGGAGCATGTTCCAAATCATTTCTTAATATAAAAGAGTGGCTTCCTATTGAAAGAAAAGGTCAGCTGTGCAGAGCAGAAACAGTGAGGTTCCCTCTTATTATTCAACATTGAGAAATGCACTTTAAATATTAGGCGTCACAGGAGGGAGAAACGCCTGAACCCAGATAAAGACATTATCTCCTATTCAGATTTAACCTGCATTCTATTATTATGTTAAATATTGAATGATAATGGATCAGAATCACACAGAACATGCCCAGTGTCCTTGAATTCTTAATGCTGCTTCACATATTATGCCTCAGCAGATATCAATTTCCTGACCTGTGTACCTAGGGCAAAAGAAGGTCCTGTATAAGAGTTTGGTTAGCAATATGTACCTGCTGTTATGAGTTGGGGTGGGGAGGAAGTAGGCTGTACGCAAGACTCTTCTAATACCTGGATCCAGCATAGATTCAGCCTGGTTATGGCCTACTAAGTATGAATCATTAAGATAACAAAGGGAGTGGCTCCATGCCAGAGGAAAAATGGGTGGGCCTCCCTCCCTCAGTTGTCTGTTAGTTAGAAAGACAAAAGGCCAGAGTGGAGAACTGAGTGATATGAGCTAGAAGTTGGATGCAAAGACTGCAGGCTCGAAAGGCAGAGAGAGAACCAGGCCTGATTTCTGTTAGAATCCAAGATTGTGGCTACGGGAGAAACAGGACCTTCTAGGGAGGTTAATGCTGTAAACCCTGAACATTTGGCTGAGCTTGTACGTTGATGTTAATGTTAAGTGTTCCTATGAATTCTTAAATTTGTTGTCATTGTTTGACAAGCAAGAATGTCCTGTGGCACCCTAAAAAGTAAGAAACACTTATGTAATGACATAAGCATTGGTGAGGGGCAGGGGGTGCAGACACTGAAGGCAATTAAATGCATACAGCACTGAAAGGCAATTGCGTCATTAATATGCTGGCTGTTCACAAGAGCAGTTCACAACAGGCATAGTCAGTGTTATGATCCAGCAAGTGTTAAAATAATAGTCAGGCTAGCTTCCTTATGAGGCGGTCACCTAGATGATGGGCCATTAAAAGAACAAAGGATTAAGGGGGCTGGGTATGAGATGGTCCCCCAAACTCCCAGTTACTTAAAAGGATAAAGCCAGAGTAAGAGTTGAGTTGCAGTGATGTGACCTAGAAGTAAAGCAGCAAGCTGGAGAGAGAGGCAGCGCAACATCTGAGAGCAACTTTTGAATTCTGTTTGATTTCTTGCTTGAATCAAAGGCTATAGCTATGGGAGAAACAATATCCTTGTTGGGTGTTCATGCTGTGAACCCCTCCATTTCAGACTCAGGTTGCATATACATTGGTACCTCGGGTTACATACGCTTCAGGTTACATATGGTTCAGGTTACACACTCCGCTAACCCAGAAATATTACCTCGGGCTAAGAACTTTGCTTCAGGATGAGAACAGAAATCGTGCTCCAGTGGCGTGGCAGCAGCAGGAGGCCCCATTAGCTAAAGTGGTGCTTCAGGTTAAGTATGGACCTTCGGAACGAATTAAGTACTTAACCCGAAGTACCACTGTATGTGTAAATAACCCATAGACTCCTCAGTCTCTGCCGTGCCTCTTTCCGAAGGAAACACAAACCTTGGGTAAGCGCCTGGAACCCCATGAATCTCACATAGGCGCCGACTCCATGGGACCTGAGGGGGCCCGAGCCCCCTCAAAAATTCGTTTGGGGGGGCTGTGCCCCCCCAATAATTTAAGAAAATTATTACCGTAAATTTCGCTCTATAACACGCAGATTTTTTCTCCTAAAAAGTAAGGGGAAATGTCTGTGCGTGTTATTGAGCGAATGTGTGGTCCCTGGAGCTGACTCGCCGGAGTGCAGGGACAAAAATAGGCAAAAATCAGGCAAAAATAAGATCGGGCGGGCGGGCGGAGGGAAGGCGGAAGCTGCTGCTTTCCTGCATTCTGCCTCAGGGTCTTACTGCCCACCCGCTTCTGTTGCTGCGTTTGCTCAAATTCAACAAAGAGCAGGGAATCCCCTGCCCTCCTGGCAAGCAGAGGGTTAAGGAAAGGATCGAGTCCTTCCTTCTAATTCTTTCCTAGTCACACTGCGTGCAGGCTCCAGCCCACCACCTCCTCATCTCCGTGCTCTAGGGATGCAGGTGGGAGAGAGAGAGGGGGGGCTGGCTTGGGGGGGGACTTTTGCCTTCCTTTCCTCCCCCCCACCCCGTTAAACTCCTTCCCTGCATTCTTAGCCAGCTGCTTCTCCGCACACCCCTCTTGTGCTTCTTGTCCCTTCTGTGTTTTTCCTTCCCTCCCCATTTAAAACGTGGTGACAAAGCACGGATCCACATGGATCCTCAGGATTTTTGCATTGGGTCACTCCAAATTCACCATCAGATCACATTACATGTCCATGGCTACAGTCTGTACCAAAAAAATCACGCACCCACTGTTGCCTGGGGCTGCAATGGTGCAAAAACGTGGTTACAAAGCATGGATCCACAGGATCTTTGCACTGGGTCACCCCAAATTCACCATCAGATAACATAGCATGTCCATGGCTACAGCCTGCACCAAAAAAATCACGCACCCACTGTTGCCTAGGGTCACAGTGGTGCAAAAACGTGGTTACAAAGCACGGATCCACATGGATCCTCAGGATTTTTGCATTGGGTCACCCCAAATTCACCATCAGATCACATAGCATGTCCATGGCTACATCTTGCACCAAAAAAATCACGCACCCACTGTTGCCTAGGGTCACAGTGGTGCAAAAACGTGGTTACAAAGCACGGATCCACATGGATCCTCAGGATTTTTGCATTGGACTACTCCAAACTCACTGTCAGATATTAAAAATCTTTATAAAATAGAGAATTAAATACATACAGAATGTTAAATTTTCAGTTTCGAAATATTAGTACTAGTTTAGTACTGTATTTCTATATTACTATAGTACTGTATTAGTTATTTTCAAATACTTAAATATTTTTAGGGTGTAAGACCCAATTAAAGCCCGTTATTTACATACAGTATTACAGTATTTACATACAGTATTAGGCATACTGTATTAACTTTATTAACTGTATTAAAGCATTAACTTTGAGATATTATTTTTATTTAATGAACCCTCAGCCTTATTCAAAGTAAGCTTAAATTAGCTATTTCACTTATTAATCAAAGTGCTATTACTGTGCGACAGCAATATTTTATGTTTTATTCTTTTAATGATAGTTTAGGATTTATTTAAATATCATTTCAGTCTTTTCAGAGCTATATATTCACTGCTCTGTAATAGTCTATAAGCATAATTGTTACTGTAAATTAAATTAGCTTTTTACGAAAATATCGTGCGTGTTTATGTTTTGTTTCTTTTTTCAAAGCCAAAAAGTGTTTCAGGCTTGTCGAGTTTCCCGGAGTGTGGCGTTATAGAGAGTCGAGTTTTCGGGGTTCTAATGTTGATCATATGACTCTAAAATACTTTTAAAAAACTTTAAAACTCACTAATTTTCATCTAAAATTTAGAAAACTTCCCGGGGCAGGACCCCGGTATGGGCCCCCCCAATATTTTTTATAAGTCGGCGCCCCTGGAATCTCACACCGCTCAGAGATTTGGGTGGCGTGCAACAATATTTCCCCCTTTTGTAAGTGGAAGTGTGTGTGATTCTGTTATATGCACGGAATGTTGTTTTGTATCCTATTGAGACTCGCTTCCTTGCAGGATATCTTCAGGAGAAGAAAAGGCTAAGGAGTAAACCCTCCACAAATCCAGAGTGGGGTGCCTATGGCAGTTGGATGGCATGCTGTAAGTTTCCTTCCGGCAACTCCTGCAGCCAAGCTGGTTCCAGATGTATTGTTCTGCTTTCCTTTGGACCATATCAGCAAGGCTGGGGTGGGGGGGGGAGATCTTATTGTCTGGAAATCTTCATATAGACTGCCTAGGCTTATGCCATAGAGATATCACTTGGGTGCTGCTAACACAGCAAAAACAACACAGGAGGCAGATAGAATATGCATGCACATTCAACTGCCTGATGGTGTTTGTGTCATCCAGGAGATCACAATTATTATACAACAAACCAACAACAATATAAAGGACAATTTTACTAGAATAGGTATACAAAATCATAAACCTACTAAAGAGTAAGCAAACTAAAGTGCAATGTGCATAACCAAGCCTGGAGATACTCATAAACATAGAATGCACTAATGTCTCTCTGTTTAGTAGGTTTATGAGTTTATATAACTATTCTAGTAAAATTGGCCATTTATATTCATAAGGCAGTTTTTGGTGTTGTTGGTTTGTTGTCTAATAATTGTCATTACAATTATTACAGTTGTCATTACACCTGATACCTTTTGTGTATACTATCCAGGAGATCACAGCCACAGAGATAAGAAAAGAAAAGTCATTCCGTTGTCTGGCGAAGTCGCTTCCTGGTTCGCATGGAGAAGCGGTTTTCAATGGAGTCCAGCAACAAAAGCACACAGCTGTATTGAGGCAGCACTGGGTGTTGGGATTTTGTGCCTCTAACAATTTTGCACCTGGGGCAACTGCGCCTGTGGCCCTCCCACGCTGCCCCACTGTGTATGTAGTAGGTTGCACTGAAAACACAAGATAACATTAAGTGATCCTATACCAGGTTGGTTTTCAGCACTTAATGGATTGCATCTCACTTAATGAGCAGATCCCATGTTCTGCAACAGACAGACATCTTCAGGCAGATGGAGACAAAAGGCACAACCCAACTCTCTGTTTTAAAGTTTGCTTCTTAGAATGGGGGAGGCTGGAGGCGTAAAGGGGTCAGCATCCACTCAGAAAGATTCGTGAAGTGTTTGCCAGTCCAGCGTGTACGAAAGAAACAGTACTAAATGCTGTTTAGTAGAAAAGGTGCTTTCATCTAGAAAAGGTGCTAACTTGAGGAGGTTTCTCTGTCCCTCCTTGACAGGCAGGAGTGTATTCAGGCAGAACAAAGAAAGTACCTCCATGTCCCTAGTGTGCTAGCTCACTCTGTAGGCCACAGATAGGAAGAATCTTCCTCACCTTGCCAAATGGTAGGGGGAAGTGCCTATGGCAGACCATGGATTTTTCAGAGGGAGAGGAGATGCTTTGCTCTGTGACAATTACATTTAATGAAATTTGCATATTATCAAACCCTTGCTATGGATACCTTTTAAAATATATTGAATGAAGTGGGATAATGTACAGTTTTATGAACAAAATACCACTCAGTGTTAGACATAAAGGCCATCTTTAACATTATCTTTTCCCCATTACAGTAACACACTACAATCCAATTAGCCTTGAAAAATACACAAGTGTGCCCTTAACATTCAACCCTATCAATTAAAATTTGTCCATGCTGATTAAAATTGGCCCTTTAGGAGGTAATAATTGTGCTATTTGACATCTTGAGTATTCTTACAGACATTGGTTTGATAAGAAACATTGTTTTACCTGTATGTCTCTTTTATTCTCTGGGACTAAACACACCAAACTACGTCTTACTCCCTTTGTATGGTGAATTTCCAAAATTTGGTGAGTGATGTCATTCACAGGTAAATGCTGACAATCCCAGGTGAATTTTGTGAACCTTCTAAAAAGCAGAGATACATCAGTGAATGCTGATAGTCACCTCAGTGACCTCAAAGCAGTCTCTGCTCCATGGCCAGCAAAGGAAACATTTTTAGGACATTTACATTGTAAATGTAAGTTTAGTTTCAGCATAGGAAGGTGGGGTATAATAGTCCAAACAAACAAAGAAAAAGAAAATCTATAGACAAAGTCATGGAGAAGAGGGTTGATGAAGGCTGCTAGCCGTGATGGTTATGCTCTGTCTCCATGGCCGGAAGAAGTAATGCTTATGAAAACCAGTCACTGGAAATTGCAGGAAAGGAGAGGGCTCTGGTGCTGGGATGCTGCTTGCGGGTTCCCCATTGGCGTCTGCTGGACTGGATGGGTCATTGGTCTGATCCAGCAGACTCTTATCTTCTTACTTCACTTGAGACTCTTGGGCTGGGCTTAGGCTGGGGGTTTGTTGCTGCTATTGGTATAAAAAATGGAAATGGTTTCAGTTATGGTTGTGACCAGGGGTGGCCAACACGGCAGCCTCCATATTATTGTGGAATTCAACTGCCATCAGCTGCAGCCAGCATGGCGAATGGTTGGAAAGGTGATGTCTTTAATTTATTTAAGACTTTTATATACTGCTTATTTGCACTTCTGAGCAGTGCACATAAAAACAACCCACAGAAAAAAAGAGACAATAAAGCAATAATCCTAATACCAAACACTACCTTGAAATGCCTACTGGGATAAGAAAGTCATTCTCATGAGCCTGAAGTTCAGCAAGAAGGGTGCCCGTCTAATCGCAAGTGGGTTGGAGTTCCACAGACTTGATGCCACTGCACTGAATGCATAGGTCATAGTGGTTAGCAAGCCATGCACGTGAGCCATGGAGAGGGGGCAACAATAGAGACACCCCCCCCCAAAGATCTCAGTGATCAGGCTAGGAGTTAATGGATCAGGAGATCCTTAAGATATTCTGGATCCTCATTGGTAAGGGTCTTTAGTATAAGAACTCTGGCCCAGGAGGGTAAGGTAAAGGGTAAAGGGACCCCTGACCATTAGGTTCAGTTGTGACCGACTCTGGGGTTACGGTGCTCATTTCGCTTTATTGGCCAAGGGAGCCAGCATGCAGCTTCTGGGTCATGTGGCCAGCAGGACTAAGCTGCTTCTGGAGAACCAGAGCAGCTCACGGAAACATCATTTACCTTCCTGCTGGAGCGGTACCTATTTATCTACTTGCACTTTGACATACTTTCGAACTGTTAGGTTGGCAGGAGCAAGGACCGAGCAACGGGAGCTCACCCCGTTGCGGGGATTCGAACCGCCGACCTTCTGATTGGCAAGTCCTAGGCTCTGTGGTTTAACCCACAGCACCACCTGCGTCCCTTTGGCCCAGGAGGGTACCAAATTGGATATCCCTAGAGAAGGGCATGGGTACATAGGAGAACATACTGTGCCAGACCATTGGCCCATCTAGCTTAGCACTGTCTATACTGACTGGCAGTAGCTCTTCAAGGTTTCAGGCAGAAGACATTCCCAGATGTCCAGAGTTTTCCCACCAACAAGCTACAAACCTTCCCATGTACTGAGTCGATGGATCAATGGTTTCACTTGGGACAAGGCAGCTTCATATGTTCAGCTTACAAGATTTCCCTGCCTGCAGTCAATTCTGAGTTACTCAAGGAATCAGTGAGAGGATATTTATCAATGTTACATAGAAGGGCTTTCTGCCTGCAGAGCCTGTGCTTTCTAAAGCAAGCAGGAATGTTGCTGACCTGTTGCAGGTCCAAGTCTGGTCTGGGTGCTTGGATGAGATGAGATATATGGTATTCTCCCACCTCTGTTTCCTAAGTCAAAGCTGTACATGCTGCAGCTGCAGCCATAATAACAAGAATGTTCCAACGCCAGTAACGTTTAACGGATTTGACTTACGCGTGTTGTCTCCAAAACACTCGATTCATAGTTTTCCTTCGGCAGACTTCTGTGCAATTACTTTTTCATTACCTTCAAACACTCTTACTCCATTTAATGTCAATTCTTTATTCAGAAGTGCAGCAAATATGTCATTGTTTGTATATAAAGGGTATTTTAAAGTTGCATTATACAGTTATTGTGCTGGGTGACCTCTGCCACACTTTATTTGTTGGATGTCACCTTTCCATTTGTATTGCAGCCGTGCTTTAGAGTAGTTTCATTTTTCTATGAAGGGCAATGAATGCACAAAACCTTCAAACATGGAGCAGTAATTAGTGTAGGAAAGATCAAAGTGTGTTCTTCTAAATCCAGCCAATTTGCCGTGGTTGTGCAAAACCAATAGTCTTTCTTTTGCCTTGGTCTCTTATTAATTTTCACTCTCATTTGTTGCTGTGCAGCTGCTTTCCTGTCAATCCACTGTACTACTTTTTATTTTATTTTAAAGAAATCCATTTTGAAGTCTCAAATGCAATTTCAATGGGCCTTAGGAATAATAACTAGCTTTCTAAAGATTCCATCTTTTTGAAATGGAAAGTAAAAATGAAGAAATTCTTTGCTTCATATATTACCTTCGGCATGGAAAAATTCTTACACCTGAAAGGACAATATGCAGATTTTCAATTCTGCCTCTCGTCCTCCTCCTTCTCTATCACTTTCTTGGTTGAGAACAAAACCCCTTCTATCTGTTGAAATCCCCCAGCGAACTGTTCTCGGCTCCTTGCTATTCTTCCTCTACACCAGTGGTTCCCAACCTTTTTTTAGCTATGCCCCACCTAAACATTTCTAAAACCCCGATCCCCCCCGTGACATATACCATATTTTTTGCTCTATAACAGGGTTCCCCAACCCCCAGGCCGCGGCCCGGTGCTGGTCCGTGGATCAATCGGCACCAGGCCACCCGAGGAACTTCAAATCATTTCACTGTGGCGGGCGGCTGAGGTGCAGAGCATTACGCCCTCTCAAGCCCGCCCATTGTGTGACAATAGTGAATGAAAATTCACTATTGTTACACTGATGCTCCTCCTGGCCAACCAGGGAGTGGGTCCTCCCGCTTCCTGATTGGCCGAAAGGCAAACCTCACGCCATTGGCCGAGGAGGAGGCACCACGGGAGGACTGAGGACTCAAGGTCGGAGACGTGGGGACTGAAGAGAAGCTGCCGTGAGGTAAGTGCATGGAGGGGGGGACTCAGCTCAAAACAAGCGGGCCACGGAAAAATTATCAAACATTTACCGGTCCGCGGCGATAAAAAGGTTGGGGAGCACTGCTCTATAAGACTCACTTTTTCCCTCCTAAAAAGTAAGGGAAAATGTGTGTGCGTCTTATGGAGCGAATGCGGACTGCGCTGCTATCCCAGAAGCCAGAACAGCAAGAGGCATCACTGCTTTCGCTGCGCAGCGATCCCTCTTGTTGTTCTGGCTTCTGAGATTCCGAATTTTTTTTTTCCTTGTTTTCCTCCTCCAAAAATTAGGTGCATCTTATGGTCTGGTGCGTCTTATAGAGCAAAAAATACGGTAATTCTTATTATTCAAAAAGTGAACTCCTGTTCTCAAATTGCCCCCCTTAAAAATCAAATTGCCCTCTTGTGGGGTGTGTACCCCACATTGGGAACCATGGCTCTACGCCATGAATTGGGAGTCTGTGGCCCTCAGGTCATTGGTATGCTACAACTACCACCAACCGCATGTGACAGATATTCCCACTTCTACCCCAGTTTGGGCTGGTTCCAGAGACATAGGAACAGGCGCTAGAGCTCATTTTCCTCACTCCAGTGCAATACAATTGAACTTACTAAAACCGGAATAAAAGACACCTATTTTTGTGATGATAGATTAGTTAAACTAGTTGTATTCACAGTGAATGCTATTTTTAATACTGACCCTTTTACCATGCTCAGATGTGGACTGGATACGCTGTGGTATAATTTAGGCTTTGATAATACGTTTATGTATTCATAGACTTTTAAAAAAATGTTTTTGTTACTTTTTGATGGAGTTTTATCGGCTGTTGCTAAAATTATTTTGCTTTGATGACAGGAATCTATGTTGAATCAATTTTTGTTGGTGCAAAAGTTGTGTTGCATGTATTCTGGATAAACAGTTCACTGAATCCTTTCATATAGTTGGATATTTTGTAAAATGTCCTGTTTTTCTTCAAAGTTTATCTCCTTCAGACAAAAAAAAGGGGTATAAATATCTGAGCATCTTTCACTCATTTAGGAGGCCCATATAACATTTTGCTTGCTGCCTAATTCTAGCTTTGCTGATTCAGGTAATCATGATTTAATTAGGGTTTCTCAGCTCTTCATCTATAACCAATATATTTTCTTCGTAATGCTAGTATTTTATAAGGTTTTCTTTTTTTATCCTAAACCTCATTTATCTTTCCCCCCTCTAATGCTCAAGTTCTACTAAGGAAGGAAGGAAATGAATTTGCCATTTGCCTCAAGACCCATCCTTGGACCTTAAATTCCCTGTGTGCTGATATGAAAGGGGCTTAACACTCCCCCTTAATGTGGCAGTTGCAGAGGGAACTGAGGTGAAAAACTTGGCTGTCAGTGTCTGTTACACAGAAGCCCAGGCTTAGATTTACCCCCTGAACAGAAGAAAATTGTCACAGCTGGCTATTGCCTGTGCTGAGAGGAGCTGGAGTCTAGCAGCATCAGGGTGGGGGGGGGCACAGCTTCTCAATCCCACTCTTTCCCATGGCTTTCAAATGTACCTCACATGGCTTTCACATCTGCCTGGCTGATCTTCCCACTTGGATGTTTCATCACCATCCAAACCTAACATTATTGTAAATTGTTATAATAAAACTACTTACACATCGTAACTTGATAAATACCAATGCATTGTACAACAAATATCTACACACGCACACACATTAAAAACTGCATAAAAAACTAAATCACAGGTCAGTGGTCACTTGTAACTGATTTCCTCCCCCGCCCTTTAATTGTCTGCATAAGCCTGGCAGCACAGAGGCGTTTTCAGCAAATACAGAAGAAGAAAAAAATTAAGCTGCTGAATTTCTGGTGGAAGAGCATTCCCGAAGACTGGACCAACAGCAAGGAAGACTCACCAACTTGGGGAACAACCAAAGATGCTCCTACAGATGATCTGAGGAATCAAGTTGGGATATTATTATTATTATTATTATTATTATTATTATTATTATACGCCACCCATCTGACTGGGTTGCCCCAGCCATCCCAGGAAATTATAAAACCACAGCAAAACATCAAACATTAAAAACCTCCCTGTACGGGGCTGCCTTTCAGATGTCTTCTAAAAGGCATAGTTGTTTATTTCCTTGACATCTGACAAGAGGGCGTTCCACAGAACGGGCACAAGAAAGCCCTGTTCAGACAGTCCCTAAGTTCAAGGCTGGTCTTCTCTTTTTTTCACACTCAAGTCTTTCTCGCCTTTCATACCCTTCATATATTCCCCATGTATATTCTCAGCCTTACTGATCAGGCACGAGCACTGCAGGCTTCTTTCACTACCCACTTCCCAGTGTTTAATCTATCACCAAGCCAAGATGCTTCTACGTGTGCAAAATTGTGTAGCTACAGACCTGCTAGGAAAACTATGGTTGGTGCTTTGACTGAGTTCCACCTTGACTACTGCAATGTTCTCCCGTATGATCTTCCACTGTAGCATCTCAGGTGTGTATGTGTGTGTGTGTGTGTGTGTGTGTATCTCAATAATTTTAGGCCCTGTTATTAATGGTTTTAGGGCACCTGCTTTTTAGGTGGCCATGTGTATTACTTCCGTTGTGAAGCATATCACGAACATTTATCTTTCCACCACTATTACATGCTTTGCAACTGCTACAGTCCTGGTATGTTAGAGTAACAACAAAAACAAAACAGTTTGCAAACCCTGCTTTTAAAAAAGGAAAGGAAAGGAATACTATGCATATGTGCAATTTCGCTTTTAATTTTACCTAAAGCATAGCACCATCACGGCTGCAGAAATAAAATGGAGTTTGCTTCTGCTGACTTAATTGGTTTAAGAATAAGCACCATTGTGTTGGAGGATACACACAGACACACACATAATATAAAATAGCAACAAAATGAGCTTTCAAAAAATAGTGGAGGAGTAAACAAATAACTCAGGCTCATTTTTTAAAAAAGTAAATTGGCCTTCCCTGATAACTAGATGAGTGTGTTTCTCTACTGTCTGCGTGAATAGCCAGAGAAACAAAAAAGTCTTTAGGGATTCAGTTCAAGGAGGCTGACAGAATGTGGGAGAGGGAGGCAGGCAGGCAGAGGACATCTGTATGCTGGAACTGGAAAGAGGATAGAATTACCCGTAAATGTTGGCCTGCAGTTTTTGCTCTGAAGTGGCTGCATCTGGGCCACCTGTTGATGGCATGATTGGAGCATTAGTTCTTCCTCTGCCTCTGCACTATTGATAACTCTGCTTAACATCGCCACAGGGGAGGCTTTGTTGAAACCTGCAGTCACTTTGCCTGAGCAATGGTGTACATTGGCTCCTCCATTCAAGTCGTTCCCCCCTGACATTAGAGCATTTGAATGGGCCACCAGTGAAGCCATTCAGTGAGAACATGCACCAGGGCTTCTGGGTGGCCCGGGGCTGAGCTGAAAACGCTTGTTAATGGACTGTGAGTCTCAGCCTATTGATGTACGTGAACTCGGTGACCAAAGAAAAGTGAGACAAAGATGTCCCTCACAGGAACATGGAGGTCACAATTGGACAAAGGCAGACTTTGACCAGTCAGAGCTATTTGACTATTGAATGAAAAACGGGATACCTATAAATCTGAGAGCTGCCGCCACTGGATTGGTTTTGTAGAGTTGTCCTGCAGCATTTACCTGTATGCTTAGAAATTTCTCCCTTATCAGGCATTCCTTTAATTGGATTTTTAAATCCACAAAAAACTCAGTACAGATTTCTATCCTTGCTACCCAGTTAGTTAGCTTCTGTCAGTTAGCTTCTCATTCAAAAAGGACGCACATGCTTTTTTATTTCACTCTGTCTCTTTGTACATTTGTTTCAGCACAATTACATATAATAATGATATAAATATCAAACGAAGGAAGATAAAGTGTCCAGGCAATGCAAGAAACTTGTGCCCTATTAAGCACAGGTTCATTTTTCTTCTCTGGGGTTTTGACTATATTTGCCTGTATAATAGATGATAACAATCTTCCCCAACCTGGTGCCCTCGAGTTGTTTTGGACAACTCCCCTTAGCATGGTGCTGGCTAGGGTTGGACAATGCTGAAGTATAACATAAGAAGAAGAACAAGATCCTTGCCAAAAATTCCCAGTCTCTTGAATTGAGAGCAATGCTATCTCTGAACAAGGAAGTTCTATCAGTCTTGATTTATAGGAATTGATAAGTAGTTCCTGAAGGAAATGTTGCAGTGTGGAGTGCTCCTGCTCAATGTACCAGCCATCCATCCTCTTTTGCAGGGCACTCCATTCCATTCTGCATTCCCTCTGGTTTTCTGCTCCCGCCCCAAGAGACAATCTGCTAGGGTCGCCATATTTCAAAAACTGAAAATACAGACAGAAAAGTTGTTGAGTTGTTTTTTTTTTTTGCAAAGAAACTGGACATTTTTGAGCTATTTCAGAGCCTTTTGTGACCAGTCCACATTGGACTGTTTTGGGCCTTGGTCCCCCTTGAGGGTTCCCCCCCCCAAAGATTTTTGTAGGAAGGCTGCAGACCTTGAGGTTACTCTAAGCTCACAGTTCCCTCTTGTATGTGGATGATGCTGTATGGGCTACATAACAAAAGGCACTTGAAGAATGAGTTCACTATTAGTGTATAGGGCCCCATCAGCCCTATACATGGAAGTAATTTCATACAACTTTAAACAGTCATGGCTTCCCCCAAAGATCCTGGCAAGTGTAGTTTGGCAAGGCTAGTGAGAGTTGCTGGGAGACCCCCGTTCCCTTCACGGAGCTACATTTCCTAGAGGGATTTAACAATCACCCCCTCTTCCCAGAGAGCTCTGAAAACCATCCCTCACAAGCAGAGGCATACCTAGGCTCCCTTGCACCCTTGGCAAGGAGCTGTATCTGTTATGTATTGAAGTTCTCACCCTGGCCACCAGGAGTATAGTGTATGTAGTTTTCACTCAGGTCCACGTCAGTTATTTTAGGCGGGAAACCCTGGGTTGTTGTTGCTACAATGTTGACAGCCAGCTGCCTATAAAAGCAGGCCAGCTGAGCTGTTTGCTGTTCAGTTTGCTGTTCCAGCGTACAAAATAAAGAGCTGCTTTGGAGACATCGCTGTGTCGTCTGCCATGTCTACCCACTATTCCAGAGTATCGGTGCTCCCTGCTTCGTGTGCCCTTGCCAGAGGAGCCTGCACATCTCACCTGGCCACCCAGAGCAGTGAAGGAGCAGTCCGGGAAGAGTGTGGCTTCTAGCCACTCTGATCCAGAGTAGTGAGGCATTATTTTTGTGCCCCCCTGGGCGCTCTTGGCAGGGCCAACCTGGCCAACCCCCTGGTTCGCCTCTGCTCATAAGGCTTGGTTTCCAGACCCTATGTCATATTGACTGACCTTCCCCGCACACAATCCTTCTTAAATTGTGGTGCCCGGAACTGAACACAGGACTCGAGGTGTGGCCTGACCAAGGGAGAATGGGACGCGGGTGGTGCTGTGGGTTAAACCACAGAGCCTAGGACTTGCCGATCAGAAGGTCGGCGGTTCGAATCCCCGCGAAGGGGTGAGCTCCTGTTGCTCGGTCCCTGCTCCTGACAACCTAGCAGTTCGAAAGCATGTCAAGGTAAACGGCATTTCCATGCGCTGCTCTGGTTCGCTAGAAGCAGCTTAGTCCTGCCAGCCACATAACCCGGAAGCTATACGCTGGCTCCCTCGGCCAATAAAGCGAGATGAGCGCCGCAACCCCAGAGTTGGCCATGGGGGTCCCTTTACCTTTACTTCCCTTGATCTGGACACTGTACTTCTGTTGATGCAGCCTAGAATTGCATTATCATTTTTTGCTGCTGCATCAACCTGTTAAAGCATATTAAGCTTCTGGTCTACTAATGCCCTATACCCTTTTCACATGCACTGTTGTCAAGCCACATGTCTGCCACCCTATATTTGGGCATCTGGTTACTCCTGCCTAAGTGCAGAAACTTGCACTTGTCCCTATTGAAATTCATGAACCAAGCAAACCAGGAGAACCGGTTATGTTTTATTCTTCCTGTTATTATTCGGTCTCTTACAATGTCTCTCCCGTGCCCCTTGCTCATTGCCATCTTTTCTACCTGGTTCAATAGATCAGAAGCCTGCATTTATAAAACCAGTTAGCTCCCTTGGAACCTTTGCTCTCAAAACATAACCTAACATAAACATGTACAGTGTTTGGTTCTATGACTACAGAGACAATTATATTGCTTTTGGAATGTGTGGCATTGAAATCAGTAGGGGCCTCAAAATACTCCTTCGCATCTGGAACAGACAGTGGAATAGAGTTCTCATTTAAAAAAAAAAAATACAAAAGGCTGGAGATTACCGAGTTAGTAACCTGACGCTCCTCTTGAATCTGTCCCCTAAAGTGAATTGATTTGTGAATCACGTTGCTTCACGGTGAGGCCAGAGCTGGGTGAAAGAGCCAACACTCAGCAGGCAAAGCTACAGACATGCCACTCCTATCAAAAACGTACTTTGGGCCAAAATTATGAACATCAGATATACTTTATTCCAAGAGCATTGAACATTACATATATAAACATACAGCAAACCTGCTGCTGTTCAGGCATAACCATCAAAACAAATATATACTTTGGCAGCCTTGAAAGCTGTGGGAAAGCGTGAGTTTCACCATTTTACTTCTGCTGCTAAACATTAGGACTTTGATATCTTAGGGCACCAGCATATAGCCTATGGCGAGGCATACGCCACCTCCTACTGTCTCTGATTATAACAATTACTTCAGAAAAAAAGTGGTCGATTTCACCGTTAATTCTGGAAACATACTGGATTTTTAAAACCCATTATATTCACTTATTTCTAAACAGCTCCCCTCTCCCCTCCTCTCTCCATTTGCTCCATGCACATAAGCCATTGTCCCAGCCCACCACTTTGCCCTGCTTAATGCATTCAAGAGCAGTCGGCTGAGGGCTTTTGAATATTGGGGCATAAAGATGCAGTTGGGAGCGGTGAGCCAACTAATGCGGCAGCCTGACACACAGTTCCTTGGGAGGAAGTACAAGTGCCTCAGAGCTGCTTCCAGGGGTTCTGAGGATCCACCTTCTTCTCACTGCTGGGCATTCATTTTCTCTTTCCTTCTGAAACTACAGCAATCCATGTGGCCACTCAGAGGTGAGCAGAAGCTGCTGGTCCTTCCCCTCTGTCACTCCTCACTCAGAGATGGTAGGCAATGGCAGCAGCAGTAGGGTCAGAACTGTGCAACTTCTGGGCTCAGGAATGAGCTGCTTGCTGAGTTGGCAGCCTCAGAAGATGCCCAGTGATGGAAGCTCTGGTACACATTCATCTACATCAGCAACGAAGAACCTTTTCAATTTGATGGCTTATTCCTTTATGGACAACCACTGCAAGTGGCAGGGTGGGGTCATGTCAGTGGTGGGTGTGGGCAAAACAATGAGTGCAAATTTTACATTTTGTACATTTCGTGCCCAAACCTGAAACCAGCGACCGATGGCTGTCCATAGTAATTGGGCAGCAAATCCATACCTGCAAAGCTGTACGAATTAACGCAAACATTAAAGGATGGACATTAAAGGTGTCCAGACTGACTGAAGTGAGGTGGGCAGGCGAGGTCAGCCTTTTATACCCCCAGGAGTGGACAAGTCAGAACAGTCTTCTGTCTGCTCTGCTCCTGAGACACCACACACAGGAAGCCCAGCATGGCTGCTGATTGGCATCACCCTGTCTGTTGGTGCTTTTGTAATATTTTGTTTAAAGAATAAAAGGAGAATTCTCCAGATGCCTAGATCTGGAGCAAGTACTCTTTGGTGAGAGAACCCCAGCAGATATTAAAATCACAAAGCAAAGCAAAGCGAAGTGTGGTAATATAGGCTATTAGACCTTTAAAACATTCCCTTCTAAACCGCTTCTAAAGCTACCACATGTTTGGTAAGTTAAAAATGGTTTACATACATATTCGTCAAAGGTCAGATTCTGGTGTAAAACCTGCCAGCTACTGTTGCAAACAAGGCCTTAATGGAATGGCAAATAGTAAGAGTCAGATTTATTTGTCAAGGAGGAAAGACCAAGTGGGAACCATCACCTGGAGAGAAAGCAGAAGGCTGGGAATCCCAGTTGTAGATCTCCTATTCTAAGTCACACCATGGTTCCAAAAAGCAAAGCAAATATTGGGCCTCTAGGAGACCAAAAAATAAGAACAGATATAACCAATTTACTGTGGATGTCCAGAAAGGGTAGGAAGAAACGGTATGATGGACAAAGCAATAACATTCATGTTTACGTGAAGGTGTGGGGCAAATATAAAACTTTTCTAACACCAGACATATCAGTGATGTGCAACAGAGGATGAAAGATTTAATCTAGACGCCCTTAGTCATGCAATAGCATTTTGTATGACTGGACACTAGTGCCAGCAGCAACCCCAAAGGAGCAGAAATTAAATAGAGATGAAGAGCATAAAAGAGGGAATGTAAAAGGAGGTGGAAGGAGGGATTAAAGAAGCGGGCAGTTAGGGGATGGGCATTGGTGGAAGTTAAGCAGGAAGGGGAAAGAGAAGAAATGATTGGTGAGTAAAAAAATACTTTGAGAGGCATGGGAAGGAAGATGTAAAATAAAAACCCCTTCTCCATGTAGAGGCTCTAGATCAGCAAATGGCACCCTACTCTTTCATTTCATCACATTTTGCATTGTTATTTTGTTACTGGTGGGCTTCAGTAATTTTTAGCCTGGGGTCGGGGGGCAGAAGGTTTGAGAGCCTTTTGTTTGAGGTGGCTCCATCCCAGGCACCAGCTATCTTTATTAACATCCCATAAATACATGGTTAAACAAGTATGCTTTAAGTTGGAGCTGAAAGGTCCATCTCCTAAAACCATTCACAGAGATCCATAGTAACTCAGAGCAACAGGTCTTATGCAGCACCCTTCTTAAATCGTGGTGAGGCAGTGAGGAAGATGGGTCAAATCCAAGGTAAAGCAGTAAGGATCCTTTGCAGTGGAGGCTGGTTCATTAACTCAAATGGAGCATGGCCCCAGCAACCTCAGTTTGCCCTCAGCTGTCTGCCCTCTTACTTATGACAAGGCTTGGGAAGGTAAAGGTAAAGGTAAAGGGACCCCTGACCATTAGGTCCACTCGTGACCGACTTTGGGGTTGCGACGCTCATCTCGCTTTATTGGCCAAGGGAGCCGGCGTACAGCTTCCGAGTCATGTGGCCAGCATGACTAAGCCACTTCTGGTGAACCAGAGCAGCGCACGGAAATGCCATTTACCTTCCCATCAGAGCGGTCCCTATTTATCTACTTGCACTTTGACGTGCTTTCGAACTGCTAGGTGGGCAGGAGCAGGGACCGAGCAATGGGAGCTCACCCCGTCGCGGGGATTCGAACCGCCGACCTTCTGATCGGCAAGTCCTAGGCTCTGTGGTTTAACCCACAGCGCCACCCGCGTCCCTTGTCCTTGGGAAGGTACCACATGTTTATTTATTTCTCTTTCTCCTCCATATAAGCATTGCCTTTTTATAACTTGACAGAGGGGAGGAGGGGGGGAGGACAAAAGTAGGATTAATTGTCTCTAGGGATGGAAGGATCTGTCAGTTTCAGTCCTCTCCATTTCTCACTTTTTCTAATCTTGAATTCAGTTCTCCACATTTCTGCAGCAATTTGTGAATTGTCCTCATTAAATTCCTGCAGTGTTTTTGTGTGAATCTCTTCTAATAAGTACAGTTTATTGATGCATTTTTCTATGTTATTTTCACAACCATATTTATTTCTAGGCACTTCCCACCCCCACGCCCAATATGTGCCTTCTTGCAAATATTACCAGGTTGGAGAACTGCATTGCAAAATTCAGGTAAGTGCCAAGTTTGAAAGAGGGCTGTGTTTCGGGACACAGATGATGAATTCTGAAATGTGAACTGAATGGAATTTCTCCACCACACCTGGTTGGCCCTGTCTGTCATTGGCTCTTACTCCACCAATGGCTGACTCTGCTTTCTGCCTCATCAGTCCCAAAGGGCACCAGCCACCACTGGTCCTTCACCATTTTGACAAGGGCTGTATCCCCTTCAGGGTAAGTTGTGGATCTAAGCCAAAGATGGATGGGACTGCTCTCTCCTCTCTCTTCCAATGCAGGCACATTAAATTACGCAGAGGACTGCAGCTTGCCCACCCCTGCCACACAGTGTTCAATTAACCCATATCCTGCCTGCAAGGGAGGACAAACATTCTTCAGCCACTTGTTTCAGAATTTTGGAAGTTGGCAGCCCTCCTCCCTCCAAACACCCCACGCCTTCCAGAAAGGAGCCTGGCCCATGTACTGTCACGATGCCCTTTGTTTACAATTCACTCCTAAATCCATGGGAAATATTACTCCGATTATACTATGCAAGTTCCAGACTGAGCCACGTGAATTACAAAGGTCTTCCACAAAGCCCTTTCTGTGAACACCCCAGACTTCTGCTGCTAGAACGAACAAGTAGGCAGGGGGAAGAGGCTATTTAAGTGACTGCTATTGCTAATAGCAAACACACACACAGGAGACAAGCAGTTATGGTGTTCCTGAACGGAACTGGGGTGAAGGAGGTGGGGAGAAACCTCACCTCCCACATCCTTAATTAGCACATCCCCTTTCAGATTTACAACGAGCAAAATGCACGCCACCAGGAAATACTCGTATTTAGTCTCTATTTGTGCTGCTAAGTTGCTTTTGCCCATCTTCTTCCCACCACTTCGCTTTTGCAGTCATACATAGCCTTTTCAAATGCTGCTTACAGGATTGTTAGCCAGTTCAGAGTTTATTTCGGTGTGAGGTTTCCAAATGCGGAGGGAGAGAAATCAATTATGATGGCAAAAGTGTTTCAGTGACCCAAAGAGACACACTTCAGACACGCTTCATATTACTTCTGGGTGGCTAGAGATCGTACAAGTGACTGCTCCCATATCTGAGTGTGTGTTTTTTTTACTAGATCTTACATTAATTCTGAAATAATATTTGATTATTTGGCTAGAAAATGGTGTGTGTGTGTGTGTGTGTGTGTGTGTGCATGTATTTTAGCACTATTCCAGAAAGAAAGAAAGAAAGAAAGAAAGAAAGAAAGAAAGAAAGAAAGAAAGAAAGAAAAAGTGCTAACACGTCAGCGTTCTGAGAGGCTGAAGCTACAACCCACATCTACTTTCCTGGCCTGGGAGTAAGTCCCATTGAACTAACTGGGGTTTACTTCAGAGTGGACGTGCATAGGATTGCACCATAAATGTACCACAGTGAAATAGTAAAAAACAACAACACATACACACACCAAGGTTGCGTTTGATTCTGAATAATGTCTTGAAACTCAACTATTCATCTTTCTTCACAAAGAGGTCATACCCTTACCTGTTTCTTTGAATTTGCAGGATGCATCCACAGTGCAACTCTATAAAAGAGAAATATTTCCATTTTAGCATTCAACTTCTGTAACCTTTGGCAACATGTGTTATCAATGGCTCTTTGTTGTTAAAAAAAAAAAAGAGAGAGTAAAACTGTAAGCTATCCACAAGGATATGCAGGGCATTGCTATAGCAACACAGTCTGCCTTCCAGCACCATGAGAAAGGCTATGAATAAAAGATGGGGGTCTGAAGACAGCCAAATAGAAAAGGGTGTTTCAGTCCTTCTAATACCTGACATTTGCAGTTATTTCGTTAAATGCAAAAACACAAAATCTTAGGACAAGACAGAGCATGATTAGAAGTGAGTGTTGGCACAATGGAAAATGTCGCTGCACAGTTTTGTACAGTTAGCATACTAAAGAAAGAAAAATACACCAATAACTGTAACAGTCAGTAGACAGTTAGGATCAGGAAGAACAGAGAATTTGTTTAGACCAGATCTGAAAAAGCTTGGAGCTTTACTATCGTATATGTATATAATGCCTATGCTATATGATTTAGCGAACATTAAATAGTATTCATTGCATACAGAAAAATCTATTTCAAATTATATGGCTTGTAAGATTTGACTCTTTTTTGTGTGTGTGTGTTAGGGTGTCATATGAAAGGGGTGGGTGGGTGTTTATCAGTTTAAAGTTAATGTATGTTGTTGTACAGGGACATATTCACTCCGTCAACTAAGCTCTATAGTTTTAAATGGGATTCTTTTAACTAATTGGCTATTGCCTCTGAGTCTCCCATCAAAATTTACTCTTGATGTGTAAAATTATAATAAAGTCAGATGATGGTTCAGTATCAAGAGTGCCTCCTAACACCAACTTTTCCTAGGATACAATTTAATTTATTCTCTTACAATGGCAATGCCATCCACCTGAGAAGGTGCCAGAACTGAGTTTCTATGAGTTCCGGCTGAAAAAAAGCCCTGCTGCTTAAGCACATGTAATCTCTCAGTGGATTACATGAAACATAAAATGGTCATTAAAAAAAACGTTTAAAATCAAACATTAAAAGCAAGTTGACCTGAAATTTAATAAAATAAAAGTAAATCCAGCAGATATGTGAAAAAAGCATATATTATAAAATTACTTGTTAAAATTACATGTTTGGTTACACTGGCCTAAACAAAAAAGTATTTAGCAAGTACTATACAAATAGTCACACACTGAATTTGGCCCAATAACAAATTGGCAGCCAGTGTAGATCTCTGAGCAGGAATGATATATACTGGCAGGATCTTGGTTTTTGAGACATTCTGCATTAACTGCAGTATCCGGACCAAGCACAAGTATGCATTGTGGTAATCAAATTTTGAAGTTACCAATACCTAGTCTCCTGTGCTCCAGCTATTAAAAAGTTTAATAAAGACTACTATACTATTGCCTTACTCAGGGGTGCCCAAACTTTTTTCAAAGAGGGCCATGAATGAGGGCCTACCAGTTATTGAGCTTTTTTTAGGACTGAAGTTGTTGAACTTTTTATACAATTCCCCCCCCCCCCCAAATTGTTTTTTTAGGATTTAACCCCTAAAGTGTTGAGCACTTTTTATTTTTATTTTTACGATTGTAGTCAGTGGCGTAGCGTGGGTTGTCAGCACCCGGGGCAAGGCAAATAATTTGTGCCCCCTAACCCGTGGATTTGCGCCCCCTAACCCATGGATTTGCTCCCCCTAACCTTAACCCCCAGATGTTGCTCCCGGTGCAGCCGCCCCGCCCCCCTGCACCCCCCACGCTACGCCACTGATTGTAGTAGTTGTTGAGCTTGCGGCGACAAGAGTACAGTGAGGGCGCCTGCTTAATCTCAGCAGGCAGGGGGTTCCAAACTGCAGGTGCTGCCACACTAAACGACTGAGGTCTTACCAATGCAGAATGGGTATTACATGCACCTGTATCAGTGCCAATTCTGCCGATCGAAGCCGCTGAGTGGGCACATGTGGTGTAAGGAGATATTGTAGGTAAACCGGTCCCAAGTTGTTACATTGTTTTAGTAATGTTTTGTGAATTGTATTGTTTGTTGTATACTCTATTTCTGTATACCACCCAAGTATTCTCCAAATGTAGAGAGGTTTATGAATTCCTAAATGAAGAAACACATACACCAATTATTTTTATGAGAGAGAGAGAGATTCCCAGGAAGCTGAAGCACGTTCAAAATACTTCACTTTCCCCCAGCCCCATCCACCACTCTCAGAACTGCAATAGTGGTCACAACCACACCAAGCATTAAAAGCACTTCTATGCCACTTTAAGGGATGCGGGTGGCGCTGTGGGTTAAACCACAGAGCCTAGGGCTTGCTGATCAGAAGGTCAGCGGTTCGAATCCCCGCGACGGGGTGAGCTCTCGTTGCTCGGTCCCTGCTCCTGCCAAACTAGCAGTTCGAAAGCACATCAAAGTGCAAGTAGATAAATAGGTACTGCTCCAGCAGGAAGGTGAACGGCATTTCCGTGCGCTGCTCTGATTCACCAGAAGCAGCTTAGTCCTGCTGGCCACATGACCCAGAAGCTGTACGCCGGCTCCCTCGGCCAATAAAGCGAGATGAGTGCCGCAACCCCAGAGTCATCCGCGACTGGACCTAATGGTCAGGGGTCCCTTTACCTTTACCCTTATACCACTTTAACAGTCATCCTAGGAACAGCCAAGTAATCACAGGAGCTGTAGAGACCCCCTCACAGAGTGACCATTCTCAGCACCCATAACAAACTACTGTACAGTTCCCAGAATTCTTTTGGGGAAGAATGCTTTAAATGTATGATGTGGATGTGACTCACAGGGACCTGAGCATGATTAACGTGGTTGTTGTCACATGTTATGAGGATGGCCAGGAACTTGGTTGGCTCAAACAAACAAAAACAAACAAAAATCAATAGAGGAGAGGCCCAGCAATGGCCATGAGCCATGGAAACTAAAAGTGGAGTCTCACCATTCAGAGGTAGTACATCTCTGATTATAATAATAATTTCATTATTTATATGCCACTCATCTGACTGAGTAGCCCTACTCTCTCTGGGTGTCTCCCAACAAAATATTAAAAACACAATAAAACATCAACCATTAAAAACTTCCGTGAAAAGGGCTGCCTTCAGATGTCTTCTAAAAAGTCAAATTGTTGTTTACCTGTTTGACATCTGATGGGAGGGCGTTCCATTAGGCAGGTGCCACTACTGAGAAGGCCCTCTGCCTGCCTCCCTGTAGCTTCACATCTCATGTCTGGGCTGGATGATGGATTACTTGATGCTAGGCAAAAACAGCAGAAAGAAAGAAAGCTGTCTTGACCACTACTATTTATTCTGACCAGCAGCATCTGCCAGGGTCTCAGGCAGAAGTCTTTCCCATCACCTGGTCCTTTTAACTGGAGACTTTCTGCCTGCAAAATGAAAGCTGAACAGCTGCACTATAGTCCCTCCTGGAGGGGCTCTGTCATGCTTTCCTTGTGAGCTTCCCACCTGCCTCTGAGTGGCCTATTTTGGAGCAAAAGTGCTGGACTGCATGGACCTTTGATCTGATCCAAACTAATTCTCAACCTGCTTATCGATTTGACTCCCCATCAGTTTCCTCAGCTAATGATGTCTGTCCTAGTTGAACTGCCTCTTCCATCAAGAACTCCCTTCCCCTTTTACCAGTGCTCTGTTCAAATGTGACCTTAAACCGTTCTCTTTTCTTTTAGCCCATAGCCGACACTCTCCATGAAGTGCTTTCGGAAGCTCTATAAATAATGCTACTTCAAAAATTAAATGAGATGTATAACATGACACAAGTGATGATGGTGTGTCATAAAAGTGAATTCAATTGGGGCTGTAAGAGATAGGGAAGGAATTAAAAAAAACAAAACACAAATGTATATTTATATCCCCAATGTCATCTAATAGTCCTAAGATATGATCCAAAGTCAAGTGATTAATTTTGTTCCTGCAGAGCCGAGGGCCGTCCTTATAAATTGCTCTGCTGACCTTGATCATTGTCACTACGACCTTCACTAATTTAGGATGAGATATAAAATGATATTCAATATGCACATAAAATTGAAGTTTATTAAACTTTTGACCTTCTTCCATCATTTAATGAAATAGCAGGGGCTATGGATTGAAACATATGCTGCCAAAATGCTGCATTTTGAATTGTGTTACATCTGTAGGTCTTTGTGCTCCTGCAAATCCATCTAAATTGACTTTTGTCATGCTCATGCATGGCTCAGTGTTTTCAAATGACTTGCAATCAGCCACAGTTGTTGGTTGAAACCAGCCAAAGGAGATTGATATTGTGCTGCAGTTTGTGTATATAAGAAATTCCTATGATCAACGGAGAAAAGACTGTCATTCAGTCTAATTGTGGACGGTACAATGTGACAATTACCGGAATGTGGGGGAGATAAATTAGTATAGTAATTTCTTTTAGGTTATTTTGTCTTCTGGGAAGCTTTAGAAAGGAAGAATGCAAAGATAAGTTATTTCTGACAAAAAAAGCACTAGATTTTCCAAAGAATACCCAATGCACAAACACAAATTGCTGATAGATTAAAATAATTCCCATGGGGTCACTAATGTCAGCAGTAACTTTCCAAATTGCCGTGTTTGGAACTAGAACATTTTGTCAGGACATTTCTGAATATATGAATACCAAGGCTGTCTTCTTCCTTTTCTACCCAAGCCCTTTTCTCTCTTAGACTTAGATTCCTTGCCCTTATAAAACCTTTCAAGGCAGAAATAGTATGGAGGATGGAGATGTGGCTTAATGGAGTTCCATTTGGAAGGCTGTACCCTGCTTGGCTGGACTGTCTCCAGTGAAGAGGAGAGGAAGCAAAAATGACCCCAAGGTGCAGCCAACTCTGCTATATTAGCCTGACTGGACAAACACAGCAGAACTAGCTGCTGCCTTTCTTTCTATATCCCTTTCCACCTGTTAAATAGAGTACGCAAACCCATCCACTTGCAAATACCTCCTCTTCATGTTTAAAGATGCTCATCTGTGGTGTAATATGTGAGCTGCTTGCTACTCAACATGGTTGCTTTCTTGTAGCTATAAAAAATGCATCCAAAAAGATAACTATGACCCTAAAGCAGTGGTTCTCAAACTTTTTTCTCTGGGCCACACTTTCAGAATAACAATTTGCTCGCACCACAATGGTTTTCTTTAATTGATAAGAAAGACATTGGAAAACAAAAAGATACAAATCTTAGCAATGTCTGTTTCATAGCAAAGAACACAACTACTTTACAATATGATCATGGGACATCCAGAAAGTATTAAAGAATGCAGCTACACAAGAACATGAATCAGTCCCAAAATGTAATTGTAAATGAGCCTCTTACATAAGTGCCTTAAGTACTTATGAGAGGTGTAAGCTTGCTTTCGCCGGGTAATCTCATCTATATTAGGTCTAATTTGAATCAAACAAACTCTCATCTCCTCATCAACACAAAGAAGCCGTTGTCTTTTCTGATCTTTCATATCTGTCAGAGTTTAAAATCCCTCTTCACAACAATGTGTCACGGAGAACCGTAGAAGAATAGCCAATGCTGTTGAATATCTTTCCATATTCTGCAAATAAAAAAACCATTGATACTATATTATACTGGTTATGCTTGATTGATATACCACTGATAACCTTAAAAAATTTACGTTGAACATGGTGGTTTCAAGGGGGTCACTTTAAGAGAAAAAAACTTTGCTGTAGATTGCTGCCACCTGTAATTAGAATTAACATTGTGTCTCTCTATAAAAGCAAACATAGTACTACTGGTTGTTTAATGCAGTATCTGCCACATCACTTGTTCCATGTCTCTGATACACAAAATATGGTATGTAGATCCATCGCTCAATATGTGTGTTATATGTTTTATTTTCTAATTTGTAAAAAACCCCTACATTATTATGTTTATCTGCATTATTTAGAGTGTGCTTGGCTGACAAAGCTCGGCAGGGCGAAACAATGTATTATTCCGGGAATCCTTGTCACGTTTAAGTTCTTTCGTCTGACACCTGCATACAACTATATTTTGCAAATGCACATGATATGTATTGAAGTTCTCACCCTAGCCACCAGGAGTATCGTGTATATAGTTTTCACTCAGGTCCACGTCAGTTACTTTAGGTGGGAAACCCTGGGTTGTTGTTGCTACAATGTTGACAGTCGGCTGCCTATAAAACAGTCCGGCTGAGCTGTTTGCTGTTCAGTTCTGTTCCAGCTTACAAATAAAGAGCTGCTTTGGAGAAATCACTGTGTCGTCTGCTATGTATACTCACTATTTAACACCACATGTTAAGATCTTTCGTATCCTTCGTCTGATGCCTGCATACAGCAGCTGCATACAACAGCCATACTTTGCAAAGGCAGATGCGGAACATTACAAAGTAAAGTTCATCGTTTGCAAGTGCTGCTTCTTAAAGTTGTTACGTTTGACACTGGTATTGGCTAAGACATACGTGGAACACAAAAAGCTTTCATTTGGACATTACATCCAGAACTGATCTATTTGTATTTCCTGTTCTAAATGTTGGTCCTTGATTGCTTCTACTCAACTAGATAATGTGAAAAGAGTTATGTCTATATAGTTAAACACAGACAGTTACGTTGTGGGTATATTTATTGCAAAAGCAGGGCAAAACATTTGCTTTGTTTTAATTTAGCACTATGATTTGAAGAAAATAAGGGTAGAATAATTCTGTGAAAAACTCACTTTTCTTAAGATACACAGCGGCTAGGTCAGGACGAGAGAGGTTGAGTGGCAATCCCCCTCCCCCATAAGAAATGAAGACACGAGACACGTCAATTAAGGTTAATGGGCGTAAAAGGCCACAACTTTATTGATTACAGAATTGAAGGTATTGGCCTTAGGCATTGGCTCCTAACAACTACCCGGCATGGTGACCGGGAAGGGTTGAACACTAACCGTGGGGGTCCTGTTGAAGTACGCCAACTAGGATCCCACGGGTGTCACCGCTCGTGGGCGTGCCGGCGGCCCTTACCTTACTAGGTCTCGGACAAGGCAACGCCCCCGGAGTCCTCTACCGGACTACCCTTTTCCTTGGGGGAAGGTGATTGCATTTCCTTCCCCCCTTCCATTTGCATAACAATAGACCCCTGCCAATGCCTAACCGCCAAATACTGTGAAAGTTGTGACGATTGCTACGAGGTAGGCGAAAAAACCAAAAGGCTGGAAGTTTGCCGACTTGGAAAAATTCCTACCAGGCCCCTTACGGCGACCAACCGAAGTCCATAGCAAGGTCAAGCCTGCCTAACCTGAGGGTGGGTGGGACGGGAAAAACCTCTCGGCTGCCGAGGAATGAAGAGGGCGATCCCGGGGCGTGCCTGGCCTTAAATACCATTAGGCCACGCTTGGCGGGCCGGGTGAAGGCAAGCCTGGGGATTCCCTAGATCTCGCGGGGGCTGAAATCCAGCCCCCGCGAATGTGGGGAGGGGCCAGCCCGCAACCCCCTCTCCTCCCCGAGTCTCGGAAATGGCTTAAGGAGCCAACTGCTTAGCTTGGCGGAGATAAAAAAATGCCGCCTTTGTTATAGCTGCAATCTGCACCTCCATGGAAAGAGAGGTGCCGAAGATTACACCCAAACTCTTAACGGATGGTGCTGGCACTAATTGTGCCCCTGCAAGAGATGGGAGTTGCCCCCCCATCCCCAATCCCATATCGTCCTGACCCAGCCAAAGGACCTCTGTCTTCAAAGGATTTAACTTCAACCGCCTCATACATAACCATCCAGCCACAGCTTCCAAACATCTGATCAGTGTGCCTGCGGCCAAGTCAGGATGGCTGTCCTGCCTCTGCCTCCACAGGTATGCCCCCACCACAATAAGTGTTTCCCCACTACCTGTGGCAGAGGCAGTGGCAGTGGAGGTGTGGTGTGGGCATGGCACAGGGGCAGAGGACGTGGTGTGCGCCCTCATTTGAGGAGGAGACGTGAGCGGCACTCTCCTCAGGCCCAGATCTGCTTCCTGAGATGACCACCTCACTTCACCTCATGAGTGATCTGGCCTTGGACATAACACTATTTACTGTTGTTAGCCACTCTGAGCCCGGCTTCGGTTGGGGAGGGAGGGATATAAATACATTTTTTTTTTATTAGGAACACTGAGGACAGTACATCCAAAAATACATAGTGCTTCCGTCACGATTGAGCAACCGCAGCATCTCCCCGGCTTGCAAGCTCAGAATTAAGAACCTGGGCTAATAAAGTGATGCCATTTCTTCCAACAATGATAGTCGCAGTGCACCTCTCTTTAGAAATTACATGTCCTGACACCACCTCCTTTGCCAGCAAACTATCTTTTGAAAAGTAGAAAAGGAATAAAAAATATAAAGCGAAATATAAAGAGTCCACCATTCCATTAAGAAATGTCAAGGTGAATCCCTCAAAATGCTTGAAATTGTGTTTTCATTGCTAACTGCAAAATTCAATTTCCTTGTTGCTTGCTGTTGAACTTGATCAGATAATAGACTGTTTGTACTTTACTTGGCATTTCTGATAAATTTTGTATTCATTAAATATAAACATTTCTTACTTTTGTTGGATCATGTATTTTGATGGTAACGTCTGAGGACAAGACATTATTATTTTTTGTATACTTTCCGTTCATGTATTAAAATGTATATGCTGCCCTTTAAAGAACAATGAAATAGTTAATAGAAAACAGAAATAGAGAACAGTTAAAAGCATCATGAAAGCAGCAGAGAAAACTGAGTGTTTAAAAGCCATACATAATTTTGCTGCAGTTTTTGCTTTCTTTTGAAAGACTTAACCTTACCGTTTTATGTTTTTTATTTCAAGCCAGGCATATCTTTGCTGCAGTATATTATTTAAATTTAGTTTCTTTTCTGTCAAATTATACACAAAGTAATATAATCGGTTACTAATTAAACAACAACAACAACAACAATAATATTTTTTTTATTTATATCCCTCCCTCCCTGGACTTATATAATAATATAATAATATTATAAAACATATAATAAAAACCATAAAACCACATACAAGTAATATCTCAGTAGCTTAAATTTCTTTAAAATAATAAAACAATTATTCCCTTAGTGGTAGAAGGAGACAAGGAATGTGTGGCACTGTAAGAAAAGTCCCTATTCCCCTGAAAGCCATTACTGTAGACTAGAACAGTGCTACTTCCCAGGCATACTAGTTCAGGCAGAAACCAAATCACTGCAGTACAGTGGCCTCTTTTTTTCAACTGTTCCAGATGGTTCTAGCACAGTAGGCTATCTGGACAGGGATAGCCTAACTTCTGTTGTCTGTGCTCTGATAACCTCTAGGTTAGATTACCACAATGTGTTAGATCTAGAGCTGCCTCTGAAGATGGTTCTGAAACTTCAGCTGGTGCAGAATTTGGCAGTCAGGTTGCTCACCGGGGCAAGACAGTTGGAGCATATTGCACTGATCCTGGTCTGACTGCACTGGTAGCCAGTTAGTTTCTGTGTCCAATTCACAGTGCTGGTTTTGACCTATAAAGCATTGAACAGCCCAGGACAGCAGTACCTCAGAGTACCGCCTCTCCCCATCTGAACTGACTTGGACCCTACAGTCATTCTCTGAGGCCCTTATTTGGCCTCTCCACAAAAGGTCCAGAGGGTAGCAGCACAAGAACAGGCCTTTTCTGCAGTGGCTCCCTCTTGTGGCATGCTCTTCCCAGGGAGGCTCACCGGGTGCCTTCACTGCATATTTTTATGTACCAGGCAATAATGTTTCTCTTCAACCAGGCTTTTGTCTGATTACCATTCCATGGCTTTTAACATGTGTTTGTAGGAGGGTGGGGATGGTTATTGGCATGTTTTTATTTTATTGTGTATTTTGCATTCTCATTTTGCATTTTTGTGTTGTGCACTGACCTGTGATCTTTGGATGAAGAGCCGTATACTTTTTTTTCTTTTTTCTTTTAAAGAACACAGGGATATAGGAAGCTGTCTAATGCAAAATCAGATCATTGGTCCATTTAGCTCAGTACTGTCTCTACACTCATTGGAAGCAGCTTTCCAAGGTTTCAGACTTGAGTCTCTCTCAGCCCTACCTAGAGCTACTGGGGATTGAACCTGAGATTTACTGTACCACTGAGCTATAGCCCTTCCCATAGAAGGGGGAAGAGAAATTGTCACACCTTATGCTGGTAAATAGTATAGGCATACCGAATTTCTGTTCCATACCTGCTACTGACGGCAGCAGGGGTTACACTAGAACTACTGAATTATTATTTTTCAGACTGAACCCTGGTCTAGATATGCAGTACTAAGATGCTAAATATAAAAATAGGATATGGAAGTGATTTGAGTATTCTTGAACTCCTGTCCTGACCTTTTTTTACAATTACCACACTAAATGATTTAATTTTCTCTAATTACGCCAAATTATATGACACACAGAGTAAGTTTTCATTAGTATCTGTCACACAGAGAAAGCTGTTCTCTATTTTCCCTCCTCAATTGGCAATAAATAGTCATTTCCACATGACAATAATCTCTCTCTTGTGTTTTAAATAGTTCCCTTTATGTATGTGAATTTTATGATGTATAGTAAAATAGATTTATTTATTTTTTTGCAGAGGGCAAAGTATGTCAGAGAATGAATTAGTTTAAAGGATGTACATTCTGGTATGTAGGAATAACAAACATGATAGCAGTGTACAGATTTAAGAACAACCTGCTCCCCTCCATAAAAGAGTAAGAGCTGTTTGACAGTGGACACCCTCAGGAGGTGGTGGACTCTCCTTCCTTGGAGATTTTTAAGCAGAGGTTAGACAGCCACCTGTCATATATGATCTAGTTGAGATTCCTGCATTGCAGGGGGTTAGACTAGATGACCCTCAGAGTCCCTTCCAATGGTACAATTCTATGATCCTATGAAAGGCTTCCACAGGATGCTACTGTCAGGAATCCTGACACATAAAACTACTTGGGATTCCCAGTGCAGAGAGCAGTAGAGAGAGTTAGTACACCTTTTCGTTGTGATTATTCCAGTTTTGTCGTAAAATTCAGGCAGCAGCAGGACTCTCCGGTGGTAGCCAATAACCTTCCCCTTCCCTGACTTTAATCATTATGACGTCAACAAAACTGTTGGCCAGTGAGCTTGTCAACAACGTCTGGTTGTGGGGTGGCATGGCAGCTGTTGTGGCCGGAGGGTGGGAGGAGATTCTGCCCTCACGAGATCACTCATCTTCCTTCATGCCTTTCCTCAGGTGGAGGAAAACGTTCCCAAACCACGCTCCCCATGATGACTGTCTAGGGCAGGGGTAGTCAACCTTTTTATACCTACCGCCCACTAATGCATCTTTCTTGACGGTAAAATTTCCTTACCGCCCACCAGTGCTCAATGGAAGGAGGATTCAGCTTGTGCTGTAGAACCCCCTACCGCCCACCTAGAATCCTGAAACGCCCACTACTGGGCGGTAGGGACCAGGTGGACAACCTCTGGTCTAGGGTCTTCGGTCAGCAAAAAAAGGTTGCAGCCCAGGATCTGAAGGAACGTGCTTCCCCACTGTGCTGGTCCCGGGGGGAAGGTTACCATTGGCGTAGTCAAAGTCCGGTCCTGGGTCACTAGCCTGGAAACAGTTCACAAGGAGCAGGGCGAGGTCCGAAGCAGGAAGCCGGGCGGGGACAGGAACACTGGAGGGTCAGGTCTGGGTCTGGGCAGGAACAGGTACTCAACAACGACGTTGCTCCCGCAACCTGGGACCGGGCTGACTGGCCTTTATATTCTCTGAGGCCAGGGGCGGTCCTGGCCCCCAGGAGACCCGCCTCTCCTGGCCTTAAGGCGAGCACTCCTCCTGGGAGAAACCAGTTCCCTTCGCCTCTCTGCCCTGAGCCTCTGCAGTTCAGGAGAGGCTGAAGGGTTACTGGGCCCAGGGGGAGATTCACCTGTAGGCACTGAGTCCTCAACCACCTCTGGAGCCAGAGTGGATTCACCTGGTGCCTGCTCCTGAGGATCTGGAACAGGTGCAGGCACTTCAGAATCAAGGCCCTGCCCCAGTTCAGCCGGCCCTGGAGGCGGGGACTCCTGTGCAGGCTGGGATTCCTCCGGTTCAGCCTCGGAATCAGATTCCCAGGCCATCACATCCACCTTGCTGGCCTCCCCTTACCTGTGTTGTGTGGCAGCACCTGCAAAGCATCTGCAGCAGTGCTGTTTCTTGATGGAAACTGGTGCCACTTCTCCACTGGCAGCAATAAGGGGGGTGGGGGACATAAAGGCGCTGCCTCTTGGTGTAGTGGCTTAGAGCGGTGGACTCGTAATCTGGAGAACCGGGTTCGATTCCCCGCTCCTCCACATGCAGCTGCTGGGTGACCTTGGACTAGTCACACTTCTCTGAAGTCTCTCAGCCCCACTCACCTCACAGAGTGTTTGTTGTGGGGGAGGAAGGGAAAGGAGAATGTTAGCCGCTTTGAGACTCCTTCGGGTAGTGAGAAAGCGGGATATCAAATCCAAACTCTTCTTCGTCTTCTTCTTCTTGGACTTCTCCTGCTCGAAGCGGCTGCCACACTCCACGTCATGGGTGGGCCCAGAGGCATAGTGGGGGTGGGGCGAGGGGGGTTGTTGCCCCAGGTGCAGTTTTCTCGAGGGCGCATTTGGCTCCTCACACTGCCCCTGCCAGCCCCACACTGCTTTGTGAGTCCAATCCCACAGCCTCGCAAAGCAGGGCATTGTCAAGAAGACGCAACAGGAATGTCCCTCCACAACATGCCCCGCCCGGGTGTGCCCACGCCAGGCACCTTGAAGACACACTCCACTGCTGGATGGGCCAGTCCTGTTTAATACAGTCGTACCTTGGAAGTCGAACGGAATCCGTTCCGGAAGCCCGCTCAACTTCCAAAACGTTTGGAAACCAAATCGCGGCTTCTGATTGGCTGCAGAACGCTCCAGCAGCTAATCAGAAGCAGCGGAAGCCCCGTTGGACGTTCGGGTTCAAAAAGAACATTCGTAAACTGGAACACTCACTTCCGGGTTTGTGGCGTTCAGGAGCCAAAACGTCCGAGTTCCAGGGCGTTTGGGATCCAAGGCATAACTGTAGTGAACTTTTAGGGACAGGAGCTGATCACAACCATGCTGCAACAATTGTTTTCTTTAAAGTATAAACATGAAAAATCCCACTTCAGCAAATCCCTCCCCTCCTCTCACTTACACACAGAAACGGAGTAAGGGGAAGGACCACTGTCACTTCTGGGCAGTGATTTTTTTTGGGGGGGGGTGTGGAGTACTCAAAGGTACGCAGTACTGGGACCTTTTTCTCTGAGAAGAAAAGCACTACTTCTGAGTGTGATGTCACCCTTCACTGGCTTCATATTGTGAATGTTTTAAGTCTAGAAACAAGCAATTGGCTTAACAAGTGTTTTCTCCTTGAATGCGTATGCAAAGAATGTCAGGCATGCAATGTCTACACATATACTTGCTTTACAAATTATATTAATTTTACTTTATTTAGCTGGGAAGTGCAGAGAGTTCAGCGTAGTTCAAGGAAAGCACTGTTGTAAACAGCGAGCTTAAATGCAAGCAGTGTAAAGAGCAGCCGCTTACAGAAATCTAGCTATAGATAGCGAGGCCTTATGCTGCTTTGCTATGGATCACACATAATTGAATCATGCTCAATAGAAGGCCATTACAAAACGGAGATGATTTGCAATGCTAATGTGGCAAAGACAGCTGTCACTGGGAATTAAATATGTTTATTGAAAGCCTGAATAAATGAGGTGTCTATTATCTTCTGGCTCCACTGCTGCCCGCTTAAGAACACAAATATATGTTACTGTCTCAATAATCAGCTCTGTTTTCTCTTTAACTTATAGAAATATGAAGAAGATTGAAAGCAGAGTGGAGGGCATATAAAAAACAACAACAGTGGAATGACTAGCGGCTACATAAAGGGAATCAGACAAACCAGAGCTGTAAAAGTCTACTGTCGGGGAAATGGATTTAATTAGTAATATTTTTGTTTAAAAAAACATTCCTTTTGCGAAAACATGCCAGCTTCATTTATAGGAACCAGAACAATCACTTGTGAAATTCCATGAATAAGATCAGTGATATTTGGGGATGGGAACTCCAGCCTTCCCCCATCCAGGACTCTTTCTCTGCTAGGGACATGGGACAAATTTATTTGATTTGCATTTTAAGACAAACCGTCCTAATTCACACTTCCTAAGCCAAGGTGTGAACCAAAAGGCAGCTATCCCTCTGAACTTCTCTGGGTTTGTGATGCAGTTCTCCAGGAACAATGGCGGCACCCAAAAATGTGTGTACTCAGGGAAAGTGCACACTCAGGAAATGTGCACAGTGGTGAAAACAACATACAAAACCACACCAAATTAGGGGCGATTCCTTGCAGAAGTACGCATATCATGTAAAATTGGATTTTTGTGCAGCCAAATAATAATAATAAATCCTTCCTCCACCCCCAGATGCAGGTACAGCGGTACCTCAGCTTTTGATTATCTCAGAAGCTGAACATTTCGGTTTTCAAATGCTGAAAACCCGGAAGTAATTGCTTCTGTTTTTGATGGGCTTCGGAAGTCAAATGGCTTCCATTGTGTCCCCCCCCCCCTTTTCTCCATTGACTTTGCAGACTTTGCAGACATTTGCACCTCGGTTGTCAAATGTTTCAGAAGTCGAACAGTTTTCCAGAATGGATTACATTGGACAACTGAAGTACCACTGTATAGGTAAACTGTTCTTAAGAAATATGAGAAATGTAAATAAACTCAACTCAACAGATCTAACTGCCCCCAATTTCTTCTACCACCCCGAACCTTAACCTACTTCCTGCCACCTTGCTCATCAACTTTACCCCTTCCCTTCCCTTCCCTTCCCTTCCCTTCCCTTCCCTTCCCTTCCCTTCCCTTCCCTCATTTTGCACTCTTGCACACTCCTTTTACTGCCCTCATGATAAGTAGTATAAGGCATGGCTTGTTCTGATAAAGTTCAGTCTCTGCCCTTTGCCTCACCTGCAGCAGCAGTCTCCATGATAACAACAACAACAACACCAAATTATTATTATTTATACCCTGCCCATCTTGCTGGGTTTCCCTAGCCACTCTGGCTGACTTCCAAGAAAGATTTAAAATACATTAAAATGTCACACATTAAAAACTTCCCTGAAGTTTTCAGATGAAGCCTTCCCTGAAGCCTTCAGATGTCTTCTAAATGTCAGGTAGTTGTTTATCTCTTTGACATCTGATGGGAGGGCGTTCCACAGGGCAGGCGCCACTACCGAGATGGCCCTCTGCCTGGTTCCCTGTAGCTTTGCTTCTCGCAGTGAGGGAACCACCAGAAGGTCCTCGGCGCTGGAGCTCAGCGTCCAGGCATAATGATGGGGGTGCAGACGCTCCTTCAGGTATACTGGGCCGAGGCCGATGGGAGAGTGAGGCAGAATCCACCCAGAATCCACCCACCTGAGGAGGGTGAAAGGGTGGGATTAAAAACAAACCAGAAAATAAGCAAAACCAAAGACCGTAAATTCCTAGAGTGTCTTGCTGCAATGGCTTTGCTGTCCTGTTGGTTATACAGTGGTACCTCGGGTTACATACGCTTCAGGTTACATACGCTTCAGGTTACAGACTCTGCTAAGCCAGAAATAGTGTTTCAGGTTAAGAATTTTGCTTCAGGATGAGGACAGAAATTGTGCTGTGGCGGTGCGGCAGGCGCCATTAGCTAAAGTGGTGCTTCAGGTTATGAACAGTTTCAGGTTAAGTATGGACCTCCAGAACGAATTAAGTACTTAACCCGAGGTACCACTGTATTGCCATGCACAGTTCACTGGTTTGCATCACATCCATTTGAATCTTGGACACAACGCCACCATACATTTAAAGGACCATTACACCGTTTTAACAGTCAATCATGGGAACTGTAGTTCGTGAAGGGTGCTGACAGGTGGAAAGCATGGTGTGGATGTGGGCTTTGATTGTGCAAGTTGTGTCTCGCTTCATGCCTTGCCTTGTTACTTCTTTCTTTGCCGGGAACATGAAGTTCAGAGTTCATGGTGCTCTGCTTTCTGAATTCCTGACCCTTGTTTTGTCCAGATTCAAAGCCCATTCCTGCTTTGAATCCTGTACCCACCTGTATCCCTTTTTTATATTGTAAGTTGCTTAGAGCTACTTTGGTAAAAAAAAGCCACCAATTAATAAACTAGGTCAGATTTTCACATTCCACTGCATTGTATGAGTCTTGGTAACCTGCTGCTCCATGGGACTCTCAAGAGTCTCCTCCAGCACCATAATTGATGCTTTTGAATTATGGTGCTGGAGGAGACTCTTGAGAGTCCCATGGACTGCAAAAAGATCAAACCTATCCATTCTTAAGGAAATCAGCCCTGAGTGCTCACTGGAAGGACAGATCGTGAAGCTGAGACTCCAATACTTTGGCCACCTCATGAGAAGAGAAGACTCCCTGGAAAAGACCCTGATGTTGGGAAAGATGGAGGGCACAAGGAGAAGGGGACGACAGAGGACGAGATGGTTGGATAGTGTTCTCGAAGCTTCCAGCATGAGTTTGACCAAACTGCAGGAGGCAGTGGAAGACAGAAGTGCCTGGCATGCTCTGGTCCATGGGGTCACGAAGAGTCGGACATGATTAAACGGCTAAACAACAACAACAACCTGCTTTACTAATGGACTCCTCTGTTTTCTACTCCTGTTTTCTAGCCCAGCATCCTGTTCTCACAGTGGACAACCAGGTGCCTATGGGAACCCTGAAAGCTGGACATGAGCACAAGAGCATTCTGCCCACCTGCAATTCCCAGCATACTGCCTCTGAAAATGGAACTAGAAAATAGCCTAGTAGTCATGAATTTTTCCAATTCTCTTTTAAAGTCATCCAAGTTGGTGGCCATTACCGCCACCTGTGGAAACATTTTAACTATGTGCTGCATGAAGGACTTCATTTCTTTTGTCTTGAATCTCCCACCATTTGGCTTCATGTTCATCAGTTCTTGGAGGGGGAGAAAAACTTTTCTCTATCCACTTTCTCCGTGCCATGCATCATTATATCATCTCATCTCTTACTTGCCTTTTCTCTGAACTGAAAGCTGCAACCTTTCCTTGTTAGGGGAGTTGCTCCTTCCCCTTATATTTTGGTTGCCCTTTTCTGAATCTTTTCCAGCTCTACGATATCCTTTTTGAGGTAAGGCAACCAGAATAGTACATTATGTCAATTGGATCACTTCTTTAAGCTTGTTGTCACACTCAAAGTGTCGGCATCTCCATTCGACCGAGCTGATAAGGCTCACCTTTGGAATCGCCTCCCGACGATTAATTGACGACCTAATCCTTTGATAAGGCCTCAGGCACATCGTCCCAGCAGAGCATCAAAACAGCACGTGGAAGTGATGAGATTTATGGCTACATTGCTATGCTTTATTTTCTAGCTACGCAGAGAGCAAAGAAATATACATCTTCTCCCTGTGAGAGCAGAGAGTAACTGAAACAAAGGAACAAAGGAAACAGGAAACCACTAATGTCACATTCCGTCTCCTTTCCCGTGAGACTGGAAGGTCTCTGGAATGTAAACAGAGTCCTGTGACTCCCAGCAGCTGCTCAGTGAGAAACAGAAACTAACAAAGAACTCTAACAGGTTTGGGAGACAGAACTTGTCTTGCAGAAGCAATGCTGGCTCGGCTTCAGTAAGACTTGTTCTTCTATATGCTTGGTTATTTTAATTTTAACAATACTTTCCACCAGTTTTCCTGGGACAGACATTAAGCCAACTGGCATTTAATTTCCACAGTATCCACTGGATCTCTTCTTTAAAAATTGGTGTTACATTGGCTACTTTCCATTCAAGTACAGAGGTTGATCTGAGGAACAAGTTACATATCTTTGCTACCAGATCAGCAATTTCACCTTTGAATTCTTTGAGAACTCTTGGGTGGATGCCATCCAGACTTGGCAATTTTTCAGTTTCTATTGTGTCTAATAGGCCTACAACTTCATCTCTCAGTACTACTATCTGCCTAAATTTCCCAGACTCCCTTCCTTCAAAAGTTAATTCAGGCACTGAGATTTGTCCTTTATCTTCCACTGTGAAGACAGATGCAAAGAATTCATTCAGCTTCTCCTCAATCTCCTTATCTTCCTTGAATCCACCTTTGACTTGCTTTTCATCTAAGAGTCTCACTATCTCACTAGATGGCCTCCTGCTACTAATGTGTTTAAAGAACTTCTTATTGATGACCTTAATTATTTTAGCAATATTATCCTCAATTTTTTTTTGAAGCATCTATCTCAAATCATGTCCCACACTGGGAGAGCCAAATAAAAATATTAGGCTTGTGCTATTCTGCTGTCACAGACATTTTGAGATAAACTTGGGAAATAAACTAAACTTCAACAAGATCAATATTTTAAGTTTTCTTGTCTATAATTTGGCTGCTATATGATTTGAAAGCTATTTAGCTGGCAACAGCTAAATAGAAGGCGTGCTGTGAATTTCTACTAGAATGCCTTTAATGGATTCGATATTTCCTTGGCTCTGTTTATGGATTTATGGAGGGTTCCCCCCCTTCCATTTTTTTTAAACATAGAAAAGAAAGCAATTCATTCTTTGCTTTTAGGATTGTGTGGGTGACAGATGCCACCTATATAGTTATTCTGTTCAAAAATGATTGTGTAAAACTGCCTTAGGTGCATTGCTTAAGCCTTTCGCTTCAGAGGAGCCTTGTCTTCAATGACCCTGTTCCTGGGTTATAGTTTTAGAAACTATAACTATGTTATACTTCCTCAGGCGCAAGTGTTCCTGATAGATGTTTTAAAACATGTTTAAACATAAAGTGATCCCCCCCTTCTCTTTGCATGTTGTTTTCACACTTTTATTGTATTTAAGGAGTTTGACTGACTCTGGAAATTATAGTTTGTTCACAAAGCTCCCTTGAGGAATGCATATGGTGCTGAAACTGAAAACTAATGGCTCCACAGGATGAAGTTTCCTTGATTTCTGCCTCCCTTCCCCCAACACAAGAAAGTCTGTGGCACCACTGAAAAAAAGGATGTGATTCAAAAGCTCATGGTGCCTCATGCAATTTTGCACATGCATGCTATTTCCTGTTTCTGCTATGTTGTGGAATGTTCTGAGCATGCCATGCGGGTGTGTGCAACAAATGTAAGAGATGTGCAATGAGAGCCACTGGGTCAGAGGGAGTTAATGGATTTATTTTTAATTGGAATTCATCAGACTCTAGGCAGACTCTGCAATTTGCAAATACAAAGTTCGCCATATGTCATTTTCCGCACTGCAGTTCCTTAGGGGAAATGGCATGTGGGGAACTTTGTCTCTGCAAATTGCAGATTTCCCAAACCTGTGCCATCTTTTCCATCCCTTCTGCTGAATGCATGCTCAAGAGAAGGGAGTGTAAAGACAAAGTCAGGCTCATGGAAGACTACCTGCTAGCTTTGTCCAGATATCAAAGAGAGACAATGAAGAATTAAAACTCTTCCAGGTCCTTGATCAACACCTTGCCCACTGGATCATTATAGCTCCCATTTCATGGCATGGTTCAGACATAATGGGAAATCATTGTTTTTCAATTCATAACTCAGACATGAGGAGTCTGAGGCCTGCATGCTCCCTTTACCTTCACCTTTGTGTGCTAGAGGAAGAAATGGAGCCATTTTAAAACTATGCACAGGTCTCCCCCTTTCCCTTTTTGCCCTTTGTCTATGAAATCACCCCGTTGCTTTTCAACCAACAGAGGGAAATATATGGGGGCTCTGCAAAAGGGGAGGTAAATATATGTGGACCTTGAGGAGGGAAAAACAGTTTTGGGGTGTTTTTAGCCAACAAATGGCATCTGTTCCCCTTCCTCCAGTCACAGGGTTCCCACAGATGCTTTTCACTGAAAATCAAGACCAATGAAACCAGACAGGCTTCCTGGGTCTAATGTCGACTTTGGCCCAAAGCCCATTGGGATCAGTGAAAGACACAGTTCCTGAATCTGCATTGGGTTTTCTCATCTCAGTGCTGATAAAAAGAGGAAACTCCCCTGAGAAATTTTGTGAATCTAATTGGGATCATTTTAATTTCCATCAAAATGCCTGTGCAGGTTTTACCTGAGCAGGGCCATTTAAACCCCCTCAAGATGTGTTTTTAGGCAGGGGAGGGGGAGGGGGGATCAGTTGAGATATGGAAACAGAACAAGCAAACCCAAAGAAACAACCTGAAAACTGTTTGCTAATGTTATTGGCACTCACTCACAACAAATGTTTTGCAAGAGTAGAACTCTCCAAAGCCATTCAAACTAACTTCAGACAAAACTTTGTAGATATTGTTGCCTTTACATTGTGTCATTTGCGTGTGCATGTCTTCTTTTATCGTTTATTTTATTAGTATATTTGTAAAATTAATTGTACATTTATTTATTGGAAGCATATTTTTTTTACCCTGCTCTTCATCCAAAAAGGCTCCCAGCATTGCTTGAAACCAGACCCTGCTTGCAGGCTCACAACTCAAAGCACAACACTAAAGGAAAAAGGGGGACGGAAGAGGGGGTGGTGAAGAAGCAAATTCTGGCACCAATCCTTAAAGTTAAATATAATGACCATTATATTGTTCAGAGTTTTTAAACTACATATATAAGATGCCCTGAATGTTTTGTTCTAAAAATGAAAAGGGAAATACAAATCCTTCAACATAATTGATAGGTTATATGCATTTGATTTAAGGAGATGGGCATTTCAGTCCATGGGGATAAGATATTTTTGCACATTAGGAGAGACATGATCCATATCTATCTATCTATCTATCTATCATCTAATTTCTGTGGAGGTATGGGCAAAAAGAAAACATCTGCACAGACCAAGAGTTAGCTGCTTGCCCCAGAGAGTGATGGAACAGGCCGAGGAGTTGAATGATACTGGCTTAATTGCAAGGCATCATTTGTGAAGCATGTAGGACAGATCTAGACAATTTGGTCTCATATACTGCTCAATGCGTCCGAAAGGCCCTATGATAATTTACTAACTGGTACAAGACTTTGCTGGTGCTCACAAGTTCTGGATAACCTTTGTACAAACATTCTTCAAACACGAGCTGGATCATGGACCAACCTAGCCCAATTTGGTCAATACTGTACTGACGGGTGGTGGCAGCAGCAGCAGCAGCAATCCAGGGTTTCAGATAGGAGAAGTGTTACCTGGAGATGCTGGGGATTGCACCAAGGACCTTTGCATGCAAATCATGCAAAGTCCAACAAACATGTGCTCTGCTGTGCCTGAGCTGCAAGTTGAAAGTTCTCACGTGCTGGAGAGTTAGTTCGGATGGGAAGTGCTGTTCCCTCAGCACAGGAAGTAAGGGCAGCTCCTTGCTGGAGTAGGTGGCTCATTTCAGCAGTAGAATATATGGCTAGCCTCTGCTATTTTGCCTGTGAATTAAATGAATAATGTTTGCGACTGTCAGGCAAGCTCTATGGACCGATATCTTATTCTAAGCTTCAGAATGAAATGTATTTAGGCACAAACTCTATTTTAGCAAAGTTGCTTCAAAAAAAAATATTCCCTTGGCTTTCCCCAAGCATGTGTGTAAATCGAGTGCATTCTTCCTCTCCCCATTCAACAAACAACCAGCAATCCTCAATATGTGTATAGAAACATGCTAATATAAATTAATGCCTTTTAAAATCACTGTAAACTCTGTTTTCTGTAATTATAACGAGCCCTAGAGTTCTAACCATGCAAGAGTAATTTTTTGAGTCTGTTTGCCATTATTGTCCTTTTGATGTTTTTTTTTTAGAAAAAAACTACATCTAACTTGAGCAAACAATGTTAAGTGGGGAAACAGATGTGATTAAATAGCCTGTAATTATGTCTTTAGTCATCTGTTAGCATCACAAGGCTTCTCCTGCTAGTATGACCAGAAAAAGTGACCTAACTGATTTCCCCAGCAGCTTTGCCAGAGACTGATGTAGAATAGATGGCCTTATTAAGCAATCAAAAAAAAAATAAAAAAAAATTCCAGCCATTACAGTGGAATAGTAATCAGCACTGTTTATACTATTCACACACTTGCCCCACAATACACAATCAGGCCCATGAATTCTGCTAATTGGGTACCTTCTGCATGCAGAGGTGCCTACTATAGGAGACAAAAGGGACTAGGAAATTAGTGTTTGCGGCAATTAGTTTTTCTGTCTAAAGGCTTAGCCCGGTTGAGGGAAGCCCTGCTTCAGACATAGATTACTTTAGCAACTGTGGCATTCAAACGTCCTGTCACAAACCTAATTTGTACTTCCGGTGTGTGTGTGTGTGTGTGTGTGTGTGTGTGTGTATGTGTGCTTATTTTGAAGCTGCGTGTTTCAATCTCAAACCGACATATATTTATTTCATGTTCCCAATACCAGAGGAGTTAATACCATCATTAAACACAGACAGACAGACAGACAGACACACACACACACACACATGCGCAATGAAGGACCAAAAGCATCTTGTCTCCACTAGCATAAAAATACTGGGGAGAAATGTAGGTATGAATGCATTTTATCTGAGTAAACTTACAGCATATTTACAAATGGGTGCCCTTGAATGCTCAGTGGATTATGTTAAATTGGTTACCAAAAGCTATTTGCCCTTCCATTGCTCTCAATTTTTAGCATTTCTGACATAATAATCTGATAGGCAAATCTCCTTGCACGGCTTCTTGCCATTATAGACTCCCTGCTGTAGCTGCTTAAAGGGCAAATTAACAGTAGCACAATTCAAGTCACCTCTTCACCTCTAATACAAAGCATCAGCTGCATGTTCTTGCTCTGCTAAAGCTCTCCATATGGTTACTGCAGGACCTTAACAAAAGGATTAAAAAAAAAAAAAGCGCTTAGAACCCAGAATGAAGACTGAATAAATAGGAAGAGGGAAGCAAAAAAGTCTTTAAGTCAAATCACAGCTCCCATTTCTGTTATTTGAAGGTTATGTTGGAAAATAGAGAGGTACCATCTGCAATTTATTAATACGTTGTAATCTTCATTAGTTAATTTTTGCTCAGTGCAAATGTGATTAAGGATGTGACCTTCAGATGATGATTATTAATACCAAATATTGCATTATGAAACTATTAAATTGTAGGCAAATATTGGTACTTTGCAGACAATCAGAATGATAAGTGTGATAGTTTGTAGAGATACTGTACCAACATTTCCCTCTGACTGATTGCATTGCATATTGATATTAGCAAGTATCAGTATGTAGTGCAATCAGTCAGCAGAAAATGAGTGAAATGTAAACTAATGAGAGCTAATTGTCTCTTATAATAGCAAGGACACAGAATTCTATCAATTAAATTAGGCTAAGTTGAAACAGTGATCAATGTAATAATGTTGTGATATCAACCAAATTAGATGCAGTAATGAAATGGGTGATGTGCTAGGGTGACAACATAAGTAAAGTGAAACTTTTGATTGGGTTTTAAAGTCAGTGAACCCACCTGCCCCTACCTTGCCTTAACCCAATGCAATATTCTCTTTAGCTACAAGCTCAGGACTGAGTAGGTAGTGTAATACAATACATATCATTAGATGTATGGTTACATTCAGGCCGTTAATCCGTCTAGTTCAGTACTGTCCCTATACTGCAGACTTTCCCAACCTGATGCCTTCCATAACTTGCTGGACTACAACTCCCATCATCCCTGCCCTTTGGCCATGCTGACTGGGGCTGATGGAAGTTGTAGTCCAAAACATCTGGAAGACACCAGACTCAGGAGGTTGCTTTAGACTTGAGGATGAGGATGAATTCTCAATAGAAAGTGGCAATAGCTCTCTAGGACTTCAGGCAAGGGGCTTTTTTCAGACCCACCTAGAGATACTAGGAAGTGAACCATTTGGAGGCAAAGTGATGCAAACAGAATACAGTGATACCTCTAGTTACAAACTTAATTCATTCTGGAGGTCCGTTCTTAAGCTGAAACTGTTCTTAACTAGAGGCGTACTTTCGCTAATTGGGCCTCTTGCTGCCGCTGTGCCGCCGGCACACGATTTCTGTTCTCATCCTGGGGCAAAGTTCTCAACTCAAGGTAACTCTTCCAGGTTAGCGGAGTTTGTAACCTGAGATGTTTGTAACCTGAGGCGTTTGTAACTAGAGGTACCATTGTATACAAAAGGGAAAAAACATGGGAAGTTTACAGGAATGGAGTTAGTGAAGAACTCTGGCTAGTGACAGGTTGGTGTATGACAAGGGAATAGCTGGAGCAGGCATAGGCAAACTCGGCCCTCCAGATGTTTTGAGACTACAGTTCCCATCATCCCTGACCACTGGTCCTGTTAGCTAGGGATGATGGGAGTTGTAGTCCCAAAACATTTTGAGAGCTGAGTTTGCCTATGCCTGAGCTGGAGGGAAACCTCCAAATGTCAATGGCAAATTTGAAATTTCTAAGAAGCATATTTTGGTTCGTTTTCTCCTCTCTGCTATTTGAATTTTTAAACAGCAGGGATAGAACACAGATGGGAAATTTCTCACTCTTCATTTCTGGTGTGAGAACAGCTGAGGCTGTCAGGTTTGTGTGTGTCTTCAAGGAATCTCCAAGTGGAGCAAATGACCTAAGGGAAAAGCTACAGCCCTGATAAACACTGTTGACTACTGACATATATGCGCAATTCTGTTAATAGTGCTTGCGGATGAGGAGGAAATTTGATTCTCAGTGTGCTTTTAAAGGAGAAGCTATCTAATTTGCACTTACTGAAGCAGTACGAGACCCAAAGCATAGCCATCCTTTGAAAATGACATTGCTGTGAATGCTTCTATTCTTCTACTCAGTGTATGTGTGGGGTTTTGTGTCAGCGTCACTTGTGTGGGTTCTCTTTCTGTTCACTTGTTATATTTCCTTGGTGATGAGAGAAGTTGCAAGTGGCCTAGGGTTTGGTTGGTTGCCTTTGATTGGCTGTAGTGAGATTTGTTTATGTGTCTGAGTGTGTGAGGGTGGAGTTTTGGATCAGGTTAGCCATATTGATTCATTCGCTGTCAGTGGATTCTTGTTGTTGTCTTGTTGGGCTGTGTTTGTGATGAAGGCATCTTTTTCTATTTGTCCTATGTCATTTTCAGCTTATTGGTTAGCTTTTCTAGTAAGGCTGTTTCCCATACTGTTTGATACCATTGGTCCATGTTTACCCCTGACAGGTCTCTCCAGTGCCTGGCTATGATGCTTCCTGCTGCTGAGAGTAGGTGGGTTATGAGCTCTTTATAATGTGAGTGGGCATTGTTATCTTGGAAGATGTTGAGTAGGGTGACTTCTAATACCTGCTTAGTTAATTTGCATATTTCTTGTATGACTGATGTCCGGAATCGTTGGATTCTGGGACATTCCCACCACAGGTATGGCCCTGTGGAGGTGCAGCCTCTTCAGCATTTTGGTGAGGGAAGGCCCGGCAAAAACCCAGGAAAATTAAAAAACAAAAAAACAAAAACAGTTTGGAATATTCAAACTATATCAAACTCCCCCTCCCCAGTTTTTTTTAAAGCCTTTGGAAAAAAATGGGGGCGGGGGGTTTCCAGTTTTTTCCCAGGCTTCCCCATCTCTAAGTATACAGGTTGAAATAAAATTCTGCAAATTCTGATGTTATTTCTTTGGAGGAGAATGTTATGTTGCTGTCTTTTTTGGTGATGCAGTGAATTCTTGTTTTGAGTGTTTTTTTCGTACTCCTGTTTGCTAATAGTCTGGAGTTTTCCCCTCCATACTCATAGAAGCGCTGTTTTGAGTATAGGATGTTAATCATTGTTTTGTTGATTTCTAGTGAGTCGAGTTCCTTCCTTTTTTGTTTTATAAATTTAAGGAGTCTTTTGGCTCCTGTTTGTTTGTAGCGTGATGAGAGGGCCATGATGTCTTGTTCTATTTTGCTAATTTTTGAGGAGGTTTGTTTTTTAAGCTGTGCTTTCTCCTTTACGCAAGCTCCCCTGGTGACAGCTTTCATGGTGTCCCAAAGGAGGGGGTTGTTATATTGTCCACATCATTTTCTTTGAAATAGTTTTGGAGAGTTTTGTGAGACTCTCTCTAATTAGTTTATTTGTGGTTAGGATGGGACTGAAGAACCATGATGGGGTGGTTCATGTTTCTTCTCCTATTTTAAGAGTAGCTTCTACTGGGGCATGGTCTGTGATTTTAATGTTACCTATGTTCATTGATTCAACCAGGGGGATCAGGCCTTGTGGGAGCAGAATGCTGTCAAGTCTGGACAATATGCCATGGTGCCTGGATTGTAATGTGTGGCTGGTGTCTCTTGGGCTTTCTTTACACTATATGGTTTGTTTTTTTAGCATTTTTAACGATTTATAAGAGTACCTAATTGTTTGGGGTTTCCTTCAGAAGAAAGTTGCCCATGGGATTGTAGGGTGGGTGTCTTTCAGGGAGGTGCCTGTGGTATTCGTACGGAGCCCCCAGTTGTCTCACGGACTATTGACCTGTACACCACTAATCCGCTGCCACCAACCAGGTCCTCCCTGGTAAAATCACTTCAGTCTCAGTCAGGTTCTCAATTAATACAGAAGAGTGTATTTTATTTCAGACACAAACAAACTTTTACGGCATTCCAAATGTTGTTGCTCTTTACTTTCTTAGTCTTATTTTCCTCTCTCTATCTCTTCTACCTCCCCACACTCAAAAACCCACTGCCCTAACTGTCTCTCTATTACCAACTGCCTTTCCCAACCAGCCAACCCACTAAAACCAACCAACTACCCACCAACAACTCCCAATGAACTCCTCCCAGAACGGGTTTTATAGTCCCACAGACTCCACCCCCCTGGGTCCTATCTGTGTAACCTATTTAACTATTTCCCCTCCAGCACTCTCTCATAGATGTTAACGTCACAGTGCCTCTCATGTTTAGGCTGAGATCACTTCCCAAGATTGCTTCCCCTTTGGAGAAGGAGAGGAATTTATTTTGTGTTTTCTGGATGAACTCTAGTTGTTTTGAGTTTGGAGAATATATGGAACCAATGGTCAGTTTAGTTTTGCCATCTAGCATCCCTTTAGCAAAATTTTATCTGCCTCTTGTCTTTTCACACTGTTGGGGCTTTGAAATTCAGGTCTCTACTGAATATCATAGCTACTCCGTGGGCCTTTCCTGAGCCAGGTGCAACCCATTGTTGACTGAAGTGGGGTTCGCTCAGGAGTTTGCTTCCTTTGGGTAGATTGTGTGTTTCTTGTAGGAAGGCAATGTGTGATTTCATGGTGTTTACATACGAGGTGAAGCGTTTTCTTTTGATGTGGTTTCCCAACCCCTCATGTTTAGTGTAATTGCTTTTAAACTAGTCATTCTGTTTGTCTACTTTATAGGATGATTCCCTGCCAGCCTATCTGGGTTGTCCTATGTTTCTCACTGTGTCTATCAAACCTATTGTGTTGCATTGACATAAAGTGTGATGGGCGGGGGAAGAGGTGGGTTAGAGTTAGATTTGGGTTAAAGAGCAGGGGATAGATTACAGAAAGTAGCCTATACAGTGGTACCTCTAGTTACGAACGCTTCTGGTTATGAACGCTTCAGGTTATGAGCTCCGCTAACCTGGAAGTAGCTGTTCCTGGTTGTGAATTTGCCCCAGGATGTGAACGGGAATTGCATGCTGTAGGCGTGCGTGCAGCAGGAAGCCCCATTAGCAAAAGCATGCCTCAGGATTAGAACGATTTCAGCTTAAGAATGAACCTCCGGAAGGAATTAAGTTTGTAACCAGAGGTACCACTCTATGTAGTTATATAGGTGTTTGTTTGGGGTAACTTGGACCATCTGGCTTCCAACAGATTGGTCCTGGGTCTCAGCTGGCATGGAGGGCCTTGTTTAAGAACAGGATGTCCTCCTTATTTATTTCACCTTACAGTTATTGCTATTGTAATTTTTCTTTCCTTTTTTCCTTTCTTGTTTTCCCCCCTTTTTTTCTTTGTTTTCAAAGGATATATATGTGTGCGTGTGTGTGATACGTAATGAAACAAATAAGTAAATAATTTTTTTTTTTGCCTCATTCTCTCAAAGGGGTGCTTTTTTCTGGGGGTACTCAAGGGTACGCAGTACTGGCACCTTTTTTTTCTAGAAGAAAAGCACTCTGCAGAAGACCTTCCACTTGCAGAAGGACATCAGGGTGCATACTGAATAAACAGGTCACCTGGTGGAGTTCAAACCTTGCTATACCTTCTTAGTGTGTTTCACTCGTCTTCTTAACCAAAATAAAGCGTCTAAACATGGGTGTGGGTGTCCCAGTGGCTTCTTGGGCCAACGGTGGGAGGGAGGAGGAGAATTCACCACAGCAGCCAAGGACAATGCCCCCTTGCTCTGAAAGAGGAGGTGGCGCAGCTCCAGAACAGCCTTTCCCGAAACAGAGAGCTAGAAATAATAATCCCAACACAGGATGGGTATGAGGTCAGGAGTCTACTGTGATAATGTCTAGATGTATACCGTTATATCGTGAAGTTCAATCAGTGGATTAAATGGAACACAATGGGGCATGTGGAGCATTTGCATATATTGTAATCAGGATGTGTGATCTGTATTTTAACCTATCTTGTGTTCAACTTGTATTTCATGTATTGATTTTTACTGTTCATGGCTTTAATACATTACTTGAAGCTATACACGAATGAAGAAATGATGGGAGATTCCGGTGGGGTGGGGACTTTCTTGAGCAGTGCTGTAGGATCTTGCAGCGCTGGTGTAATGTAGTCCTAGTGACAGCCACCCTAGAGGTCTTTTGCTAGGTTTTGCATGAGCTGCACCTCACAGAGTTTCAAAGAGGATCACTACATATGATAACAATAGATACTTGATGTTATTCCAGAACGACAGGCAGCAACAAGATATTGTCTCAACTCACTTGGCCTACCTGATTCTACTCTCAAATTGTGGACAGACACAGAAAAAGCAAAGAGGTTTCAGGACAATGATTAGGCAAGAGACTGGTGGCATTAGGGAAGAGATGGGTGCCATTCTCAGACTGAAAGTATATTAGTGTGCAATTGGACCTTCCTAATGAACAGCTGTTCTTAGTTTCACCTAAATATCCTATGAGCAGCAGTGGGCTCAGAAGGGCCCCAAGTAACAAACCTTTGGTGACAAAAGGAGGCTGAGCTCTAAGAATGCTGTGAGTTAGATACTCATATCTAACACAGAGTACAGAGCAGTGGAAAGGTTGAGGACATGTTCTGCAAGCAGAAGATCCCTGCTACAATTCCTGGCATCTCTAGCTAAACACAAAGTATCACGTAGCAGGTGACAAAGACCACTGCTAGTTGGACAATATAGGGCTAGATAGAGAAATACGGTAGTCTGTTTGGTATAAGGTCCCATTTCTCTTCTTAATCTCTTTATTTGCATGCCACTTTTTGTAGAAAATTGTGCCCAATTTTTTCACAACATATAAAATGAACAGTAAATATAACATTTTTTTAAAAAAATAAGAATTAAAAATAACCCTAATGTCCATAAATACAGAAAATAAATCTACAACATTATATAAAGCAATACACAAATAAGCTAACCTAACCAAACAGCTTAAAATGAAGCAGGAGACACAATAATGCTTAACACAGAAATAAAATGATAGTATACAAGTTGGGCGGGGGTGGGATCATTATTCCAAAATGACCTTCCATAGAAGCTCACCACAATTGACTTACCAGCATTAGATGGTAGCTACAGCACCCACTTGTGGTAGCCCTTCTTCTCGGCTCTTACTGAGTTTCCTCTGTTAGTTAGTACTTTCCCATCCTCACATGGGAAAGGGAAAAGTAGCCGCCACTCCTTCAAACCCCACATATTCTCACTGGAATTTTCGTCTTGCTCACTGTGATACATGAAGGTGTATTTTTTTTACTAAAAGTGTGTGTTTTACTAAATCAGGTGTGTTTTACTAAATCAGCAGATATTGTTAGGTCAGTAGATACAATCTGCAGATATGTATGGGATTTTTTTTTAGTTCTTAAGATTACTCACATAGAAAATCATCTCTACAATAAATGGGATATATTTGTAAGCCATCTGTGTTGTTATGCACACTGTTTTCTAAGCTTTTACAAAAAATTGGTTGAAAAAAGTCATGGGATGATACAAGTTAGTTATTACACTTGTAAAAGGTTATGGATTAAGTCCATCTGAGTTTTGTGGCAGATTTGGGATGTGTGATTAGAAGAAGGAAAACAAACATAGATTGAAAATGCCACCAACCTTTATTGGGCCCTGAGAATCTCTGAGTCTGCATGACAGGAGGCTTCCCTGTTTTCAACGGGATAAAGGAGACTGAAACAAAACAGCACAGATTCTGGCTATTTGCATCTTTTAATGAATACTCCTCACGTTTGGGCCCCTTTGTCAATCTCCCAGTTTTCAGGGGTTTAGCTGTTAAAAGTGTGGATAGCATTGCATGCCCTCATAAACCACGGAGTAGACATTTGTCCAGGATGTTCCCTCCCACTAAATTATGTTTCCCTATGGCTGTGCATGTATGGGGTAGCCAATTATTCTGTCTGGGTGTTGCCAACAGAGAGAGGTTTAAGAAAGCTAACACTGACTAATGCAAACAATTTTGTTTTAATTAAATTAACATGTTTAATGTTTTTAAAGTTCTGTGATGCTAAAGTTCAGTGATAGCAAATCCGAGTGAGTCCTTATTCTCGCTTGCTTGGAAAGACCTAGAAAGACATGAGGATGGGAAACTCCCACCATCTTAAACTTAAAAAAGCTCAAAGAGGTTAAAATGCAATAAAATAGTTTATGGCACCACTGATTTATGATTGCTCTGCAGACAATACACTCCTTGATATTACAGGGGGTGGGATTAATGCAAAAAATAAAGGATTGCCTGACAATATTTTTGTAACAGTTGTTAGCAAGCTAGAAGACAAAAATACATAATTTATGGCACATGTTTGGAACTGGGCAGAGTAGTAGAGATTAAAACGTTATGGGTTAATGAGCCCTGCATCAAATGAAAAACTGAATCAAAGTACCAAATTGCACATTTAGGAAAAAGCTCAGCTCTCCTGGCCTTGACTTCTGCAGGTTTCTAAGAACACACCAGAGCTAAATAGGCTACATAATTTTCTGTGCCAAAAAGGGCATAGCACAATTGTATTTACTGCCATCTTCCCACGACCCCCTGATATTTGTCATGCTACTTACCAAACCTTTAATCACTTCCTGTATGTTGAGCGTTCATCCTGATTTGATTGCACAAAGCCTGTGCAGAAGTTATGCGATGTCCACTCTTTATTGCGCACTCGTTTCTTTGCATGGAAGTTGTGTACAGCATCAGATATATGTTGCACATACCTAAATTTGCTGGTATGCAGTTGAATGCCTCCTGAAAAATAGTAACAGTCTGACTACAGGTGGAAGAAAATGGCCTCTGTCTAGTCAGAATTGCCAGCTCTCTTTCTCTGCCCATTCCAACTTCCAGGCTGCTGTTTCTGTGTGTGCTCACTCGCTTTCCTTCGTTGGGTATCTCATTCAAAAAACACAGAGAGAATCTCTGCTGCTATCCAGACACTGTCTCCTAACCATTAACAAATGAACGATCAGCCAGCAGCTGTATTATAAATGCAGCATAATATTCTATTCTTCTCTATAAATAAGACCTATTTGGTTGTGATGTCAATGCAGGTATCTCTCAGTTTATGTGGGGGTTATATTCCAGGGATCCCACCAAAATCACATAGTCGAAACATAATTGGCGCAATGGCAGGTGGGATTGCCAAAGTCTTTTCCCCCGGGACGTCTGCCCCCTTTTATTTTTTATATTTTGCCAAGTGTGTAAAGTTGAATGTGTGCAAGTTACAAGCTTACTTAACACCAATGTTACTTAGGACTGAACAGCTTGGAGCTGTATCCTGTTTGTGGCCTCTGTTGCTCTTAAGAAACATCCTTTGACCTTCTGTATCTTCTGCAACTGTATAAGATGACCCTCTCATTATTTTCTGCTATTTGCTTTCTGCCTTATTGCTTATATTTATGATAGAAGAACTTCATCAACATTTGGTGATCAGGAAGTTTTAAATGTTTGACATTTTATTATTTTTTATATTTTGCTGGAAGCCGCCCAGAGTGGCTGGGGAAGGGCAGGGTATAATAATAATAATAATAATAATAATAATAATAATAATAATAATTAAAGGGGTTCAGCTCCAGCTCAATTGCTTCTGCTGCAAGGAGTGTCCATCCCAATGCTTAAAGCAAATGGGATGGGCAGGTTTATGTGTGTCTGGGGAGGAGAACAGTGCCAACAACTCCTCTCCACTCATGGCTTATCATTTGGTAGCTCAGGGGTGGGGCACCTCAGGCCCAGGGGGGAAATGTGTCCCTCCAGAACTTTCTCTCTGGCACTGGTGACTTTCTTCAGGTCACATCTCATCCCTAAGCACACCGCCTCTCTCCCTGTCACACTCCTCGCTAGCTCTGCTTCTCATTTTCCTGGAGTGTTTTTGCCCAGCTGGAATGTGTCCTTGAATTCTGATAATGCCTCTTGCTTGACTGGGTAGAGAATAGAGAAGGATGCATGAGTAGATGTAGAAATTAGCATACTGTACAAAGGTAAAATTTACATACATTGTTCCATGCACTTTGGCTAGATAGATTGAGAATAACTGATAGTAAGGAAATAGTAAATTTAATTCTTAGAGTACTAAAAGAAAAACCCCTATAAAACACAAAATCCGGAGGGGAAGGACATTAAAGAATATGTAGCATAAACTGAAATTCAAACCTTAAATGAAAAGTTATGGCTGGACCAAAGTGCAAGTTGTACTAAAATGCAGCAGACCATCAAATAATTAAAGATAGGAGAGCCACCGGGATCAGATGGTTTTATCACAGAGTACAATAAGTAATTTATAAATATTATCCAAGACGCAATAACAGCAGCTCTAAATGAAGTATGTACTCTAAACCATATACCTCAAGAACTGGGGAAATAATTTGATATATAATTATAATATAAATATATATACTAAAGGAAAAGACCAAGGAGATGTAGCACCATACAGACACTTATTGAATTTTGACTATAAAATCTTTATGGCAGTTCTAATGAACAGAGTAAATAAAATAATTCCTATTAATATGGATTCAATGTGCATTAAATAATATCCACAAAGTTCAAGCCAGTTTTTTAAAAGGTAAATCTAGGAACTCTGATAGACATAACAGATTACAACAGAAAAAATAAACTGTCAGCTGTGTGTGTTTTTGGACACTGAGAAGGTGTCTGACCGGTTAAAATGGCCCCTCTTAAAGGACTGTATGCCATGTTATTGCTTTGGGACTAACTTCTGTGAATGGGTCAATATTACTTACAAGTCTTGTGCCTAAATGCCAAACATCAGGTTTCCCAGCTTTTCATTTGCTGAGGGGTGTAAGACAAGCGTGGCCTTGCCAGAAGTATTGTTTACACCAGGGGTCAGCAAACTTTTTCAGCATGGGACTGGTCCACTGTCCCTCAGACCATGTGGTGGGCCGGACTATAATGGGGGCGTGGAATGAACAAATTCATATGCCTCACAAATAACCCAGAGTTTCATTTTAAATAAAAGCACACATTCTACTCATGCAAAAACACCAGGCAGGCCCCACAAATAACCCAGAGATGCATTTTAAATAAAAGGGCACATTCTACTCATGTAAAAACATGCTGATTCCTGGACTGTCTGTGGTCCAGATTTAGAAGGCAATTGAGCCTGATCTGGCCCCCGGGCCAGATAGCAGAATAAGATTTCACATAGGACAAACAGAACTAAAAGTATGTGTGCTGATGATATGACAGCCTTTTTGACGAATGGAGGAATTAGAAAAGTTCCTGCAGAAATATGCACAAGTAGCTGGGTGCAAATTCAGTGTTACAAAATTGAAGTGCTTCCTCTAAATCTTGAGGTTTTGATAAAATTCAGGATGCTAACTGGTTAACAAATAAGACTCTGCTCTAAAGCAAAATATCTGGGCTTGAGTATTAGCACAGACTTGCAAGACTTGTATAACATCAATCAAATTACTTTGCAACATCAAGCGCAAAAATTTTAGAGAGATGGAGGAGTGCATCCAGGTCTCTGCTGGGGAACATAAAAAAAGTCTTGCTGGATCAGACAAGGAGCATCCAGACAACTAGTTGTCCATGGGAAGCCTACAAGCAGGACCTGAGTGGTTTCCAGGAACTGAGAAGGATACAGCCTCCAACTGTGAAGGCAGCATATAGCCATTGTAGCTAGTCGCCATTGACAGCATTACATAAGGTGCTTATATAAGATCCGAATTTGCTTTTCTGCTTACATAAGTACCTGGTTCCCGTAAAGCCTTGATGCAGGATGATAAAATGTATTATTCATTAAGTGGCATGCATCAATACTGAGAGTACGAATTCAGAGATTTTAAAAGTCTTTTTTTCAGATCCACTGAATTATTATGTTAGTTTTCCAAAGCAAAATATGTTTTATTGCATGTTGATTGTGTCGAAATGCACGTAAAAATGGTGACCTCGGTGACAGTTTCTGGCAGTCAACGTGTTCACAGACTGAAAAATATATTAAAGAAAATATCCACACACACACACCCATTTAGCATGAAAAATAGCCAGTCATGTTTGTACAACTAGCAGGCTCCAGTATGCTGGGCACAGAGCCATTCATGGAGGGAACCCCTCTGCAAATAGCAGAGCCCCGTTGTCCCTCAGCCCCTGCAAACACACAGATACTCAACACACGGGGCCATTACATGGCATAGGGGACTTGCGTGCTCCTCCATAAGAGCTGCTGGATCTGGGAAATGATTTATAATGAATTGAAGAAAATGTTGAAGATAACCTTTGTTAAAAAATCAGTGGCCTTTTTATTAGGAATAACAGGTGAACGCATACCAAGAAATGTTAAAAGACTATTTATATATGCAACTACAGCCACCAGGATGTTACTTGCCCAGAAATGGAAAGAAGAGAAAGTACCAACGGAGGAGGAATGGATAACTAAGATGATAGACTATGCCGAAATGGTAAAGATAACTGTGAAAATCTGGGACCAAGATGAAAAAAAGTTTATACAAGACTGGATCAAATTTATAGAATATTTTAAGGTCCACTGTAAAGACTTAAAAGCCTGAGCGGGATTGATGTAGCATCTATGAAGTATTGTGAATTAGGGTTATCAATGGACTTGTAACTGAATGAATTGTGTATGGTGACAAAGGGGAGAAATTGGAAACCAGGGGGTGGGGGGGAGTCTAGGAGGGATGAATAAGTAATTAATTTGGATGTTAAATTATTGAAAATTTAATATGAAAAAAGAGCTGCCGGATGAGGCCAGTGACCCATCTAGTCCAGCATCCTGTTCTCACAGTGGCCGACCATATGCAAGTGGGAAATGCGCAAGCAGGACTTGAGCACAAGAGCACTCCCCACTCTTGGCCTGCTAGCAGTGCCTTCATATTGCAGACTTTCCACTTCATTTGGACAAGGAATGAAGATCTGATTTACAGTGGTACCTCGGGTTACATACGCTTCAGGTTACAGACTCTGCTAACCCAGAAATGGTGCTTCAGGTTAAGAACTTTGCTTCAGGATAAGAACAGAAATCGGGCTCTGGAGGCGCGGCGGCAGCGGGAGGCCCCATTAGCTAAAGTGCTGCTTCAGGTTTAGAACAGTTTCAGGTTATGAACGGACTTCCAGAAAGAGGTACCACTGTATTAACTTCATGTTTTTGTATGAAGGCCATAAGAAAAGCTCTGCTGGATCATGCCAGTGGCCCATCTAGTCCAGAACATCCAACATTTTCAAGTCCCAAATTGGGACGCACACCTTCCAGGAAATGCTCCTGGGTGAGTCACATGACCTGCACCTTGCTCTTGCCTTGAAAAAACGCTTTTCAGGGTGCAGCATAAGAGCATGAGAGATTGCAGCACCCAAAATGGCTACCAAGATCTCATGTGAAAAAATGGGATTTCCCCTTTTCCCAGGGCACTTGGGAGGTACACTAGTCCATTTCCCTATTCTCATGCTGGCCAACCAGATGCCCCTGGGAGTCCGGCAAGCAGGACATGCACACAAGAGCAGGTTCCTCTCTTGCGGTTTCCAGAGGTATTGAGAAGCATATTGCCCTGACTATGGAAGTCGAATATAGCTGTTATTGCTATATAGTCATTGATAGCCTTATCCTCCATAGAATCAGAAAAGGCGGGAGGGACCACAAGGGTCCGCTAGTCTAACTTCCTGTAATGCAGGAATCTCCTTTTTGTTGTTGTTAAATTTTTTTATTGATTTTACATTTTCAAAACAAATTTCCAATATCAATACTAAACATTCATTTTTCAATTCACCCCCTCCCCGTTAACTTCCCTCAGCTTCCATTTCTGGTTTATTACATGAAATGATACATTCTGCTCTTTGTATATAATATTATGTTATCACATTGTTATATTTCTTGTTTTATGTAAATGAAGTTTTAAATGTTTATTTAAATCCTGCCAACGAGTCCATGTTCCCCTCCCCTGCAAATATATTGTAAAAGGTTCCCATTCTTTTTCAAAGTCCCATTGTCCTTTTCTCACAGTTTGTCCATTACCTTTGCTAACTCTGCGTAGTTCATCAGTTTTTCTTGCCATAGTTCTTTAGATGGTACTTCTCCAGTCTTCCAGTTTTGTGCTATTAGAATTCTTGCTGCTATTGTAGCATACATAAATAATGTTTGTTTTTCTTTCAGCAGCTCTTGTCCTAAAATACCTAACAAAAAAACTTCTGGTTTTTTTTAACAAACGTTATTTTAAACATTTTTTTCAGTTCATTGTATATCGTTTCCCAATTTTTAAAAATAATATTGCAATCTCATGTAACGCAAGAATCTCAACATGTGGTCCTCCATCCAATTTGAAACCATACCAGACCCTGTTTGGCTTTGCAAATATGCTAGCAGTTTTATTGCTGCATCGCTAGGAGGGCATGAATTTGTCTAATCTTATTTTAAAGCTGGGACGCGAGTGGTGCTGTGGGTTAAACCACAGAGCCTAGGACTTGCTGATCAGAAGGTTGGTGGTTCGAATCCCCGTGACGGGGTGAGCTCCTGTTGCTCGGTCCCTGCTCCTGCCAACCTAGCAGTTCGAAAGCACGTCAAAGTGCAAGTAGATAAATAGGTACCGCTCTGGCGGAAAGTGAAACGGTGTTTCCGTGCGCTGCTCTGGTTCGCCAGAAGCGGGTTAGTCATGCTGGCCACATGGCTGTGGCTGTACGCCGGCTCCCTCGGCCAATAAAGAGAGATGAGCGCCGCAACCCCAGAGTCGGTCATGATTGGACCTAATGGTCAGGGGTCCCTTTACCTTATTTTAAAGCCATCTATGTTGGTGGCAATAACTGCCTCTTGTGGGAGCAAATTTCATAGTTTAACTATTTGCTGTGGGAAGAAATACTTTATCTTGTCCAGTCTGAAATAGGTCACTGAGCTAGGGAGGTGTGTGGTATGATCCTGCAGGACTCATATGTTCCTAGTTTGCATCCCAAAGGGTAACTGTGTTAGTCCATTGTATGAAAAACATTGGAGAGCTCTCTGGCCTCTGAAAGGCTAATATTTTTTGCCATGAGTTTTAGTTTGTTGCAGCCCACTTTGCCAGATTTGTTTTTCTTGCCATTTAATCTAACAATTGGCTGTAAAGCTGCTGAAGATGTCAATCTACTGGGAATAAATTTATGTAAGAAGTTATTTTCTGGAGACCACAGCTAACTGAATTTCTTCTTGAATACCCGAGTTGGAAGGAGTGACTGGGGTTCGAGCTTTAACAATTCTAAAAGCTTTTTACAAAGAGTTGCATGAGTTATTTGTAGGCTTCCAAATGGCCTTTAAAAGCTTTTATTTTTCTAAGGGAAATGTGGAATGTTTCTTTGGTCAAAATATTTTCTTCCAAAAGCATACAGTAAGTACATATTGCGGTATTCCTTCCAAATCCACTCCATTATATATATATTTTTAAAAATGTTTCTGTAAAAGAGGGCTGGAAATAGAAACACAATTTTTAACATCAAAACGCCAGGAGGGAAAGGTGTATTCCTCACAGAGCAGTTTTGTCCTTTTGACCGTTTCTTCACAGCCTGCCTACTTGCCACATCTGTTTGGCAGGTAGGTAATAAATGGTGAATTCACCTGATGGCTCGGCAGCTTCCTTTGGTGGGGAGGGGAAAGGGAAGGAAATCAAGTAAAGTGCTCCTGCGAAAAGGATGGCAATAATTTTCACATCGCTCCAAGCCATTCTGCGAGTCATTCCTGTTCCAAGGAGTGCACCAAAGCACCCCAGTTAATTCCCCACAATTGCCACAGCTACTGTACCTTTGTGACTCTACGCGTCATTTGCCCACTCGTAATCAGCAGCCTGGTAATCACTCCTTTCACAGTGAAATGGGTTTGTTTATTTATTTATTTAGACTTGCCCTCCCCCTTTCTCCCCCCCTCCTCCCATTTTGACTTAATTTTGACCTTCAGCAGCCAGGCAAGATTCCTGCCTCCACAACCGGCGACAGGTCGCTTCCATCCGTGAACGTGAGGTAAAAAGAGAAGTATAATGGCATGCATTTATTTCACATCCAGGCATTTGGATACTTCCAAGGACAATGCTCTTTTAGCCTGGCTCAAAACGACAGCAGTAGCAGCAGCAGCAACAACAACAACAATTTCAAGGAAACAAAGCTATCTCCAGCTTATTCGCTGAAAGTGAGTAAGGCATGGGCCCGGCTGCAGAGAATCTGGCCCAAATAATTATCGTAGCTTCTTCATTTACATCGCTGCCCAGCCCATTTCCTTTCAAGAACTGGAGAGTAGGCAAAATGAAAACCAAAGCTACACAACACACCAAATGAAACATGGGTTGGGGGGCAGAAATCATTGGAGGTTGAAAACTTTACAGTACAGGTAACGTGCATCTTACATGGGGGTTAGGTTCCTGGCCATCATGCATATAGGCAAAATCACATAAAACCAGGAACCTCTGGAACCAGAGGTGCGAGGTTGCCCCTAAGATTGAAAAGGTTCAGCGTGTGTCATGTGTACGTGATGTGTGATGTTGTGTGTGCTGCATGCCACACAGGGGTGTAGGGAGGGAGGTGCGCGGGGTGTTATCCCTGAGGGGGTGACAAAATGGCGGCATTACTGTGGGGCCTGGCCTGCAGTATGCCTGAGCCACGTGTCTCGGGGCCCTGTGCTGCCCGAAACAGCAGCGTGGGGCTTGTGCCTGCCAGGCGGACTCCGTGGGCAGATCTCTGCACCACCCCCATGTGCGGCTCACCCCCCTGACCCTGTGGGCAACTCACTCCGCCCCCGCCACTCCAGGTGCTGGAGCAGCTAACTACGCCCCTAGTGCCACGCGTGTCATGCGTGAAATGGACGCACGCCATTGCATCATCTTAAGGGGGCTGCGGGCTCTGGAGGAGCCCACCCACTGAAACTGTTTCTCGCGAGATGTCCCACACATGTGATGGGCACCAGGCCCCCTCAACAGTGCGGGAGCCCAGTCCTCTTCCAACAAATATTCAGGGGACCAAAGACACCTCAGCCCCCTAGAGTTGGCATGCCTGCCTGGAACTGCCCCCCTCCCACAGAGGCAGAAGGGCTCTAGTAGGGCCCCGTGATCACAGCTTTGTGCAGAGGCTGGAGAGGAGAACCTTCACAGTTGGGGCTGAAAAGCTAGCAGTGCTAATGCTCAAATTTCACATGGTTTTTCTGATCAGAGACCTAGGAGGGACCTTCTTGCCAGATCTATACCTTTGGATTAGAAAAGGAGATTAAAAGAAATGTCTCCACAAGTTCATAGAAGTATAAAAAGTGTATGGGACAGGAAAGAGTGTGTGACTTTGATTTTTTTATTCATTTAACTTGCTTCACATTCTCACTGGGAGATCATTCACCTGTATGAGACTGCAGAAAAACAAAGGAAAAAGAAACCAAGTTAAGTAGGTTTCCTGTTAACAGGTGGAATTCAGAGTTATAATTATTTCATTTTGAAAAAACGTTTTTTCCATTAACTTCTGATTTAAATTTTAATGCTTAATTTGTTTTGATTGAGTTTTTAATGTTAGTTAGTGAGGATGACACAATTAAAGGCATCAAGAGTATATAATTATGTTCCTTATAATTATGCCATAATTGTTTTAGTATGTTAAATGATCTGGCTAATCGACACCCCCCCCCCCCCGTCTTTCCTGGTTAAACAGCAGCTTTACACCCATCCCTGTTTTGGGAAATGGCACACAATGTGGCTTTGGGAGAGTATATTTACAAGCATTTCCATTAAAGTTTCAATGGAAATTCACTAACTAGTGAAACATTCATGCATTGAATCTCTCCCTTTCCAAGTGACTTTTGCCAAAGTGCTGAATGCTTGGCTTGCTTACACAAATACAGCATTCAATCAAACTAATGGGTACCTTGGAGTACTCTTGTGCTGGATATTATTAAATCAACCACCCCCTTGACAAATATTGAGCTGTGATGATAAACACTATTTCTAACATGATGCCCAGGTAACAAGGCAATGCAGTTCTTTGGAAATAACATTAACATTAGGACAAGCCGTTGGATGATTAAGGTGAATGGCCAAATAAGTCTTCCTATTCCTTAATCTTCAGAAAATTATTGCACAAACACATCGACTGTTTTTCCCAACTGTGTTGGCTGCATATTAAAATAGTGATGTGCAAGTCTAACTACTTGACTCGAATTGGTGCTGTTTCACTCAAATTGGCTGCTAGGGAACATGCTTAAATTAAGGGAGAATGGCTGCTGTTTTTATCCGCAGCTATAATTTTTGCTTGCAAGCAATGGAGCAAAAACAAACAAACCTAAGAGTCCCGTGGCACCTTAAAGGCTGACAAATTCAGACGAACAAAATTAGGGATGGGAGCATCTGTCAATTTTTGGCTCTCAATTTTCCAATCTTAAATCCAGCTCTCCAGATTTTTGCCACAACAAATCCTTATGGAATATTCACCATCATTTGGGTGTGAATGGCTCCTAACAATCAGATTTTTTTTGGATGCAGTTGTTGTTTTTTGCAAGCAGTTTTCCCTTATATAATTTATGTATGTTTTAAATATTATTTTCACCAATTTCTTCACTTTTATGCACACGTTCCCCTAATATATGACTTTTGGGGAAACATTGGTTGGTTGAAGGACTGTATTGCAAAATTCAGATAAGTGCAGATTTTTGAAAGGTGGCCGTGTTTCACAAACTGTGAATTGATCGATTCACCTTTAAATGCAAACTGAATCAAATTCCTCCCCATCACTACAGAAGACTAATTGGCCAATGTGTAGATATAGGTTGGCTTTAGTTTTAGTAGTACCAGATACTGACGTGTATGCTTAAAACTGGATTATATTCCTGCAAAAACAAAGAAACAAAGACGTTGGCTCAAGTGGTTCATTTGACTGGCACACATTGGCCAGAGCTCCTGGGAATCCCAAAGGCTTGTTCAATGCTACAACTAGGCTGCACCCTTCAAAACTACAAATGCTCATATATAGCCCAACTGTCCTTTCCAGAGATGAAAAGGGGACAAGCATTGCTACAGCAGTGTCGGAAGCAGTGACAGTGCCACTCCTTAGGCAAGCTTAGCTCTAGAAACTGGATCACAATATCTGGAGGGATAAGAAATGAGGAACACGGTCCCACATACATCTGAAAAACAGAACTGGGCTTTGATGCTGTGACCATTACCTGTTTTATTTATTCAACTTTATCTATTGTGTACTCCCATCAGATGTCAAGGAAATAAACAACTATCTGACTTTTAGAAGACATCTGAAGGCAGCCCTGTTTAGGGAAGTTTTTACTGTTTGATGTTTTATCGTGTTTTTAATATTCTGTGGGAGCTGCCCAGAGTGGCTGGGGAAACCCAATCAGATGGGATATGCATACATTATTATTATTATTATTATTATTATTATTATTATTATTTTATTATTAATTTTCTACTCCAAGACGGATAAGAATTTATTTGAAATAACTGGTTTCTGCTGTGGCTATGTGCCCCATGGCTATGCTATTCCATACTCCTCACTCCTGGTTCTCTGTATCATTTTTTTGCTGCCATCATAACTTAAAGAGTTGGGCATGTTCTCAAGATGATGGCATCACGTGCCGGGCACTTTCCCCTCCTTCAATTCTCCCCTCCAAAGGAACTTTCTATGATAAGGAGAGAATTTTGAATTGTGTTACGAAGGTACTCTCTAATATTGGGGCTGATTTTCATTCAGCCACCTCTTTTGTCACAACTCTCTCAAAAGAGCCCACATCCTAGAGGATGATCTTCCGCCTCTTTCACTCTCCTACTGTAGTTTTGTGGCCCTTTCACATCATTAACATTTTGCTTGAGAAAAGTGCTGTTAATGCATGGCGATGGCATGGAGACTACCTTTAAGAACAGTTTAAGAGTGACCCTGTTGGGAGGAAATGTTTGTTGTGCATTTTGGCCTTGAAGCACAAGTCTTTTAAAGGTTTCCATTAAGTACTGGGCGTGTATACTTAAAGGCAGCACAAAGCCTCTGGGAAAGCACTGGTGTAGCAGGGTTGCAGTGGTAAGCACTCTTTTCTCCTCAAATGCTCCAGCAGTCCCACGAAATCCCATGTAAGTGGCCAGAGGAGAAGTAGGAGCTGCCTGTGGGTCGTCTTATCCTATTCATGAGCTCCTTTCCCACTTTTTAAAAATACTGTTTTTGGCAAACACTCGATACTTGAAATATAAAATGTATGGCTCGCCCACTGGGTTACGCACAGTGTGTAGCTTATTGAATTTAGCTAAATTGTGAGTCATCCATCAATAGTCTTCCTGGTGAACATACTTGTAATAATTTCACACATTACAAACAAAAGTAGGTATGATTTTCAAGATTTTTGAAGCATTTTCACCCTTGGGGATTTTATTCATTTTTTTTCATTATTATTATGCTTGATTTGCTGCTGAAAGAATGTGTCAACCTGGGAGATGGAGCCAGATGCTACGAGAAAAGACAATGATTATCGGTCACTTCAAGCCACCTGGTACACTAACGTGCTGACGGCTTGCATTGCAAAACAACTATTGATTTGTTTAGTTAGGTTGCAATCCTAAGCCTACTTACTGGGTGGGGGGGGGATGTCTCATTGAACTAAACAGGACTTACTCAGGAGTGAGCATGCTTAGGATCATGTTATCAGTGCCTTTATGCTTTGTATTATGTTTCATTTCCACCTTTCTCACTGGGATGTCAAATCAGGGATGGGCAAATCTTTCACTTTCGCATTTTTCCTGTCTTAAGTCCAGTTCTCCATATATCCACATGAGTTTGCTTTTTGGGGGGGGGGGGTAAGTCCTCATAAAAATTCACCGGCATTTTAGCGCAGATTTCTTCTAATATACAAAAAATTACTATGCAATTTTGCTAATATACACATTTTGCAAAGCAATTTCTCTAAATATAATGCATCTTTGTGCTATTTTCATCATCGTCATTTTATTTGTCTGCCAGCTTCCATAATTCGAGGCGGCTTACAGCATGAAAAGATTTGCAAAATTACAAACATAACAAAAGTTCTCATAAACAATAAATAAAAGACATCAAAAAAGAAAAGAAAAGAAAAGAAAAGAAAACTGAAGCATTTTCAAACAAATCATAATATATAAAAATAAAGATACAAAATATTGATATTAATAACAGCAACAAAACCCCCTAAACAAAACCCCAGCCCCAAAGTCTGTCCTGCAGCCTCAGCTTTTGTAGCTGGAGTCAGTCAGGTTCACATATAGTTTTGGAACATGTGTATTAATTAGGTAGGTTCACCTTTAATTGCAAACTGCATCAAACTGCTGCCTCATCCCTAAGTACAAAATCTGACAAATCAATTGAAAACATATACAATGTTACAATAATTTGCTGTACAACAATAATAAGCATGAATTGATTAAATCAAACCAACTATTTCATCCAACCGACATAAAGCCTGAAGCAGGCCACTATGAACAAAATGAAGCCAAATATACCCATTTTATTTGAAAGTAATCCAAAAGAGAAATGCTTTAAAATCTTGCCTAAATGACAAGGAAGAGGCTGATTGTATTGTATTGTAGTTCCACTACTGAGGCCCCGTCTCTCTTGCCAGCCAGCCTCGCTTCCAGGTGGGTATATGAACGATACTCTGGCAGGCTTGAGTGCAGCCAGCCCTTAAAGTAGCATGGTCCCAAACGATTTAGGACTTTAAAGTCATCCCTAACACTTTGAATTAGGCCCAGAAGCAAACAGGCAATCTACAACTGACGTGATATGGCCTCAACATTGAGTCTCTATCTATAGAAGAACTTAAGAGTCCTGCGAGATCAGACCAAAAGCCTGTCTAGTCCACCATTTTGTTCTCACAGTGACCAACGAGCTGCTTATGGGAAGCCTGAGGACTTGAGTGCAGCAGCACTGTCATCACTCATGACCGCTAGAAAATGGCATTCAGAGATGTAATCCCTCTATCACTGGAGGTATAATATAACTGTCATGACTAGAAGCCACTGGTGGCCTTTTCCCTCCATGAACTCGTCTAATCTGCTTTCAAAAGCCATCCCAGTTGGTGGCCAGTGCTACATATTGCGGGAGCAAGCTGTAGTTTAACTAAGTCTGAAGCACTTTCTTTTGTCTGTCTTGACTCTTCCAACATTCACCTTAATTAGATGCTCATATTGGAGGGGGGCAGAGCCAGAAGCAGTCTGAGAGAGGAGCTCCAACAGACACCAACATACTGACTTTTTCTTTGTGGTGAATTTTATGTGAAGAACCTCTAAGGTATCTCAAGTAGGATGGTGGATGCTGGTCAAGCAGGAGAATGGTAGTATGGCAGCTCCATTGTATACACACCTCTCTGTGTGTAAGAGTGGATGAATCTGGAGAAGCACTGGACTATTATTTAGCCAATAAAATATTAGAAGTCACATGTCAAATGCTGTTGACTGACAAAGCATCAAATGCTGTCATTTAACAAATATTGCATGCCAAATGTCATAGGTTGAACACTGGAAGTTGTCTCACATACAGTACTGCATGTCAAATGTTGCAAATTGTTGTCAAAGACTCCATGTCAATGTTTGCAGAGAACAATTTTAGCAAATTGGTTTATTCAAAGAAGAAGAAGAAATATGACTAAGTGTGACTAAGTTGGGTACCACCTATAAATAATATTGTTAATAAAACTAGGAGCAATAGCAAGCTCCAAAAACAATTTAAAAACTGAGAAAATAATAAAGGTATTTGCCTAGCATATAAATGAAAAGTAGATGAGTCTCACAGGTGAGAGAATTCCAGGAGTGGGTGGCCACCACAGAAAAGGCCCTGTACCCAAATCACTTCTCATAGCAAGGCCCCTCAGAAAAGCACCTTTTGTGACGATATCAGTGCACAGACAGAGGTGTGTGAAAGCAAGCATTCTTTGGAACCCCAGACCTTAAGCAGAGCTTTAAGGTGAAGATGTTTAAACTCTGGATCAAAGATCTTCCACCTGTGCTTTAAACAAACCGAAGTTTGCGAACAAGGACAGGCCTGTGTACATTGTACTGCATTTGTCTGAGGAGCAGGGTCATGTGCATTTTGGTTTTTCCCATAGTTCCAGTTACAGATAGGTAGCCGTGTTGGTCTGCTATAGTCAAAACAAAAAAAATTCCTTCCAGTAGCACCTTAAAGACCAACTAAGTTAGTTCTTGGTATGAGCTTTTGTGTGCATGCACACGAAAGCTCATACCAAGAACTAACTTAGTTGGTCTTTAAGGTGCTACTGGAAGGAATTTTTTTTTGTTTTGGTTTTCCCCAGTTTCTCATTTCCTCAGTCTTCAGTTTTCTACATTTCTATATCTGTTGGTTTTTGTTTTTTTCAATGTCATGACAATTTGTCAGGATTTTTTGTGAATTTGAACTTACTATACACATTGAGCCTAATAGGCACATATATGTGAAGCAATTTCCACCGATATAGTGCGTTACTGTATGTTCTTTCCCAAAAACATATGCATTTCTATGAACACATTACCGGAGCATGTGCATTTTTGGGGTGCAAATCATTTGGCTGCGGAACTGACATGTCATAGTATGCAATACTTGATGTGCCTTGCAGGTGAGAGAATTTCATGTCGGCAGAACCGCCATTGAGAAGGCCCTCTACCTTCCCTTATGAGTGGGGAAGGGTTGTAGTTCAGTAGTAGAATATCTGCTTTGCATACAGGAACTTCTGGTTTCAATCCCTGGTATCTCCAGGTAGGGCTGGATAAGATCTCCACCTGAATTCCTGGACAACCCCTGCCGATCGGGGTAGACTCTGAGATTGGTGGACTGATGCTCTGTCCCAGTATAAGTCAGGTCCCTAGGCTACTGTATGCAAAATAGAAGGTTTTCACCAATTTGTAGCCTTGACTGAAATTGGCATGGAAGTGTAGATAATGGTGTTTACTCAACTTCTCGATGATGCTTCACATTCAAGTATTAAAGAACAGCAACAATGGAATACAGCAATCGCTCCCTCAATATGTTTGGAAGGTAAAGTTTCAGAACAGAGTGCTCCTAATAAGGACTAAATCCATCCTTTTATATGCCTAATGCATTTTGAAAAGAAGTATGAATATATTAACTTTTTAAACCTTGAAGCAGGTGAAGTTGGAGTAGCTAGGCAGCTTCTAGTCTAGCAGTACTGAGATGGTGGGTTTCTCATTTCACAAAGTTTGTCAGTGAGAGGCCAATCATTTCAGAAGCCTTTCTTGGCATTCATGAGCAAGTCAAAGTCTTTGCATCTTTCGAAGTGGCAACTGCCATTTGAAAAGATATCCATCCTGATTCTTCTCCCTCTCCCAACAAGCTCTTGGCAATGGGTGGGGGTCACAGCTCAGTGGTGGAATGCCAGCTTTGCACGTAGACCAAGTTCGGTCATAAGAATGTGGGAAGAGGATCAGACCACAAGCCCATCTGACCCTGAATCCTGTTTCTCGCAGTGGCCAACCAGTTGGCTAAAGGAAGCCCACAAGCAGGACAGGAGGGTAATGATGATGATGATGATGATGATGATAATAATAATAATAATAATTTATTATTTATACCCCGCCCATCTGGCTGAGTTTCCCCAGCCACTCTGGGCGGCTCCCAATCACGTGTTAAAAACAATACAGCATTAAATATTAAAAACTTCCCTAAACAGGGCTGCCTTCAGCTGCTTATTTCCTTCACATCTGAAGGGAGGGCGTTCCACAGGGCAGGTGCCACTACCGAGAAGGCCCTCTGTCTGGTTCCCTGTACCCTCACTTCTCGCAATGAGGGAACCGCCAGAAGCCCTCGGTGATGGATCTCAGTGTCCGGACAGAACGATGGGGGTGGAGACGCTCCTTCATGCCATCTCTTGCTGCTGTATGACCGTCCCAAGACATTGCGCTGCTCAAGGTGAAGGACAGAACTCTTTCACCCAATTCATGTAAGTGTCATGGACTGGCTGGATGCTGAGAAGTGGTTGGAGGCACCAAGGGGACCCCCCAGGGGAAGATGGCTCAAGGCCCAGGGATTGTTGGTGGGATGATGACAAGTTGTCAGAGAGAGAAGAGGGAGCAGACGTGGGGGGGGGAGGGAGGTGTCAGAAGCTGAAGAGGCAACAGGTTTTAGGGAGCAAAAGGAAGCTGTGGCAGAGAGCAGTGCAGAATCAGAGGCTGAAGTGCAAGCTGGAGAGGAAGAGGGGTCAAGAGGCAGAGTGGAGGCAGGCTGCTGAAGAAACCAGGGAGTCTCCCGCTCCTGCTGTGACCAGCTCCCCTCCCCCCTGGTCTCCTAAAACACCAGGAGGAATGAAGAGGGCAGAGCAAAGAGAGACAAGGCAAAGGAGCCTCAGGTTGCTGGGAAAGGAACCGGAAGAGAAGCCTTAGAGAGCAGTGGGAAGACGAGGACCTTCAGTCCTCACAATTGCCTTATTGGGGCAAGACCTCCTGGGAAGAGTTGCTGCGATTGCTAGGCCTGCGGTTTTTTTGTTTCTTTGAATGAAGAGTTGACTTCACTGACACCAGGTGTTTTATTGCTGACCGGCTCCTGACTCCAGCTCCTGACAGTAAGATGTTGAGTAGCAGCTGAATAATATTTTGACACTGACAATGATGCCCTGTCCTTCTGATTCATGAATGGGCCCGGGAAAGATGGGAGGAATTAAAGTCGCAGCCTCCAAAATGGGAGGGACAAAAGCACCGGTAAGGTTGAAAATGGTGGAAAGGGCACCCATCCTCTTTTTTCTGACCTGTTAATGGCATTGCCTTCTTTTTATCTTTTGTCTCCACCAGAATGTGGAGATAAGTTAATCAATGGCTACAGAGCTCAGAATCAGGTTGCTTAAGACATCATCTTATTCTTTATAGTAGATCCCTGCAGTCTGTGGGAAGTTTCTGCTGCAAGTTCCAAGAATCTCAGAAACGCACTCCACAGTAATTCAGAATAGGGCTTTTAGTGTTGCTGCCTTTGTTCTGTGGAATAGCATCCCTGTTAAGATATGACTGACTATGTGCACTTTTCAGGAACAGCTGAAGACATTTTTGGCCCAATAGACTTTCCTAGCTGAAAAAAATGGGGGCTTTGCCATGAGTGTCTATCTTGTATGGTTTTTAACTTATGCTATGGCCACACGGCTAATGCAATAAAATCGATAGGTTTTTAACTTCATTTTGAATGTATCCAATTTGTGTGTATTTTCATCTTTTTGCTGTTTTTATTGTACATCGCATTGAGATAGTTGTGTAGGAGATGAACAAATTAAGAAGGATGGTGATGATAACAACAACATGAAGAATGATAATAATAAATAATTAGGGAAGTTATTCTGACTTGAGAGCCAGTGTGGTGTAGTGGTTAAGAGCAGGGGACTTGTAATCTTGGGAACCGGGTTCGCGTCTCCGCTCCTCCACATGCAGCTGCTGGGTGACCTTGGGCCAGTCACACTTCTCTGAAGTCTCTCAGCCCCACTCACCTCAAGGAGTGTTTGTTGTGGGGGAGGAAGGGAAAGGAGAACGTTAGCGCTTTGAGACTCCTTTGGGTAGTGATAAAGCGGGATATCAAATCCAAACTCCTCTTCCTCCTCCTCCTCCTCATCTTCTTCTTTTAGAAGACATCTGGAGGCAACCCTGTTTAGGGAGGTTTTTAATATTTGATGAATTATTGTATTTTAATCTTTTGTTGGAAGTTGCCCAGAGTGGCTGGGGAAACCCAGCCAGATGGGCGGGGTATAAATAAATGTTGTTGTTGTTGTTGTTGTTGTTGTTGTTGTTGTTGTTGCTATTCCTCAATTTAGGATTGGGAAATCAGTCTGTCCATGCAGACAATACTGAGTTAGATGGACCAATGATTTGATTCTGTAAAATGTCAGTTACTGGGTGGGCTGGGCTGGGGAGGGGAGGTTTAGGGTCTACTCTTCGCATAAAGGATGGAGACCAACACACTTTTATAAGAACAAAGATCAACTTCACGTTAGGCGTGAGAAAAGGCTGCTAGAAATCTGTGGCCAGTATTCAATGATCGAGTTTTATCAGCAAATGCCCTGTGCAAGGACTTCCACTCTCCTTCATCTTCCTCTGTGCAACCCCAAAAATTGACTCGAGGGCTGTATGTGTCAAGAGAACCCACAGAGTGGCATGGGGGAGGAGGGGGCGATCATTTCATCTGGCAAGCTGATTGCCTTAGCCCAGTGTTGAATTCCTCCTCGCGTTCTCATTTGCCCCAGTGACTGGTGTCTAGCATTCCTGAACTTTGCATAAAACCTGGATTGGAACCACTCCAGACTCTGGTGGTTGGGAATACATAAGACGCAGACTGCATTCCTTAACATCACACGAATTTTGCTGAGGACTGTCTACTTCAAAGTGGCTTTTGTCACTTTCAAGAATGGATAGGCGAACTAAGGCCTGGGGGCCAGATCCAGCCCAATCGCCTTCTAAATCCGGCCCGCAGATTGTCCGGGAATCAACGTGTTTTTACATGATAGAATGTGTCCTTTTATTTAAAATGCATCTCCGGGTTATTTGTGGGGCCTGCCTGGTGTTTTTACATGAGTAGAATGAGTGCTTTTATTTAAAATGCATCCTTGGGTTATTTGTGGGGCATAGGAATTCGTTCTCCCCACCCCCCAAAAAAATATAGTCCGGCCCCCCACAAGGTCTGAGGGACAGTGGACCGACCCCCTGCTCAAAAAGTTTGCTGACCCCTGCTTTAAAGGATACAATCCACAGTTCTGTGCCCAGTGTGTTTCCTTGGCTGCTTCTCCAGCAAAGGGAGACTGTGAATGGTTTCTTTTTAAAGCGTTCATACAGAATGCTTCTTGCAATCCCTCCTCCTCTCTTGGCAAATGCATTATTAAGAGAGTGGAACGTTTTGATTTCACAGTAAAAGGCGGCTTTCCACCTTTGGGAAGTGCTCCTCTTTCAAAGCGTATTTCACATCACACGCACACCCGCAAATGGCACCTTTCATTGTTAAAAAATGAACCCCACAAAAATTTGGTGGAGGCCCAGATTATTTAATAAAAATACAGAGCAGTCTGGAAATACATGATTTTGACCAGCAGATGGCACACTTGCACAATTGACTTTGCTCTTAAACCCCAGCAGACACTCGGGGAGTCTAGAGAGCAGCAGCTACTTCTAAGAACAAACGGCACTGTTTTCCCAAGCTCTTGCCAATAAAAACTAGAGGACTGAGACTGCCTTTGCTGGCAGAGGAAATTGTGTGCTTGTGCTGTAAATGGTGGGTGCTCAACTCAACTGCTGCAAATATGGAAAGCTGGATTGGGGCCATGATGTTTCAGACCTTCCCATAGTTACTACAGTGGTACCTTGGGTTACAGACACTTCAGGTTACAGACTCCACTAACCCAGAAATATTACCTCGGGCTAAGAACTTTGCTTCAGGATGAGAACAGAAATCGTGCTGCGGCAGCGGGAGGCCCCATTAGCTAAAGTGGTGCTTCAGGTTAAGAACAGTTTCAGGTTAAGAACAGACCTTCAGAACGAATTAAGTACTTAACCCGATGTATCACTGTATTTGTTTCACTCTTTCCCCAGTGAAACTCCATCCACTTTTAGTATTTGAAAAATAAGGCTGAATTTGATAGCTGTCAAAGCTTCAGAGCTTGTCCATTATGCACTGATATTTAGGGGGAAATTCACACTTCTTTTTTCATTTTTCGAAACTCAATACACTTCAGGAGTGCTATTGCATTCAGGTCCTGTTTGCAGGATTCCCTCAGGCATCTGTTTGTCCCCAGTGAGAGAAAAGGGTGCTCAGCCATATGAGTATAACATATTCTTATGGTATAACATCAGTTTGCATGTCTAATTAACAAAACTTTTTTTTTAACTTCAGGAGAAAACAAGTTTGAACATGGCAAATATACTGAATTGTTATGTACTGTGTTGAATAGGATCCAAAATGCAGCAGTCTGATTGGTCCTAGAACAATAGGATCCAGAATGCAGCAGTCTGATTGGTCCTAGAACAATAGGATCCAGAATGCAGCAGTCTGATTGGTCCTAGAACAATGCAGCAGTATGATTGGTCCGCAGGAGCCACCCAATCCAGCTCCAGGTGGAAGTGAATCCACAACCTGATTGGCCTACAGGAGAATCCTGGAATTAGCCAATCACATGCAGCCCATTGTGTAAATAATGTTTATAAAACAGATATTGTGGGGGAACTTCCATTCCCCCTCACCACTATGAGCTGAATAAGGAGCATGAAATCCACTCTCGACTCCGAGTATATTTCATGAATATAACCATCATTTTGTAATGAAACAGTTATAAAACAGTCAAAATAGCTTTGGGGTGGGTTTTTTTTTTTAAAGTGTTACCAAATTTTCACCTACTTTGACGGGTTCTTTCAAAAGCAAAAACAAGTTAGTTGTGTGTGTTTTTTTGAATAAAGTTCCGTTTGTGGAGGATTGGTGGTACCCCAGGGTGTTAATGAACTAAATCACTGATTACTCTTTTTGCTTTGTGTCCTCTTAAATGTAATGGGCCATGCAATGGAGCTATTTAAAAATAAATAAATAAAGTAAAATAAAACAAAACAAGGCAAATGACACCAGATTAGTCTGAAGAAATCAATACTTGGGGCGGGGGGGGGGGGAATGCCACTCTTCAAGTACCTGATGGGAGGTCACATGTCAGTGGGCAAAGACTTTCTTTTTGCTGCCCCTGAGGTAGGGATGTCAGAGAATTCCGATGGAAGGGGGTGGGTGGGTGGGGGGAATTGCCAGAGTTCACTTAGTCATCTGGAACAGAAAACACAATCGGTGTTTGCTCATTCTGGAAATGATCCATAATGATTCATAACTGATGACTCCCCTCTGCCCGTTTGCATTGTGTTTCCTTCACACTGAAATGAATAGAGTGGAATAATGGGATGATCGCACAATTAATTAATGCTGTAATTAATTATGTGAAATTTTGCTATGGTGGACCGCAAGACAAACAACATAGGTTATGTTGGAACCTGAATCACTGCCTGTGATGTATACAGGGCGGAATGGAAAGTGATTCTGCCTTTCATCCATACTGGGGTGTGGGGGGTGGGAAGAGATTTAATGTGGTCAAGTTACAGGTGGTTACATTTTGAGACAGGTTTGTAGAAACCCTGTGTCTGTGGATAGGACAACCTGCCCCCAACGCTCCCTAAGTGTGCTGCCCAATGCACTCAGACTCTAACCTTCCCCGTATTGAGTAGGGTAGCTCTTCAGGGACCTTACACTCACATTCACTTTGACATGAATGGGACCATGCTTGATTGGGGGCCCTGATAAAACAGGATCCTTGATTGCATGAGGTGGTCAACTTGCGTTCAAGTCAACATGAGCAGAAGCTCCTGGCAGACCCATGCTGCTCAGCCTGGAGGCACAATGCACACAGGGACAGGGCTTTGTGGTTGGGCTTCTTTGCATGTTCAAGCAAATACCTGGATGCACCTCTGGGTAGAACATTAGGAGAAGCCTCTTGGTGGCAAGAGTAGCTAAGACAATGGAACAAATTGCCTAGAGGGGTGATGGGTTCTCCCTCAATGGGGGTCTCCAAGCACAGCCTGGGGAGCCATCTGCTAGAGTGCATCTGCTAGAGTGTATTTTTGGTCTTCTGAACTTCTCCCTTGTAGACAACAGCCTTTTGGGATGCTGCTGGGGTGGTGGGAGACTAAATTCCGGACATGTTGGCTGGGCATTTTCATAGGATTCCATCTTTCATTGGAATGCCACAGTTTAACTATATATGCCACAGTTTAACTATATAAACGTTAGTTCTGTCCTGGTATTGCTCCACAAAGTTGATGAATTTTGATGGTCACTTGGAAGCCTTGCTTTGGATGGTTGTTGAAAACACCCAACCGCCCATACAGATAGACAAACCTGACCATTTGGGTTTCTCTTGGCTTCTCCTTTTTTCAATCTTAAGTTCTCTAGATTTCCACATCAGTTTGCAATGTTTCTTTTTCTTTAAAAAAGAAATCCTCCTGAAAATTCATCAGCATTTTAATGTGAATTTATCCTAATAAACACATCTTTGTGTTTGACCTTATATGCAATTTCCCCCCAGATCCATTTCCCATAATATAATGCATTTTTGTATGTTACTTTCACTAATATACTGCTTTCTCTAATATACTCAAATATATGCATTTTTGTTCACATTTCTTGGTTGGACAACGGCACTGCAAAATTCAAAGAAGCACCAGTTTTAAATAATAGCTGTGTCTCAGTTCACAGCTTGGTTTGGAGAGGGTGAATTTGGTAGGTTTGCCTTTAAATGTGAAATGGAATTAAATTTCTCCTCCATCCCTTCCCTGAACTACATTGGCTTCTGGGGTGTGGGGAAAGAAAGATGTGAATCTGTTTTGTACAGCCAATCATGTTCATTTTGGAAAGCTGGCTTTCCTACACAGACTTATCTTGAAGTAAAATCGGATTGAACTCAATTGGAACATGCCTAGGATTGCACTATAAGGAGCTACATAGTAGAGATTTATAAATTTATGAATGGGGCACAGAAACAGAAAGGTAGGCTTCCCCTCATCTTTCTGCCATAATACAAATCACCCAGGGGAACTGATTGGCAGAAGATTCAGGACAGACACACACAAAAAAATGTCATTGAAGCAACTTCCTTAAATGGCTTTAAAAGGAGATCAGGAACTGGTCTATAAATGGATATTTGCCACAGTAACTACATGGAACCTCCAGCTTCAGAGTCCTCCTCATCAGTAAAAGTGGGTTTTCGGAAATTTTTCACTGCTCCAAATAGTCAGAGATTTGATTCAGTATGTAAGTTTGTCTTACATTTACTAAATAACAGCAACAACATGTGTGTATGTCATCCAGGAGAGCTTTCTCTGTCATATGCTGAAAACACAACTAGCCACTGACACCTGAGATACTTGCATTTTTAGGACCCACCCTATTCTTCTGGTTGTAAATTGTTTAAAATGATTTTTAATATTGTGTTTTATATTGTTGTAGCCTGCCCTGGGACCGTAAGGTGAAGTGTGGCCAAGAAATCCAATTAACTGAGTACCAATTTCTTAAGATACATCCTGTAAGCTTTTCTGCGAGAGGAAAGACTCAATAGTACATAAATCTTTGGTATCAAATTAAATCCAAAGCAAGATACCAGTCACTACTATGATCAGGAAAAACCCCAATGCATACTTTCATACTACAGGTATCTTCTGGAGATGAGTCAATATGAACAAGTTATTGCACAATAACCTGAGCCAGTACCAGCCTAAGTTTCCAAATACCTTTTCTGCATCTGAATAACAAGCTTTTTTGGAAAGTAGGAATTTAATCATGTGTGAGAGAGCCCAGACTGTGGTAAAGTTTTGTCTGATCAACACAACATGAGGTAAAACTAATCCCATTAAGTGAGACACTTGGTCCAGTTTTACACTTAATACATTGTTAAGAAACTCCATTTTATTCCTATAGTCATGATGACGCTATGATTTGTATGAGTTTAAAATGCAAAACTGCACAAGCTATGTCTTTTTTCCCATTATTTTTAATAAGAGTTAGCAAACTGGCTACTACTGGCGGAAGCAGCAGTAAAGCACAACATTGGAGGGGGAGGGGAGGAATAAATGTTAAGTATGTGTTTCAGTATGTGCTTTTGAATTATGGTGCTGGAGGAGACTCTTGAGAGTCCCATGGACTGCAAGAAGATCAAACCTATCCATTCTTAAGGAAATCAGCCCTGAATGCTCACTGGAAGGACAGATCATGAAGCTGAGGCTCTGATACTTTGGCCACCTCATGAGAAGAGAAGACTCCCTGGAAAAGACCCTGATGTTAGGAAAGCTGGAGGGCACAAGGAGAAGGGGATGACAGAGGACGAGATGGTTGGATAGAGTTCTTGAAGCTACCAGCATGAGTTTGACCAAACTGCGGGAGGCAGTGGAAGACAGGAGTGCCTGACATGCTCTGGTCCATGGGGTCATGAAGAGTCGGACACGACTAAACGACTAAACAACAACAACAACAACAACAACATGTGTTTCAGGAATGAAGCAATACACACAGTCACCTAAAAGAGGGCTCTCTGTAAGACCAGCAAGTCCAGGGTCTAAAACTACCTAGCTTCACCACTGTTCAGAAGCATAGCCTGAAATTAACCGACAGCCTTAATAGGCTTCTCAAAGCTGTGTGTGGTTTGCCTTGGAGTCTTTGTAAAAAAACGTTTCTGGTGACTCACCTTTTTGTTTTGCAACAGTCCGTGACAGTCTTTTTAAAAACACACAACAACAGCTTCTCTGACTGATGTATTGAAGAGCAAGGCTGTATTATACACTCAATGTATATTATACACTCAGTGTCTTGTCAGGAACTAAGCATCCTGGAGGATCCTTAACATCTGGAGAATCTGAAGATGTCTGGTCCGTGCTCATTCATTACTGCATCACAGGAGGTGATAGAGCAGGCATTTCATGCAAAAGCTGTTGACTAAGTTATTTTTTCTTGCTTTGGCTAAGGGCCTCACGTAAGAAGCTATATATATATATATATTTAAGAAAAGAAAAAAGAAGCTGCACTCCATTCTCTAACAATGCCGGTTCTTGAGGACAAAAACCAATTACAACTGTGCTCCAGCAGGTCTTAATTGTCATCAACAGGAAAAATAGGTAGGTCCCTGATCCAAGCGAGTTCATAACGTAAGCTTGGGGGTGGGAGACATTATACGCTTAGAAGTAAAGAAGAGGATGTCTCTGAGTGTACTGGATCCCAAGAATTTGTTTTCAGTACACGAGGCAACCATTTTGAACACATTCAACTGATGCACGGAGGCTGGTGCGTGGGTCCGTTTGGACCTGGAAGAGGGACAAACAGGGTTCTATGCAGTGGCTCCCCATCTATGGAACGCTCTCCCCAGGAAAGTTCACCTGGTGCCTTCATTATACACCTTTAGGCACCAGGCAAAAACATTCCTTTTAAACCAGGCCTTTAATTGATCTTATTGACATCCAATACCCTTTTAGAATGTGACTTTTTGGGGGAGGAGGGTTATTGGGTTACTGCTTTTGGTTTGATTTCATATGTTGTGGTCTTGTTGTGAACCGCCCTGAGACCTCCAGGTATAGGATGCTGTATAAGTTGAAATAATAATAATAATAATAATAATAATAATAATAATAATAATAGGGTGGGGCGGGCTTATGTGTACTCTGCTGAGCTAGGCGGGGGCCAGGAAAAATGGTCGCTGCCTGTTCTAGATCTGATCTCACAGCCCTTTCACACAAAACCAGACCTGAGCTTGCAGTCCTTTCACACCCCGCCTAATTCTGGAGGGAAAGTTGTTGCTATGAAGTTCAAAATCCTTGGTGACCCAGTGCAAATCACCCAGAGATCTATCAATAGACCCTGTTCAGGTTTCTGCCTACACTGAGCAGTAATCTCAAGCTAGGACTCAGGTGACTACCAGAGCATGAATGAGAGATTTCTCTGAGTGGGAGGAAGAGGAAGGGCCAGGTGGATTTCTTACAATGCTGTTCAGGGAGTGACGCGACTTGCTGATTGATTGAATGTGGGGAGCAAAGGAGAGAAGAAGATGCATGCCCCATCAACAGTGTGAACCTGGGGATAGGAAGGCTGACATAGATGAGTCTGAGATATCCAGGTGAACAGGTAGGAAGAGATACAATACTAAAGACAGGGGGAAATGTCTGTACTAATAAAACCCTTGGCCATTTACTAAGCAAACGCAGCATTGCTCAGTTCTTGCAATTACTTGTCATGTAGCAATCATTATTTTATGAAAAATCACTTCTTTTAAAATTGCTATAGTGTGCCAGAGATGCTTAGGTTAGATTTGTTAGATTGGATGGAAGTTAGCAATCTATCCCTTTTGATAGTGGGTGCATGTGGATATTTGGTGACTTTCAGGGAGAGGTGTCTTTCCTGGGGACATTGTGTCCCAGAAATGCAGGCAGTGTAGCCAATGCACCTCGTGAAAAAAAGGCAGGAAGGAAGGAGAAATAAAAAAAATTAAGTAACTACTTCATATTTAAGATAAGATAAAAAATTCTGAAATTCACTCCCCACCTCCTCCAAAGCAGTAAGTGCAACAAAACATCTCTGAAAATATCACGCAACTGATTCACTTCCAGGTAAATGGATGTGTTTCAGCAGGAAGGGCATTTGAAGGACAATTGGGTGGTTGAATCCTGCTCGTCTGTCTCAATCTTTCAGTACACGTGATCCAGTTTCTACTTCCCCACATCCACAAACACCTTGTAGTCCATGCAACAATGGTACCTTGGGTTAAGTACTTAATTTGTTCCGGAGGTCCGTTCTTAACCTGAAACTGTTCTTAACCTGAAGCACCACTTTAGCTAATGGGGGCCTCCTGCTGCCGCAGTGTGATTTCTGTTCTCATCCTGAAGCAAAGTTCTTAACCCGAGGTAATATTTTTGGGTTAGCGGAGTCTGTAACCTGAAGCGTATGTAACCCAAGGTATCACTGTACTTCCCTTTGTATTTGTAGGTCAAACTGTTGCAGCAGCAGAAAATTTACTTATTAATCAGTTCTGAGGAGAGGTACAAAGCTTCTCTCTGTAAATGAGCACAATACAGCTACTGCAGTTGTCTTCTCTGCCCCTTGAGTTGTCTCCTGATTGGAGGGGACATGCACTATGTTGTGGTCCTGTGTCATCTTTTGTTCTCTTAGATGTGGGTCATTATGCCTTGTCCTCACAGTAGTCTTTGGGCATTTTGGCTATTCTGTGCTCTCACAGCAGCCATTTTGTGACTGGTCCCCATGGTCATTTCTCAAAATTTGAAATTTGCCCCTAAAGGTAGACAACCTTGTATTTATCACGAAATAAACCATAAAGAAGTGCCATGTGAGTGTCTCTGAGGAGGCTATTCAACAGTTGGGGTGTCACCACTGAGAAGGCTAGCAGCCACCCTCATTTGATAAGGTACTTTCAAAGAAGATCTTAAGATCTGGGTAGGCAATTACAGGAGAAGACTTCCCCCCTCCCCCAAACAACCCGATCCCAAGCTGCTCAACATTTTAGAGCTTAAAATCTAGACTTCCAAGTGGACCTCAACATGGAATGGAAGCCAGCACAGTTGATAAAGCACTGAGAAAATACGGTCAAAATGTCCAGAACCAGTTAATAATCTTGTGGCCTTAATTTTTGAACTGTCATTTCTGGACCGTCTTCAATGTCAGCCCTACAAAGGGTGCACTGCAATGTGGAAGGTTACAACAAAAGCATCTCCTGTGAGCCCTTCATGTCTATTTTGTCCAGCAGAACAGGAGTTTCATATTTAACCTGCAGTGAGTTTGAAAAAGAAATAATTCGTTTACATTTCTCACATCCTCAAGGCTAAAATGCAAAATGAATGAAGCAACAAAGAAAATCATGAATAGTACATTCTGTAAGACAGAAACACCAAAGAAGAATGCATTGTAGCATGTATAAAGAACCAGGGAGCAAAGCCACATTTCAAGGTGAGATCAAGCGAAAAGAGTTCAAATATGCTACATAACCTGTAAAGAGGGCTTGACTCCTTAAGTTAATCACAAAATGCCTTATGGCATCAAAAATTAAATAAATGTATTTTATACGCTGTGAAATGTACCTTGGAACAGAATTTTATCTACCTCTAGAACACCAAACTCATAACTTACTGACAAAAGGAACAAAGAGGGGCAAAAGACTTCGGGAGAATCATGGCAGACACTCAATGGAAGCATTTTCTATTGAAAAGGATTAGGCCTAGTTTTCACAGAAGGCCACCATCTCGCTGACATTTTGTTTTTTTTTCTGTGGAGAAGTATTCAGTGATGTGAGTCCTGAACTGCAGTCTGAAGTGGTAGAGTGGGCACTTCCTGTCTGGCTGCCATGGCGAACCACTGTCCCTATGCCAGCGGAGCCTTTCCGTGCAGCTAATTGAGGATATATGGGAGTAATTATCCTCCCCCCAAAACCCCAGGGCCGGGGGGGGGGGTGCTGCTTCACCCGCAGATCGTCCGATACCTGCCACCCATTCTGAAGGAATGCGGGGGGGGGGGCAGGGGGAACTGGATGCATTGCACCATGCATTTCGGCAACCTCCCAAGCTGTCTATAATCTGAATTTTCTATACAGTGGTACCTCAGGTTACATACGCTTCAGGTTACATACGCTTCAGGTTACAGACTCCGCTAACCCAGAAATAGTACCTCGGGTTAAGAACTTTGCTTCAGGATGAGAACAGAAATCGCATGGCAGTGGCACGGCAACAGCGGGAGGCCCCATTAGCTAAAGTGGTACCTCAGGTTAAGAACAGTTTCAGGTTAAGAACGGACCTCCGGAACGAATTAAGTACGTAACCAGAGGTACCACTGTACTGCCATGTTTATTTATTTTCTCACACTTATATCCCTCCTTTCTTCTGTCAGGGAGCCCATGGCAGTGTACTTGCAGTTTGCAGAGAGTCACCTGCTCAGGTGTTTACCAGACCCAAACCTGCTTAGCTCATCAAGCTAAGTGGTCTCATGTGTCTTCAGACTGTATCTTGGGCCATATTGTTTAAACATTGCCTTCTCTCTCTCCGCTCCCTCCCCCCCCCCAACTCCTTCTTTGTTTAATGAAAACACAAGATAAAAATTAAAAGGCCATTTTCTCAGTGGCTGAAGATTTTGCTACAAATATCAAGTCTTTGGGTAGTTTCTCTTGTGCTACAAAATCTCCAGAATCTCCAGAAAATATAAAAAAGCTACAAAAACCTATGAAAAGTAAACAAAAAGCTCAAATGTGATAAAGACTGCAAAACCACAGGAGAAAAAAAAAACACCACTTCTTGCCAGTGGACTCCATTAGGAATAAAACCAGAGTTCAAGGCCTCCTCTGAAGGATCAAAGAGATCAGATAACCAACAGGAATAAAAATGAGGATTAGAAGCGGCAGGCAGAAACCTAGGCAGGAAAGCAAACTTGAAGCAGCTCTCAGAAAAAGATAAAATCGTTATGGACATTGAAACTTTCGTGCATAGTGAAGTTGAAATCATGTGCACAAAAAATCAAATTGAGTATTATTTTTATTTGTTGTTTAAAAATCTCCACAACTGCCTGGATAAGCCATTTGAATGCTTTGCAAATAATGGCTGAACGAGTAAGCTTTATTTGACGATGCAGCTGTTATTCAATGCCGAAACTTTGAGTATCTGTTTTGCTTTGATGGGTTTTATTTTATGTTAATCGCTAAATCTAAAGTGATGGCAGATACTGTCTAGTGTGAGAGGTTGTGCTCTTCATACATGCAACCAAAATCATGTTGATTGCCACCTCCTCAAGTCAGTAGTTTGGGTACGTGATTAGTGCCTGGAGGTGGCAGGGGCTCAGAGCAGGTCTAGGGGTGGAGCCAGGCGGTGGAGCTTACAGGTTCGTGGTAAGTTCAGGGGTGGTAGAGCTCTGTGACTAGGGATGCTGGGCTTTACTGTGACTCCACCGAGTCACCTGGCAGAAGGAGCAACTTGTGCAGCATTTATTGCAGCTTTGTTGTGGCTTTTTAATAATAATAATAATAATAATAATAATAATAATAATAATAATAATAATTTATTTGTACCCTGCCCATCTGGCTGGGCTTCCCCAGCCACTCTGGGCGGCTTCCAACAAAGATTAAAAATACATTAAAATGTCACACATTAAAAACTTCCCTGAACAGAGCTGCCTTCAGATGTCTTCTAAATGTCAGGTAGTTGTTTTTCTCTTTGACATCTGATGGGAGGGCGTTCCACAGGGCGGGCGCCACTACCAAGAAGGCCCTCTGCCTGGTTCCCTGTAGCTTTGCTTCTTGCAGTGAGGGAACCGCCAGAAGGCCCTCAGCGCTGGACCTCAGTGTCTAGGCTGAATGATGGGGGTGGAGATGCTTCTTCAGGTATACTGGGCCGAGGCCATGTAGGTCTTTCAGGACCAGTGTCATGTGGTCTCGGTGTCCACTCCCAGTCACCAGTCTAGCTGCCACATTCTGGATAAGTTGTAGTTTCCGGGGCACCTTCAAAGGTAGCCCTACGTAGAGCACATTGCAGTAGTCCAAGCGGGAGATAACCAGAGCATGCGCCACACACATAAAAACAAATATCAGTCAATTTGTCTCATTTGAATGTATTTTTAAGATAATCCATAGACCAGCATGTATTTTGCGAGATCTGTTGAGGTTCTAACAGACTTCGCACTCTCAGAATACATTCAAGGCACAAACTTACATGGCACTGTCCTTCAGTTTGTCTGGAGGTATTCTTTTCTGCATTGGCCTACCTAGCTCAGTGAGTCTGCTAGACCTAGCAGCTGTCAGTCTGGGAGTGTCTCTGAGAAAGAGTTGGGGCCTGCTCTGTGACATCTGTTAAACTGAGAAAGAACTAAGTACCGTATTTTTCCATCTATAAGACGCCCCCATGTATAAGACTACCCCTATTTTTGGGGACTCAGATTTAAGGAAATGGGGGGAGATGGCTCAGAGTTGTTGAGCTTTTTTTCTGGAGGATTGCCCATAGTTGTTTGAGCTTTTTTTTAGGGGGGGGGGGGTTTGCCATAAATCGCACTCACACACACATTGCCCAATCCACCTCCCATCTGTCCCATCACCAGCGGAAGTTGCCAATCGTCTGCCCACCTGCCGGAGCATCACAAAATCAACACCATCCATTGACCCAGTAACCAATAACATGCACAATAGCTGCTGACAGCCATGGCAGCAACCAATCCACCCTATGCACTACCCATGTATAAGACCACCACCACTTTTTAGCATGATTTTTAAAGAAAAAAGAACTTAGCGGAAGGATCAAGCAAGAAGAAACTAGAGGGAAGAGGAGAACTGTAGCTGCAGGGGACAGTTTTTGGAGTCTTTGCTGGCTAAGACAAGAACAAGCCAAGGTCTAACACTGTACAGGGATGTTTTGAGCCTAGCATGGGGGTGTGAGAGGTTTTTCTTTTTTCTTTTCTTTCCCCCCCATATGTATGCCCCACACCCCCTGAGCCCACAGATACCCAAACAATAAAACCACATCATGTCAAGAGTTGTCTTATTTCCTCTGTGAGCTAAAAGGAGTCAGTACTGAAAAGTCTGCACTTTAACAATTTATGTTGTGCTTTTACCCTGTATTTTTATCTTGTGCACCACCATGAGAACTTCTGGTGAAGGATGATGATGATGAAACTGCAACTGATACAGAGTGTCAGCAAAGAGCAAAGCAATCTTTGTGTGCATTTGGCCTTTTTATTTTAGTGTGGGGTGGAATTTGTGCATTTGGAAAAACTGCTTTTAAAAAAACCTAGAGCAGATTTGCGGATGGCACAGAATTTCAGTGATGCAGTCTTCTTTCCAAAGTTCAATGTCTTGGATCATAAAACTATCCTAAATGTGTGGGTTTCGTGCAGTGAAATAGTTAAATTCTAAAGTCAAAAGTTTCAAATGCACAGCAGTTTGAAAGTTCTGCATTCTTCCATGCTGACCTAACCTCTCCCCTGCCTCTTGTGTTGTGTGTTTTCTGACGTCAATCGTAGATAACTCTTGAGAATTAGGAATACGATTAAACAAGACACAAATAGAAATACTTCCAGATTGGGTTCCTTCTTCTCTTTGCACATTCCATTTCTATGGTTGGCTGTTTGGTTACCTAGGAAATGGCAGCAATAAGAGGAATTGGTGGGCAGTTTGAGTTATGGGTGGCATTCAGATAATATGAGTTGGACCAACCCGGTACCATTGACCTATTTGTAATAACTGGGGATTTCATAATGCATTTCAAAGGAAAGGTTTGAAGTGAACTTGCCATGTGACAAGATTGCCATTAACAGCTCCAATGAAGCACCATCTCTGAGCAGGACCCAAAGAAGAGTAGAGTTTGGATTTGATATCTGGCTTTATGAGACCCTAAGGAGTCTCAAAGCGGCTAACATTCTCCTTTTCCCTTCCTCCCCCACAACAAACACTCTGTGAGGTGAGTGAGGCTGAGAGACTTCAGAGAAGTGTGACTGGCCCAAGGTCACCCAGCAGCTGCATGTGGAGGAGCGGAGACGCGAACCCGGTTCACTAGATTACGAGTCTACCTCCCTTAACCACTACACCACACTGGCTCAAAGCCTTTCTAAGTCCCATTTAATTTCAGCAGGAGAGGTAAGCAGGTGTTTCCTCTGTCTCCTCAAAATCACTGGGACATGGAAGTGGCTGGGCGGTGCCCTTTGGCTTTATGGGGTTCCCCTCAAGTTCACATGAGGTTCACAGGCTCCTTTTTTCTCTCTGTCCCTGACTAGCGCCAGGAACAGTGCAACATCGTTCATAGCTTCCGACTATTGTTAGGATCTTCTGGAAGATTTCCCTGGGAGCTCTCCAATAAGCAAAGCAAGCCTTTTCCCATTCAAAATGGAACATCTGTTCAGCTTTGTTTTATCATTTGCCATTTGCATTGCACTTTCAGAAACAAAAATGAAGTCAACCACTCCAATCCAGCAGGGAATTCGTGGATGAAAAAAGAATATTCTCCACCCACACATATCAGAGTGCAACAGGTCACATCTCATGATAGTAGACTGCATATGAAATCTTGTGTGTTATCCGATCTGAATCCTACATGACCACTAATGTAACAGTGTGTGTATCTGTGCTCATGATTCCCAGAATGGAAGCAAATGACTCATTCTCTTGTGTGCAGTATTCTTGCTTTGATTAGCAGTCATCTCAGACAATAATCTTGATGGCATGGTAGCTATGGTGGTGTGTGTGGGGGGGGAACCTCATAGAATTCTGTATAATTCCCTCTATTTGTGATGTTCAGCAGTGACCACTGATCCATAAGTAGCCCAAATGGCATGACCCATGTACATCAAAAGGCCCAAGGGAACCCGAGGTTTGCAGAAGTACAAAAAATGCTTAGTGGGGAGACAATCCCTCAGATGGAAGACCAAACATTGTTGTATAAGGGGTGTTCCCCTTTTCTCTCTTCCTTTCTAAATGGTTTTCAGCCACATCCACGCTTTCTGTTCTCCCCACCACCACCTTCCCTACTGCCTCCAGCTTGGGTATCATGACAGGGGGAAAATTAAATGAAGGCTCTGAGTTCTGTCATATCCTGTCAGTTCTACTAGTTTTTGAACAATTCAGCAATTAGAGCTGTTAGTTAAAAGGTAAAGGACCTCTGACAGTTAAGTCCAGTTGCAGATGACTCTGGGGTTGCGGCATTCATCTTGCTTTACAGGCCAAGGGAGCCACCGTTTGTCTGCAGACAGTTTTTCTGGGTCATGTGGCCAGCATGACTAAGCCGCTTCTGGTGCAACGGAACACCAAAAGAGCAGCACATGGAAACACCGTTTACCTTCCTGCCGGAGCGGTACCTATTTATCTACTTGCACTGGAATGCTTTCGAACTGCTAGGTTGGCAGGAGCAGGGACCGAGCAATGGGAGCTCACCCCATCGCAGGGATTCGAACTGCCAACCTTCTGATCGGCAAGCCCAAGGGGCTCAGTGGTTTAGACCACAGCGCCACCCGCTGTTAGCTAGGCAAGCACAAATGACTATCAGCCTCTACCACCAACAGGCAAAGCAAGGGTGTAGATTTTCTTGGAAGCAAACCAGCCAGAAGTCCCCATATTGGATATGCTATAGCCTGATCGAGAAAGCATGTTATTTTGCTTTGGAAATATTGGCTGTAATCAGATGCAAATAGTGGTTTTTTAAAATCAAGGGATAGTCACCATCTTATATCTCAGTTTTCAACAGCGTTTCAAATCTGCATTGGGAAATGTGCTGTGCTCTGTGAACTTCTCAGTTTGTCAGTGTTTCTTATAAAAAGCAGTGTAGCGCTGGAACAATCTGTTTGTTTGGGTTCTGATAAATGCCTGCCTCTGTCTAAAGCAGAGATGTAATGCTATCGCTTACAGTTAATATACACCCTGCGGTACTTCCCACCTACATTAAAAGGCTCTCTGCTATGACACTCTTTTTTCCTTTCTTTTTGCTTGAAGGCCATTGTGTATTGTTCCTTACCTAGTCTCCCCCTCATCATAATCACCATCATTATAAAAGCTCTTCATACATCTCAAAATGATTGGCTCCCAAAGATGAGGTTGCACAGACGCTCAAATGAATGGATTTATTTGTTTCTGGCATAATGTAGCCAGTGTGCTTTTCTTTTTAATCTAATTTTGGAACAATGTTTGGGTACAATGTTACACTGAAATTCTAGTTATATTCAACAGATGGTGCTGTAAAAAGGAGTTCAATGTCGATAAAAACATACAAGATCTCAGGCTAAAGTCATAACTGGAACACAAACTGGTTTGTTGATGTTTGTTATTGCTTTGTGGTAAGGGGGAGGATGAAATGGCTCAAATGATTCCCAATTTTATTTTGTGGTACGGAAAAGATATTGGAGAAGGTAAGAGACAAAAGTGGGAGCATAAATTTCCACTGAATCTTATTTTTGTTGCTAACACACACGGTCAAGGATGAAAGGATGAGTGCCAAATTTTATGTCTAGATTTATAATTGAAACTCTTCAGGAGAAATGTTGGGAAGAACAGCCTCCAGATGCCTTTTAAAGACTGAAGCTTGCTGTCCAAGCCAGTTTATATGGGATGGGTTTTAATGGGTAGGAGAGGATATATTAATTGCAATTAATTGCAATTTATCCCTCCAGGTGCCCAAGTGTGTCGGTCGAACAGAGTTTCAAATCCCATCCTTAGCAGCAAAGTTAAAAGCAAAATGCTGATATTCACAGTATAACCAGCTTCAGGCATGTAAAAGAGAGAAAGGAACTGGAAGTGCTATATGCTTCTTCCTTTCCAGGAGAGGAGGGGAAATGACATCACACTGAGTCCTCTCTACCAATTGTAGTTCTATGGTCTGAGTATCCTTCTATCAGCAATACAGCTCTGTGGACTTAGACCCTTCTCAGGCTAACTTGCAGGAATATGCATTTGTTAGGTTTGGCCGCTAATCTCCCCTAGTTTAGAAGCATTACAGATGTATATCTGAACCCACATACATGTCCACCCCATATATAGACCAGGGTGGATTTGATTTAAATCAAATTGATTTAAATCACAATTTAAGTCATGATTTAAATCACTAGTCAGTAAGACTTGATTTAAATCACTTTTTTACAGAAAGACTCATTCTTGCTGGTATAATTAATCTTAATATTTACAACCAGATGAAGGTTTCATTTTTGGAATAATAAATTGTCAGAGTAGTTTTTACAGTTATATCCAAAATTACTGATTTGGTTATACTATTAGAAATACATAGACAGATAATTATGAAATTATTGTGAGGTTTAATAAGTTAACTGTTTATATTTGGACAACTTTTCTGCTGTGCTTTATTTGAAGGAGAAAAATAATCATTTCCTTAATAACAACTTAAACAATTTATTTAACTGAAACAATAACATTATAGCATATGTAGCCATGTTCGTTAACTGATGTGGTTAAACTTTAAAAAACAAACAAACACTTAGACTGACCACCATCACCCACCTTTTTAGATTTGCTTCTACATTCAGGTGCCTACTCAGTTAAGTGCTAGTGCAGTTTTTGGAACCCAGTGAAATTTGGAAGAGGTTGGCAGCCCTAAAGTGCCTTCAGCACTTGACTCAAGTATGAGTTGCCTAGATATGCAACTGACTTGCACAATTATTACACAAAGATCTGAAGACTGAAGTCGTACCTTGGTTGTCAAACTTAGTCTGTTTGACTCCCAGAACCATTCAGAAACCAAGGTGCGGCTTCCGATTGGCTGCAGGAGCTTCCTGCACTCAGTTGGCAGCCATGGAAGCCATGTTGGACGTTTGGCTTCTAAAAATCATTCGAAAAGCGGAACAGTCACTTGCGGGTTTCGATCATTCATGAGTCGAAACCTACGAGTACCAAGGCATTCGGCAACCAAGGTAGAAATGTATTCTGCTCACAAGGTTGCACTTTCATTTTTACTGCCTCACACTTAGCTACTTGTGCAGATTAAGATTTCCCCCTCAACTCTGTATGTTTATTTTATAACATTTTTCCTGTGAAGAAAAGGCATGACACAAATTCACCCTTTTGAGAACTGCAAAAACAAGCATCTGTAATAGTATCTTCTCGTTAGAAAAAACTGCTCCCCAAAATCTTACAGAAACCTCTGGAAGACCATGACATAGTGAATGGATTAATGGAATTAATTTACCAAAAAATTTTAAACATTGCATATAAAGCCTTATGCTACACAGTTAAAAACAAATCCTTGTTTCCTGATGAATAGCCTTTGGACTATAATGTAACTTAAATAGAAATATTTTTGCTCCGAAAGCATTTTATTTTTAAAAATCCATTTTTTTAAAAAAATCCAATTTAAATGAAAAAAACACACCAATTTAAATTTTAAAAAATCTGATTATTATTTTTTAAATCATTGATTTTTATCCACCCACTGATATAGACCCAGTGTGTGCTCTTGAGAGGAATGGAAGCTTTCATGTGGAGTCAGGACATGTGTCTGTTTAAAGTATGCATGCCTAAGAAAGAACTGGTTGCACCAGGAAGCAGAAAAAGATTGGTTTAATACACAAAAATGAAAGAGACAGAGTGTGTGGTTGCTACTTTAAACAGGACTGCAAATAATCAGTACATACACAAGCCTTAGTCCTAAAGAGTAAAAGAATCTCTAATCACCCAAAACACAAAAGAAAGTGGCTGCAGCGATGTTCTCACACCGAAAGAAAGAAAAATAGAGGAAGGGGTGGTAAACCTGATCTTGGAGCACATGGAGTGCAGAGTCAGGGATTTGAGATTTGTGCCTTCTGTGAGAGCTAACCTCTCCCCTTCAAAACCCTGTGACAGAAGTGGTGTGCTAGAATGCAGTTCTGCTGTGCAACTATCAGTTCAAATAGGAGGCGCAGTGAATTGGTGCCAAACCCTACTTCTGCTTCCTGGTTCTGACCCTGAAATCCCTCCTGCAGCAGCCATGCTCTCTGCAGCAACTGTGGCTCAGAAACCAGAAGGAAGCTCACTTGGGATAACTGCAATGGGGATGGTAGTGGTTATAGTGGCCAATGCATCAAGAAGAAAGCGTTTTCAGTACCCAGTATTCTTGCCCCCTGGTTCTCTTCCTTACTTTGCCTTTCCACTTTTCCCACGGTGTGCCAGATCTGCATTCTCACACATGGAAGCAGCAGCAGATTTACATACAAGCTTAACAAGCTATAGCTTGGGGCTCCACTCTCTTGCGGGCCCCAAAAAAATGTAAAGGAAAAAAGAAACTGGATGTACATTTCCAAAATATAAGATAAAAAACAAATAAAATCAAACCTACATACAGCAAGAGTGTTTTGTGTTGTGTAGGCTCCTATGATGTAAGTAATGGGCCCCACCTGCTAGCCTGCTCCCTAAAATATCCCTGGTTTGCTCATTTCTATATATAGGGTGCCTACAGTCTGCATGGACTGGTTGCATGGCAACATGCAAATGGCTTTAAATACCTAGTAGGTCCATAAATTGCCATATAGCATATATTCAACACGAAAAACAGCAACAATTTATTGTTGACAACGGACAGCTGGACATAGAAAGGGCCCCATTATCTTCAGTAGCTGAGGGCCTCACCAAACCGAAATCTGGCCCTGCATGGAAGGCTGCATTCTAGTTAGCCCCTTAGCACAGTGAGAATTAATACTGCAAGACACACACGGTCTCAGTTCTGCTTACAAACACTTTTGGGAGGCAACACAGGATCATTTGTGATAAATTCTATCCTGAGGTTCTATCACCTTTCCTACTCATGGGCAATGTAGAGCGTTGCATCTGGAAATTTGATGCCACTACACTTCCCTCTGTTACTGACAATGCCCTTTTAAAATTGCGATAGTTGATGCTTCTATGTAGCCACAGTGGCGGAGCTTCATGCGCCGACACTGGTGGGCAGAGAGCAGGCAGGGATGGAGCTGGCGCGTGTCCCAGGGGCGAGGCGCACCACCCACAGAGGCATGATGTGTGTCCTGGGGGCGTGGCACACTGCCTGCTCCTCTTCCTCTGCCCCTGTGTAGCCAGGTCCAGGATCAACAGGTTCAAGCCTTGGCATCTCCAAGAGGAACAGGGAGAGACCCCCTACCTGAGCCGCTGCCAATCAGCTTAAACAATATTGTCCTAGATGGACCAGTGGCAAAAGGTATCTTGCTTTCCTTGTTCCTGTGAGTTCCTGGTACCTTTCAACAGCAGTCGGGGCTCTCTAGCACTGAGGTACTGGGCTGCCGACCCTCCAAATGCACTTCTGCAGGGAATTTATCCCTTACTCCCTAGATCTCCTTGCCTATTAATATTAAGCAGGTTCCTTCACTGTTCTGTTTTTGACACCCACCAAAACCTTTTTTTGTTTCAGCAAACCTGCCTAGATATGTAATTTTATTGCATATATTTGCTGCAAAACTGTTCATTTTTATCTATGTTTTGAAGAATTTCATTATGGCTACTTGGTGTTTGGTTGTGTTTTTTTTAAGGTTTAACAGAATCTTTATTTTATCCCCTCCCTTCCATTTTTATTTATTTTAATGTAGACAATACACATGAAAGTAGAATGCAACCAACCAAATAACAAAGAACCAAATATTTTAGGTATTTCATTAGGAACACTTATGAAAAGAGTGCATCAGTTCCAAGAGCATGAAATCACCTACTATTTTTCATATTTGCAAGGATACCAGAGAAAAAAAGATAACATGCCTTGCAGGTAAGTACATATCAAAGGAAAAGGGGATTAACAAGGAACAAATTATAAAATGGAAGTGTTATGAATTCCAAAGTCTTACATACTGGGAGGCGGGGCTAGTGGGTTGGTTTTTTTTTTTTTTTTAAATAAATCACTATTTTCTTTTATATTGTTTTATGCAACTTAGTGGTTTTTCTGATTAAGTGGCATATTAATCTTGTTAAATAAATAAAATAACCTCCTCTGCTCACCCTGTCTTGTAAAGTAAAATTTCTTCTCATGTGTCAGAGCTGCAGCCTTCTTATGTTCAGGGGGCCTTGGGCAAATTGACCTCTGGTAAGCCCTGTTGTCTATCAGTCGCCCTTGCTGGTAGCACTCCAAGTGGCTCTAAGCCAGCCTTTTAATTCCTTACAATCCATGCGCAGCCACATGGTCCAAAGCCTGGCCAGAAGCAACCACGTGGTCCTGCTTACAGGGCCAGACCACAAAAGTAACTACCGTACGTTGGGTTCAAAGCAGGCATCAGCAGTGCTCCCTGCCAGCTTCACAAGAACATCAGCCGGCCCTGCTTACTCCAGAGCAACCTATCTGGTTTTAATGGTACTACAGTGGAGAAAACAAATTACAGTCAGAATGTGCAAGGTCATCCTACCTGGCAATTTGTGTTATGTTCATTGCCAATTTGGTAAAGAAAGAGACCACACTGTTTCCTTTCTTTTTCCTTTACAACAGGTCCTACTAGATAATTCAGTTTTCTCAGATGAATATGGAAGTGCTTTCCATTGCTGACAGTAAATTTTTCCTAAAGACCAATTCAGATAACTTTTTATTCATAGACACACATGAGTTAAGTGGTCCCACCCTGCTGCTCTATATGTGCAGTTAAGCAGACAACTGATTGCTATACACACACATTTACCATACACTTAAATTTCTCTAAAGTGTGTCATAGCCCTCCATCACCTCTGATGAAATGGGATTTGTAAAGAAGCAACATGGACAAGCCCGTTGACCTGTGTGTGTGTGTGCGTGTGTGCCAGAGTAACTGCAAAGGCTGAAGGCTGAGGCTAACATATATTCAAGTTCAAATATTCTGACTTGAGGGTGGATTAGAAGTTAGAAAAAGCTGAGGAAGTTACAGAAGTTGTAGCGGTGTAATTTACTAGTTAACCAAAAAGGTTTTATAGGTTATTATATCAATAGGGCAAAGATACCATTTCTAATTAAAAATTAGATTATGGATGAAAATAGATTTAAGCAACAGGGTTACTTCGTTGGCATATGAATCATGATTTATTTTGAGTGCAAATCTATCAATGTTTCTTTCATTCATTTATTAAATGTATATTCCACTCTTCCCGCCAAAGGAGCACAGGGTAGTAAACACATCTGTTATTAAAAAGCAAAACAAAATAAATAAATAGATAGATAAAACATATTTAAAAATTGTTTAAAACATCTAAAACCAATAAAACACAATAAACATCTAAAAAAATAAATAAAGTTCAAATATAACCAAATCAGGTGTCTGGAAAGGCCTGCTGAAACAGAAATGATTTCAGCTCAATCTCAATAGGCCGGGAATTCCAATGTATAGGTGCTGCCACACGAAAGGAATGACTCCTCACAACAAACATGTACAACATACCTATTTATTTATAAAGTTTATATTCCCTTTAGATGCTGTGCAATGTAGTTTTTAAAAACAACAACAACAAGTTGTACAGCAAAAGTTAAGTTGGTCTGACCAATAAAATAAGAAACCAATTATGTATATACACTATACATAGTTCCAGGAGGTGTGTTGTGAAGCTTTAATGGACTTCAGCATTATATTGGATGGATAGATGGAATGAACACACACACACACATATCTATACACAGAAAACAACAGTGCTAAACTTAGAACACATCACTGTGCAAGGAAACATTAAGGCCTAGTCTCATTATCTGTCAACTGCTGAGTGTACGTTGGTGATTTATTTTTAAATAGAATAATGTGCATTTCTACACTGTAAGAATCAGTTCTACTAAAATATATAGTAGAGTTCTGAATCAAAATAATTGCCACCACTACCTGTTTTCTTTTCCAGCCCTGAAATGCATCTCTCCTGTGTTTGTTTGTTTTTTAAGTAACACATTTAATGCCCTGCCCATCAAGGCTGCCATCTTAGTTGGTATATGTATTGTTGTTGTTTAGTCGTTTAGTCATGTCCGACTCTTCGTGACCCCAGGCACGCCAGGCACTTCTGTCTTCCACTGCCTCCCGCAGTTTGGTCAGACTCATGCTGGTAGCGGTATATGTGTATGTAGACCAGAAATCATCTTATTGCCTTTGAATTAGAATATGTAGGTCTATCCCACAAAAGGATAATATTCCATACAAGGATGAAATCCAGCAAAAGCTGAAATATGTTTTGGCCAATCATCTCAGAAAGTCTTAAGGCTGCTCTCATTAGGCTGATTGTTGTACGTACGTACTCAGTGTTTATTTTGAACTGGCCACTGTGTGGGTAAAATGTAGGAATGGAAAGAAGCCTTGAGATGTGTGCATTTTAAAACAAATGTTTAAGGATACCTTCTTTACTTATATACTCAAAGAAATACAAAAAAATTAGCTGGAGTGGTCATTGCAGTTCAACAGTGAAGAACAAACTTAAAAGACAAGAGAGTTTAAGATGGGTAGTTGCTACTTCAGTCTTACTGCTTGTTGCTGATGTAAACCAACTTTTTGAAGACGTTGATGTACGATTATGATCCCTCCCCTACCCCCCTCAAACTGGCTTAACTAAAAGACTTTAAATGGATTTGAATAATATAAAGGTTTAATTAAAACTTCTTTTCTTTTTGTAGCAATAGTTAAATAAATATATTGCAAAATTTCAGTAATGAGGAAGAAAGAAGAGCTCTGGAAAAAATGAGCTTTGGACAAATACTTTATTAACTGGACAAATACAAATATCAAAAGTATTTTTAATTTACTTGGATTTTTGTTAACTGCCTTAAGGTTTTGCTAGTAAGAATAGTTGCTCAGTTAACTCAAGATAGAACTTTCCTGTAAGGAACTGCACACATTTTTTTCTTTTTGTTTTAGCTAAAAAAATATGGCTGTAGACTATATCTTTATAAAATTCTTTAGATAAATATACAAACTTAAATTCAAATCCAAAAGCGTGCATTTCTTGGAGTGGCAGCGATTCTTAAGGTAATCCATAATTCATGAAAAATGGCTAATTCTCTATATTCTTTATGGCAGCAGGACATTCAAAGCTTTAAAGATCAATTTAAATTCAATTTTTAAAGTCCAAACACACTTTCAATACAATTCATGCAGAGGGAACACCATATAATTTTATATAAAATAAAGTAAAGTTTCTGATGCATACCTTCAAACATGCTGAAAACTCTTTTTCATCTGTTGTAGCGGTCTCATTGTCTCTCTCTGAGGCACACAGAATGCTTTAGTAATTTGCACCGGCCGAGTCTATGCAGAGATCTGAAGTGGGAAAACTATTTGCATATCTTAGAACCCTAAGAGCTTAGAGCTACTTTACTTTATACCTTTTCCCTCTGCTAGAAGAACAAGCGATATCTTTTAATTGGGACCCAGATTCAAAGTGAGGTGCAATTCCTACAATTTCCCCCAAACTTACCCATCCCACCCACCACAAAAAAACAAGCGTATTTTTTCCCTTTAATCTTCTTGGAAAAACCAGCCTAAGTTGGAAAAAAAACAAGACATTTCTAACTGTATATAAAAGGTATGCCCCTGAGCTCAAATTCTAAACTATTACAAAGTTTTCAGGGGTTTTAAAAAGAAATGTTTATCCACCCAAAAGGTATTTGGTCTGAATCTGCTCTCCAATTAAAAGAATGTACAAGTTTTTGAAAGCTAGTAAATGCAGGCTGCTGATGGAACCACAACCCTTTGTCTACTAATTTGTCGAAGTCTGAGAGGGAGCAGCAACATTTATACCAGTACAAGATATCATTTGACCATGGAATTAAACCTCAATGGTTAGTTAGTGATCTCTCTCTTCTCAGACCATGGCCTACAGTTACTTTTTGAGAAGTGGGAGAGCTAATTACTCTACTGTCTAGTAAAGAGGCACCTGGGAAGACAGCATCTGCCCCCTGTGAAGTGTTCAAACATAATTTGACTGGTACTTGTGCAACAGCAAAACTGTTTGATTGAATAAACCCCTCTGGGATTACACCACAAGGCTGAGGCTCAACTACTGTAAATCCCAATCCACAAAAAAAAGGGAACAGAATTTTGCCTTCAAATTATATATCAGTCAGTTTAACCGATATCTTGGCTAAACTCCAAGTTATCTTCTGTCGAAACTGGAGGAGTGAGAGGAATCAGAAAGTGCCTTCTTCCCAAATACAGTGGTACCTCTGGATGCGAACGGGATCCATTCCGGAGCCCCGTTCACATCCAGAAGCGAACGCAACCCGTGTCTGTGCGCCTGTGCGTGCACGGGTCACAATTTGCCGCTTCTGCGCATGCGCGTAACATCATTTTGACCGTCTGCGCATGTGCGAAACCCAGAAGTAACACACTCCGTTACTTCCAGGTCGCCGCAGCGCGCAACCCAAAAATACTTATCCTGAAGCTACTTCAACCCAAGGTATGACTGTACAAGATTTTCCACCATGAGAAATTGGGGTGGCAAGTTCAAGGTGAAATATTTTGCATGTTATCTTGTAATTAGGGCCCACTGAGTTGAATTAAGTTTACTCCAGATAAGTGTTTATGCAGACCCTCCAGGTGTCCCTATTTTCTAGGGACAGTCCGGGATTCAGAGAAGCTGTCCCAGTTTCTGATTTGATTCCAGGATGTCCTGCTTTTCCTTAGGGCGACACTATTTTCATAAGAGAAATGTTTAAGGGTAAAGAGTTATGCGATCCCCGAGCCAAGGAGATAAGTAACTATACAACCTTAAGAAGACACCTGAAGGCAGCCCTGTCTGTATAGGGAAATTGGTAAAAAAATGAGGGTTGTATTCAACATAGCACTAAGTAAGCAGTTACTTCCGGGCAAGCATTTCTGATTACACCATTGAACTTCCACCCCCACCCTCTCAAAAATGTGCCCCTTAAATCTTTTCTAAGGGTTCCCCCAACCCCCCCACCCCCCAGAGCAGATCTGAGCTGTGGGGCGTGTGCAGGAGATGGAGAAGGGGAAATCGCACTGTGCTAACCGTAATCCTTGTGCTGGTGGGGCAGATTAGGAGCAAACCACCAAATTTCTTTTGGCAAATGAAAATAAATAGAAACGTAATAATCATTGTCTTAGCTGCTGTGAAGCAACAGCAACATTTCCTCCGCTGACATGTGGTAGATAGTAATTTAGACATTAGCTGTTTAATCGAAGCAAATATCACTCTCAGATGGGCTGCTGTGCAAATCATACTTGCGTTAATCCTCGTTTCTGTTTTATCCAGCCATTGGCATGCAATTTTCTGACTGCTGAACCCAAGTATTGTTGCTTCTGAGTTTTTGAACAACTTTCCCAACCATTTACGGCTTATTTTACACAAGTACTGTAGTGCAGTTTATTTATCGGTAAAGATGGCAGAATGATTTTATATACTTCTGGGTGTTTTATGTTCTGAAGGATTCCAAAGCACATTTTACCATTTAGGACTCATCCAGACTTCCTTTTGTGCTGTGTTTCTAGGCACAGTTGTGAACTTTAAAGCACTGCATCCAAGCATATTTTGTTTTTGCCCCAGTTCTTCAGTCTTATTTACAGTGTCTGTTTTACACTTTCTAATTAGGACTGTTTCAATGAAACTGCATCGGTTAGAAACCCAAACTATTTCTAAATGTTAATAGCTATACCTTCATACAGATACTTTTCAGTATTTATTTAGTATGGTGCCTTCCTGTGCCTTATTAAATGTTCCCCTGGATTTCATGGCCCTGCATACATAACCTAGTAAACTTTATGCGTCACTTTTATTTACGGGGACTTATGAAACGTTGTGTGTCCAAGCATGACAATCTTTTGTATCCAATTTCCCATAGTGTGTTGATTCAAGAACTGTTCAGGCTGAAGAGGAGCAAGCCTTCTTTCTCAGGTGGAGAAATAGATTTGAATAACCTGCTAGAGGAATTGAATTTGGGCATGAAAAAGCACTAATTTATGTCCAGCTGCTAATTTTCCTTAGTAATACACTCTGTGCTGATTAGTCGTGGTGCGGGGGGAGGGGGAAAATCCTTTTTTGTGTGGAGGACTGGTATCTTCAGCAATTGTCAACTTTCTCAAATGGATTTTGCTGTTGATAAGAAAAAGGATAATGATTTGCAATTGTTCATTGTGAATATATTAGGTTTACACAGACAAAACATGCATGAAGTGCAATTACTGCTAGTGTTGCCATATTAGTATGAACGTTAATAGCATGTTTGTTTTTGAAATGGGTTATGCATTCTGATAAATGTCTGCTTTAATCTTGTCATCTGTGCATCACTTGTCTAAGTACTCTCATTTAAGATGCCATATCTCTTCTGGTAGCAATAAAGGGGTAAAGCAACATTAATATTAAATAATTAGAAAAACAAAAGGGGAATGATTAAACATATTTACATAATTGAAATAACACTGAGTCGCAGTGGGAAATCGGGACAATGTTGTCTCCATTCAAAGTAATTCATAATTCAGATTTTTAATTATGGCATATTCATTCATTTAAAGATGATTCTGGATGAGAGGGCCACTAATGAAATACAATCATTAGCATCTAAACAAAGTAATTTAGAAAGTCTCCTTTAGGGGAAAAGATTTTCTAGAACATCATCAATCACACAAGATATGCAAAAACAAGCAATTAAGCCACACACAAGAACTACAACAACCTTATATATCAGTAATGTACACATGAAAACATAACTGATTACAATGACTAGACTAGGATAGTGTGGTTAATTTGTATTTTACATCGCAGTACCAAGGGAGACTCCACCAGAGAGGACCAGGAACATCCTTAGCCAAGTGAATTCTGTGTCAATGCCATGGACTTTTTATTATTATTATTATGTTCATTGTCCAAAGCTTGGATGGAGGAGGAAGCTGAAGTCACTGTGAAGAGCATGTGCTGTCCACTCCTCTCCCCATGCCCCATGCGTAGCGTGTTTGATTTGGCTAAATGGCAAATGTGGGATTAGCAAGATATTTGATAGGAGAAGCAGGTGCTGCATTCGTTTCTCATTAGTTACTCAAATCCTGCTTTAGGCTTCGACAGACAAAGTCCCTCCAGATACACAATTGCAGTTCATTAAACATGCAGCAGCCGTAAACGGGGAGCCTAATTCCACATGACTTTTAATGCCGGTGTACAGTGTCTTGTTAAATGGATACATAATAGGGCTGGTTATCGAACACCCTCCTCTTCTGGGCTATATTATAATCTTGTTGAGGGCCTGCATCACTTTTGTTGGCCAATTTTTTTTTAAAAAATTATTTATTTATTTATTTATTTAAAAAGAGGTTGTACTTTACCGTTTTGAGTGAGGGTACCTATGCTTGGCACCCTCTGATGCAGCAGTCTGAGTTGCCTTTAATAACTACCAGTCTCAGGAGCCAAAATATGTTCTATTGGGTACTTAAAGGACAAAAATACTGGTTAATTTTCAACAGTGCTCCTTCATTTGACTTTACAATTTACAGCAGTGAACATTAATGTGAGAATAGCTTGGTCGAGGAGGAATTTAAAATTAGAGCACCTCTTCTCATTAGCCCCAGCAGCCTGACCCAGGGTGAACTGAAAAGTAATTTGCTGCCAGATCCTCATTTTGCTGCTGTTATCACTCCTTGTAAATGAAGCGCAGCAATTTATTGTAGCACCTTGAGGAGTCAAGAACATAATGTGTAAAACACATACAAAAAAAAATAATAAAAAAAATCTCCCGTCACATTCATTAACACCCAGTGCATAGAGGCTGTTCACTTTCCCCTCTAATGAAGAAGGGGGTAAAATCTTAAATCTAAAGCTTTCTGTCATGTGAAGAAGCCCTCTTCAGGCCATTAGATGCTGAGTTGGACTGAAGAAAGGTCATTGACAAAAAAACAAAACAGGAAAAGAGACCCAGAGAATGGGCGATGCGGAGGAGAATGGAAAGATAGATCAAAGAAGAGACTTTAGCAGTTCCAAAAATAGAAATTGCATCTTCAGCATCAATGGTCAACCCTTTTTGTCCCTTTGTGTGCATTTTCTGCTGCCGTCCAAGAAAATAATATATAGCTTTTGATTTAGTGGGGAGAGGAGGGTAGCTTTAATATCCTGATTTTTCACCCTATATCTGGCCTCATGAAAAGTAGCATTATGGACTTATTTTTAAATAATATGGCCTGCTGTTCTGTAAATGTGTCTTTAGATGTAATGAGGAAGTAACACAATGTATGAGATATTAACATGGTTATCTGAATGTCAATTGTTCCCACTAGAAAACTTTGCTTCTGTGATGTTGACATGAGAGCCTTCTGTTCACACCATATCCCATAATGGGAAGAAGCTGCAATAAACAAATTAAATAGATGCCACTGGTAAATAGCAGGAGAAAATAGCAAGGGGAGGTGCTACTCTTACTAAGCTGAATACTAGTAAATAGTTCCTTGTGTGCTAAAAAAAAGTGGATTTTTCAGCAAAGGCTTTTGCTGAAAATCTGCAATCTGTTATGGATATATAGCTTTGGACTGCCAGCATTAAGGTGGGTAGGTGGGGTTGGGCTAGGTGGTCTACCAGACCCCTTGCAGCTTTATGGCCCCATGATTCTAATGCAAATTGGGCAAATTTGCACACATCTGCCTATCCTGGATAATTTATCCTGCTTCTGCTAGTCATAAGGTTTGCGCTGACATAGCATTATGTAGCTCATACTTTGGCTTCTGCGATTTCATCAGGCATTGCCTAAAGACCTTCAAGCCTCTACTTTTAAAAAAGAAAAGAAGACAGCTGGTATTATCAGAATGCTGAATTCTGCACCCGAAACTATCTCTGTGTTGCATGCAGTTAACCCCTTGGGACATGCTTCTCACAGTGCATGCAAATAGATAGTCCTTCTGTTGTTCTAAATCTGAATTAACCATGGGTTGCTAGATGTTATTAGACAAGAAGCTCCTTCATCCTCAGCCAGCAGGGCTAATGTTAAGGGATGGTAGGGGTTGTGGTCCAACAATATTTGGGGACCCAGTTTTGGAAAAGCTGTTCTAAATGCTAGCCATGTTTGAGATTGGGAGAATTTTGTTTTTCTCTTCCCAGCTTGGATAAAATGTGATATATATGTGAAAAATTAGAATGCAACTGCATCCCATTTAAGATTTCTGGGTCATCCCTCTGAATAATGTAGGGCCTACTTGCTCCTGTAGTGAGTGACCACCTTTTCCGACTAATGTCTTCCCACTTAGCTAACAGCAGGAGCCTATTATGCTATGACAATATTCTGTTCTGCTGAATTCTTCTAGCTGAAGAGGTAATCATCATTTACATAAAACAGAAAACAGAATTAATTGTTATATAAATGATATACTGAAGGGAAAACCATACAAGGAGCTTAATATAACAACCTGCTTTATTCGATAACAGATTTTTCTCCTTTAAATAATGTGTCCCAGAAGACACCCTGTGACAAAATGTGATTTGCTATTTCCTGATATCTTCCCGATGATCTGGATAGATATTCTGAACTGGAGTTCAGCACCTATTTGCCTTAAAGCACCTTTCAGGCGGAAACTGTGTTGTCTTTGCCTTTATTTTTGTTTTAAATTGAGAAACTGTGATTTCACGTAAAAGTGCTCTTCAGCCTAGATGATGAATGTCAGTATCTAAATTAACAAACATAATTGTAAAACTCTAAAGGCAGAGGTCACACTGTGAGAGTTCAAGACACACAGAGAGATTAATGCTTGTGCGTTCTTCTTTCACCGAACTCTGCTGTTTGCGTTCTTCCAAACTTCAAAACGCAGAAAGTTAAGACCCCAATCCGTTCTAAGGTAAGTACTCTAGGTCATAGTTTCAGTTAGTTTCAGGGGAGAGAGTGAAGCAGGTGCTTTAAAAAAATCCCATTTAAATCAATTTAAAAGTACTCAACTTTGGCTGGATCATGCCCCACACTTTCAAAATAATGCTTTAAGACTGTGGTGGCTTGCACCAATCACCTGCAAGTGTTAAAAGCAAGGGGGCCAGACTAAATCTGAAACCGCAGTTGCCTGTAATACTAGCCTGACAGGTGTTCCTAGCTTTCAGGGCATCCTCAGGCATGGACAGTTTGCAGCAAAGAAACTGAAGGAAGGGATGAAAAATTATAATGGTGACATCATGGGGTCCAGAGGGCCTCCATCCAAGAGTAGCACCATTTTTTAAAAAAGGGGATTGGGATGGGGGGGGATTACAGGCTGGTTGATTTAACATCTATTCCCAGAAAACTGGTGGAAAGCCATATTTAAGATAACTTGAGCATTGGGCAAGTAAGAGGCAACATGATAGAAACATATACAGTAAGAAAAGACTTTTTATGTATGTGACAACTGCTGCACGGAGGTTACTAGCCCAGAGATGGAAAGAAGACAAAATCCCTACTACCAGAGAGGAATGGCCAAGCTATTGGAATATGCTGAAATGGCAAAACTGACCGGGAAGCTCAGGGACCAAGAAAACAAAAACTTCAAGAAAGACTGGGGGGAAATTACAATTTATTTAGGAGACCACTGTAAGCAGATGAAAACATTAGCAGGATTTTAATAACACTTGTAACAAATAACATGGATAATATGGAGATATATAAAATACGGTTTATGAAATAATATGCAGCTGAAAAGGTTGACAATAGAATCCATGGATGGGATGGAGGGAAGTCTCGAGATTCAGAGAAATTTCAAAATATGGATATGTATTTTGTATTGTTACAACTTGGCACTTGTAGAATCAAATAAACATTATTTCAAAAGAAAAAAGAAACATATAAATTGTGCATGGCATGGAGAAAGTTGTTGTTGTTGTTGTTTAGTCGTGTCCAACTCTTTGTGACCCCATGGACCAGAGCACGCCAGGCACTCCTGTCTTCCACTGCCTCCCGCAGTTTGATCAAACTCATGCTGGTAGCTTCGAGAACACTATCCAACCATCTCGTCCTCTGTCGTCCCCTTCTCCTTGTGCCCTCCATCTTTCCCAACATCAGGGTCTTTTCTAGGGAGTCTTCTCTTCTCATGAGGTGGGCAAAGTATTGGAGCTTCAGGATCTGTCCTTCCAGTGAGCACTGAGGGCTGATTTCCTTAAGAATGGATAGGTTTGATCTTCCTATTTTCATCAGATAAATGTTGGAGGGTATGGAACAGTCACCTTGAACTATGGATTTCGCTTCCGCAGGAGGCATGAGGGTCACCAACTTGGATGGATTGAAAGGAGAGGCAACAGGTATTGCCTGCCTTCACGGTTGGAGGCAGTCTGCTTCTGACTACCAGCTGCTGGAAACCACAGCAGGGGAGAGAGCTGTTGCTCTCAGATCTTGCTTACAGGCTTCCCATGGGCATTTGGTTCGCCACAATGGTACCAGAATGCTGAACTAGATGGCCTATTGGCCTGATCCAGCAGGCTCTTCTTATGAGCTTCAGATGTGTGCTGTAAATCAAGTCAAGTAACCTTTATTGGCATCCCATAGGAACATTCCGAATACATTCAGAATAAATAGGCCAGTGTGATCTCGTCACCATTTCAACAGTACAGTCATTTGCCAAAGGGAAGAAGAGGCGAACAATCTGTTTCATCTCTGTGGGTCTCCAGCAAGGGCAGGATCCTGTAGCATACTTTGGCGACAAAAAAAAATCAAATAGAGGAACTTAGCTACTGTCTTGGTGAGCTCCTGGTCTCTCCCCTGTAATAAGAAGCGCATCTCTTCCTTAAATCTAATTTGGACCCAAGCTAAGACTCAAAGTGGTTATGTTTCCCTTTGTCTTTCCTACTCCTCTCAGCTCCTACCATTTCTGCCATGAAGTGGAAGAAGTAGGTCAAAATAGCTCACGGAAGGCTTTGTGGAGACAACAATATACAGGAAATCCTTGTAAGTCTGTAAGGCTGATTTTGCACATCAAAAAGGCTCGGAAGGAAGACTCATAATAATGAGCCCATCCTACCTAGAATTCTGTGATTAAAAAACACATCAGGCAATAGTAGCATGAAAAAGTGCTGTAAAAAATTGAAAATATTTTAAGTACTATATGCATCACTGCATATAGTACAATAATTGTTCCTTTCCCCTTCCCTCAAAAGACATTGTGTGGCAGCTGTCAACAGCACAAAGAAAGTACTCCGAAGAAATGAGAGGGGGAAGGAAGAGGAAGATAAAGAAAACAAAAAATATAGGAATTCAACAAAAAACAAAACAAGGCTTTCTGCTATCCTGAGAAAGAAATCGAACGCTTAGAGGAACTGATTCTATCCCATATTCTGAGTGTTGTTTTGTAATGGAAGAAGGGCCAATCAGTTGAGTATTCTTTTATAGCAGGGCTGTAGTTCAGATACAGATACATCTGCCTTGAATGTAGAAGGTTCAATCCCCAGCATCCCTAGATATGTCCTATCTGAAACCTTGGAGCAGCAGCTGCTAGCCAGTGGGGTTACTCTGAGTTGGATGGATCAATGCAATGATTCAGAATAAGGCAGCTCATCTTATTGGATCATTTGCAATAATGCACTCCTTTGTCACAAGCTACAGGACAGCATAATTGCTCCTGTTTAACAAAATGAATTTAGGAATATAATGGGATGCTATAGAATCATGGAATCATAGAATTATAGTGCTGGAAGGGGCCCCAAGAGTCGACTAGGCTAACCCCCTGCAATGCAAGAATCTCAACTAGATCATACATGGCCATCCAACCAATGTTTAAACATTCAATGAAGGGGATCCCACCACATTCCAAGGTAGTCTGTTCTACTGTTCAGTCAGAATCTCCTTTCTTGTAACTTATAGCCATTGGTTTGAGTCCTACCCTCTGGAGCAGGAGAAAACAAACTTGATCCATCTTCCATGTGGCAGCCCTTTAGATATTTGAAGACGGCTATCATATCTCCTCTCAGTCTTCTCTTTTGCAGACTAAACTGTGGTGGCCTGGGACTCGGGCTTGGACTCGGAACCAGAGGAGTCTCGGTCCGCACCGGATCCTCTGCCTCAGGCGGCATCTGAACCGAGTCTGGGGCCTGATTCTGAAGAGCCCCAGTCTGCACAGCTTCCCCTGCAATAAGCACCAGCTGAGCCGAGTTAGGGGGCTGAGCCTGCCCTGGCTCCAGATGCGGGGATTACCTCGTTGCCCTCTGCTGGGCAATCACATGCAGCTGCTCCACTACCAGTTGGGTCAGGAGAGGCTGAGGCAGCCTCTGGGTCTAGTAACCCACTGACATCTCCCGAGCTGCAGAGACTCAGGTCTGAGAGAAGGAGAGACCTGAGAACTCGCACGAGGAGTGCTCGCCTTCAGGCGAGACAGGGAGGTGAGTCACCAGGGGATCAGGACTGGCCGTTACCCCGACAGGGATAAAAGGCTGCCGGACCCCACCCCAGGTTGTGGGAGCAACATTGCTGCTTGCTGGAACCTGCCTGTTACCCTGTGCCTGACCTAGCCTGGTTTCCTGCCTTGGCCTTGTTGGACTGACTCCTTGTGGAATCCTTGGATTCGGGACCGGACCTGGACCGTGTTGCTCGGGTTAACCCCCGGGCCCAGCACATAAACATACCCAGTTTCCTCAACCATTCCTCACATAAGGCTTGGTTTCCACACCCTTTAACATCTTGGTCGTCCTCCTCTGCACATGTTCCAGCTTGTCAAAATCCTCCTTAGATTGTGTCAAAGGCCTGGAAACGATGCCTTATGAGGAACGGCTAAGGGAGCTGGGCATGTTTAGCCTGGAGAAGAGGAGGTTAAGGGGTGATATGATAGCCATGTTCAAATATATAAAAGGATGTCACATAGAGGAGGGAGAAAGGTTGTTTTCTGCTGCTCCAGAGAAGCGGACATGGAGCAATGGATCCAAACTCCAAGAAAGAAGATTCCACCTAAACATTAGGAAGAACTTCCTGACAGTAAGAGCTGTTCGACAGTGGAATTTGCTGCCAAGGAGTGTGGTGGAGTCTCCTTCTTTGGAGGTCTTTAAGCAGAGGCTTGACAACCATATGTCAGGAGTGCTCTGATGGTTTTCCTGCTTGGCAGGGGGTTGGACTCGATGGCCCTTGTGGTCTCTTCCAACTCTATGATTCTATGATTCTATGGTGCCCAGAACTGGACACAGAATTCCAGGTGTGGTCTGACCACAGAATAGAGTGGTACCATTACTTCCCTTGATCTGGACACTAGACTTCTGTTGATGCAGCCTAGAATAGCAATAGCGGCTCTTTCTGAAACAGGGTTTCGAACACTGGGATATCCAGGTTCTAATCTGTGCACAGATCATCTCTATTGGGGGTCTCCACTTCAAGAACAGCAGCTGACCATGGCAGCAGTCAGAAACAGCTGCATGACAGGATGAGTGGGGCTTTATTTATATTATGCACATGTAGAATAGATACGTAGCTATCTGTACCATCTCTGACATTCCTTTTTCAGGCATCTTTCTTTTTCATGCTTTCCTTTCCATATTAAAACAATAAAGTGCCTCACATTTTCTATTATGGAGAAAACTCTGTTGAAAGTTTTTGTGTTGTCAGGCTATCTAGCACCTGCACATCTGTAGGGAAGCGGAAACTAGATTGTGGCAGCCAATCAGCACAAACCCCATGGAAATAGTCCAACAATTGCCTCCGGTAATTCCCAGACTATTTTTTGACACTAAAATCCTGACAGCTTGCTCTTGTGATAAAGATGTTAACAAGAGAAGAAAATGGCACTAATTTAATCTATTCTTACAGGTCAGGCTGAAATGAGATGGGGATGACACAAAATTATAATAATAAATACAGGCGTAATTTCACAATTCTTCATAAATGCTGTTCCCCCGTCTTTTCACATGCAAATGTACTACCCTTTGCTGCATGGCTGTGATTTGTGAGGTGCTATCTTGCCCTCCACTTGGGAATTGTATTCTACTTGATCCCATAATTATTTTTATGCTACTAAAACAAACCCTTACAGATTACTAGTATGGTGCAGTTCTAGAGGCTTTGCAAATCCTCCCCTTTATGCTTTTGAGATTCTTTACATTTGTGTGATCTTTTTTTTTAAAGAAAATTCACTTTAAAGTTACCCATCCAGCTCTCACTGGACAAGATATATATATATATATATATATATATATATATATATATATATAAAGATCAATGTGCTGAAGAAAGACAGAAAACTAACTCACAAGAACTGGCACTAGCCAGTTACATGGGCTCTAGTGCCAACCACTGAAGATGCCAACTGGGCCCATTCCTAACTTGCAGGGGCTGGTGGGGTATGTACTTGGGCAGCAGGAAGCTGCAGCCACTGACAGGCCACTCGGAAAGAGGGGGATCTTTACAGACACTTGCCCTCATAGCTGGAGTGAGAAACCTCAGACCTGAGGGCTGAATGTGGTCCTCCAAGCCTTCCTTTCTGACCCTCAGGATCCTCCCCATGCAACTACTCTCCAACCACACCCACACCCAGTGCCGGATTTACATATAAGCTATACAAGCTATAGCTTAGGGCCCCACTCTCTTGGGGGCCCCCAAAAAATAAAGGAAAAAAACCCTGGATGTACATTTCCAAAATATAAGATAAAAAACAAATACTATAAAACCAACAGACAACAACAGTGTATTGTGTTGTGTAGGCACCTATGAGGTAAGTAATGGGCCCCCGCCTGCTAGCCTGCTCCCTAAAATATCACTGGTTTGCTCATTTCTATATATAGGGTGCCTACATCCTGCATGGACTGGTTGTATGGCAACATGTGCAAATGGCTTTAGATACCTATTAGGTCCATAATTACCATATAGCATATATTTTTTTAAAAAGCGGCAATCTGTTGTTGACAAAGGCCAGCTGGACATAGAAAGGGCCCCATTACCTTCAGTAGCTTAGGGCCTCATCAAACCTAAATCTGGCCCTGCTTGTGTTAGTGTTTAAAGCCCTAAACAATTTTACCCACCCACTCCAATATCTGAAGGAATACCCCTTTCCTTATAGACCAACACACACCCCCAAAATGGTGGAGGTGGGCCTTCTGGTGACCCTGCCACTCCCAGGTTCAGGGTGAACCTTCTTGGTGATGACTTCTCCCCCAAAGAGATGCTTCAGGTACCATCTCTTTACAGTTTTCATCTGTTGCCAAAGATATACCTCTTCAATCCTAACGTTTGAAAACTGAAGAATTTATTTTGGTGTCCTCCCTGTAATATGCTAGTTTTGGACTAAGAGTAGGGTTGTTTTCTACTGTTTTAATTGTGATTTTATATGCTGTAACCTTAAACTTTCTGGGACCTTTTCTGGAAACTCCTGGTGGAGGGCAAGTAAGAAATACAACTTTTACTACTACTACTTTGAATAATAATAATAATAATAATAATAATAATAATAATACAATAGCAGCAAGCAAAAGGTGTTCATCTGCTGGAGGAGGGTGCTATATGGGTATGAGACTAGAAAGGAATAAGGCTTGAGGACTGCAATCTCAATTCTCAAGTGACCCTGGTAGTCTCACACACCCCAGAGCTCAAATATTCAAAATGAAAAGTTCATAGGTGACCCACAGGACTGAAGATTACTTACACAAAGTGTTTGTGAAATTCTTAAGAATGGCAGAGTTATTAGAGAAAAAGAAGGGGTATTAAATAAGCCATTTGCTAACTCAAAAGGAGCTGCATTACGAGTAAGCCTAAATGGTAAAGGCTAGTTTCAGTAGCTTCTGCATAAATGCTACAACAAAGGGCCTTTATGTGCCACTAAAATGGGAGGAAATTACTTTTTGATTTGGAACAAGCTAATGCCAAGGTGACATTACTATATGAACAATGTTGACTCTACTGAGGGGAAGTAGCTGAACAGCATCTTAGAATATACAGACTTCGTGCAGTCACTGTTCTCTCTTTCAAGCCTGACTGCTATGTTTCTAGTTCTTCCCCATACATATCTGTTTGGCTTATGTGCATACTGTACGAGTCTGTGCATATACACAATCATTCCTGGGTTTGGTTTAGCAGCCTCGGTTACAGAGAGGAAGAAAAATAATATGCAAATCTGCGCACTGCAAATTGGCATCATTATGAGGTCAGTGTAGATGTTTCTGCTTAAATGCTACTTTGAGTGAGTCATTTCGCTGATGAAAGGATATTTTTTCCATTTTTGAGAACTGATGTCGAAAATTGTCTTTCCAAAACCATTACCGCAGTTGCACTTTTATTTATCTATTTAATGAAATTTACACACCACTTGATTGTAAGAAAACCCCAAAGCCGTTTACAAAAATGACTTTAATTCAATGCAAAAATAGCTTTAAGCTGGGAAGTATTTTAAAAAAACAAAAACACACACAAATCCAGCCATAGCTTAAGGGCAGAGCCTTCAAGGATTGTGATAATTATTGATTTATTAATCTGTATACCTCTTAATGTCCAGGTGACTTCTAAGCAGTTTGCAAAATGTGAAAAGCAATTGCAAACCATTGTCAAAATGCAGAATGATTAAAAATACAAAAATTGCACAATAATGCAATTCTATTAAAACATTAAAAGATAAATGCTCTTGATTAAAACAAATCACTTACAGAATTGTGCCAGGTGTTGATGGGCAGAAACAAAGAAGTGAAGGTGGAATGGAAGGACCCATCAGTCTGAACTGATGGGTCCTTCAGTCAGAGGCCAGGGGTCTCTTGCAGTAAGTCCCAGGTGCAGCCCCCAGGTACAGGATCGGGTAGCAGGATGGTGAGAGACCTGAACTGCTGATGGATTCTGATGTCAAACATTCCCATACTTGTTCCAGCCACTGGTTCTCTACAGGGTGTGTTTTAATGGTACTAATCTTCCACTTCTCTAAATGACCACTTAATAAGTCATCATTAAATACCTTTCAAGCTGCCCTTTATGCATTTGAAATTTCATATACAGATCCAAAAATATCTGTTCACCAGTAACATATAGCAAGTAGAGCATTTAAAAGTACAGATGGACTTATGATAGCAATCCAAAAGTGGGTTTCTGTTTCTGTTTCTGTTTGGTTTGGTGTTTGTTTGATTGTTTTGCCTTTAGTAAAAAGAAATACTGTTTTTAGAAAGTCAGAATCACATGGCAGTTACTTTAAAAAAAACTCCAAACACTTTAAACAGAGCCTAAACACAGGCATACTTTGCCCCACAGATGATAAAAGTAGCAAGACAAGCAGTGTTAAGGTACCCGCTCCTTTCTTCAAGAACTACATAGTCAGAGAGGAAATGATGAGGTGCAGAGAGAGATCTGAACTTTCTGAGCAACCAGTTTTAAAATAGGGGAAACCTTTGCTGATGAGCAGTCAGAAGGTGTACACAAGCCCTTGAAGAGCAGATCAACAAATAGCTGACATGTCCTCAGAGAGTTGATGTGCCATTATGCAGGGGGATAAGCAACCTCATATGACCAGCATGCTTAAGTCTAACTAATGCATGAAGGGGTTAACACTATTAGAGTAAGCTGTCCTGCCAGGCTTACCTATGTCACTTCCATAACAGGCATCCCCAACCTGCGGCCCTCCAGATGTTTTGGCCTACAACTCCCATGCTAACAGGATGGTCAGGGATGATGGGAATTGTAGTCCAAAACATCTGGAGGGCCGAAGGCTGGGGATGCCTGCCTTACAAGGAAACAGGCAATCAAGCCTATTGTTCCTCCCACTCCACCTGAGGTGGCTGTGTCTGGGACCCTGAGATGTGTGGGTCGCGTGGGCTCCGTGTGGAGACACGTTTTGCCACCTGGCCCCATGGATTTCTCTGTGGGACCAGAAAAGGACACAGGGCGCCTTGCAATAAACTTAAGACATGTGTGGGTTCCAGCATCCAAGGCTCAAACAGATACAAAGCAAGGGATCCATGTATAGATCTTCTGACAGGTTTCTTGTTTAAACCTTATAGCAGCCATGCAAGGCACGTCTCGGCCTACCATTAGGCTTTAATTGGTCCAAAATGCAGCAGCCAGATTTCTAGCTGGGCTTCCATTTAAATCCCAAATAACCCCTGTTTTAAAACAGCCACGCTGGTTGCCAGTTCATTTCTGGGCCCAATTCAAGGTGCTCATATTAATGTTTAAAGCCCTAAACAACTTAGGCCCCAAATATCTGAAAGACCACCATCTTCCCTACAGACCCTCTTGAGTGTTAAAGATGGGCAGAGGCAGACCTCTTGGTAGTTTTTCTATCCTCAGATGCTGGGGGCTGTGGTGAAAGCCTTCTTTGTGGTGGCCCCTAAGCTGCTGAACTCCCTCCCCACAGAGTTGTTTCTGGTGCCTTCATTGTGCAGCTTTCAGCGAATACTGAAGACACCCCTGTTTAGCCTGGCTACTTTTTAGGATCCACCTTATTTTTGTGGTTGTAAGTTATTTGAAACCGTTTTCAGCTTTAATGTTGTAACCTGCCTTGGGACCTTAGGCTGAAGGATGGGTAATTAATAATAATAATAATAGGCAGAAGAGGGTGTCCATTCAGATGGCAGATGCTGGAAGGATGTCAGTAGTGATGACCTTCAGGAAGACAAAGCTATCATGCACCTCCTAAGCTAATCTGTTTTCCGCAGGTATGGTGGTAGTGCTGGACAATGTATATCCTCTCACATCTTGAGTCCTAAAACCGGGATGCACATCTTATATCCATCGTCCCCCATAAGTCATGTGACCTGCACAAGATCATAGAACTCAAAAGATGCACTTTTGGGGGCTGTGCTTGCATAGCATCCAAAAACTTGTATTTGGGCGTGCTGCTGTTTTTGGCACAAGATCATGGCACCCAAAATGGTCACTGTGCTCTCATGCAAGAAAATGGGACGCCCCGTTTTTTTCTGAGACACTTGTTGTGTATGACATTGTTGCCCGGGTAGAAGTAAGATTAAACAACCTGTCTGGTTGGCTATTTTTCATGAAATGTGGGTAAGGGGCGGGGAGGATCTTCTTGCCCCTGGAAATTGAGTTCAGAATGTCTTGGGCCAGCCTTGAGCAACAGAAAATAATCACATTATTTTTAACTCTTTCCCACATGCCTTTTCCAAAATTTAAATGGGGGAGAAAATGAGGAATGATACAATTACCTCTATACCACTCCTATAGGGCTAATAGCAGCCACGATGGAGCACAAATTGGAAAAATTGCTCGGGGGGGGGGGGGCTTAACCATAGCTGTCAACTTTTCCCTTTTTAAAAGGGAAATTCCCTTATTCCGAATAGGATTCCTCACAAGAAAAGGGAAAAGTTGACAGCTATGTTAAGCACCCCCTTTCCCAGCGGCTTATATTTAAAGAACAGCAACACTGGGAGACCCAAGCACAGGTTGCCTGCATTATGTTTGTTTTGTCTCTAAGCGGGTTTGCAAAAAGCTAGATGGGAATATTCTCTTTCAATAAAGTAATCACAAATAGAATGATTCCATATTTACTATTAGGTGATTAGGCTTCACATTTAATGTCAACAACTCCACTTACCTTTTCTCGTGTAACATTTTGAGCTAATAAATTCCCTCCCAATTCAGCTTTAGCAAAGCATGATGCATTAACCTCACTGTGATACCTAAACAGTCCTACAATTAATCTGCCTCCTTAAGGTTGTTTTGTACCCAGTTCCCCAGATGACTGCTAATATTTAATAGATTTCCACTGAGCATCTGTGTAAAAGGATGTTTATGGACAAGGCCTAATTTATGAACACAAGTACCATTATTCATCATTACTCTCATTATGGTACAAAAGACTTATCTTGACCTTTAAAGTAACACAATTTGTAGATGCATGCAGAAGATTACAAAGAAATACAATCCATTTCTCTAATAATATGACTGCTGAAGTTAATGGCAGCATCAGCCATCTGAGAAATGAAGAATAAGTTAAGTGCAGTTTTTAAATATTTCGATACAAAAGCCTGAAACAAGTAAAATGGGCTTTTATAATTGGAAAGGGTTTAACTTTGAAGGAAGGAGTAGATGTGTGATGTCATTATACAGCTTTTCAGTTTCTTAATTCAAATTTCTCTCTCCTAAATAATACTACCATCTTTTTTCTCTTTTGCTCACTGATCTGATTTTGATTTAACTTACGGCCAGAAAAGTGTTATAAGAAGGATATATTTGCAAAACTGCTTTGCAGTATAATGCAGAGCATTATCATGAAGCTCAAGAGTGGTGTAATGGGCTTGGAAATGAGACCAGGATCAAGTCCTCTTGAAGCCCAGTGGAGAAGCTCACTGAGTGATCCTGGGCCAGACACGCTATCTTTCTAACCTACCTTGCAAGGTTGTTGTGAGGATAAAATGGGTGGGTGGGAAGAGAATCTTGCTGCTGTGAGCCCTTTGGAAGGAGAACAGAATAAAAATGTACTCTACAATGAAGTAAAGGACATGAGGCAGGAGTTGATAATGCAGGTGAGCTGCGCACAAGTGGGCTGCATGCAAGCTGCCGGCCAGCTCTGTGGAGGCTCCTTTTATTGACACAATATGCAAACCCAGGCAGATACATTTTGGGCTGTGACTTTTACACATCTTCCAGTCCTGAGATCGTGAGGTGGTACAAAGTTATTTTGGCACCTGTCCACTGCGTCACTTTCCCCCTGCACAGTCTATGACGAAGGAGATAAAGGTCTCAGAGACAAAGGTAACAGACAGGACACTGCAGACTACTGAGATTGCAAAAGGTTAGACAGAGGGCATGATGTTCAGACAGCTGTGGCTTTATCTGGGAGGGGGAGTGCCCCGCACCCCAAGATCACGCATGCAGGCAGCCTCAGCTGCCTGCGGGTGGGGAGTGTGCTCCGGACCCAGCAATCATCCCTACACTACAAAGCAAGAGACAGCTGAGACACCTCAGCTCAAATTGTAAACAGGTTGCTCAATTTTTTTGTTTTGAGCATTTATTTTAAAAAGTTAGGAATTGGCTCGCAGGATCAGTATCATCGGTGGCAGGTAGAGATTGGTCTCTGCGCGTATTTCCATATGTCTATTAGTGAAATAGTACAATTGAGCAACAATCCTTAACTCACCTTTGGAGTAGGTGCATTTTTACAAATGTGTTAAATAATTTGAATACTGTAGCTTCACTGATGCCTGATCCTATGCATGTTTACTCAGAAATAAGTCCAACACTGGAATCAGTGGGATTCCACTGTAAGCGTGTATAGGATCGTAACAATAATGAAAGAAACAAAGGCATCCAAGCATATTGCATTCCCTTAGAAATTCTAAATATGTCAATCTCTATCTCTCTATCTTTGTGTCTGTGTTAGGCTGCAGTGTGCAAATGCACACAGGACTGCCCTGCTGGTGTGTATGTGACTGTAAATAGTGGGTTAGAGACAGACAGATAAATAATAATAATAATAATAATAATAATAATAATAATAATAAATTTTATTTATATCCCGCCCTCCCCAGCCGAAGCCGGGCTCAGGGCGGCTAACAACACTAAAATAGTGCAACATTCTAAAAACATTATAAAAATTAATTAAAATCAAAATTGATGGCAACCATACTTAAGTTCTGTAAAGATTGCCAAAGGAGGGAGTCAGGCTGCGCCCTGACCAAAGGCCTGGTGGAACAGTTCTGTCTTGCAGGCCCTGCGAAAAGATATCAAGTCCTGCAGGGCTTGTGACAGAGCGTTCCACCAGGTTGGAGCCGCAGCCGAAAAAGCCCTGGCTCTAGTTGAGGCCAGCCTAACCTCTGTGTGGCCTGGGACCTTCAAGATGTTTTTATTTGAAGACCGTAAGTTCCTCTGTGGGGCATACCAGGAGAGGCGGTCCCGTAGGTACGAGGGTCCTAGGCCGTATAGGGCTTTGAAGGTTAAAACCAGCCCCTTAAACCTGATCCTGTACTCCACCGGCAGCCAGTGCATCTGGTATGAATGTGATCTCGCAGCAAGGACCCCGTAAGGAGTCTCGCCGCGGCATTCTGCACCCGCTGGAGTTTCTGGGTCAGTCTCAAGGGCAGCCCCACGTAGAGCGAGTTACAATAATCCAGTCTGGAGGTGACCGTCGCGTGGATCACAGTGGCTAGATCAGGGAGAGAGAGATAAGGAGCCAACTGCTTAGCTTGGCAGAGATGAAAAAATGCCGCCTTTATTATAGCTGTAATCTGCGCCTCCATAGAGAGGGAGGTATCGAAGATTACACCCAAACTCTTAACGGACGGTGCTGGCACTAATTGCACCCCCGCAAGAGATGGGAGTTGCCCCCTCAATCCCATATCGTCCCATCCCAGCCAGAGGACCTCTGTCTTCGAAGGATTTAACTTCAACCGGCTCCCACGTAACCATCCAGCCACCAATTTGTAATATGGCATTATTATGATTACAGCATAATCATATGCATGCGTATTCAGAAGTCAGTCCCACTGAGTTCTTTGCGGCTTACTGCTACATAAGTGGATATACTCTGAGACAATTTGATGAAGAGTGGTATATAAATTCATATATATATATATATATATATATGCAGGTTTTGGTGTCCTCGGGTGTCTTCCCGTGTAAAAGTTGGGGTGTCTAGGCGACGTTTCGACGAGGTCTCACTCGTCATCTTCAGGCTGGTGCTTTCGGCTTCTTGTTACTGGAACAGAGCGGGATCTCAATGTTTGAGTTCCTATAAATACTGTAGAGGGGGTGTGGTGTCTAGCCTCCAATGTTCTGGGCAGAGAGGAAGTTCCCAGGCTAGTGTGCCTTTTCTTCTTTTGTTCCTTAATTACTTGAGAGATACCTTGAGTGATTTCTTGAGTGATATCCTGAGTACCACTTAGGTGGGTCATTAGGTGTGGATTAGTTGCTAAAGTCTTTGTGTCTTGACCTCTTGAACTTTGTGAAGAGTTTTCCTGAGAAGATGGCTGTATTGCACTTAGTTGTGCTTTGGCTTGGCTTCGTGTATAGGGGCGAGCTGTGGTTTTGTGGCTTGTGTCAGCCAGATCTGTGTAGGGATTGCAGGGGGGTGCAGCATCCGGAGGTGCCACCATGGATTGGCTACTGGATGGTGTCAGTAATTCATCTGTGGAGAGGGTCTGGGTTTGGGTCTGGTGTGGTTGATTGGTGTTGGCGTTCTGTGTGCCTCTGGATCTGGTGTCAGTTTTTGTGGGGAGGGCTAATTTCCAGATGTCTGGCAAGCGGGATGTGTCGTCACGCTTGTTCATGTTGTGAGGGTGTTTCTCTATCTCGATGGCTTCCATGATTATTCTCTTGTGGTGATGTTCCGTGTTAAAGAGCAATTTGGAATCTGCAAAATTAATTTCGTGTCCTGTTTCTTTCATGTGTTGGAAAAGAGAGGAAGTTTTTTCTTCTTTTTTGACGGCATTCTTGTGTTCTGCGATACGTGCATTTATTCGTCTGTTTGTTTGTCCAATGTACGTGGCTGGGCAGACTTTGCAGGGTATTTCATAGATCCCTTGGTTTTCCAACTGGATTTTATCCTTGGGGTTTCTGAGGATATTGGCTATTTTTTGGTTGGTGCAAAAGGCTGTTTTGATATTGTGTTTATGGAGGATTTTGCTAATTTTATCTGTAGTGCCCTTGATATAAGGAAGGAGGGCCATGCCATTGTTTTCTTCTGTGTCTTGGTTTTTGGGGGGTGTTTCCTTTTGGATTAGCTTCGTAATCCTGTTTTGCTGGTATCCATTGGCAATTAACACATTTGAGAGATTCTGTAACTCAGTTGTCAAGTGGTCTTTGTCAGCCAGGCGTTTGGTTCTGGAGATGAGAGTCTTGGCTACGGAGTTTATTTGTGCAGGGTGGTGGTGTGATTGTGCATGTAAGTAGCGGTTGGTGTGTGTTTGTAATTTGGCCACACGGGAAGGAAAAACTGGATAGCTTCCTCACACATCTCAACAACTTACACCCCAAAATACAATTCACTATGGAAATAGAAGCCAACAACCAACTTCCCTTCCTTGACGTCCTAATCTACAAAAAACCTGATGGCTCCCTAGGACACACTATCTACCAGAAAAAAACACACACCAACCGCTACTTACATGCACAATCACACCACCACCCTGCACAAATAAACTCCGTAGCCAAGACTCTCATCTCCAGAACCAAACGCCTGGCTGACAAAGACCACTTGACAACTGAGTTACAGAATCTCTCAAATGTGTTAATTGCCAATGGATACCAGCAAAACAGGATTACGAAGCTAATCCAAAAGGAAACACCCCCCAAAAACCAAGACACAGAAGAAAACAATGGCATGGCCCTCCTTCCTTATATCAAGGGCACTACAGATAAAATTAGCAAAATCCTCCATAAACACAATATCAAAACAGCCTTTTGCACCAACCAAAAAATAGCCAATATCCTCAGAAACCCCAAGGATAAAATCCAGTTGGAAAACCAAGGGATCTATGAAATACCCTGCAAAGTCTGCCCAGCCACGTACATTGGACAAACAAACAGACGAATAAATGCACGTATCGCAGAACACAAGAATGCCGTCAAAAAAGAAGAAAAAACTTCCTCTCTTTTCCAACACATGAAAGAAACAGGACACGAAATTAATTTTGCAGATTCCAAATTGCTCTTTAACACGGAACATCACCACAAGAGAATAATCATGGAAGCCATCGAGATAGAGAAACACCCTCACAACATGAACAAGCGTGACGACACATCCCGCTTGCCAGACATCTGGAAATTAGCCCTCCCCACAAAAACTGACACCAGATCCAGAGGCACACAGAACGCCAACACCAATCAACCACACCAGACCCAAACCCAGACCCTCTCCACAGATGAATTACTGACACCATCCAGTAGCCAATCCATGGTGGCACCTCCGGATGCTGCACCCCCCTGCAATCCCTACACAGATCTGGCTGACACAAGCCACAAAACCACAGCTCGCCCCTATACACGAAGCCAAGCCAAAGCACAACTAAGTGCAATACAGCCATCTTCTCAGGAAAACTCTTCACAAAGTTCAAGAGGTCAAGACACAAAGACTTTAGCAACTAATCCACACCTAATGACCCACCTAAGTGGTACTCAGGATATCACTCAAGAAATCACTCAAGGTATCTCTCAAGTAATTAAGGAACAAAAGAAGAAAAGGCACACTAGCCTGGGAACTTCCTCTCTGCCCAGAACATTGGAGGCTAGACACCACACCCCCTCTACAGTATTTATAGGAACTCAAACATTGAGATCCCGCTCTGTTCCAGTAACAAGAAGCCGAAAGCACCAGCCTGAAGATGACGAGTGAGACCTCGTCGAAACGTCGCCTAGACACCCCAACTTTTACACGGGAAGACACCCGAGGACACCAAAACCTGCATTCCTGTACCCGTGAAAATCTACGAAAGCAAATATATATATATATATATATATATATATATATATATATATATATATATGAATACACACACACATGTTATAGTTGTTGTGTCTTACTGTCCCGGTTTAGGTATTACCATAATGCAAATTTATTTAAGGACATATAGGACAAAAAATTAAAGCACAATAACAGCCAGTTTCAGAGGCATATTACAATACCTTCACTACAGCTTTGAAGTAATTGTAATCAGGAGAGAGGAGTTATCACAATTGGAAGATTTCACTGAATAGCTCCATTCCATATATAACACACAATCAAATTTTCAGTATTGTTTAGTCCTACTACTATTCATTATTATTTTTTGGCGCACTGATTAATTTAAGACATAGTTAATTGAGCAACCAAATGATCAGGAAAGGGAGAGACAATTTACTCTAGAAACCTACCTATTCTCATTAATAAAAAAGGTAGATGGTTAAAATGAGTAAAAGTCCTTGTTTAAGAAGATGCCCCGGGAATGGAGCAAAACTCCTGTGCTAAACTGACATCAGCATATTCTCTTAATAAAGACTCATTTCTGCAACCAGGTATGATGTAATCTTTCACTGTATCCAAACCATTAGTTAAAAGACCATTGTGCTTTGTTTTTATTTTATTTTTTTAAAATATGTATAATCCACCTTTCTTCAATGTTGATACTAGGGTACAACAAAGGAATATACATAACTGAATTCATACAGCAATAAAACATCAAAACAAGCTGTTCAAAATAAATACACAATAAAGACAGGTAGAGGCAGCAAAAAACTTGTAGTGCCAGCAAGTGACCTGTGACATCATGTATGCAAGGAAAGCTTTCTGCAATGAAGCTAAAGCCCTGTTAGATTGTTGGAGGAAAGACAGAAGTCTGAAGGCAGAAAGGAACTTGTACATGCAGGTTTAATTCATGGCGGCAACAAATATTATTCATCGCCGATAATATTTGAGATTGTTTATCTTACTAATATCGTAAAATGAAGATGGGAGAAGCTGTGTTTACCCATTGTGCATCTTTTGTTCTGGAAAGGATTTCCACATTATCTTTCTATGTCCTTCTAAACCACACACGGTCAGTGAAGAGTAGCTGGGTTCCCACAAAGCAAGACATAGTGATAACAGCAAGAACCTTTATTGAACGAACAGAACTGGACCACAGAGGCAAAGCAACTGCTTATATACATTTCTAAAGGCCTGGGCCACTCTCATCGTGATTGGCTGTCTAAACTCCCAAGCTGCGAATCATAACTCAGAGTTTAAGGGCCAATGGCAGTGGCCGAAATCCGTGAAATGTTCTGGGTTTGGATATCATGTACCAAATCAGAACACAGGGGCTCAGAATCCTTAGTCCAGACTCAAGCTCAGGCAAACACAGGCCACTGAATACATAACAGTCAGCTCAATGTAAAGTTGGCACTATCTAATAGAAATGGCTTCAAGTTATAGAATTCATTGCTCAGTCATAGCACAGAAATCATGCACTTGTTCTTAGGGCGACAGAAAATTGCCCAGAGGCAGCCAGTTATCCATTACTGTTCCAAATTAAACCAAAAGCTCTTTATTTTTTGTTTTTGTTTTAAATGTTATATTAAATGTTAAAGTTCTATATGATTTTCCCCCTTTCCCTGTGATATAATGTAGTTATGTAGATGGTCTTAAAATGTAAATCGCTTGGAGACCTTTTAGGTAGCAAGTGGATACTATGTTTATATTATAATAATAAATAATCATATCATAATCATAATAATGCATTGGCTGGTAATCAAAGAAAATAACCCACGCAGGAGAAGGACCTAATGTAAATGATTTTCATTCCCCCCCCCTGAGCAGCTTGGAAGGAGCTATGTCTTTTTTACTGGTTTGCCCCGGCTTAACTGGGAGCAATCTCCAGCATGAGGCTAGGCATAGACAGATCTGAAGATCTCTGCTGATGGTAATGTTAGAGGGCTGCATAAGAATTGTGTACCAATCGGGTTGCCGCTAGCCATACCTTCCAGTTCTGTTGCTCTGGGTCAGAGTCCCAAAGGATGAAGCTTTTGTAAGGGAGTAAGATGGAAGTTTTAATGCGGTCCTTTCCATCCCTCTTTAGGGGCACCATAGAGGCCTGCATGCCAGATAGACCACAGTTCATATAATTCCTAAAGGAGGAATTGTGAACTTGTGGCCTGTCAGATGTTGTGGGACACCCACTCAGCCACAAGCAGCATGGCAAATGGTGAGGGGTGCTGGGAGTTGTAGTCCAACAACATCTGCAGGCCCACAGCTTCCCCGTGCCTATTCTAGAGTCTGAAAATCAGGCAAACAGGCTTCTTCCCTGTTCCAGCCATTAGAAGAAAACTCTGTGCCAGCCAGCTCTCTTGATTAAGGTTTAATATGTTGTTCCAGTTTGTATAAAGATCACCAGTGTCAAATAAATGATTCTTCAACATAAACTTCGTTATACTGGTCATGTTGTGTGGATGCCTGATGATTGTCTTCCAAAGCAACTGTTGTTGTTTAGTTGTTTAGCCGTGTCCGACTCTTCGTGACCCCAGAGCACGCCAGGCACTTCTGTCTTCCACTGCCTCCCGCAGTTTGGTCAAACTCATGCTGGTAGCTTCGAGAACACTATCCAACCATCTAGTCCTCTGTCGTCCCCTTCTCCTTGTGCCCTCCATCTTTCCCAACATCAGGGTCTTTTCCAGGGAGTCTTCTCTTCTCATGAGGTGGCCAAAGTATTGGAGTCTCAGCTTCAGGATCTGTCCTTCCAGTGTGCACTCAGGGCTGATTTCCTTAAGAATGGATAGGTTTGATCTTCTTGCAGTCCACGGGAACTACTCTATTCCAAACTTTAAAATGGAAAGCGTAATGCTGGTGGTCAACAAAAGAGGTTTAAAGACTGTCTCAAGGAAAATCTTTAAAAATGTAGTATAAACACTGACAACTGGGAAACACTGGCCTGCAAGTGACCAGTTGGAGAACAGCCTTTACCAAAGGTGTCATGGGCTTTGAAGACACTCAAACTCAGGACACAAGGGAGAAATGTGTTAGGAGGAAGGCACGCTTGGCAAATCCACACCATGATCAACTCCTGCCTGGAAACCAATGTCCCCACTGTGAAAGGATGTGTGGATCCAAAACTGGACTCCACAGTCTCTTACGGACTCATTGTTAAAACCGTGTTTATGGAAGACAATCTTACTCGGCTATGATTGATCACCAAAGAAAGATTGCCAGAACCCACATGGGTGCCCATATGGTGATGAGCCAACATGCAGCCTTCCATCCACCATGAGATGACCTCCTGAACCAAGTGGATGCATCACACAACACACAATCCAAGTGGTGATTGAGGAGCCCATGCGCTCTGGTGCCAATGTGCTGTGCCTGAATCATACATAAAGACATCTGCACAGTAGAGGGGAGAAAGCCATGCTTGCTCTGGCAACATGTGAAAATGGCAGCTGAATCAGGCAAAGCTACTTTATTTAAACAGCACTGTAATTTATTATGAAGTTGTGATGATCTCAGTGTTAGGATTGTTCTCTGGCTCATAAGATGCTGAATTTACAGTGCCATAGTATGGAGAAAGGTGCGAGCAGCGAGTCTAGCTTATGAGGTTGCTTGTTCCATGAAAACAAAGTGTGTATCATTAATCAGGTCCTCAGCTTTTGTCTGCGACAGAATAGTGTGTGAGAGCTCCAGCTGATGAGATCTACAGAGCAACATCCAGGTGTGCTCAGTCTTATTTTGAAACAGGCATTAAACTGCTCTCCAAAAGGGGAATAATTAAGTATGAATTAAGGCGGGTGGGGGTGGGGTGGGGAGAATGAAAGCCATCAACAATGCATTAAAATGGCAAAATGTTTTTTGTATAAAAACGACCATTTTAAATGCTATTACCCTCGCTATAAATGCTAGAGGTGGACAGTCAAGGCAAGCATATACGTATTCCACTTTTCTAGATGAACCGACATTTGAGGACCGATTAGCTCAATGTCTGAGGGGTTAACACCCCCGCTGTCTATTCCAACAAGTGTCTGTGAAAAGCAGAGCTAATCTGAAAACTGGCCATGTCAACCATGAAGTTATTTCAATACTCCACTCCCCGCCTAACAAGATGATTAATCCCATTACACTCTCACAAGCCTATTTCCCCATTTAATTAAGGACTTTTAAATAAAGTGCAGTTTGCAAGGGTAAAACTCTGATTTGTTAATGTGATCTTATCAACATTTTTACACCCCAGCTTTTTAGCCATCAGCCAGCTTTGTTTGTTTATTCAGTTATCATTTCTCCTTTTTTTTGTTTCCACCTCAGCCTCTCCTGGATGGTATGGCTACTTGTGAAAAGTCATGTAAAACATCCGATTAAAACATGAATATGACACTCATTTCATGTGGCCCTTGGTCTAATAATAATTTCATGCAGGTGGTTTCAAGCCCAGGAGGAGGAAATGGTGTGAAAGATGGAACGGATGAAACGGAAAGAGGAAGTGAAAACATGTCCTTTCCAGCAATTAGTTCAGATTTTTGCTAAGAGTGATCCATTCTGGATCTCCACCAAGTGGAGGAGAGGAAGAGAAAGCCGGGAGGGGGGGGGGAGAAATGTGCCCTGCCCATTTGGGGCTATTTCCCCGCCCACCCCCACATTGCAGCCTCTGATATATTACTGCTAAGGAAATGTGGCGCTTGGCAGAAATGGGGTTCTAGAAGAAGAAGAAGAAGAAGAAGAAGAAGAAGAAGAAGAAGAAGAAGAAGAAGAAGAGGAGGAGGAGGAGGAGGAGGAGGAGGAGTTTGGATTTGATACCCAGCCTTTCAACTCGCCTTCAGGAGTCTCAAAGCGGCTAACATTCTCCTTTCCCTTCCTCCCCCACAACAAACACTCTGTGAGGTGAGTGGGGCTGAGAGACTTCAGAGAAGTGTGACTGGCCCAAGGTCACCCAGCAGCTGCATGTGGAGGAGCGGAGACGCGAACCCGGTTCCCCAGATTACGAGACTACCGCTCTTACCCACTACACCACACTGGCTCTCCATTCTACGTCTTTGAATTAAAATAGATACAATTGAATACAATTATGCAAGGTCTAAGAATACTGTATCGGTCAGATCTATCTTCATCTATTCGCATCCCGCCTTCTTGCAGTTAAACTCAAGGTGGCTTCCAACATCAGAAAAGTTACAAAGATATAACAAAATTTCAGTGGTCATAAATAATCCAGCAGGGATGTCTCTAAATTCTTATGTTCTTTCTTACTCCCATTGGCGAGAGTTTGTCAGGAGACAAGAGAGGAACTCTGGTCTGATCAAGCACAGCTCTTGTTATGGTCTTCATTTTAAAAAAATACAGTGGTACCTCTAGTTGCGGACACGATCCATTCCAGGGTGCCATTTGCACCCCGAAAAGTCCGCAACTAGAGCAGCGCTTCTGCGCAAGCGCTGAGTGCAATAGAGTGGTTCTGCGCATGTGCAAAGTGTGCATAATGCTTCTGCACATGCACAAAGCACACAGAATGCTTCTGCACACGCATGTGCGGCAAAATCTGGAAATGTACACTTCCGGGTTTAAACAAAAAAAATTCCTTCCGGTAGCACCTTAAAGACCAACTAAGTTAGTTCTTGGTATGAGCTTTCGTGTGCATGCACACTTCTTCAGATACCTGAAGCGGTATCTGAAGAAGTGTGCATGCACACGAAAGCTCATACCAAGAACTAAGTTGGTCTTTAAGGTGCTACTGGAAGGAATTTTTTTTTGTTTTGACTATGGCAGACCAACACGGCTACCTATCTGTAACTGGAACTTCCGGGTTTGCCGGGTTTGCAAGCCGAAAAGACGCAACATGAACCTAACACAACACGAGGTATGACTGTAAATCGGATTCCACATTCTTTGGTCATGTGAAGTGGAAAGTGTGAATACAGAGGCAGTAATATTTCTAATTCCAGTTGTGGGAAACTACAGAAGGAGAGGGTGCTCTTGTGTTTGGGTCCTGCTTGTGGGTTGCCCACAGGCATCTAGTCAGTCACTGTGAGAAGAAGATGCTGGACTAGATGAGCAATTGGCCGGATCCAGATTACGGAGGTGACATAAACTGCTCATTCCCTGTACTGACCTGGTGTGTTCAGTGCCTGTATGTTTGCACGGACTGAGGGAAAACAGCGCTTTCCTATTCACAATGTGATCCTTCCACAAATGACACTGTGCCCAGCATAGTGGAGCCTGGTAGCTGTCCCAAAATAAAACATTTCTAGATATTTTTCATATTAGTTCAAAAACAAAAGAGTTTCCTTGATATATTTCTCAGTCACTGAAGACCTTTGACTGGAAGACAGAACCTGCCTCAAAGCTTGCAATTTACATGCATTTAAACACAATCACTTCAAGATGCAAGAGGAAAAAAATTCTTTTGCTTTCGAAAAATAACACAGTGAATCGGAGAAATAACAAAATATCCCTGACTCCTGTACTCTCATTATTAATGCCTGCCACTTAATGAATAAAACATTGTATTATACTGTGTCAAGGCCTTATGGAACAAGGTACTTATCCAAGTGGAAAGGCAGATCTGATCTTATATAAGTACCACCTGAAAACAAGAGAATTTATTTATTTACTTGCCACATCTCTTTACTGCCTTTAGCATCAATGTTCTCAAGACGGTTTTCATGCAATAACAATGTAAACTCTTTAACATATTCAAAATTATGAAATGTTTAAAGAAAACCATTCAAAAGCAAAACAACTATAAATATAGCACCACTTCATTTAACCCTAAGTGCCTGGTATCATTGTCTCTGAAATTAGACCAAATGCCTTAAGAGAGAGAATGTATTTTACAGGTCTGGGGCTACAACTGAAAAGACTCTGCTCCTAACAGAAAGTGATCTCATCTCCAAGAAAGATACATTTGAAGTGGAGGCCCTCTCTGTGTAAAATCCTGTAAGAGGCTTATGGGGGTGGGGTGGAGTGTTCTCTGAAATATTCAAGATCCCTAACATATATGGGTTTCAAGATTTTAAAAATAGCATTTTGGACCCTTGGATGTATATTGGTAACCAGTTAAGATATTCCGGAATTGCCATAATGTGTTCTTTCCAACCCACAGCAAGATTCTGTGCCACTGAAGTTCCCAAGCCATTTTTAAAGATAGACTCCATAAATGAGCCAAATCATGCAGCCATTTTCTCACTTGCAGTCTAGTTCGTCTTGATACTGCTATTGTCTTGTTGCTGTTCTTTTGCTGCCATGCTGCTCTTCTGCGGCCATTTTGTCTTAATGTAATTTTGCTGTCTGCTGGCTCTCAGCTAGCAGCACATGAGTTCAGTCTCCTTTTGAGATGAACCCACAGTCTCTTTCTTTATGTAACCACTAAGTAAAGCCTGCCTTTCAGGGATCATATCATGAACTGAAATGTGAGTAAACATTTTGTTACTTTACCCAGAAAGACTCTCATGTCTTTATTCTTTTCAGAGGGATTAAAGGGGACACCAAGAAATAATCTTAACTAAGAGATTCAAACGAATTTGCAAACTAACTTCCAGCTTTATTTGCTCTGCTACATCACTCACTAGCAGGAGTAAAGGAAGGAAAATATATATTCAATATATCCTTTCCTACTAACCTTAACATTCCAACAAGAAGGGTCTTTGCCCCTATCAGCAGAGAGACACCAATTGGCTGATCTAGATGGCTTTCTCCCTATTGATGTGTGGCCATGCCCACACCATTTTGTGGCCCTTCCTCCTTTTCTGCTCTTTTAATTGTGGCGACCATTTTGCCACGACCACATGGCTACTGTTTTGTGACATGCTATGCTCCAACAGAACTTTCTCAAAATTCCAAATATGTGCAATGGCCCCAAAAGGTTGGGGACCTCTGTTCTAGCATAAAATGTGAGAGCCAGTGTGGTGTAGTGGTTAAGAGCGGTAGTCTCGTAATCTGGGGAACCGGGCTCACGTCTCCGCTCCTCCACATGCAGCTGCTGGGTGACCTTGGGCCAGCCACACTTCTTGGAAGTCTCTCAGCCCCACTCACCTCACAGAGTGTTTGTTGTGCGCAAGGAAGGGAAAGGAGAATGTTAGCTGCTTTGAGACTCCTGAAGGGGAGTGAAAGGTGGGATATCAAATCCAAACTCTTCTTCTTTTTCTTCTACTGTGATCTCATTTGTCAATTTAATAAGTTGCCACACTTGGTTCTGAGGGCAACAAGCATGCAGGTCATCGGCAATCTCTGGACCTACAGTGGAACAATATTCAGGTCCACCCCACCGCCACCCCCAATGCTATCTGTATGCTGAATAAACTGCCGTTAGCTTTAGTCTACTAACTTGTGCATTTCCAGATGAATACCAATCAGGCACATGTTCTTCTGCTCTGCCATCCTACCTATTAAATAGGAAGAAAGGAACAGCGTTATAATGGCAATGGATAGAAAGGAGGCAAATAAAAGCCTAAAGTTCTAATCAAAACTCTAATCAGAAAGATGACAAATGGTGAAGATTATTAAATTTTCTTTGCTCCGTTGATGAATTTAATAAAGAACTAATCAAAGATCATTAGAAAGCTTTTGTGCTTGGTATGCATTGTAGCTGGATTGCAATCTGAATTTGTGTTTTACTGGTTACCTAGGGTTGGATTGGACATGTAAATATGAGGGGGGAAATAATTTTAAAATCAGCTATATGTACCAAATGTACATGTCACTTAGTGCATTTGCACATTTATGTGCTTCGATACAGTGATTAGAAGACTGAAGTCATTGTTTAATATTTTCTAATGATCTTTGATTTTCTAATGACCTTTGATTAAATTGATCTTGTTTTTTAAAAAAAATTTAAAAGAGAGTTGCAGTTCCAAAGAAATGAAATTATGTAGTCTGCCAGTTATGGGGCTCTGGGAAGAAACTAAGAATGCCATTCCCCCCAGTCTGGATATTCACACACACACACAGCTCTATCTGCAGCTTCCCTCAACCATACCAGAATAAAAATGTTTTTGCCAGCAGGAGAAAGATAGCCAGAACAGAATTACCAGTGCTTCATGGGGCAAGTTGTTTCACAATATTGGCACAGCCACTGACTAGCTCTTATCTTTTGTTGTCATCAGCAGTGCTTCCACCCTATGTGGGACACAGAGAAGTGCCTTTCCTCTGAAACCATGGGGCAGGCAAAAAGATGCACAAAGAGGCCATTTCCCAGGTATCCTGGATCCAAGCTGTTTAGGGCTTCTAGGTAAATATAAGGCTATGAATTGTACCCAGAACAAAACTGGCAGGCATTACAAGATAGGATGTGTAGAATTCTCAAAGGCAGCCCAATGCTGAATAGTGGGTCTCACACTTTTTCTTCTGGGCAACACTTTCAGAATAAAAATTTGTTTGCACCACACAGGTTTTGTTTTATTGATAAGAAATACACTGGAAAACAAAAAGAACCAACTCCTAGCAGTACTTGATTTATAGTATAGGACACAGCTACTTTATAATATCATCATGGGGCATCCAGACAGTATAAAACAACGCAGCTACTTAAGATCATGAATCATTCCCAAAATTTAATTATAAATGAGTTTTCTCTAGCACAAAACAGTAATTCTGGATCACAACAAGGACTGTCCTCAGTATCACCTGATGCTCTTGCTCTCATTTTGAAAAGATATTTATCCATATTCTGCAAAAAAACAAAAAAAACCCCAAAGATAATTTTATACTAAACTGAAATATTTAAATGTGTCTTTGATTGTCCTTGAATCTTCCAACCTCTCCTGCCACACCACACCTTTTGGGAACCATGGAAGTAGAGCATATTGCAGTAATCCAATCTTGATGTATCTGAGACGTGTGTTGCCAATAATTGGATCTGTATCACAAGTAGGCTAGTTGTCATACGGATAATCTCACGGCCAAATCATTATTTTCCCTGTTTATGTCTCATAGAAGCCACTCCCCTCACAATACAGATACAGTCATACCTTGGGTTAGAGACACTTTCAGGTTGCACACCGTGCCGAACCCGGAAGTACCGGAACAGGTTACTTCCGGGTTTCGGCGCTCGCGCATGTGCAAAAGCACTAAATCGCGCTTTGCGCATGCACAAACGTGCCCAATCGCAACCCGCCCGTGCGCAGACATGACGCTGTGGGTTGCAAACAATGTGGGTTGCGAAGGTGCCTCCCGCACGGATCACGTTCGCAACCTGAGTGTCCACTGTATCTGTCCTGAGTTTGCTTATCAACCTTTGCATATCGAAATTAGGTTCTGTTCATCTTCATTAAACAAATGTACCATGACCAAACGTGTTCTGGTTACACCCGCCATTTTGCCATTTTCTACATTTATCTCTAGACTTCCGTTCTGTCTCGCCACAGACTGGTGGCATCAGAAGCTACTTCGGTATCTGCTGCCAAAGTAATCAACTGTTTGCAGTTCAAACTGCAGAGAAAGTATGTTAAGCCACCTTTTGTATTCTTATCACTTTTTAAAGACAAATTTTCATGCACAAATTGCCCGGCCTCTATCAGAGCTTTGATCTGCTGCCCTATCAGTCACTGGCTCACTACAAGAGACTGGAGAGTACACAAAGCTATCTGAGGCAGACGCTGGTTGGAAAAAGAAGGCCGTACAAAGCCACTTGTTTGCAAAGTCGGTCAATATTGACATGACATGAGAATAATACCTTCTTTATGTTAGAGCCATTGCCGAATTTAGCCAGTAAGAAACATTCCCTTCAAGAGACTAATAAGGTTTGCCCCCACCCACCACCGCTGAATGTGATTTCATTTCCCCAGTTATTATTACACTTGTTCTATGCAATGCTATTTTTCTAGAAAAAGAGGTACCACGAACACCTCTTAGAATGGCAAATGGCGCCCACCTGAGAGGTGCCACAACTGAGTTCCAGCAAGTTCCAGCTGAAAAAAAGGCCTGGTTCTATGTGTTTCTCTGGTTCAGTTCCAGTGTTGTGTGAAGTCACATGCAAAACAATCCCCAGAAGGTTATTGTTTCTGTGCCCCTGCAACGTGGAATATAAATTTTGCTTCCATTTCAGGGGAGGGTGGAGTCAGAGGGAAAAATGGACAGAGCAATAAATGTAAATTGTAACCTTTGTACAGTGATGTAGAAAAATAGCTAAAGAAGCTGGAAACCAAGACCAAATAAACCAAATGAAGACAGCCCAAGATATACATAAAACGTTTCCACAATTTTGCCATTTAGTCTGTTCTCCTTTTAATTCGCTTCTCCTGTTATTTGCCTCCTTCAAATCCCTTCTTTCCTTTCTGTCAAATAAACCATTTTTCGTTCTTCCCTGCACTGCCCATTACCTTATTTCCTGAATTTACTCTCTCTCTATTTTTATAATTGTATCTAAGTATTCTTATGTAATTGTATCCAAGTATTTTTATAATTCTATCCAGGTAGTTTTAAATTGTATCTAGTCCCCCCCCCCAAAATTGTGTGAATCCTTACCGTAACCCTTATGCAATTGTTACATTTGGCATCATTGCAATGGAATTTACCCCTTTGTCTCCTTTTGCCTTTGTTCAACTTCTCCACTATTGTAACTACTTTCAGGAAAATAAGAACTGGAACCCATGTACAGTGGTACCTCGGGTTACATACGCTTCAGGTTACATACGCTTCAGGTTACAGACTCCGCTAACCCAGAAATAGTCCTTCAGGTTAAGAACTTTGCTTCAGGATGAGAACAGAAATCATGCTCTGGCGGTGCGGTGGGAACGAATTACGCAGTGGTGCTTCAGGTTAAGAACAGTTTCAGGTTAAGTGCGGACCTCCGGAACGAATTACGGTAAGTACTTAACCCGAGGTACCACTGTATTCAGATGGCATCACTTTATTGCAACCATAAAAGTATAAATGTTATTTTTAGCTTCACCCTAATCACTTCCACTCAGCTCCCCTTCCTTCTTCCGTAAAGTGCCAGATGACCAGATCCATTTGGGGAGAGGAATTCAGATGTTAGATAAAACTCTCATCCCTATTGTTATTCTAGAAAAACTGGATTACCATATCATTTGCCATCTCTCCCTGGATTTCTAGGTATTACCGTACTCATGTAGAAAGGATCTGCACCCTTGTATCTTGCACCCAACCTCCCTTTTGCACTCTGCACCCATGTACCTCCCCCTTACCTTGTAAATTGACGAACCTGTGACAAATAAGACCACCCACAATTGCAACTGTATAAAATTCTGAACTTACCTTTGGGTTGGGGTTCCTCATACCTTTTGTCACCTTTGCCCAGGGAACCTGGTTGCAACCGAATAAAGGATCTTGGCTTTTAAAAAGCTGCTTGCTTCTTTCTCTCCTTGGTGGGACATCACCCATCTTCTCTGACTCTAGAGGAACCCTTTGGGGCCCCGAACCAAAATTCTGAGTGTTTTACATCAACAGTAAAACTAGTTTCCATACCCACTCACACACTCATTTCCATCCCCCATAAAGGTAAGGTGTTGCTCAACATCTTTATAAATTACTTGGATGAAGGAACAGAGGGGATGCTCATCAGATTTGAAGATGACACCAAACTGGGAGGGGGAGCTTATACCTCAAAGATAGAATCAGGTTTCAATATGACCTTCATGCATGGGTAGGCAAACTAAGGCCTGGGGGCCGGATATGGCCCAATTACCTTCTAAATCCAGCCCCTGGATGGTCTGGGAATCAGGGTGTTTTTACATGAGTAGAATATATGTGTGCTTTTATTTAAAATGCACCTCTGGGTTATTTGTGGGGCATAGGAATTCATTCTCCCACCCCCCATTATAGTCCGGCCACCCACAAGGTCAAAGGGACAGTGGACCGGCCCCCTGCTGAAAAAGTTTGCTGACCCCTGCCTTAATGGATTGGAGAAATGGACCAAAACTAACAAAATGAATTTCAATATGGACAAATGTAAGCAGGACACTTAAGCAGGAATAATCAGGTGCACAAATCTAGGATAGGGTACCATATGTACCAAGCCAGACCATGTGATTATCAACTGAGGCCCTTTCTTTGTGTGCCTCCTCCCCAAGAGGTCCAGAGGGCGGCAACACAACAAGAACAGGCCTTTTCTGTGGTGGCTCCCTGCTTGTGGGATGTTCTCCCCAGGGAGGCTCGCCTGGTGCCTTCATTGCATATCTTTAGGCATCAGGCAATAACATTTCTCTTCTCCTGGGCCTTTGGCTAATTAAGCGATCTATGGCATTTTAAACTGCACGCAGCAGAGTTATTGTTACTTTGGTATGTATTTTTGTGTTTTTAGATTGTAAGCCACCCTGTGATACGTGGATGAAGAGCAGTATAGAAATTTAATAAATAATAATAATACACCAGTCTTGTCAGCAGTACAGGTAAAAAGGATCTAGGGGCCTTATTCGAGCACCAGCTTAACATGAGTCAACACTGTGATGAGCAGGAAAAAATGTTAATGGAATTTTAGGTTGCATCAACAGAAGTATAAAAAGGTAAAGGGACCCCTGATCATTAGGTCCAGTCGTGACCGACTCTGGGGTTGCAGCACTCATCTCGCTTTATTGGCCAAGGGAGCCGGCATACAGCTTCCGGGTCATGTGGCCAGCATGACTAAGCCGCTTCTGGCAAACCAGAGCAGCGCACGGAAACGCCATTTACCTTCCTGCTGGAGCGGTGCCTATTTATCTACTTGCACTTTGATGTGCTTTCGAACTGCTAGGTTGGCAGGAGCAGGGACCGAGCAATGAGAGCTCACCCTGTCGCAGGGATTCGAACTGCCGACCTTCTGATCAGCAACCCTAGGCTCTGTGGTGTAACCCACAGTGCCACCCACATCCCTACAGAAGTATAATGCCCCCCAAAAGACTGGATAAAACAATCCAAATTCAGACCAGACTTCTTGTTTATCTAACTGCATATTACCTATTCTGACTGGAAGCGACTCACCAGGGTCTCAAGGCCCATCACCTGATTGAATCAGAGACCTTCTGCATCATCATCATCATCATCAGGTATGCCTTTTCCTCCTGAGCTAGAGCCCCTCCACAAGTACTCTGCATTAGTGACTGTGAATGTGGTCTAGTCATAATTCATCCATAATAAAAAAAGATGGATTGAGATACAGGATTTTGTACTTCAGATACCGGGGGAAATGAGAAAATGTCCACCCTTAGTAAAAACACACCACACATTTAATGCACGGCACACATGCCCCAAGAATCCTGGGAACTGTAATTTGTTAAAGATGATGGGAATTGTAGCTATGCAAAGGGGAAACCACCATTGTCAAGTTCCTTGGGGGGGAGTCAAATGCTTTAAATGTGCATTGGATATGCTTTAAATAGTATGTAACCTTGAAAATGTACTCCCAAAGTGCAGAATGGGGAGTCTGATGTGATTACTGATAATGAGGACAGAGTAATCATGCTGAAATTAGATGCTCTAGAAAAACAATAGCAATTAGAGGTATTAGTAATGGGCAGTTTAGGCTGCTGAAACATCAGATGTGGTCTTCTGAACTTCATACCTGGTGATGCAACAGGAAGAAATGGTGCTCTTGCTTCCTGTGAGTGAAGCAGGAAGATTCTATCCATGCTAAGAAGGGAGATCACGTTCCCTCCACTGGGACTCAGCAAGATTGGTAAAGAAAAAGCAATTTAAATGTGTTATATATGCAATATAACACTGTGCCACCAGATGGCGATGGGGAGTCTCATTTTCCCCTACTGGATTTCCCTGTTTAAATTTACAATGTGTTTAACTGAAATGCTTCTTTGATATGTCTAGTTCCAGCCAAAGACAACTGGCAGTCAGCTCGCTCCTGGGCTCAACTGGGTCCTAATTTCTCCAGGATTCAGCACCCATTAGGAAGTGCTACAGATTTGAACCAACCTGCAGTAAATGGTATAGACTACAGTACTGTAAAAGTCCTTACAGTGTCTTTCTGGCTATTGAAGAGTTCTGGGGATTACTCCTAAGAAAACCACCCAAACCCTCCCCTTTTTATGTATTAACTGAGTCCAGTTCCAGATTTTGATTCCAGAGGAGGCTTTTGGTTCCTTTCACCCAGCCCGTGAAATACAAGAGGTATTCCTGCAAGCATCCAATGTTTTGATGGTGGCCGCGAGCACTGCCAGCTCTGAGCTCTGTAGCTGACTCACTCACACTTTGCAGTCATCAGGCTCCTGGGGACTGAGGATACTGTGGCACCAATGTACTTGATTTTAAAGTGGAAAGGAGCGGCAAGATCCTCTCTTCAGACAGCATCCCCTTTGTGAAGTGGCATTACTGTTGGCTCTAAAAGGAGCATGTTCTCACACTAAGAATTACACTAAAAGCTACCATGTTTTATTTATAGAACAGCTCCCAGAGAATATTTCCCAGGTCGAAGGGGAAACCTTGTGGGTTGCTGGGTTTTTTAAATAATAATAATAATAATAATAATAATAATAATAAACCATTGAGGAGACAGTAGGTTAGTAGTGGTATATTCTTTGTCAGAACTATACTGTAGCTTCAAACACATCCAAAGAAATTAAATACGCACTGCGTCGACTGGACAGCCTATACTGTCCTTTAAAGTGCTTGAGATGCATTGTAATTGCACTGCACAATACAGCAGAACCAGTGTTAGAAACTGAGATAGGAAAGAGAGGAGCTAAAGGGACCTTATACCTAGGTCATGGGCACAACAACGGAATGTCTAGGCGTGCTTTTTTATAACAAGAATACAAAGCTGAAAATGAATGAACAGCTAAAATATGATGTTAATTTTCACATGGTCTAGTCTTTCCCCTGCTCACCCCCCCTAATATTCTTAAGAGGGTGTCTTCTCCAGTCTTCAGAGAGTAGCCGGAAGTGGGGAGGAAGAGAAAGGTCCTCCTTTCCTTCCAGTTTTAATCTGAAATCTTAGGCACAGTACTAGAGCTCAAAAACTGCCCGCACTAATGAAATTCCCTGTCAAAAAATGCACCTAGAACAACAGGAGTTTTGAACAGGGGTGTCTTGCCCATAGAGGCAAGTGGCGCGGGGCGCCGAGGCGCCAAGTTCTGTAGGGCACCAGCGAAGACTGGGTGCCGCCCTCGCCCGCCTCGCTGAAGCAGCGCCGCACCCGGAGCCTCTGCCTCTTCTCCGCTGGAGGAGCCGCCCTCCATCTGCTGCCCGCCCCCTCTGTCAGCAGCGCCGTAAAAAGGTCAGCAACTCTGGGAAAGGGGAGGGATCTTTGCACCACGGTGCCGGATATTCTTAAGACGGCCCTGGCTTTGAACACTGTGCAGAACACTGGTGCTCTGATCTCCAATGCACAATGTCTTCCTTATGGTGAACATTTACCAGATTTAGCCAGAAATTCCACTTGGTCTGCATAGCATTTATCAAAAGTTTCATTTCTTCATTAGTTTCTTGCTGCAATCTAGATTTTGCCTTCAAAGTGTTCTTGCAAATGAGTCTGCTTTAGGACTTTTTAAATGGAGGCACCTACATTTAAGCCACAGGATTTATTCATTTATCTTCTTACATTTCCTGTCAGTTAAGAAATAAATACCATTCAGTTTAAAGGGGCCAACTTCTGGGTGAGTGTGAATAGAACTACAGCCCAAGATGCTGATAGAAACAGTGCCATAAAACCTTTATGGGGGGGAATACAGATATAGATATCAGATGTCTAGGTATACAAATCTCTTGCTAAGGTTTTATAATAATTTAAAAATAGGGTAAGGAGAGGGAGAGTGGAGGGAAAACATGTTGCTGGTGCAGGAATGGTCAAAGTCTCAATGTTAGGGACAAGAAAGAAATGTGTTCATTTCACATTGTAAAGCAAATCTACCCAATTTGAAATTTCCAAACAAAAATGCTGCTTCAAGATTTGCACTTTTCTGTTTTATGCAATGTCATTCATCAAGCAAAAATGCTTTTTTAAAAAAAAAAATACATTAGGGGAAAGCATACACAAAGGTGTATTTATTCATGAAAGTCATACAAATTTATTTTATTAGGGAAAAATTGCATGAAAAGCACACATATTAGGCAACATTTGCATCCACATTAGTATATTAAGCAAAATGTGGATAAAAAATGTGTATGGGAGTTTTGTACAGTTTTTTAAATAAATAAAAAATCTGCAAACTTTTGCAGAAATGTCAAAATGCAAAAGTGAGAGAAACCGAATTGGACTTGGCCATCTTTAGCTGTAATGTGGTGCTGTCTTAAGATGGTGCTTCAGGAAGTACTTGGCAGAAGTAATCAAGGAACTTTTTTGTCCAGTACTAAAGAATTCAGGTTGCACAAAAGCATCCTGGGACCACCTTTCCTTTGAAAACATTAAAGCCAGCAGTTATACCAAGCTGTCTCTAAAAGATCTAATGTAATCCCTTTACAAATATGTAAATGCAGTGCCGCTGTGAGCCTTAGCAAATAAGGAACAATAAGTTATCTTATCCTGGGGTTTTCCTATATGTAATTCTCAGCAATAATTTAGTCCTCGCCTTCCTTTCTGAAGGATTTAAGGAATGACCTTAATTCTGGTTTGTTTGCTTTCCCTTCAGCAGCTGCAAGGAAGATAAAGACAAACAGCAGTGGGACCTGATGAGCCCCTAAAATGTGCCCAGTGAAAACAAACAAAAATCATGGCATGGGGACCCAAACAAAATAAATTTATTCTTTTTATTTGAAATTGCTGCATTTCTTTCAATAGACCACAGAAAGGTTGACTTGCATTTATTTTTATTTTTAGAAAAGTTCTTCACTTATTGGAAAGGCATTACAGCATTAAAACAGTACTACTATATTATTGCTAATATTTTGTCTTTGTTCATTCTCGTATGATACCAACTAGTCTCAGATTTCTCAGGGCGTTTTGAGCCCTCCCCCCCCCCCCAAAAAAAAGACTATTATCACACATATTAAATCCTGAGTCTTTCACAGTTCAACCTTATACAGGTCTATTCTGATGTTAAGTTCCATGCAGAGTAATGTGACTTACTTTCAGGTAGGTTTGTATAGATGCTACTTTTTAAATGAAAAGTTTTCCATATGTTGGGCACAATCCAGTGCATAGTTAGGTTCACGTGAGGCTCACTGACATAAATAGCACTCCATGCTGAACTGTGCAGCTTAACATGAACTGAAAGAAGAATATGCATTAACGCTGGCAATTGTGCAGATTCATTCTGTTTTAGTGCGGTAGCACAAGCAAGGCCTTTTTTTTGGTGGCACCCCAGTTATGGAAATCCCTCTATTGGAGATCTGGTTGTCTGCCTCATTGATAGCTTTTTTATGTCAATCTTTTCCTTAAGATCTTTGGGAGGACTCATTCAAGTCCTGGAGTTATTTATGGTGTTTGCTGTTGCAAGACACTATGGTGTTTGGAATTTTGCTGTGTGTTTGAGAAGATTTTTAGGGTTCATTTCAATATTTGTATTTTTTCCGTGAGAATTTTGTAAACCACCCTGGGATTCCAAGGGATGAGGGGCAGTTTATAAAAAATGAAAATAAATGAATAAATAAGTGCTGAAAGCTCAAGGGAGTAAGATCTCCTATAAGTGACTTGTGTTTCATCCCTGAAAGGAGATGGAGGAGCCGTTTCTGCATTATGAGCGCACATAGGGGAGAAGTTTGAAACCCTAATGACATGTTCAGATACATGAAGCATGCTCCCTTGAACTTCCTTGCGTACACGCATATGATTACTACCCAAAGCCACTCTGTGGATAGGTAATGGGAAATCAATCCCAACTTTGGGGGTGTCATCTATAATTAACCCCTACCTAATAGTCATATTGAAATGAAGCACTTGCCCACTAAACTTACATTCTCCTTTTAATGTTATCTTTTGACTGGAAAACACTCCCAGGTCAACAGAATTTGAAACTGTCTAGTTCTAAATGGGTACGAAAATCATTCTAACAAGACCGCCTTCAAGAGTGCTCCGGTACTAGGAAGCCAGTTCAAACGTTTCTTCATGGGGACCAATTACTTCAATCAGCCAGGACAGAAATGTATAGCTAGAACATCCCTTTTGTCTCTTTCCTTTGTCTGCCATTGGCCTTTGCTTTCTCCTGATGTATGGGATAACTTCCCAGGATCCAGAGCTTTTGAAGAGGAAGTAAGGAGGGGGTGGACTAATTGGCTTTGAAAAAGAGCATGTCTGTGAACAGAAATGAACTAATTAGTGTTCTAATTAGTTAGAACTAACTCTAGCATTAGATTTGGCAGCACCAGCCTCACATTAAAGAGTTACACACTCGGCCCCATTTTTCAATGGCTGTGCACAAGATGATGGTTACAATCCTGGCTAGGAAATTTAGCTTCTGGCTTTTAGTGAAATGTGGACCTTACTCTATGGCGCATCATTTTGAGGCTGAGATTCATTCCTTGGCTGCTGTAGACAAGGAGACAGAGATGAATATTTAGTATAGTTGGCATTTTGAATCCAAGGAAAGAAGTGCTCTAGCTTTCAGTCTAGAGAAAGTGTGCCTGTTTTGTTTATACATAGCAAATCTTTGCTATGTATGGGAAACTTTAAAAGAGAAATAGGCTATAGATTTAGAGTGAATGGCTGTGCAATCTTATGCATATTTATTTGGCAGGAAGGTCCACTGAGTTCATTCTGGCTGCATACCATGATCTATTTTAGAGTTCTAAATTATGGGTGAAGCAGACTATAAAAAAGTGAACGGCATATATTACAGTGCCTACATTGTATCCCTGTCCCCCCACTTGCTTTGTAAATAAGCCCAACACCAGAAATAGAGCTCCAAAGTTCTGCCAATAGATTTATTTACTTGTTAAATTTATATTCTGTCCTTCTTACCAAAAGAGTCCTGGCAGCAAACACACACACATTTTTTTTAAAAAAAACAAAAACACCCTACATTTTAAAACAGTTAAAACTTTTTAAAAACAGTTTCAGTTAAAAACATTATAAGAGTGGTTACAATTTCACAAAACTATCCCTCTGTATGGCAGACAATTCTTCAAAATTTGTGTCTGGGGGCGGGGTACTAGAGAAAAACCCATTTTACTCTCCCGGAGAGATTAGCAATTGATGATCCTACCCAAACTGCTGTTTTTATCCCAATCACCAATCACTTCTAATTTGGATCCCACTCAGCCAGATACAAAAGTGGCGGGGGGGGGGGGGGATTAAGGACCCAGCAAAAGACCCAGAATAAATGCCAAACTTCTATATCTCCCCACTGTGGAAAGAGGCTGGGGCCTATTAAACGTGGAGCTACATTTTACTGCTAACCAAGTAAGACATGCCATCCCTATTATTTTAGATGATACCTCAAAACAATGGGTCTAATTGGAAACAGAACTAACTGAAGGAATTCCAGTCTAGAATACCCTTTCTTAAAGCAAAAATTTAGAACCAGCCTAAAAGTTCAAAACAGATTCACACAAGCCATGCTTAATGAGAGAGAGAGCCAGTGTGGTGTAGTGGTTAAGAGCGGTGGACTCGTAATCTGGGGAACCGGGTTCGCGTCTCCACATGCAGCTGCAGGGTGACCTTGGGCTAGTCACACTTCTCTGAAGTCTTTCAGCCTCACTCACCTCACAGAGTGTTTGTTGTGGGGGAGGAAGGGAAAGGAGAATGTTAGCCACTTTGAGACTCCTTAAAGGGAGTGAAAGGCGGGATATCAAATCCAAACAAATCCAAACAGAAAGAGAAGGAAGGAATTCTAACTCCAGCACTGTCCCCACTGCCTTCCACCCACCATTTCACAACAATTTGTGACTATTAGCTGTGGCCGGATGGAGGGCAAAAGGTCTATACCAGTTATGTGACTTTTAGAACTGAAATACACCACTATCAGACAAAGAAATGTGAACCAGATTGGAAACTTACAGCCCCTCTGGCTGCTACTTCACCAAATCCACATTTGTTTGGCTAATCAGTAAGGCAGCCACAAGACCACTAGCCCCATTTGAAAGACTTGTAATAGCCACAGAACGACAAGACCCAGGTATAGCATCCACAATCTATAAAATTCTACTCAGTGCATTGGTGTGCTCACTTGACCCTATAAAACATCAATTGGAATGGGATTTTAGTTATGAATTTGACCCATTTCAGTGGATTAGACTTTGGACAAGACTTTGGGGAACGGCAGATGGAAGGGTGAATTTTCACAAATTTCTTTTCCCACTCATGGAAGCCTCACTGGAGCAAAGAATGTTCCAGGAGCAGAGGGGCACAACCCAATGTATTTTTAAAAAGGAGACAGTGTGTGTGTGTGTTCCATATTATTACTACAAGCTTTTTATACCAGTGAATAGTTTTTTTTCTAAAAATTCAGGCAACCCTTTCAAAAAACCTTTTAGCGTTTTTTTGGTTTGCTATTCTTTTCAAAGGCGTTAAAAACAAAACAATGCACATCTTCATTTCTTCCCAGCCATCCCATTTAGTTTCATATTGTTGCTGATCTGCAACTGGAATAGCTTGAAGAAGAAAAACCCAAGACAGAAAGTTTCTAGATCTGTATTTTAAATGTGAGCAATGATCTGTAACAAAAGACAACCTTTTTATTAATTTCCAAAATGGGACAGCAAAAGGAACTGCCCAGAAACGACCCCTATCCATGGGAACAAGTTATAAGACGAATGTAGGTCCAACAATTCTGGGGGCCGAAGGCACCTCAGCCCGCTCAATTTTTGTTTTAAGGGGTCCGGGCCCCCTCAATCTTCAGGTGGTCCTGTGTGCATCGCACACGCATAATGTGTAATTCATGATGCAGGTCCGGCGGTCAGCTCCTTCAGAGCACGCGGCCTTCACCTTTTCGTGTGACGTTACACCCACACAATGCAAGTGCTCAATGTGTGCACAATGCATTCCAACCCCCCCCCCCCAATCTTGGGGGCAACCCAGTGCCTCTGGATGAGTGACAGTTCAGCTGGAAATACCTATCATTGCCTACTTTGGTGTGTGATTCTTATTCCTCACACAAAGCAAAGACAAAAACAAACAACTGGCAATAAAGCTCCATGTTCCCTCTCCCTGCATTTTTGTAAAGAAATGGTAGATTAAATCTAAATTGCAAAATGGCTGGTATTTGTATGCCCACACTCACAACAGTAGCAATTGTTCTCATGATAAATATAATATTCTGCCTCTGTGTTCTTACTTCCACGTTACCCCTTTTACAATAACATGCACTTTCTTTTTAAAGTGAACTTAGTTATTTCTTTGGTTGTGGCCTATTTGCTCCTTTTTTTTATGTGAGATTTTCAATACTCTGAAACGATGTCGAGCAAAAAAGGTCCATCCACTTCACTCGTGATGCCTCCTGCATTACCTAAAACACAACAGAACAATGATAGACAACAGAGCTTTTCTCCTCTCTAACAATCCAGTCACCATGGCAACTAGCAGAAGAACGTTTGGCCAGAAAAAAGCTTGGAGATTGGCGGACCAGACTAATCAAAAAATGGAATAACATGACAACAATTACACTGATGAGTGATAGAGGCAGTGAGGATGCATTCAGACACCTATGCCATTGCTGACTCAATGCATTCAGCATTTTTGTTTTGTTTTGTGTCTTCTGTTTTTGAGAGCAGGTATATAGAGAAGATCGAATTGTGTAACAGAATGTCAGTGCTCTACTTAAATAGAAAATTCCTTTCATTTTGCTTTGCTACTCCAAGTGTGCTAAAGAGGGTTTAGGAGGGAGGTGAGGTTTTGAAGTGAAATATGAAATAGACACAATATGGGTGTCATGAGGTAACTTTATTTAGCCTTATAAATATGTGAAATATGCAAACGTGGCCAGGTGAGGACAGGAGGCAAATGACCTGTTCTCAAGGCCTGCACACATGGCTAGTTGTATAAAGGTGGCTATTTCCAAAGGTGGCTTTCCTGCATGCTGTTTATATTCAGTGTCTTATAACTAAGTTAAGATGCAAAGATAGGGCAATTTAAGCACCCAGAAAACAGAGGAAGTGGAAATGTAACACTCCCTGGGCCCAAATACAGCATTTGAGCCATAACTCTGTGCTGGGACCCAAGGCAGTCCACGGAGCAAAAGTCTCTAAAAACCAGCCTCTTTAATCACTCATTTATTGAACACTAGATTTGAGGGTCGAAATTGTTGAGCATCAATTACTGACAAGATTGACAGTTGGTCTGACTTCTCACGTAACTTAGCAAATCCATCAGCTTCTGTGTCCTTTGTCTGAGTTTTGCAAGTATATGGGTGAGATACAATATAGCATGAACATTGTTCATGCAATGGACAACTTTCTTTTCCTGCCCTCTGCATACCCCCCAAATCTGCTTTCAGGGGTTGTGGTATCTTCCAGAGAAGATTGGGGGAGGGGCATGCAGCGGCTGGAGGGGTGAAGGAGATGAACTAGAAGTCACAGGGTGCAAGTAGATTTCTTGGGCACACAGACAGACGTCACTGGATGTCGCCCAGTGTAAATAATAAGATGGGATGGAGCCATCAGATTTCTTTTGGGAACAGGGTAGGATTGGGGGGTGACCAAGGCAGGGATAACTGGACATGGTCTTTAATTGCCTTTGATCCTACAATGGAGTAAAATATAATTGGAGGGGGGGGGGAACAGTGTGTGTGGGGGGGAGAGAATTAGATATGATATGGACGACAGGTGAAAACAGAGTAGTTCTTTAAGACTAAGGGGAATGTCTATTTTGGTTGGAATATGAATTTTTATATTGTCTATTAGATTTATTTATAATTTTTATTATATTAATATTTAATATTTAAATTATAAATTATAAAAAACTCTCTGAATAAAACATTCCCTTGATCAAACACAGCTAAAATCCACATCCCAATTAAAAGCAACTATACGTAAAACCAGGGCTCTTGGGTGGGCACCACTGCCATTACAGTGGAACCTTGGTTGTCGAACGCTTCGGAAGTTGAACATTTTGGCTTTTGAATGCTGACAACCCGGAAGTGAATGCTTCTGTTGTCGAACGTTTTGGAAGTCGAACAGTCTTCCAGAACGGAATACGTTTGACAACCGAGGTTCCACCGTATAAGAGATAGGAGGCGTTCATGGTGAGTTCTGTACCTCTTTCTCTAGAAAAATAGCACTACGTAAAACTATCATCAATAAAAACAACCATAAATAAAACAAATATACAGAGAACCATCATTGTTAAGAACAAAGATGAAACCAATAAATCTTTTAAAAGAGACACGGGGGAATTAAACGATATGTCTGGATAAGCTTGCTAAAGCAAACATGTTTTCAGCAGGCATATTAAAAACTACAGCCATACCTTGGGTTGAAGTAGCTTCGGGATAAGTATTTTCGGGTTGCTTGCTGTGGCAACCCGGAAGTAATAGAGCACATTACTTCTGGGTTTTGCCGCTCGCGCATGCGCCGTCAAAATGATGTCATGCACATGCACAGAAGCGGCGAATCGTGGTGCGCAGATGTGTGGACGCGGGTTGCGTTCGCTTATGGATGCGAACGGGGCTCTGGAACGGATCCCGTTCGCATCCAGAGGTACCACTGTATAGTGAAGACACCCGCCTAATGTCCTTGGGCAGGGAATCCTGTGAGGAAAAGGATAGATCCACTAGGCAGAGGAGGAGTTAGCTGCTCTGGCACCTGGAGCGGCGCACATGCTGTGCACCTGGGGGCAGGGCGAGCCGCTCACAAGGGCAGGGTGAGAGTCCCAGGGGGTGGGGGTGCCGCCCGCAGTGAGCGGTGAGGGTCTCAGGGGGGCAGTGCAGCAATGTCACCCCACCTCAGGCATGACACCTGGGGCGCGCCACCACCGCTGCAATCCCCCTTCCTTCGCCAGTGCCACTAGGGAGATTCCGAAAACAAAGACTGGATCTATACAAGGAGAGCTTTAAAGTTTCCATGGACAATTGCTTTCAGTTTTGCTTTGGTGCCCGTGTGTCTGCACGCGTGTGTGTCTCCTACTCTAGTCTGATGGGGAAAGCACCTTCTAACATTTATAGAAGTAATGTCAAATCTGAGTTCCTGAAGGAATCACTTATAAGGAGTTGTGGATGATGTGCTGACGTCTGAACTGCTGGGAGCCTGAGGTTCCTGCCTCTGTCCACCTGACTCAGGGCAGGGCCTGACAGACTTCATAAGAACTATTACTGCTGCTGCCCAGCAAGGACTGGGGTATTTTGGGGGAAGTTATGTCAGGAGTTTTTGCGGATATTGATATTGCTCACCCAGTAAATCTCAGGATGACTTTCTCTTTCTGCTTTCTTTCTTTTCTTTTCTTTTGATTCCCTCTGATGTTAAGGACTTTCAACCCCCTAAAGTTCCTGAAATGATGTACACCATACTCCTTTTTATTTTGGACCAGCTCTAAAGAACTGACAACAGTTTATACTCTCACAAAATTAACAACAACAACAACAATTTATTTGTACTCCACTCATCTGACTGAGTTGCCCCAGCCACTCCGGGTAGCTTCCAACATAAATAAAAACATAGTAAAACATTAAACCTTAAAAAGCTTCCCTATACAGGACTGCTTTCTGATGTCTCCTAAAAGATATATATATATATATAGTTACTCATCTCCTTGACATCTGATGGGAGGGCATTCCACAGGGAGGGTGCCACTACTAAGAAGGCCCTCTGCCTGGTTCCCTGTAGCTTTACTTCTCACAGTGTGGGAACCGCCAGAAGGCCCTCGGGGCTGGATCTCAGTGTCCAAGCTCAGTGATGGGGGTGGAGACATTCCTTCAGGTATAATAATAATAATAATAATAGTAATAGAACTAGGGGTGCAGAGGCCTTGATCCAGTGGAGGCTCTCATTGGCAGAAGAGAGGAATCGTTTTTTTCATTGATTCTCCTTTTCCCTGTAGTCTCCCACACCACCAGAACATTATTCTGGAGTGTCTCCTAGGCTGGATCTAGACACATCAAAAACGTGTTTCAGCAAAACGCGTTGTAAACCTCATAATGGGAAATCACATTGGCGAAAAACGGAACTCCACTGCGCCATCTGGTGTCACAGTATTATAACACATTTAAAAGGCTTTTTCTTTACTAATGTTGCTGAGTCCCTAATCTTCCCAAGCAGGAAATCAGTAGGAACAATATTGCCTCCTTCCCCAAACATGATCTCAAAATCCTAGCCAACATCTTCGATTCCCATCACATTTCAAGTAAAATTGTTTTTCAAGGGAAATTGTTTTCCCAAACAAGTAAATCAGTTGGATCTCCTCACCCTTTGGGCCCTCATGATACTGAGGCAAAAAGCAATGAAAATAATCCTTCATGTTTAAGACAGTAGCAGACCCTTTAAACAAAATGGCTAAGCAGTCATCATTGGTATCAACAAAAGTCGTATAGTATTAATGGTCAGTGAAAAACCATCTTGAATTTTAGCTGTTACACCTGTTGGGGCAAGGACTTTTTCAAAAACTCTGATACATTCACTCAAGAATTGAATGCCAGACTTTACTATGCTCAAATTAATCTAAATAATGGCAGTCTCAAAATAATAGTCTAGAATTTATTCCTTTAGATGAATTGTAACAATTAGTAAGTATTCTTCCAAGAAGTATAGGAGTTTTGAGGATGAGCACTGCATCCATTTATTGTCAAAGACGGGAATGCCATTGAACAAGATGGCCTAGATTTAGGCCATTAAAAGAACAGCATTTTATTGCTAGCATGGTGTAAAAATATGGATATTTCTTTCAGAATATACACAGAAATCTTAGGTAAAGTTTGATACAATGAAACAGCAATTTGGAATTCTGAATCGTTTCCCAATAGCTTAAAACACATAATCAGTCGTAACGCATTTGTACATTGTACGAAATAAGATGGGCAAAGAAATAATCTCCAAATGGAGACCAATGGGGGGAAATAGGATTATTTAAGGTGACTTTGGCTTCATATGTGGAATAAAAATGGAATGTTCAAGTAATTTTCCAAATGCAAAGCTATTTTATACAATGAGGATAGCTTTTTAAAAAAACCCTCACCATTTGCTAGCCTGTGGTGAGTGATTTACAGTCATCAAAATCCTGCAGGTAATTGTGGAAATCTGCATGAGACTGCTCTGCAAAACTGTAAGAACCTTATTATAATGATCTCTCTCTTCCCCCCTCTCCCTTTTCTCTCACAGAGAGTAAGAGTGAATGAGTTTGCCCTCTACTGGAGAGACTTACAATACAGGTTCGTGCCACCGTACCTACATCAGCAGAATTTAATGGAGTGTCTACCTTGATTGAAAGGGATTAGTGATCTGGATGAGATAAAAGGATTTGCAGAATCCCAGGTGACCAAAGAAGGGGGAAATGTCCTAATCAACGCCTTAATAATTACTAATTACTCTCAATGATTTGAAGAAACAAAAGGGAGATGTAGCCTGAAGTAGCAAAAAGGACATTTGCTAAGGATGTGAACACTGGCGAGGATCACCAACTTGGATGGCTTTAGGTTATGAATGGCTACTAGTAATGATGTCTACATGCTACCTCCAGAATCAGAGGCAGGATGGCTCTAATATCAGCTCTCTTCTGGGTCTCCTTCCAGGAGAATGGTTAGATACATTTTGAGATGGCTGAGGTAGAGCATTTATAGTGACAGTCCCTCCCAGAAGCCTCAGCCCAACGAATTGTGGCTCCCTTCTTCTTTCTCCTCTTCCTCATCTAAAAAAGGTGATTGAATAGGACTTTAAGCCCAGAGTGCTTGCTATATGAAGTCCAAGTGATATTTATTCAAGCTTCATCGCTTGATTTTTATTTAAGTTGCAAAAACCAGACTTTTCCAGACTTTTAATGTTGGTGACACACTTTTCAGACATGCATTATTTCGCAACGCAGTAGTTCTGTTTTACTAGCAAATCGGAGGTTAAACTAATCCCTTTCCAGCCCCGGGAGGCGTGTGGGAAGCGTTCATAAGACATACCTACACACTGCAGCTGACACACTAACGTGTCATGACAGAGTTTGGAATGCTCTGCTATACACCATTGCCTGTGAGTAAAGTTCCTTGAACTCAGTGAAAATTGCTCATTAGTATTCATGTAGGCTTCCTCCCACCCTGTGATTCTCTTTTATCAGTATTTTATTGCTTTATATGCAATAACTCTGAGGAGCTGAGGCCCCTTCAGCTCCCCCAATAAAGTAGTTGAGGGGGTTGGAGCCCCCAAAGCATATGGGCATTGCCATTCAAATGGTGTGTGTACCCTGTCTCTTGTGATGCAGGACGGGGTTTACCTGGGTCCCCAACTATTTTATTCAAGTTGAGCCGTGTGTGTGTGATTGTTGTAATCTTTAAATTAATTGTTTGTGATAGGTTGCTGTATAAATATAATTATAACATCAATATTGCCATTTTTTCCAGGGTAAAAATAATAATAAAGTGTTTGCAAATCTCTGAGTGCTGAATGTATGTGACAAAGGCTGTCGAAGCAAACCAGCTTTCCATTAAAATAGGCATCTTCAATATTTTACCAATATTGTTGTTTATCAAATGATTGTAATAAAATATTACAGCTGACCAGATGGTGGAGCAATTACATTTCCCTAGTTCCTAATGGCTACTTACCTTAAACCTCCAGTGGACTGCTAATTAAAACTGAAAATATGCCATTAACTCCATGTATGAAAATATGCATGAAACAGAAAAACACACAAACATTTGTACAAAGCAGATTAAAAATGCATCAGTTATATTAAGAAGGTTCTGATAAAATACAGAAATACTAAACACACAAGGAAAGCAGACATGCAAAGAACAGCAGCACACTAAACTATGGTTTGGTGCTACATGAACAAACCTAGAGGAGCTTTGGGTTGACATTCTTCTTCCTGTTCTCATGGGTGGCAATTCTTTGCCAACATATCCTGAGGCAAACTCTCAGTGCCCAACAAGATAAATTGTGATTTGCCCAATTCTGAAAGACTCTTGGTGACCAGCCTGTCAAAATACCGTTTGCACAATTCTGAAATTAGGATTGCAAAACCAAATTTAGATCTGATGCTTGTCTGAAAATAGAAACAGTTGTCCTATTTTGTCAAAACGTAAGATGTTGATAATTGGGTGGGGGCATGTAGGACCCGTTGCAACAAAATATTGCCACGTGGAGTTCTCCTATGCAGGATCCTAGCCAGCCAGCCAACCAGCCATGCCCTTTCCCAGAATACTCTGTCCCAATTTCCTATTCCACCACCATCATTTTATCATTTTACTATCTCCATCAGTAGTGTGCGGGGATGTTTCGTTAAAAAGAGTACTTTTGCAAAATGTGGGATTTTCTTAAACCTGCTGATACCTCCCTCTTATGTGTGGATGTTGGCCATTTGGGCTACAAAAGGATCCACACTCAGAGAATATGTCCACTGCTAATATACAGCATAATTAAACTGAAAAGCCTTCAGCATTTTTTGATGCAACCCAATTTTCCTGTTTGGAGCGCTTTATAAATCATGCTAACAAATCCGGGGTGTTGGGCCTTGAGTTGTTCATGTAGCACATTATTTCCATCCCATTATTTTACCTCATGTCCTGCTTGTGGACTTCCCATGGACATCTGCTTGGTCACTGTGGCAAAGAGGATGCTGAACTAGTTAGGTCTCTGATCTGGTCCAGCAGGGATCTTCTTATGTTTTCCGCACAGCACTCAGGTAGTGTTTCCATTTGTGGCACAGAATTCAAGTGTCTTCAGGCTGGATTTTTGCTTGACTGTGCTTCTATCTGAATAACCTGATTTAAGCAGGAGTGTGAGATCTTCAAGAACAAATTAATTTGGGCTCCAGAGGTATGAGGCTTGCCACCTAGGCAAAGTCATTGAGACCATCAGTCCAGAGAAAATGTGGGAAGATGAGGGGGTCATTAGCATGTCAAGGTCATTAGCAGGGCTCATACACAGGAAAGATCTGCCTCTTAATTTTATTCCAGCCTCCTGTATTTAGAAGGCTAGAGGGGTCTATGATTTGAATAAAATATGTGGGTTGGAGGTGTGGCCTGTGAATTTTGTTAAGCACACCCACAATGTCACACCCCCCCCCAAGAGGCTTCCCAACAAACACGTGTGGAACAACATAAGAAAACACATTTTCAGAATACTGTATGAAGGAGTAACAGCTGTAAAGGCTTTTCTCATCTACTGAAAAAGGTCCCGATTCTTAATTCTTATAGGCCTGCTCCAGGCTGAGGTAAGTGTAGAGAAAAGTGTCCACAACAACACCAGTGATTGCTGAAAAGCTGTGGCACAGGTGTGATGTTAAAAATAACACCATACCACACCATAATGTACGGATACGGCTTTTGGTATGGGCATCTTCAGTGCTAGGTTAGCATTCATTTTGCTTTTGCCCATGAAATCTTCTCAAACTGAACACCCATCATTATATGCACAACTCTTTGTGAAGGAAGAGTTCACACAAATACTGGTATGAAATTGTTTCCCTTTCAAAACTGTTGCCTAGGTGTGAAAGATTCACATGCTAACTCAGCAAGAACCAGGCAAAGCGGGAGGACTAGAAGATGCAACAATGAGTCTTCACACAGGCAATGGAGCACAGGAGAGAAAACCTGGGTTAGACCAACCACACCCCAAGATGGCTTTGATGGGCTGGCAATTGTGTGGTGTGGTTTGCATGGATAGCTTGAAAGAAAGGAGCGCACAGTTCCTTCTGTTTGTCACAGACATTGACCCATGTGCTTTAAGAATAAGGGTTGTGAACTTGTGAACTCCCTGTGAACTTGTGAGAGGTATATGTGGCTTGCTTTTTTTCCAGACAAACAGCAAAGCCTTTTCAGGAAGTGAATTTTAGGAATGCCTTCCCTTTCAGCAGAGACACTTAGAGAGCCCTGTTGCTGTCACTGTTCAAAGATTCCCAGACTCTACTGTACAAGTAGTTCATTTGTACAACATCGTTGCACTTTGCCAGAGATGAGAGCTCAGCAGGAGACTTGTCAGTGCAGCGAACAAGTGCGCTGCTCTTTTAAAGCAGGGATGTGATACCCAACTTCTTGTACAGCTCTCAGAGCAGCAAAGAAAAATAAACAAAGACTCAGAGTAATCAGCTAAAATGGCCTATTTCTTTATAGCCAGCGCAGTTCGACAATGAAAACACTAAGCCGCGCTTCATACATTCACCAGGAGCGGAGAGACAGCTTGGTGAAATAGTGGTGCGAGGAGCTTCCCTTTGCCATGCTGAGATCCTCACAACAGCTGCGGCCTTCATGTTGAACAGCTGGCAGCATGTAGGCCAAGTTCACATTATTCCTTCCCCTTCTCGATGATGATGAGCGTGGAAGCAGAACTGTCTATCACCCACACCACTGGCTGCTCCCGTGGAGAGTCCAGCTCACATAGGAGATTGTCTGCAAGATGAATGAGGTGGGGGACATCAGCACCTGTCCTCTGCCACATGACTGAAATGCTGCCCTGACTAAACCTCATGCTGGTTCTTCTTGAACTTCTTGGCTTTTTAATAGAAGACCAATAGCCCTTGTTTTCATCTCCTGCTTGCACTTCTGTTTCTGCCTGCCTGATTCTTATACAGCGAGCCTGTGTTGTGTTATGGTTAAAGAGTCGCATTAGGACTGGAGAGACCCGAGTTCCAATCCCCGTTCAACCACAATGTTCACTGAGTGACCTTGGGCCAGTCACTATCTCTCAACTTAACCTACCTCACAGGGTTGTCATGAGGATTATAATGGGGGTGGATTTGGTATGAAATGCTGCTGCTTCCTTCCTTCCCCCTTTCTTTTCTTGCCTCTTGTACCTTTGAGGGCATGTTTCCTATTTTTATTTTTGATACAGCCAGGGCATTCTGGCACCTGAGGCAAGCCACAAAATGGTGCTTGCTCCTGGCCGGGGAAGAAGGGGTGACAGAAGATTTGCATAGAAAGCAAGGGTGGGAGGAGACCAGCAGTGCCTCCTATTTGTCAGGAGTTCAGCCTACACTCGAGTAGGACCCTGGCAGAGACACATGCCCAACTGGCATGTTCCCTCCCTCCTGGCTGATCGTTTGGGAGCTTCATAAGCTTTCTTCAGCCCAAACATCACAGTGACCGATGCTAACCGACACCGGCACACTTGGGGATCTGCAGAGTCTTCGCAGCATGTGTGACAGAACCCCAGCAACTCAGCATTTTGGCTAATCTACTTTATTTACATATAAACACACACGGAGCACTGCAACATGACTCCCTCTCTCTCTAGCATCAGACAGCAAAGAGAAAAAGAACAAAGGACAATAGTCCCACTTCATAGAACACAGTAACACAAACATCCTGTCTCTATCACTGCCCACTCTGTGAAGTCAAAACATATACCGTCATGTGATAGACAAAAATCCCATGACTGCAATCATTTACCAAGAGGCCGCTGTAGAGGTGGCATTGCAGGGGGCACTGCTGAGGAGACGGCAGATCCAGGGATCCCACCTCAGCTATTGCTGCTACTGTAGTGCTGGCGGCAGCAGTGGGTGATGCATTCCTTGGAGGCTGGTCTTGCTGCACCTGTGGATTCTACCGCCTGAGGTTGTCTCATGGGTGAGTCAGCCCTGAATACAGCTGTTTTCTGCTAGAGCAATTCTGCATAAAAAAGAGCTGTATTTAAAAATATAAATACCATAGCATGAGTTTAGCAGCAACCAATGGAAAAAACCAGCTGCATATTTTATCAGTTTATTAAATCTGCTACTAGCTAGGATGGCAATGGTCAACCTCCACTGCTGGAGGCAGCATGTGTCTGAATACAAGTTTCTGGGAATCATAGAAGAGTGCTGTTGTGCTTAGGTCCTTCCCGTAGGCATCTGGTTCGCCATTGTGAGGATACTGGCCTAGATGGCCCATTGGCCCAATTTAGTGGGCTCCTCTTATTTCTTTCTGTTTCTTTGGGGTGATGGAAAGAAAATGGAAGTAGCGGGTGTGGTAACAGATGGCATCCAGTGAAATGTCATCACACATGTTAAAAGAAACACCCAAGAACTAAATGTGCCTACAGTGTGCTTCAGCACATCTCCAGTCAGATAACATGCAATTTTATATTGTGTTTTCTTCCCTTTTCATATTATGTGATGGCGAGGAGAATCTGAATTTAGTGTTAACACTTGGATGAGGAAGACAGTGTGTGAATGCCATAAAAACGTAAAGGGAAGAAGCGGGCAAGGGGACTGCCAGCCCACAACGGTGCCCACCTGAGGGGAGCCAGAACTGTGCTCCGGCATGCTCCAGCTGAAAAAAAGCACTGGTTATATGGATTTATTATATAGATTGTGCTTGGTGGGTGGAGAATGACAGCTTTATACAGAAGAGCCCATTGTCTCTGTGAGCACCTCCAGATAGACAGTCAGTAGCTTTCAGGAGGGATTCAAATGCATACTGGAACTTTAGGTTTGTACAATTAAAGCCCTAGCACAACACACACACACACACACACACACACACACACACAGTTGTTATAGTTTATAAATGCATTGGCAAGTCTGGGATGGATGAATGATTGATGAAAAAGCAAGTAAACACTCTGCAAGCAAATCAGAATGAATGCAGGGCAAATGCTCATTGTCATATAACTACCCCATAAACAAATCAGAGTGAATGCTCAGTAAAGTCCAGGCATAGCCTAACTGCCATGCAAGCTTTATGCAAGCAAATCAGGATAAATGCTGAATAAACAGGTCATCTGGAGGAGCTCAGTAATTTCCCTTGTATTAGGAAGCAATTCTGGAAACAGTTGTATGTTAACAAAAACACTTCATTGCACTTTAAGATAAGAGTACTCCATCTAAGGCTACCTTTTTAAAGCACATTCAAAACACCTTTCCACCCTCAAAGATTTCTGGGCAATGTAGTTTGTTAAGGGGTGTTGGGATTTGTACCTCTGTGAGGGTAAACTACGATGTCATACCCGCCAACATTTATCTGATGAAAATAGGGGTGTCCTATTCCAATAATAATAATAATACCCCATCCATCTGACTGGGTTGCCCCAGCCACTCTGGGTGGCTTCCAACATATATAAAAACATAACAAAGTTAAACATTAAAAAAAAAATCCTGATACAGGGCTGCCTTCAGATGTCTTCTAAAGGTTGTATAGTTACTTCTCTCCTTGGTTTGGGGGTCACATAACTCCATACCCTCCAACATTTCTCCAGTGAAAACAGGGACATCCTAAGGAAAAGTGGGACACTCCTGTCCTGTAGGAATTAGACACCAGTCCCAATTTACAAAGTAAGCTGAAGTCAGCCCTGGTCGTTTGATTCTTTAATCAGTTCTCTTTTCCCTCCTATAAAAATTACACAAGACACTCTCTTTTAAAGTTTAAAGAACAAATAACTTCTACTTAGTGTACTTGAAGTTGAAGATTAAATGTAGAATGCAGGTGGGTGATACCAAAATTGCTAAAACATCTTACATAGATTAAACTGTTACAGACTAACCAATTCTGAGGTGGACAGCAGCACAACACAACTTATCTGCTACTCAAACTATTAAGACTGTTCAGCTGCCATACTTGCAACAGAGTGTATTATGTCATAGTTCTACAGCCCTTGCAATAAACCATTTTTGCATTTTGGATACTAACGTCCCATAATTCCAGGATCAAATCAGGAACCAAGACGGCTTCTGTAAATCCGGGACTGTCTCTGGAAGATAAGGACACTGCAGTGCCCAGAATTCTTTGAGTGGGGGCGTGTGTTTTGAATGTGCCTTAAATTTATTGTCTGTATGCAGCCTTGGTTAACCTTCCCTGTAGTTCTCTCTGCTGTTGGCCACACCCCTTAACCTGTGTTTCTGGTTGGTCCCTCAAGTCCGTCTCAGAGGAGTCTTGATCTCACATTTCCCCCTTCCTGAGAAATGAATAAAAGCAAACAACCCCTGGCCTCACCATATGCAACAATAAGGAGCAAGAAAGAGGAAGACAGCCAACACCAGCAAATTATACAGTGGTACCACGAGTTACAGACGCTTCAGGTTACAGACTCTGCTAACCCAGAAATATTACCTCAGGTTAAGAACTTTGCTTCAGGATGAGAACAGAAATCGCACCGTGGCGGTGTGGCGGCAGTGGGAGGCACCATTAGCTAAAGTGGTACCTCAGGTTAAGAACAGTTTCAGGTTAAGAACGGACCTCCGGAACGAATTAAGTTCTTAACCTGATGTACCACTGTATACCACGTGAAAAAGCATAACCCTCCTCAAGGAAATTTTCTCCAAAATAAAGTGGTGCTTCAAATGTTGCCCTGGTAAAATGAAGTGGGGACATCGGTGGTCTCGCTGCATGAGGTGCACACACTCACAAACAGTTGTGCGAGAAGTGGCAACCATAGCGTTCATCTACAGATGGAAAGTGGCAGGGTAGACATGGCTTTCGTGATTTTAAAAGAAAACGGGCCCAAATGGCACATTTCCCAGTTGCTTTTTGTCGCCTGTCTGGAGGACACTCTTTCATTCTTGATGAAGTTTGGGAGTGGGGTTTGCCTCCTAATGCAGGTGAAAACCATGTATTGATTACTTAAAGAAAGTTAAAATAAAAGCAGTTTCTCTCCCCATTTCTACACATTGCAGCTTTTGGCCTATCCACTCATAGCTAAAAAGCATTCTTTCCTGATAATCAAGCTTCAGCTGCCTGAATTGCAGGCCGGGCCTCTCATCTTGAGCTCTGCTGAAGAGCTTCTTTAATTAACCATTATACCACAGATGTTATTGATTTTTTTTTTCAAATCTGGTTGAAACATCATTGTGCTGGATCATCGCCAAGGCTAAGGCCTCAATTTTTTGTGTGCTGCTTTTTACTCCTTCTGCATACCTTATTAGTCTCTATGTCTGTTAAGAGCAAGCCGTAGTATTAACTCAGAAAATATGAAATTGATTTTTAGCCTTAGAGCCCTGATCGAAGGGTTTCTAATTTGGAATCTGAAAACCTTTAGTTGTTCTGGGAGCCGCAGGGCTACACGCTTCCTAGAAGTTAGATCTTACTAACTTCCAGTTTGTTGCACACTGTTTATGCAGCACAGCGTTTCCAAAACAAAACTGCTTGAGTCTGAGAATAACCTCTGCAAATTGCAGAATATGGCACATTTCTACAACAGGACAGCCAATCTTGAAGTTAGCACCTGATTTTCTAGCAGGACAGACACTTTTGAAGAAAGATCCTCTGTTTGAAGGAGTCTTCTATTTGAAGGGCATTCTGGTCCAAGTCCACTTTAAAGAGAAATATCCATAAGGAGAGATAGCAAGGGCTTTGAAGTTGCTCATGAGTGATTAGTACCTGGGCAACAGACCGACAGTTCTTCTGGCCAAATAAGGTGTATTGGATGTGCCTATTTAAGTTACGACAATTATTTTTTAATTTTGCAACAGTACACAGAAATTTGCACATGCAGATTATAGGCAGTTTGATGTCCTCTTTTGTCCTCTTTTCTGGTTTCATATAAGTGGCCATCCTATAAGCGGCCGAACATGAGCCCATCAGCTGCTAAAATAGAGCACCAATCCCAGACCTCGTATAAAGCCACAACTGATGGCTTAGTGCCAGAGGTTTCCCTAGGAGCAAACCGGAACAGTTAAAACACTGGGTTGTGTCCAACTATGCATCATTCTGGTGGTCAACAAAAGACAAATCTTTGAAAATGTAGTATAAATACCGACAAGTGAGAAACACTGGCCTGCGAGTGCTCCAATTGGAGAACAGCCTTTACCAAAGGTGTCATGGGCTTTGAAGACACTCAAACTCAGGACGCAAGAGAGAAACGTGCTAAGAGAAAGGCACGCTTGGCAAATCCACACCGTGATCAACTCTCGCTTAGAAAGCAATGTCTCCACTGTGGTAGGACGTGAGGTTCCAGAATTGGCCTCCACAGTCACGTAGGGACTCATTGTTAAAACCATGTTTATGGAAGACAATCTTACTCAGTTACAAGTGATTGTCAAAGAAGAAGAAGACTTAGAGCACAACCACTGAAATTAATGGACATGATGGGCAGGAAGAACCAGCTGCATCAATATAAGATGGGAGACACCTGGCTTACCAGTAGTACATGTGAAAAGAATCTAGGGATCTTAGTGGACCACAAGCTTAACATGAGTCAAGAGTGTGATGCAGCAGCAAAAAATAAAATAAAAATTTAAAATGCTATCACTATTCTAAGTTGCAAATACAGAAGTATAGTGTCCAGGTGAAGAGAAGTAAGAGCCCCACTTTATTCTGCATTAGTCAGACCACACTTGGAATACTGTGTCCAGTGTCTGGGCACCACAAATTAAGGATATTGACAAGCTGGAATGTGTGCAGAGGAGGGTGACTAAGATGATTGAGGGTCTGAAACCCAAGCCTTATGAGGAACAGTTGAGAGAGTTGGCTATGTTTAGCCTGATAAAGAGAAGACTGAGAATATATGATAGCTATCTTCAAATATATAAAGGGCTGCCACATGGAAGATGGAGTTAATGCTATTCTGGGCTGCATCAACAGAAGTAGCCGGCTATGCAAAGGTAAGAGTCACATCTTTTGTTCTGCCCACTCTGGCCCTGCCTACCATTTGTATGCGTCCCTCAGAAGGCTGTTCATGAGGGAATGGCTCCCTCACCTGAAGAAAGTTCCCCACCCCCTGGTCTACAGTGCAGCCTGATCAATGCACATTTAACAAAAATGCATATATTTTGCTGTGTGCCTCTTTCAACGCGCCCTTGGTCTAGCTCAGACCACCTACAGCAAAACTATAGTAAAGCTGATTTGATTTACCAGGACTGGAAGGAGTATTGCTGAACAGCAAGGCCAGCCCTGTGATGAAGCAGAGTGAAGCAGCTGCCTCAGAGACCAGGTTTATTTGTTTATGTATAAAAAAATTATATAAGTAAAGGTAAAGATAAAGGGACCCCTGACTGTTAAGTCCAGTTGCGAACGACTCTGGAGTTGCGGCACTCATCTCACTTTACAGGCCAAGGGAGCTGGCGTTTGTCCGCTCTGCAGACAGTTTTTTTGGGTCACTAAGCTGCTTCTGGTGCAACGGAACATCGACACCAGAGCAGTGCACAGAAACACCGTTTACCTTCCTGCCGAAGCACTACCTATTAAGCTACTTGCACTATATACTACTGTATTATAAAATCACAGGTTTACGATGCTGAGGTGTGGGGAATAGACAGAGCTGTGAGTGCTGTGTGGTCTGACCTGTACCTCCTATGCTAGCCTGCTGCCCTCAAGTGCATTTTAAGATCCTATCCTTTCACCAGTATTGGGGTAAAATTCAATTGCCAATCGGATTGCCTTCTGTGTGGGCCTTGAGGGAGGGCACCATTTTGTCCTTCACCTCAAGCAAGAAAGTGTCTTGAACTGGGCCTGCTGAACAGAGCTAAGAAAAGAAGGGCCGAACAAAAGAAAACAAGGAAAGAGAAAAAGGAGGGAGGAGACAAGACATGAATCACCGCACAGAAGAACAGGCTTTGGGAAGCATTGTAGCACCCTGCTTGTGGTTAACGCTTAGCTGGAATGAAATATTCAACGCAGCAATAGAGAAATTAAAATAATAATTTATTTGTCAGACAAATAAATGAGAGGCTCAGTGGTATATGGTTACCAAGCTCTGGCCTGGCCTCTTGCCATCCTGGCCAGCACTTATATTCCCTTAATCCAGCCCCCTTTGCTCCTCCTGTGGCTGCCTCTGTCCAATCAGCCTGGTTGAAATTCCTATTGGCTGTTTGGTAGAACCAATCACAAAAGATACACCCACAAAAGATACACCCACTTCCTTGCCCTTATAAGGGAGACAAAGAGCTATATATAAATGACAAATAAGTAATAATATATCTTACATGGAATCTTAATTACCAGCTCACCTCTTGCCCTCCTTGCCCTCCTTGCCCTATTGCCTTCTAAAACAAATGTTTAATCTTACATTTTTATGTTCAACAGATGTCAAGGATCTTGAGTTTCACATCAATATTGAAAGATTTCCTTCATTTGAAAGTTTCTAAACAAATGCCTGACAACCATATATATCAAGAGTGCTTGGATGGCGTCTTCTGTCTAGCAGGGGGGCTAGGCTGGTGGCTGACTTAATTTCAGGATAAATACAACTCTTACAACCATATGAAATAAGAATCTAGCATTCCTTAAATCCTTTGCATAATTACATTTAAGCCAATATATTTAAGCTAATATATTTCATTCACTTATCATAGGTAGCCTTTTAAAAGAATAAAGCCTTTGTAAAGTAAAAAGGAACTCAGTAAAAAACAGCTTTTAAAAAGAAGCCTCTTCAGTTTACACCTCCCCCCTTTCCCCCTCCTTTCCCAGCCAGCTAGATGCTTCTCCCATTAGCTCTTCCCAACAGCTTTAGAAAATTTCCCAAAAATGCTCTCTTTTCTTCTAGCCAAGCCAGTTGCCTTTTTCACTGCTCTTGGCCTTTCAACCTTGGAAAGAAGATCTGGCTCATTTTACTGAGAGGCACATTGGTATTATTTTACTATTTACCCTTGCCTTTAATTGTGTTTTCTCAGCCTTGGGGCAGCATATGTAATTCTCCCTTTTTTATGACTTTGAGAATTGTTTTTCTACTATAAATCAATGGGGCCCCCTTGTCTTAGGAGAAAAACCTCTTGCCAAGGTTCTTTCTGCCTGGCATGAAACATTTGAAAATCCTTTTTTAAGCTCATTTTTAAATACAAGCCTTGATAAAATATAGAAGCTCTGATAAAAAATGCAGGCTTATGATTAGATGCCTCATTCCCCCCTTTCAAGCTCAAGGACCTTCATCCCAAATGTCCTTGATAGCTTGACCTTCATCATATTCCTGAGGTAAAGCTCTGTATAGGGCCATGATATGAGGTAGAGTTTCATTTGAAACCATCTTGCTAATTGTACTTCTAAAACATGAAATGATACATGGCATCATACACAAAACCATTACCACTACTGTCAAGAAAAACAAGCAAGACAATAGTATCCCTTTGAGTCCTGTGACATTAGGTAACCAATTGGTGAGCCATCCCATATCCCATCCTTCCCATGTTTGTACTGGGACATGTGCTATATTCTCCATCTTTGTGGCCAACACACGGATTGCCTCACCATTATCTGAAATGTTAAAGCAACAGGCATTCCCTGTCAAGTTCAAGACTCCACATAGGCCTCCCTGCCTGGCAAGTACATAATCCATTCCCATTTTCAGCTGCAAAATGGCGGCTCTACTTTCATCCAACTGTTGTGCAATAAGTCTCAAACTCTGGGCCGTTGCATTGGTTACAAGTTCCACTACTGCTTGCAATCGAATTATTCTGTTTAGATTATAAATAGGATCCCGTGCCCCTTGTATGAGCTCACCAGGATTCCAGGAGGCAGGATCATAATAGGCTATAATGCGCTCTGGCGGCCAATCATCAGTACCGCTCCAACTTTGGGTACTTCCTCCTGCTATATGAGAAATATCAGCATTCCTTCGTGTTCGCCTGGCCGAACTAGTGGGCATAATCCACATTGGTGGTAATACCCAACCCAAGAAACAAGTCCCACTCCATTTGGAAGGGAGCTTTTTGTATGCCCATTCTCCACATATCCACCACAACCATCGGGTCTGAGGTTTTTGGTACGTGGAGTACAGAAGGCGAAATACCAAAAGAGGTAGAGAGTTCACAGTGCAGTATGTTAGATTGCCTTTTTCTGTCACAGTTATGTTCCACACCACTTTCCATGCGTGAATAAAAGGAGGTGCACAGGGCAAGGTATTCCGAGTTCGATAGGTAGTACCGTGTGCCCAGGTATGACTATTCTTAATATAATCCCAAGTATAGTGACAATGAGAAGAGCCTATCATGGGAGAATCAGCTGCATCTGATGATTTATGTACACAGAATTCCCCTTGTACAGGTATAACTCGTAATGGTTTAGTTGAGTTCCATCCGGGGAAATTCTGTATTTCTGTTTGGTGTGGCATTTCGCTTACCATACCAATGGCATCTAATGGTATCGGTAATAAGGGCATACCTCCCTCTGAATCATCTGGCCCAAGAGAGCAAACAAGGCAATTGGTCCTATTTGCAACATTGGCTACCATCTCAGCTAAGCCTACCCACATATTGTGGTCATGGCTGAATCCATATTTAGCCAATTTGGTCAGATTCAAGGACCCTTCCCCTTCCCAAGGGATCAGGATTAATAATAAAATCATGTTGATGTCTAGTATATGCATTCCTTCCACAAAAGATTACCTTATTGTGATAGCAAATAATTATTAGCCCCAATATAATTCCCCCAGTGACAGAAATGGGGAACCACCAAGACCAAAACATATATCCCGAGGATCCCCAATGAGTAATATCTCTGATAATTGTTCCACAAGGGGGCAGTCAATCAATTGTATTAGAGAATCTTTCCGTTCACAGTCGCTGGTTCAGACGCTCCTCAAGCTTCAGGCGTGCGCAGGTCAGCCAGCTTCCAGGTTGTGGCTGCAGCAGGCCGGTCGTCAAATGTTGCCCGTGACCTAGCCCGTTCCCGGTAGGGCTAGATACAGGGGTTTTTGGAGAGAGTTAGTTTTAAAGGATTAGAGGGGTCACCTTTGCACGTCCAACTGCCTTCGGACTTCTTCAAACGAGAGTGATGAATCCAGGGGGTCACCTCAGCTACCTTCACTGCTGTTGGAGTAGAGAGCAAGACGGTGTAAGGTCCACGCCACTTTGGTGCAAGTGGATCACGTTTCCACTCTTTCACCCATACGCTATCGCCAGCCTGGAACTGATGAATCGGCTCGGCAATGCTGCACGGCGTGCGTTCGAGGGCCCACCTGTTAAGAGAAACAAAAACACGGGAGAGAGATTGCACTTGTCCCTGTGTCACATGATCTCCTATTTGTTTAAGGTCAGCTGGAATATCCTGAACAAAGGAGGGCGGTCTCCCATACAGGAGCTCAAAAGGTGACAACTTAAGTCTTTTTGTGGGTGCACACCGAACACGAAACAGTGTTATGGGTAACACATCTACCCATCCCAATCCTGTTTCCTGGGTTAATTTTGCCAATTGGGTTTTCAGAGTCCGATTCATTCTTTCAGTTTTCCCTGAACTCTGAGGCCTATATGCTGCATGCAGTCTCCATTTTACTTGTAGGACTCGACATACATCTTGTACTACTTGATCAATGAACGCTGGCCCATTATCACTTCCAATGCATCTAGGTAATCCAAACCTTGGGATCAATTCAGTGAGGAGTCTCTTAGTTACCTCTCGTGCCTTTTCAGTTCGGGTGGGAAAAGCTTCAACCCATCCGGTAAGAGTATCTACAAACACAAGGAGATACTTGAATCCCTTAGAAGGGACCAGCTCTGTGAAGTCCACAATTAGACTTTCCATGGGGACATATCCCACATGTTGAATTCCAGGAGGTTGTACTGGTCCCTGCCTGGGATTGTTTTTAGCACAAAGAACACATTTCTGTGAAATGCAAGTTGCTAATTGTGATAGATTAATAATATACAACTTCCGACTGAGACTCTCTCTGGTTGTAGTACCGCCAAGGTGAGTAGATTCATGATAATTTCTTACAATTGTGCCTGCTAGATGATGAGGTACATAAATCCTATTGTCCGGCAGGATCATCCAACCGTCCTTCATAACCGCTCCTTCCTGTTCAGCCCACTTCCTCTCTTCTGGGGTATAGTGAGGTTTAACTTCTTCTGGAACTACCTCTGGTATGAGGGCTGCTATAAATCCTCCCACAGGCTTTTGGGCTGCCTCTCGGGCTGCTTTGTCAGCAGCATGATTTCCTCTGGTTATTGGATCCCTTCCTCGTCCATGACCTTTGCAGTGCATTACAGCAATCTGTTCTGGAGCCCATACTGCTTCTAACAGGATTTCTACTTCAGGTCCATATTTCAAGGCCTTCCCGTGGGCTCCTGGAAGCCTAACTTTATGGAGTCCGGTCGTTCCTAGTCTTGAGTAAAATCCTCTTCTGCCAGTCCAATGAAATTGTCTCTATTCTGTCCTTGTCCTGGTCTCTGATATCTTCCATTTCGGATCATTCCCCGTCCCCGTCCCTGGTTTCTTGGGCCGGAGCCTGGGCCTGGGCGTACTTCTTCCAACCTCAGGGGTTCAGGACACTCCCGCTTCCAATGACCCTCCTTCTTGCAATTTGCACATTGATTCCTTCCCAGTGGTGGATTCCTTCCTCGCCCTCTCCCTCCATTTAAGGGGCGGTGGTCTTGCTTCACTGCTGTGGCTAGCATTACCATCTTTTCCTTCTGCCACTTCTTCTTCTCTTGCTTCTCAGCCTCATCCCTATTCCGATAAACTCGGCGTGCAATGGCCATAATTTGGCTCATCAGCATCCCTTCCCATCCTTCTGATTTCTGAATTTTCTTACGAATATCAGAAGCGCACTGGGCCACAAATGTAGCAGTAATCATTCTGCTGTTTTCAGGGGCTTCAGGGTCAAAAGGAGTCCATATACGATAGGCTTCTTGCAGCCTCTCTAAAAAGTCTCCTGGACTCTCATTTGGTTTCTGTTCTACTTCTGAGACTTTAGACATATTAGTGGGCTTCTGGCATGCCCTGCGGATACCTTGCACAAGCGTCTGGCGGTAGGTGGTAAGTCTGGCCAGGTGAATTCCATTGTTTGGATCCCAATTAGGATCTTCCAAGGGAAAGTTATCTTGGAGATGACGGTCAATATTAAAAATATTTCCCACTCTGGCCTGCTCACGCAAATATATCTGTGCCTTTTCAATTATGTCTCTCCTTTCCTCAGTGGTGAAAAGAGTATTTAGGAGCTGGCGACAATCTGTCCAAGTAGGGCTATGAGTATTTACTATTGAAGTCACCAAGTCCATCATAGCCTGAGGTTTTTCTGCAAAAGATGGGGTGTGTGTTTTCCAATTCATCAAATCTGTAGTTGTGAATGGAATATATTGCAGGGTCGAAGTTCGAGGTGGCCGTGGTCCGGGTTGCCCGTTAACCAGCGCAGGCTCCTCAAGTGCATCAAATACTCTTCTAAGAGGGGCTACTACGTGATCTTTCTCTTCGCTTTGCTCTAGGGGCCTCAAATCATAGGGGATGGTATTTGTCCCAAGGCGTTCTTTTAGCAGCTTTATACGCCTGGCTGTATTGCTTGCTGACCGATTAAGGTCTCCCTGTAACTTCTGTAATAATTCTCTAGGACTTGGATGTACAGGGGTTTGGGGTGGGCAATCAGTTGTTCCACTAAAGGAGACTGTAGATGCAGGTCTATTAGGAGTCACAGGTGGAATAACCACTTCTGCTTGGGCTTTATTATAGGACTCCAATGCCTCCTGAAGATATTTATCATAATCTATCAAGGAATCAAGCTCTGTGACTCCACTCCCATTATTCATTCCACTTTCTTGCCTTGGGGTTACAACTGGCGGAGTGTTTGAATTAAGCTCCCTTCGATGTGGAGCATAGGGTGGAGGTGGAAGCACCTCTTCCTCTGGTCCCTCAAAAATGGGTTTGAGTTTATTTGGCAAGATTCCTTTCCTAGCTTCGGCTTTTACAGCCAATAATTTGCATCGTTTGACTTTGCATTCCCTTATCCATGGAGGATTTTTATTTAATGTGCTCAGCCAGGAATCTATATATGGAAATTGTTCTGGGCACCCTCCAGTTTCTTTGGCGATGTTAGACCAAAGTTTGCTTACTAAATTTATATCAAAAGTTCCCTGAGATGGCCATTCAGTAATTTGTTTTGGCCATTCTAGTTCACATAACGTTCTCAAGCGCTCTGGCGTCATTTTGACTCCATATGCCCCTGAGAAGGCTTTCTTAAAATTATTTAACATACACTCAAGAGGTGTATTTTCCCCCTTTGAACCCCCAACTCCCATTGTATGGCCCTGTGAAGTATCCACTCAGTCACTCACACACACGCTTTGTCAATTTTCCCTTTTCCTCCACCAGACCAACATCTGATGTACCCAACCACCTAGCGTACTCAGTTTCCCCTTACTGAGACGCAGAAGTTTGATCAAGACTTCTCTTCCTCCCAATTAATTGGAGGGCCAAAAATCCCTTTGTGCACTTACCCTTGGTTGGTTCCCTGTTTCCCCCGGTCCGTCGCCGCCAGTGAGCAGGGTATCAGACAGACGAGTCTTCTGCGTTCCCCCTGGAAAAATTTACCAGTGCGCGCTGGGTAAGCAGTGGTCCTCTCTCTTGTACCCTGCCCAGTAGGGCGAAGGGGCTGCGTTCCAGCAGACCACTTATCCGAGTCACGGCACCATAAAATGTAGCACCCTGCTTGTGGTTAACGCTTAGCTGGAATGAAATATTCAACGCAGCAATAGAGAAATTAAAATAATAATTTATTTGTCAGACAAATAAATGAGAGGCTCAGTGGTATATGGTTACCAAGCTCTGGCCTGGCCTCTTGCCATCCTGGCCAGCACTTATATTCCCTTAATCCAGCCCCCTTTGCTCCTCCTGTGGCTGCCTCTGTCCAATCAGCCTGGTTGAAATTCCTATTGGCTGTTTGGTAGAACCAATCACAAAAGATACACCCACAAAAGATACACCCACTTCCTTGCCCTTATAAGGGAGACAAAGAGCTATATATAAATGACAAATAAGTAATAATATATCTTACATGGAATCTTAATTACCAGCTCACCTCTTGCCCTCCTTGCCCTCCTTGCCCTATTGCCTTCTAAAACAAATGTTTAATCTTACATTTTTATGTTCAACAGATGTCAAGGATCTTGAGTTTCACATCAATATTGAAAGATTTCCTTCATTTGAAAGTTTCTAAACAAATGCCTGACAACCATATATATCAAGAGTGCTTGGATGGCGTCTTCTGTCTAGCAGGGGGGCTAGGCTGGTGGCTGACTTAATTTCAGGATAAATACAACTCTTACAACCATATGAAATAAGAATCTAGCATTCCTTAAATCCTTTGCATAATTACATTTAAGCCAATATATTTAAGCTAATATATTTCATTCACTTATCATAGGTAGCCTTTTAAAAGAATAAAGCCTTTGTAAAGTAAAAAGGAACTCAGTAAAAAACAGCTTTTAAAAAGAAGCCTCTTCAGTTTACACCTCCCCCCTTTCCCCCTCCTTTCCCAGCCAGCTAGATGCTTCTCCCATTAGCTCTTCCCAACAGCTTTAGAAAATTTCCCAAAAATGCTCTCTTTTCTTCTAGCCAAGCCAGTTGCCTTTTTCACTGCTCTTGGCCTTTCAACCTTGGAAAGAAGATCTGGCTCATTTTACTGAGAGGCACATTGGTATTATTTTACTATTTACCCTTGCCTTTAATTGTGTTTTCTCAGCCTTGGGGCAGCATATGTAATTCTCCCTTTTTTATGACTTTGAGAATTGTTTTTCTACTATAAATCAATGGGGCCCCCTTGTCTTAGGAGAAAAACCTCTTGCCAAGGTTCTTTCTGCCTGGCATGAAACATTTGAAAATCCTTTTTTAAGCTCATTTTTAAATACAAGCCTTGATAAAATATAGAAGCTCTGATAAAAAATGCAGGCTTATGATTAGATGCCTCAGCATGTCTGCAGGGCTTGCTAGACAGAGGCTGTGATAGGCAGGAACAGGGCTGACCCACCCAAAAGCAAGGTGAGGTGACCCCCTCAGGTGGCAGGATCCATAGGGGCAGCAAGCAATTGCAGTTCGGCCACCTATGCAGCAACCTCTTGGCGAATAGGAGGTGGTGCTGGTCTACTCCCACCCGATGTAGATCTTTGTTACCCTTGTTCCTGGTTCATACCTGCCAACATTTTGGGAGGGCAATTCGGGGCGCACCCCCCCGCCCCTTGCCCCCTCCCCTTGAGCAGTCTTCCTACTCCTCGGGAGCATCAGGAGACACAGCAGAGGCCCGTGCAGCCTTTCAGCACGCCGCGTTGCTTCTCCTCATGCAGCAGGCCGCACCAGACAGCCTGCTTCTCCAGAGATGCGAGTGGCCTGGTGTAGTCTGCCAAAAGGCCTGCTAGCCTACACCGCATCTTCTGATGCAGCACAGACCAGAACTGCCTCCTCCTCCGGCACCGTAGACAAACTATGGAAGAGGAGGTCAAGTTAAGTTTTCCTTCCGTTTTTTGGTCCTGTTTGGTTGCTCTGGCGCGACCAGTGCGAGGGATCAAAATTGGAGCATTTGAGATTGCCAAACCGAATAAATCGGGACACTTGAGGGGTCTGCTGGTGTAGATCTTCATCCACCCTTTCTTTGTTGGTGGAGGGAGCTGCGGTTCGTCTCAGGTGCCAAAATGTCTTGGTTTGGCCATGGGCAAGAAGAAGTAGTTACATAAAGGCTAGTGATAGAAGGGAGAGCTGCCCCATACAATGAAATATTTTAATGTAGCTAGATTTGGGCACAAGCCTATGCCATCACCATCCCCTCCAAAGGAAAACATAAAATAAAATGGAGGAGATAACAAAGTCCAATGAAGACAAGACTGTGTGTTTAGTGGGCACAGAATTCTGACTGGTTCTTGCAAGAAGGGGAGAGCAGAACTGGGGGAGAGGGCGGAAGGGAGTGGCTGGGACACAGTAACATTTTATTGCAGGGCCCCCACTTGTATATACTAATAAAAGGACCCCTTGAGGGTTAAGTCAGTCAAAGATGACTATGGGGTACAGTGCTCATCTTGCTTTTCAGGCCAAGGGAGCCGGCGCTTTCTACAGATAGCTTTCTGGGTCATGTGGCCAGCATGACTAAACCACTACTGGCGCATGGAGGACTGTGACAAGTGCCAGAGCACACGGAAACACCATTTAACTTCCTGCTGCAGCGGTGCCTATTTATCTACTTGCACTGGCATACTTGCACTCTTAGGTTGGCAGAAGCTGGGACAGAGCAATGGGAGCTCACTCCGTCGCAGGGATTCTAACCACCAACCTTCCGATCAGCAAGCCCAAGAGGCTGAGTGGTTTAGACCACAGTGCCACTAATACTGAACTCAGGTGATGGCTATGAAGCCAAAGGAAAGCGACATAAGAGAGGTATAACAAGCTTCGGCAAACTCAAGTTTTACAAAGAAGGGCAATTTTTTAAAAGGGGAAAATACTATGTGGTTTGCCAGAAGCGGCTTAGTCATGCTGGCCACATGACCTGGAAGCTGTACGCTGGCTCCCTCGGCCAATAAAGCGAGATGAGCGCCACAACCCCAGAGTCGGCCATGACTGGACCTAATGGTCAGGGGTCCCTTTACCTTTACCTTTTATACTGATTACTGAAATTAATTTGTTCAACCTGGCAAATTAACATTTCAGTTGCTGGAAGTTACCTGATCTGTGGGAAACATAGTTGTGTGTGACCAAGGTTGGTGTGACCAAGCTTACAAATCTGGACGCTTGAGCTTACTGACAGTTGCCAGGCAGCAAACCCCAGTGATTTCTAGAAAACTCCAAACAGATTTAATTGCCTTAGCATCTTCTGGTGGGTCTTCTCATGGTTGCTGATCTCAAGGGCGAATACAATCACAGCAGCTCCTTAACAGTTCTGATCAGGTTTCTGTGAGTTTAGTGATATGTTTCTTAAAACATAATTTGAGGCTTTTAAAATACAGCAACGGTGCCTCTTGACCTTTTTAAAAAATCACACGGAGCAGAAGGTGGAGGGAAATGTTTATTTACACTGTTAAATCCCCTGTTCCTTCCTAGACCCGGTAGTTCTTTTTGCAACGGGGAAATCATGCATGTCGCTTCCATTCTCCAAACAAGAGCCAGACAGGGCTACTTGAGCTGAAGAAACAATGACCTCCAGTCTATCCTATGCTTGAGCGATAAACAACAACGGAGGCCTCTTGACAAACTCTGACATGAAGAGTAGGATCTCGCCGCTCAATATGTCTCCCGAACATAAGTTAGAAAAAGAAAAGATCATCTTGTAAACAATTAATTAATGTTTGCCATGAATTATCATTTTTTACTTCCTCCTCGAGAGGCTCAAAAGGGAATAAAAAAACGCATTTTTGCAGGTGGTGGCATTCAAACGAAGGGCAATCAAATGTTTGAGAGCAGTGGCACAGCGCTTTGAGTCTCTAGCAGTGAATGATGCTAGGATTAGAGCACAGCAGGGGGTTGAGGGCTTCAGGTGTGAAGCTTAATGTTTGTGATCAGCAAAAAAAAAAGTCTTGAATTTATCTAAACTGCTCTTCTGCTAACAGTACTTCTAGCACATAAATGTTCTGAAAGTGGCAAGTGTTCTCATTGCTCTTCTAAAGGCAAACATGATCTGCATTTGAAAGGCGCATCCCTCTTGCCTAATTTAGAATGTGCATCACAAAGAGTTAGATGATGACCCAAAAACAGATCTCAGACACACACACTCCAGGCATATAATTCAATTTTATATAGGTGTGTGCATTTGTAAGAATAGCTAGCAGTATATATTGTTATACGATCAAAGCTGAGTAATTTTAAATGTATATCTATGCACACTAACCCACTTATAACATAGCTACGTTCTCCTCCACGGCCTTTTCAGCTTGCATGTTATTTAGAAGCATTCATCTTAAGAATGCCATTCCAGCTTATGGGAACTCAATTCTGTTCAATGGTAGAGATGGAAGGGTCATCTAGTCCAACCCCAGGCAATGCAGGAATCACAGCTAAAAAAAAAAAAAAGACAAATGGGCACCCGCCTTGTTTCAAAACCTCCAACGAAGGGGAGTCCATCACCTTCTGGGGCAGTCCATTCCACTGCTGAACAGCTCACTGTCAGAAAGTTCTTCCTAATATTCAGTCAGAATTTCTTTTCTTCTAACTTGAATCTATTTTCTTCACTCACCCCTTCTTCCCTGGCAGAGAGAAGGAGCCCCATTTTGTGTTTGCCTCAAGTGGCTAAATGCCTTGGGCCGGATCTACCTTGTGTACAAATGGAGCTCCTCTCTCCATTGAAGTTAATGGCACTCTGTGCCTGCACAGTCTCTGTATGAACACAGGGAAATGTATGGGGCTCTTGATCAGGAACTTTGGCTGTAATCCATTAGATCACAATTAGATCAACGTACAGTACTTGCACTTCAGTGTAATTTAAGTATGAGAGATCTGGCTTGTTAGGTCAAATAAGCCAGGAAACTAAATACGCCTCTGCTGGATCGTAAGCAGGAAAGAATACTGTGATGACTGGACTTTCTTGATCCAACTACGTTGCATTGAAATAAATCCCAATGATTTAGTTTGGATCCATATCTAAGTTGGTGTGCTTGGAATTGCAGCCCGAATGCATTTAGAAAAGGGGTTGCCATGCTGCTCCTTAATTTTTACACACCTAGATCGACTTGTGGTACTATTGTCACATCCTTGCAGTGCCAGTTTGTCTCCCTGTTTAGCAGTGCCACAATGATGAAGAACTTGGTACAGATCCCCATTTCTTTCATATGTTAGCAAGGGTTAGGATCAAGCTGTAATTCTTGATGTTCAGCAATGTTTGGACTATTTATTTCTTTATATATTATTTCATGAAACTGATACGCTGCTTGATTGGGAAAACCTCAGAGCAGTTTACAAGAAGACAAAATCATAAAATCAGGGAGGGGGGATTACAGTGCATTAAAACAAACAAGAAGTTAAAATACTAAACCAGATTAAAACTCATACCAGCATTTCTAAGCATCTAAACAGGATTTTTTTTATAGCAGGCATAAAAAAGAATACAGTGATATCTAGAATACTGCTAGATATCAATTGATAGGGAGTTCCAAAGTGTAGATACTGCCAAACTCAGTGATCGAGTTCTTACAAATGTTTGAAAATAGCCCTGGTGAACACTGTCCATCATTAATGTAATTTAGGGTTTGCACTTTATCCCTTTGGTCCCATTTGTCCCCATCCTCCAATGAGACATGCAGTGCTAGCCTATACTTGTCTACTCAGAAGTAAGCCCCATTGAATTCGATGGGACTTACACCCAAGTATATAAGTATAGGATTGCAGCCTTAGTGCTGCAATCTGTACGTCCTCCTCCTCATCTTCATTGATAATAAATTTATTATTTAGTAATAACCCAGTTATTACTATCAGTAAAAATTAATTAATGTATTATTTACCCATTGGATTTCTAAACATTTTGCCAATCTGAGTCCTTGTCTTGAGAATGAAGATGACACAATGCTTCCCAGATTTATCTGCAGTGATGGAATTTCCACTAAATACACTTGACATCACAGCCTAAGGCAACTTCATGCTCCAGATGTTCAAACTTAGGAAATGTGTTCTAGAAAGTATAAAACTGCCCAGTTCCTTGATTGCTGGGCTGAGCTTCCACAATTCCCACTGAAATGGGTAGGGTTGTATTAGTGAAGACCAAGGATCTCAACAGTTGACCTAGCACTTATTTGGAAATATTAGGCATGCCTGGACAATTAGATCTTTGCAAATTCCTATACTAAATGATTTGATCATGGACTTGATCTCTGTGAATAATGTGTAGATCAGAACTTAGCCAGTCAACAGAATCTGCCCTTCTTCAAATGTTGCATCATGGCTCTTCACAGTTTAAGCAACTCAAAACACACAACAAAATATGTATTTTGAGAGAAAATGCACAATTATGTGTTAAGGTGTCTATTTTGAGGGGAGAACAGATTAATGGGCAAAAGGAACAGAACTAAATGATGGGTAAAAATATGTGAAAGTGATATGGATGCAAAATAATCAGGTTTTCTATCCCAAGCATGTATATCACACCGGGCACTAATTATTTAATAGTGGGATTAAAGTCACTAACATCAGAATCCTCCATGCGTTTGTTTAGAAATAAGTCCCTGGAACTTACTCCCAAGTAAGTGTGTTTCGGATTGCAGCCTAATGCGTTGGTCTCAAATGCACTTACATCCAACTTTTTCTTTCTTTTTGTGTTAATTCAAATACTACTTGCAGAAGCTAAAATGTAAAGAAAAAGAACAGGTGACAGAAGGTGTGCGCTCTCTTCCTCTCCTTTTATTTCCTGGCGGCTAATATTAATTTCTCACTTAAGTAATGGAGCAATTACAGCAAAGAGCCCATGGGTATCCTTTGCGTGGAAAGGGAAAGCCGCTTCCCCTGCTGCAACTCGTCCGGCTGTTGTGCTGGAGCCTGCCTGCCTGCCTGCCTGCCTGAGCCCTGGAACCAGTCAGCTGCTGTTTGAACTAAGCCCTGACTGCAAAATCAAAAGTGGGCCTAGAGAAAGCTGTAAACAGTGTGCAATGAGCCTTCTGAAGGCAGCTGATGCCTCATTTGGGGTGACATGTTGTGGCTGATGAGTGTGGATGATGTGGGGTTTTCGATAAGTGCCTCATCAGTATCCTCATCATGATCGTGTTGCTCAGCCACGGCGTGTGCCCTGACTTGATTGTAATTGCTCGAATCTGCTCCTGCTGCTCAGGAGCGCACAGTAATATGCAATAAAACAGCAAGAAGCGAATGTTAACCATCTGAGTTCTGACACGGCTGTTTTGCAGTTCAAGCTCTCTAGACGGATGGAGGGATGGATGGGTGGATGGATAGATAGATAGATAGATCTTGTCTACCTGCATTTCCAGATGCATCTCTATAGAACACATGCCACATACATATATATATAACTTGTGCATCAGATTAATGCATTCTTGTGGCTATATGTATTTAAAGTGACGGAAAACAACATCAAGGTACTTTTACAGAGGCAAGGTGTCTTTATAAAAGAAAGGGAGGTCCTTAAGTCCATTAATTTAAAATTCATTGCAGCCTTGCCATCTTGCAGCCCTCTGGAAGTTTTGGACTACAACTCCCATCAGCCTCAGCCAACTAAACCCGGCAAGCTGGGGCTGTTGGGAGTTGTAGTCTAAAACATCCAGCAGGTTGGCCAAGGTTGATCTGTTGTATTTACTTATATTTTAACTGATCAGCAACTCTCTTATGCAATTGTATCTGCATGCAATGCTATAATTAAAAATATATATCAGCACCTACCAAGTTTTTAATGCATACTTAGTCCAGATTGTGTCCCAGTATATTCAGTGGAGGTTACTCCCATGTAAGTGTGGCTCTGGCTCCAGCCTACTTGGAAGTAAGTTGCACAGAGCTCATTGTGGGTAAGTAAACATGATCAGGCTGTTAGTGTAACTTAGTTCTTTCAAAAGTATAGTGGTACCTCGGGTTAAGTACTTAATTCGTTCCAGAGGTCCGTACTTAACCTCAAACTGTTCTTAACCTGAAGCACCACTTTAGCTAATGGGGCCTCCTGCTGCCACTGCGCTGCCGGAGCACGATTTCTGTTCTTATCCTGAAGCAAATCTCAACCCGAGGTAATATTTCTGGGTTGGCAGAGTCCGTAACCTGAAGCGTATGTAACCTGAAGCGTATGTAACCCGAGGTACCACTGTATAGGAAATTACTTTTCTCTTTTTAATTTATTGGAACGAACATGCTTTGAATGAGGAGGAAATCTCCTGGGGAGGAAAACTGGTTTTCTTGCAAAGTCTGTAAGAAATTCTTCAGTGTTGGCAGCTGTGAAAAGGTGAGTTCTGATTAGCGTACAATATCAAAGAGAATTGAAAACAAAACTGCCAATATCATGCAATGTCTTTTTACAAATCTGTGGTGCAGCCACAAGTGAAATATTGGGTACAATTCACCACATCTCAAGAAGGATATTACAAAACTGGAAAAGCTCAGTAAAGGGCAAGCAAAATGATCATGGGGCTGGCAAAACTCACTATATATTTTTAGTTTGGAAAACAGGGATGTAAGAGGCATCATATAGAGGTGTATAACATTCTGCATGGTTTGGAGAAAGTGGTTATTGAGAAGTTCTACCTCTCTCATAATACTAGAACATGGGATTATCCAATGAAGCTGAACCAGGGAAACCTCAGGACATAGTGCAGAGCTAAACTATGGAATTCACTAATCCAAAATGTAGGTGGTTTTATACAAGGAAATCAAACAAATTCAGTGGCTTCTATGATAGCCATATGTCCAAATCCACAGAGGACAATTCTCCATTTGAAGGGTTATCACAGTGCTCTATTTGAAGGTGTCCTTTATTTGAATGGCTGTCTGGTCCAAGTCCAGTTTAAAGATAAGTAGTAGGGTATGTCCACATTGCCATTTACTCCTGCTCCACTGCATTCCCACCACTGATGTCTGAAGTAGTCTACACATGACATTGGCTGCAATCAGTGCTTTTTTTCTTTAAAAAAATGTTTAGGGGTACTCTCATTTTGACTCAAGAAAAACTCCATTTTATAGTTCAAATCGACAAAAACAAATACAGTAAATGCACAAAGGTACAAAGAGTCATAAAATATTTAGGGGTATGCGTACCCCTGTGTCCCCCTGCCCTGGAAAAAGCACTTGCTGCAATCCAGCGGTATCCTCCTTGTTGATGCATTTCCCTGCAAACCAACTTCCATCTGATGTGACAAGACAAGTTGTGGTTAAGCTGAGGTGTGTACAGTTCAAGAAGCCTTTGCACATGAGCAGATGACAGCTTCCTTGCAGAGGAATTTGGGAGGTTGCAGGCGTGGGCACTTGCACTCCCCGTTTCTGGTGTGTTCAAAAATATATATAATCTGTGTGGTCTCTTTTTTCGTAATGGACTTCCTCTGTTTTTGGTGATGTGTCTTCTTAATGACTGCTAGCTGTCATGACTATATACTATTGGACACTACATGCCTCTGAATGCCAGTTGCTGGGGAGAAGTCGTGGAGCAGGACTGTTGCCCTTATGCCTTGTTTATGTGCTTCCCAGAGGCATCTGGGGGGCCATTGTGGAAAATAGTGTGGGATGTAAACACAGGAGCAGTCAATGACAACATTCCTAGAGTGTACATGTTAGAACATGGGGAGGGATGTCTGTCCAGCAAGCAGGTAAACTTCCTGGGGACGGACTTCCTCCGCATGTGACCAGAGGTGGGTGTGGCCTCACCTGTGCAGGTAAATGATAAAAGCACAGGGCAGGCAGCCATTCTCTCTCTGCCATCTTCCTTTGATGAGGAAACATCTAAGGATGCTCTCTTGGCTCCTAGCCAAGAGAGGAGATAAGGACTATCTTGCTACAAGATAGATTCTAAATGTATTTTACCTTTTTAAGCTGTGTGCCTTCTGGGATCATATTGTGAACAGAACGTGAGTAAACTCTTTTATACTTTTATAGAGACTGTGTCGTGTCTTGTATTTTAAGAGGGAACAAAAGGGGAAATTACCAGAGTAATTATTATAGAGGTTCTAGAGAACCTGTGCAGACGTTACCGTTGCGAACTAAAAAGGGGAATGTTTATAAACTCTGCTGATATTTTGGGAACTTGTTAGCACAAGTTGGATAAGGATATAATTAGTCAATATATCCTCTCCTGCACCCCTGAACATTCCCACAAATAGGATGCTGGACAGATCCAGAAGGGCACTCCTCATGTTCTATAAAGGTATTATCTGGAAATAATTGTTTTAAACTGTGTTTGCTGTAACAGGTTCTGTCCATGATCTGTGGCATTCAGTGAACAAACCTGCAAGAAAGAAGAGCTTTTTCGCTGGCTAGGTTCAATTATAATCCTTCTAACCTCCTTTGGGGTAGGTTTGCGGGTACAGCGGAAGGAGATAGGATCTGCCCATGCGATGCCCACCTGGTGGAAACTCTAGCTCACATGGCCCTTAAATGTAAAATGTATGATGATCTCCGCCAACAATTTCTAGACCATCTATGTATTCCAACATGGAAACCAGAGACAGAGGTAATACGCTTCTTATTACAGGGGAGAGACCAGGAGCTCACCAAGACAGTAGCTAAGTTCCTCTATTTGACTTTTTGTTGCCGAAGCACAATACAGGATTCTTCCCTTGCTGGAGACTCACAGAGATGAAATAGATTGTTCGCCTCTTCTTCCCTTTGGCAAATGACTGTACTGTTGAAATGGCGAGATCGCACTGGCCTATTTATTCTGAATGTTTGTATGTGATGCTAATAAAGGTTTGATGATGAAATAAGGCAAACTTTATTGACACCATTGCATATGAGTACCTTTTTCTCTCTCCTCCTCTGCTACTCAGTTCAAAGACATTCCCCATTCCTTTAAAAATGCTTGTTGGGCATATAATTAGCCCCCCTAGTCATGTGTACAGACAGGAAAGGAAAACATATGAGGCGAAAGTTATTTGAGGGTCAAATTAGACATGATGTTATTCATCTCTTTAGCCCTTGTATGACTGAATCCCCCTACTACTCTATAAATAACTGGCACATAAGTCCTCTGAGTTGGATTGGGACCATGGAGGAAAGCACCCATTACTGCATCAGCCACACAAAAGCAAAATGCATGAGTAACATAATGCTTGGCCTTAATAAATGTGGAGTGTGGGTGTGAGAGAAAGACTTCATTCAGCATCACACAGTACCATTAAATACATTCGTGTAAATATAGCTGTGATCAAGTGCCTTTTTGCACAATTGCAGAAATCACGACACAAAAGTATTTTATGTGCAATCCTGTACATGTCGACTCAGAAGTAAGTTCCATTGAGTTCAATAGATGTAACCCGTGGGTCTCTAGGAAGAGGGCTTTGCCGCTGGGTGGAATGGCTGTGTACAGAGAAAGTTCCGGAAGTGAAGGAATGAAAGACCAGTGGATAAAGATCCCACTGGTTGGTGGAAAATAAGAAACTATGGAGTAAATTTTGTTGGTTATGCTTTCAGCAAATTACAATGATAATTAAATTATATGATGCGAACATTTCAAATAGTTGGTGGGATTCAACTAAGGAGTCCTGATAGTTTATTTATTTGTTTGTTTGTTTGTTTCATAAAATGTATATACTGCTTGATTGTGGAAAAAATCATCAAAGAGGTTTGTCGTTGCTGAGATCCGTCTGTCTTGAGAGACAATGGAATGTGCCTCTGGGGCTGAAGTCAAACTAATGGAGAATCACAAAGCAGTTTACAAAACATAAAACAAGAAAATCAAAGAAAAATTACAACCCTACTTTAAAACATACAAAAGTTAAAATACTGAAGCAGATTAAAATTGCCTCAATTTTCGAAGAATCTGGCTGAAGCCTGTGCAAGGATTTCCATTAGCACAAGAAGGCTTTCTCTGCTATCCTCCCCCAACCCTCTACTTCCCAAAATTGTTTTCAGGAGGTGAGGAGAAGCCCCAGAAAAGCACGTGTAAAGAGTGCTTTCACTGACAAACAATTGCTGTGGTGCTATAGTGAATCCATCCTATTGCAAATATTGCTTATATTGATGTGATTGGGCTTGGCTCCAGTTCACGGTGCAAGCACCAACTGAGTGTTGTAAGCAGCAATAGCCGTGATTGTGGAAAAAATATACCAAGGGAGAGAGGCTGATTTGAACCATATTGCTAAAATATTAAAACAACAACGGTGCAAGCCAAGTCATTTAGCATGAATCACCTATGTATTACAAATATTGTATTGTGAAAGTATTACAAATATATATTATGTATGTATTACACATAGCATGATGTTTAAAGGAAAAAGCTATGACAAGTGTTTATTGAACACTGGCCCTCTGTTTCTAAAATGTGTAAATGTATAGCTTGTCAAATACTGACCCTGTGCCACTTGAGCTTTGCCACTCATTTCGATTATTCCACATGAAATTTCAATAGCTGACGAGATCTTTGGTACAGATAAGCGGCAACACAATTATATCAGCCAAAGCTGTTGACACAGAGTCAGCAATGAAGAAACTGCCAGTTACCCATAATAGATAAACACACCAATCCTAGACACATTTGTTCAGAACTAACAGCATAATCCTATGCATGTTTATGAGAAGCCCTTTCTATTGTGTTCAGTGGGGCTTACTCTCGGGCAAGTGTGCAAAGCACTGTTATCCTTGAGTTTGATAGCAATGCCTATTCCAAAACATCTCTTCACTCTTTGTTTTTGTTTTTTTAAAAAATTGGTCTTCTTATTGCATACTCAATTTTAAGCAGCGGGAGGATGGGTAGGTACAGCTGAATGACAACCCACTCTGCAACCATAAGAATAGCTTGGCCAGGTATCTGTGACTCCCAGGGGCCTAAATCTGTTGGTGAAATTCTAAGACACACACACAGTGGAGCTTATCCTTCATCTCTGCCTCTCTGTAGCTCTTCTGCCACACCCAAATCTGCTTCAGTGGGTTGGGGGAACCTCCACAGCAGACTGCAGATGCATGGGGTGGGGAGAGCTGGAGGAAGAAGAGCAGCAGCAGAAGAAGAGTTTGGATTTGATATCCTGCTTTATCGCTACCCGAAGGAGTCTCAAAGAGGCTAACATTCTCCTTTCCCTTCCTCCCCCACAACAAACACTCTGGGGTGAGTGGGGCTGAGAGACTTCAGAGAAGTGTGACTGGCCCAAGGTCACCCAGCAGCTGCATGTGGAGGAGCGGAGACGCGAACCCGGTTCCCCAGATTATGAGTCTACCGCACCCCCCTTCCTACGCCACTGGCTACGAGTCAGTGTAGAACAATATCATTTGTCTAATAATAATAATAATAATAATAATAATAATAATAATAATTTTTATTTATATCCCACCCTCCACAGCAGAAACCGCGCTCAGAACGGCTAACAACAGTAAAATAATACAGCATTCTAAAATCAATTTATTATAAAATCAGTTCAAATCAAATTAATGGCAACCATTGGGCTAAAGTTCTGTGAGGATTACCTTACTTATTTCCTCCTCCCCGCCCTTTTTAATATGTGGTATAAGTTCTTTTTTTATTATTTCCCTCCAATGTTAAAGCAGTCAAAGGCCTGGTGGAACAGCTCTGTCTTGCAGGCCCTGTGGAAAGATGTTAAGTTCTGCAGGGCCCTAGTCTCTTGTGACAGAGCGTTCCATGAGATCGAAGCCACGGCCGAAAAAGCCCTGGCTCTGGTTGAAACCAGCCCAACCTCCCTGTGGCCCGGGACCTCCAAGTTGTTTCTGTTTGAAGACTGCAAGGTCCTCCGTGGGACATACCAGGAGAGGCAGTCCCATAGGTACGAGGGTCCTAGGCTGTATAGGGCTTTAAAGGTTAAAACCAGCACCTTAAACCTGATCCTGTACTCCACCGGGAGCCAGTGCAGCTGGTATAGCACTGGGTGAATGTGACCCCGCAGCGAGGACCCCGTAAGGAGTCTCGTTGTGGCCTTCTGCACCCCCTGATTCAGTATAGGCCAGCTTCCTGTAAACTCAATACACAAGTTAACCAGTCTGACCAGATTTAAGGAGGAAAGGTCTTCTGTACCTAGGAAAGTCATGCCAGATACAGTACAATGAACAGAGATTTCAGTGTGTGGGGACAGGTGTGAGTGCAGAGTTCTAAAACCTGCCTCTAGATACATTGAGGTGTAATTGTACCAAGAAACCCAGCAATGCATTACTTTATGTGAATGTTTTTCCCTTTCATTCCTCAGAAAAAAGAACAATGTCATTCGTGGTCAAAGAATCACCCTCCTCTTTTTTTTTTAGAATAGGGGCAGGAAACCTGTGGACCACAACTCTTATCACCAGAGAGGGCTGAGAGAGGACTGTGATTAAGCTGTATACAAATTGCTGAGGGGGGAGGGAATAAATCCCTGGACATTGGCTATGCTGGCTGGAGCTGTTGAGAGATGTCATCCGAAAACACCTGGAGGACAACAGGTGCTTCATCCCTGTTTTAAAAACAAAGCAGTTCTAGCCATTGGCATAGATACATAACACAAACACCCATTCCATTGTCAGTGTGAAGAAACACAGAGGGTGGAATTCAACATTGCAACATCGTATAATGTTGCACTATTACATTTGTTCCGTCAGCACAAGTATTTCTGTGATCTCCCTCTCCTTTCTTCACAGGCTGTTTTCAGGGTCATCCTGACCCAGTCCCTGATGTGGGGGGCACAGAGGAGGCGAGGGAGGAGCGCCAGTTGTGCTAGCAGGACTCGTAGCACTGGTTCCCTCTAGTGCACCAGTTTGGTTGAATCTGGCCCATGAGAAGCCAGAAATCAAAATGTTTATGAGGAGTAATCTAATGGGGCCTGCAACATGGGGCAGAGGAGTGACTGAATTCATGTATAGTTGAAATGGAACCCCTATACTTTTTAATATACATTTTTTAAAAAATAAGATTGAAATATTGACAAAGAAGAGGATATTTTGGACTCGAATGCTGCATTGCTGTGGGGAGAAAGCCTCTCTTGGGATGTAATGCTTTGAATGCTCTCCAAAGTAGGCCCAGGTGTAAATATGTGTAAAATAAGCCCATTCCCTTTACCATTCCTCAGATGAAGATAGAGACATTCCTCACTGCCCACCCAACTGACCCTCATCGACCTCCCCCACAGAGCGTTTCCTATCAGAAGAAGGATAAGTGCTGCCACCGCTACCCCAACAAGACACAGCACACAAGCCCTCCACCATCCTGAGAAAGCCCCCCCCCAGTCCATATTTTATTTTATTCTATTCTATTCTATTCTATTCTATTCTATTCTATTCTATTCTATTCTATTCTATTGCAGTGTTTCCCAACCTTTTTTGGGCAAAGGCACACTTGATTGATGAAAAAAATCTCGAGGCACACCACCATTACAGCCCCGTGACGTCAGCGCGCAGCGTCACGCCGGGAGGGACGCACGAAAGTGTAAGTTTCAATTTTCCCCCTCCCCCTTGCCGGGGAACCTCCAAGCTTTGGGGGTGGGGGGGGGGAGGAGGCAGCAAAGCGAGGGACTGAGGGACTCCTCCAACTCCTCCTCCTGCTCGTCCACGGCCGGGTAGAGCCGCTTGAGGCGCCGCTTGAGCTCCTTCTCCTGCTCGTTCAGGGCCGGGTCGCCGCCGTGAGCGGAGGCGGCGTGGGGGACCCCGCAGGTCAGGGCGAGTCGGCTCGTCTGCTGCCACGACAGGAGCAGGGCGGGCGGCGAGGGGGTGGCTGGGTGGGGAAGATCCCCCTCGGATCTGCTCCCTCTCAGGCTCGGTCGGCGCTGTCACGAAGCGAGACGAGGCTGGAAGGCACCGCTCTCCTCCTCCCTCCGCAGCAAGCGTGGCCTGGCGTGAATCAAATCGCCGCTCCTGTCCCGTGCGCTCAGGTGGGCAGCTCCAAAGGGGCGCCCCCGTGCGCCGGCTTGGGGTGGCTGCCCAAGCGCCTTCTCTCTCTCGCCTCCTCCCACGAGTTCGGGGTCAGCCTCCCGCTCCTCCTCCGCTTCCTCCTGACAGCCGCCGGGGTCTTTGGTCGCCGCAGCCTCCCGTCCAAGAAGCACCTTCGCCCAGGCAAGGACGCGCGCGGAGCTGGCGAGCGCCGAGGGGTGGGGCTCTCGCGCCCGCCTCCCGAACCAGGAGGGCCGGGTCGCCGCCGTGAAGGAAGGGCGCCGGGGCGCTGCTGCTGCCGCCGCCGCTCCCAGCAGGCATGGGCCCAGCTGAGGCGGCGGCGGCTGTTGTGGTGGTGGCAGCGATAGCGGGCGGAGGAGGGGGCGGCGGCGGGGCCGAGGTGGCCGGCGGCGGCGGGGGAGGCGGCGGCGGGTGGAGCAGGAGGGCGGCCGAGGCCGGTGAGGGAGTAGGGTTGCCCGGGGCTTGAGGAGCCGTCGCCGGGAGTTGCTGCTGCTGTTGTTGCTGCTGCTGCCCGGACATGCCGGCCTCCTCCTCGTCCGCTGTCTCGCGCTCCTCCCTTTTGCGCGCGCTGCCCCGCCGCCGCCCCATTGGCCGGGTCCTGTCAGCTGATCCTGTGTTATTTCCTGTGTGTGTGTGTGAGGGGAGAATGGAGAGAGAAACCTCGGCACCACCACCGCGGAGCCGCCCCCGGCTCGACGCGGATCCTCGCCGCCGCCGCCCCGCCTCTCGCCGCCCGACTCGCGGCACACCAGGCAAGGTCTCGCGGCACACTAGTGTGCCGCGGAACACCGGTTGGGAAACACTGTTCTATTGTTTTCTATTCTTTGGTAGATATACAAAAAGAAAAAACATACACCAATAAATAAATTTTAGAAAGGGGCAAGATTAGACACAGACACACAAAGCATTTTTTTAAATAAAAAAAATCAAGACTGCTTGCGCTCTGCTCCACTCCCATTTTCTTCCCCTCCTGCCCTGCCCTTTGCCTGCCCCTCAGAACTGGTGCATCATGTGGAGTTGGGCCTCAGTGGCGGCAACCTTTCTTCCTCCTCTCCTGCTCTCCAGCATCTGCTATAAGCTGCCAGCGGCGGCCATGGAGAGGCTATGGAGAGACAACAGGATGTTCCCTGGCAGCTACAGCCGTTGCAGCTGCCGTAATTCAAGACAATTGCTGGCTCCTCCTCCCTGAGCTCAGCTACGGCAGCACTGGCAGGTGAAATAGGGACATTCTGGGATCAAATCAGAAGCCAGGGTGGCCTTTCGTAATTCCAGGGCTGTCCCTGGGAAATCAGGACACTTGGAAGGCAAGTAAGCCATATTTCTTAAAAACACAAGTCTCCGCTGTGCTTTGTTTCCCAATGGAAACACAACCCTGAATGAAGGGGAGCAGAAAAGACTATTTATGTATGTGACCATGGCTGTGCGGATGTTATTGGCCCAGAGATAGAAAGAAGATAAAGTCCCCATCAGAGAAAAATGGCAGATCAAATGCATGGATTGTGCCGAAATGGCTACAGTGACTGGAAGAATCAGAAATCAGGGAGACCAAAATTTTAATAAGGATTGGGGGGGTGGGATTTATAACTTATCTTAAAGACCATTGTAAACAGTTAAAATCATTAGTAGGATTGGAATATCACTTGTACAGTAGCTTAATGGTGAATTCGGGAGACAATGGAGAGATAAAAGATCTGGATTATTATAAAAGATGCAGGAGGAAATGATTAACAATAGGACCCACAAAGCGGAGGAGGGAAGTCCAAGAGATTCCTTGGAATCTTGTTTACAGACATGTGACTGTAAAATTTTAATCTGAAAACACTATATATATATATATATATATATATATATATATATATATATATATAAAAGAAGAAGAGTTGTATGTGCATGTGGAGGAGCGGAGACGCGAACCTGGTTCCCCAGATTACGAATCTACCGCTCTTAACCATCGGAAACACAACCCTGAGTGCGTGGAACACCCCTGGAATCTTGCTACTGCTCAGCAGAGATTGGGAGTGGTGCACAACCTCTCTAACCATACATAAAACCTGGACTTCTTCCAAGTAAATATGGTTGCCAGGAACACATTGTGGGAAATAAGTGATTTAGGGGTTGGTTGGTGATAGCCTACCAAGGAATAGTTTACCGTCCTGTGATCGTCAGATGAAGGGCGGTATAGAAATATAATAAATAACAATAACAATAGTTTACCATCAACACACTTCCATCTCACATGATACAACCTATGTTTAGATGTGAATATGAGTGAAAGTGTTGCCTGATGCTTACAGGCTCCAGGGAAGGGGAAGTAAATCAGCCAAAGTTTTGCCAGTAACAAACACACACGAAAAACCTTTACTGTCTCTTCAAGCTCAGCTCAAGACTTTAGCTGAAAATTAGAGGCAGCAGACTGCATAATGTTTCTCTGCTATCCTCACTAAATTTGAACTAACATCCATCAATACAGACTATCTGAAACAGAGGGCACGGTAGGGGAAGCATAATAGAAGTTAGAGTAAAGAAACTGGGAACATATCTCCAGATGGAGAAAGGGAATGCAAAATTAAATTCTTGATGTGAAAAGGGGGACAATGAACCTTTCTGTATGAGATGCTGTTAGAGAGAAATTCAATTTATCTGCTTTCTTTCTCTTATATATATATATGTGTGTGTGGCAGGGGAGAGAGCTCTACTGAAATAGCCTGAAAGCCTTTTATTACTTATTTCCTCCTCCCCGCCCTTTTTAATATGTGGTATAAGTTCTTTTTTTTTTATTTCCCTCCAATGTTAAAGCAGTTCCCATTTTTCTGTTTGTTTCGGACACCTAGCTGTGACCAACAATACCTCCCATTGAATCAGTTCTTTCATCTATTCAGCTTCTTTTATTCCCTTCATCTCATCTCCCCCTTCACCAGCTTACCTCTCATTAACCCTCGGGGTTCCAAACACATTGTATCTCTCTTAAAGATACATATTTTTTTATTCAGACATAAGCCATTTCTGCTTGGTGGATTCGGTTTCTGTAATTCTCTAATACAATAGTTAAGTGCACCGCACATACCCTTTACATTGCAATGAACAATAAGCCCATAATTTATACTGGTGCATTGTATACTTCTCAATTGTATACCACTTTTCCCCCCTCTAGGTTAGACAGTGTAAAGAAAACCTTTTCTTCTTCTAACGTAAAATACGTTGTGAGTCCCTGTGTAGAAATATGCTCACCAATAAATTTGGGTTAGATTACAAAACCCATTGTTTTCAGCATGTTATCTTGCAGAATGATATAGCTGAAGGTTACAAACACTATCATGCTTTCATTTTCAAATTAAGCCAATAAATTTTGCTGTGTGTTTGTGTGTATCAATGCATTCCTCACTCACATGATATAATGTAGATTTAAATTTATTATGACTGAAATTCTTCACTGTATGCTTTTCGTCACCTGCTAAAGACATTCCTGTTTAGACGAGCCTACTCAGATGTTTAGAAAGTTGAGGTAATCTGTTTTAGCATTTTAACATTGGTATTCTTTAAAGTGTGGTTATGATTTTCTCTTGATTTCATTGTTTTGCCTTTTTGTAAATTTGATTTGTGGGGTTTTTTTTTTGTTACAATCAAGTAGAGTATAAATTTTATTAAATGAATGAAATAATAGTTCCTTGATGTTTACAGGTGCCAGATTAGGGAAACTTTTGCCAGATATTTAAGTGGGGAATGACTTTGCTGTCCCTTCAAGCTCAGTTCTAGAGCTTAGGCTAAAATCAGAGGCAACAGGGCATATCATATTTCACTGTTAATCTCCCTAAAACTTTTAATTGATTAATGAATTTTGGCTGTGGGTGGAAGTAAGGATGGAAGGATCTGTCAGCTTTGGTCCTCTCACATGTCTCATTTTTCCAATTTTAAATTCAGGTCTTCAGAAATCTGTTGGTGTGTTTTTTCATCACCCTGAAAATTCCTCAGCATTTTACTGCAAATTTCTCCAAATGAACATATTTTTGTGTGCAGTTTTGACAAATGTTCATTTTTTTGCAAGCCATTTCCCCTAATATAATGCATTTTTGCATGTTATTTTCACTAATATATTCATTTTTACACACTGTTATATCTCATATATGTATTTTTGTAAAAACTGGTTGAAGAACTGCATTACAAAATTCGGATAAGCGCAAATTTTGAAGGACGGCTGTGTTCCAGTTCTCATATTGTTTCAGAAACTGCAAATTTGTTAGATTTGGCTTTAAGACGCTAACTGCATCTAATTTCTCCCCCATCGCTACATGGATGCAAGCACTGTCCCTAGATGAACAGGAGGTGCACCCACTTGGAAAGAGTAGAGGGATATAGAGTATCTGTTTCTCAGAGGCCAGGTGTACTCAGGCTTCACTGCTGCTTAGTCAACAGATCTACTAGAAATGGTAGACCAGTTCTCTTAATGTTCATTTGAGTATTTTACTTCCCTCCCCCTCTGATGTTTCTGTGAAAGTCCATGCCCTGCCACAATCTGCCTTTGAAAGTCCCCTTGGTTCAAAAGTGCTCTGCCACAAGACATTGTGGACTGCTCTTTCACAAGCACAAATCTCCAAGGGAGATAGAATTAGATGTGCTATGTTTTATTGGGGGGTGGACTCTTTTCACTAATCCCATTAAAATCCATAGGACTAAAAACATTTCTGCTAAGTCCCATTTCATTGTGTATGTTGTTGTTTTGCTCAGCCAACTCTTAAAAGACTCACATGTTGGTGGTAAGGAAATGTGTGTGTGAATGAAGATGAAGAAGATTTATTTATATGCCACCCATCTGACTGGGGTGTCCCAGCCACTCTGGGTGGCTTGCATCAAAATGTTGAAACACAAAAGACTCAGACATTAAAACCTCCCTGTATAGGGCTACCCTCAGATGTCTACAGAAGGTCATATGATTGGTTATCTCTTTGACATCTGACGGGAGGGCATTCCACAGGGCAGGCACAACTACTGAGGAGGCCCACTGCCTGTTTCCCTATAACCTCACTTCTCGCAATGAGGGAACCGCCAGAAGGCCCTGAGAGGTGGACCTCATTGTCCAGACTGAATAATGGGGGCGAAGATGCTCCTTCAGGTATACAGAATAGAATTTAAAGGCCCTTTTTCAGATTACTGGTGAACATCTGTTCAAACTGCATTTTGGCCTTTGTGCCACCATTTCACAACTACGTATGGGAAGAAAAAAGCACAATTTTCAGTCTATACATAAAGGATTATAAGAATAACCTTGCTCTGGAGAGCATGTGTTCTAGAGGCATGCATCACGCTGTGGGGGGGCTGAATAACAAGGGGGGTTGGGGTGATTGTAGAGCCTTTTCCTCCCTCCCAAGTTAAAGCATGATGTCAATACCCCCCACGCCATGTCAGACCAGGTTCTCTATAGTTCTCTTGGTTCTCTTAGCTTAGTAAGAAGTGCAGCTGTTGGAAATATTGCCTATGGATTACTGAAGAGCTCAGGGTGGTTTGTTTGTTTGTTAAATTAAAAGATCAGATGGTATTTTTTATGTTAAAAGTTTAATTTAAGCTTTTTTAAAAAAAAAGAAAGAAAAAGAAAATCCTACCTTGTTCTGCTTTAACAAAAGTACAAACAAAACCAGAGTTCTTCAGAACTCCACAGGGAGCATTCTAGACAGCCTCACATCATAATGCCTCTCAGAGCCCAGAATTCAGTGGAGTATAGAATTGCAGCCGTGTATAGGATTCGATCTGCGAATAAATTACATTAAAGCAAAAGTTTCATTAAACGTGCATGCCCATCTTCAAACACGTCCCATACAGCAATTCCAATTGCAATGGATATGCCACCTGGAGGAAGAATAGTTTTTTCTCATTGGCGGAAAATGCAACTACTCTGTAATTGAAATGCTACCTCAGTGCATCTGGGCTGAGTATATCAAATAACAACTGTGCATTATGAAGATTACTCTGCCCTTGATTAACCTTAGCTTCTAGAAATACTTTTGGGATTTCAAGAAATACTTTTGGGACCCACAAGAGCCAGTGTGCTGCCTTCAATATGCTGTTGCTCTACATTCTCTATTATCACTGACTATTGGTCACCCTGCCGGGGGCAGGGTGTTTGTTTCTGTTTATATAAATTCACAACTTCTGATGCTGCTGTTTCCTTGAAAAGGGAGGTAGATAACCTGTGGTCCTGATGGACTCCAAAATCCCATCAGCCCCAGTCAGCATGCTCAGTGGTCTGCAATGATTGGAGATGAAGACCAGGCACATCTAGGGGTCACAAATTAGCCACCACTGCTTTGAAACATGTACAGTCGTACCTTGGAAGTTGAACAGAATCCATTCCGAAGGTCCATTTGACTTCCAAAATGTTTGGAAAACAAAGCGCGGCTTCTGATTGGCTGCAGGAAGCTCCTACAGCCAATTGGAAGCCGCGGAAGCCCCATCCATCAGATGTTCAGCTTCCAAAAAAAGTTCGGAAACCGGAACAATCACTTCCTGGTTTTGATTGTTCAGCAGTAAAAGAAATATATATTCATAGATGCTGATATAATGTATCAGGAATGCAGATGCTGCCGAATACTGAGTCTGACAATTGGGCCATTTAGCTTAATATTATCTATGCTGACTGGCAATGGATCCCTCGTGTTAATATACCGTATTTTTCGCTCCATAAGACGCACCCGACCATAAGATGCACCTAGTTTTTATAGGAAAACAAGAAAATATATTCTGAATGAAACAGTGGATGTATTATTTTTGTGGTTCATGCTGTGGCCACAGACATGTGATCTGATGGTGAATTTGGGGTGACCCAATGCAAAAATCCTGAGGATCCATGTGGACCCGTGCTTTGTAACCACGTTTTTGCGCAATTTGCGGCCCCAGGAAACAGTGGATGCGTGGTTTTTTTGGTGCAGGCTGTATCCATGGGCATGCTATGTGAGCTGATGGTGAAATTGAGGTGAATTTGGGGTGACCCAATGTAAAAATCCTGAGGATCCATGGGCTTTTACCTCTCCCCTCCCGCTAGCGTCCCTTATCTCTCTTCCGATCCCACCGATCAGCTGTTTCCTTTCAACACTCCCTCCCCTCTTGTTTGCCTTAGTGTAGTGTCTTTTCCTTAGCTGGAGCAGTTTTTTGCTCCTCCTTTTCTTCTAATTTCTCTCCTGTTTCCCCCCTTTGCAAGTTTGCTGTCTTTACCTCCCCCTCCCTGGCAGCCTCCTTTAACTCTAGCGTCCCTTATCTCTCTCCCCGATCGGCAAATGATCAGCGGCTTTGTTTCAACACCCACTTCCCTCTTTCAAAACCCCCCCCCCCCATGATCTGCTTTTTGCCCATGGGCAATTTGGCTCCAGGGACCACGCATTCACTCCATAAGACGCACAGACATTTCCCTTTACTTTTTAGGAAGAAAAAAGCGCATCTTATGGAGTGAAAAATACGGTAGTTTGTTCCTGGGTCAAGGGAAAATACTTGAAGAGGAAACTTCCTGTAGATGTGAGTGCGAGGAGGAAGCCAGCATGGGCCTGGAGGCTGAGGAGTAATAGAGTGAGCTGTGTGTCTACTATACAGTGGTACCTTGGTTCTCGAATGTCTTGGTTGCAGAACAAACCGGCTCCTGCACGCTGAAAACCTGGAAGTAAGTGTTCTGGTTTTCAAATGTTTTTCGGAAGCCAAACATCCGACGCAGCTTGTGCTTGAGTGCAGGAGGCTTCTGCAGCCAATCGGAAGCCGTGCCTCGGTTTTCAAACAGTTTCGGGAGTCTTTTGGAACGGACTAAGTTCGATAACCAAGGTACCACTGTGCTTACCTAAAGCTGTTGCATATGAGTATACCAGAAGTGCCTGGAGTCTGTTTCTAAGCAGGGAAGCCGTGCTGGATAACAACACACCTTGCAATCCAACGAATCAAATTATTGGCTTCTGCTACCCTACTTTCTGCATACCCCTGCTAATGTCCTAGAAAAAAACAGGAAATCTGTCCTTTTTTTTTTTTGCAGGAGCATGGCAGTCGTTTGAGTTGCTATGATCTTGCACAACTTCACAGCGTCATTTTTTCCTGGTGGAGAAAAATGCTTTTTTGGGACAATGAACTTGTGCAGAGCCGTAAAATTCATGTTTTGGGGTGCCATGCCTGAAAAAAGAACTTTTGGGGACGGCAAGAGTATTGTTAGCCCAGAAATGGAAACAAGAAGAAATTCTGATGCAAGAAGAATGGCAGATGAAATTAATGGGCTATGCAGAATCAGACAAAATGACAGGAAGGGTTCGAAACCTGCGAGACCAGAGATTTACAGAAGATTGGAAGAAGTATATGAATTATTTGAAGAGCAACTGTAATCAACAAATTATGCTAGACTACAAGAAGTTCTGTAAGGAGAAATATACGAAGTGTTACAAAGTAGAAAAAGATAGAGATATTGGTTATGAGTTTGAAATGTAATAGGGAAGATAAGAAATGCATACTGAGAGATTAGATTGGAAAATGTTCAGACAGGGTTGAGGGAAGTCAAAAATTTGAATAAGATGTAAAAGTATGTTTAATTACTGTTGAAAATGATATGTTAAAAAAAACCTAATAAAATTATATTTAAAAAAAGAACTTTTGGGGAGGAACCACAGCACGAAATCGCATGAGATTACCGCAACCGAATTGGCCGCCAAGCTCTCACAATAAAAAACGGGAAAATGGCATTTGGGAAGATGGCGTCCCAGACTTTGGCTTCAAAGTGTTGGAGGGTGTGACTGCTGAAGCTGGAGACTGAACCTGGAACCTTCTGCATGTATAGCATGTGCCCTACTGCTGAGGTACAGGCCATATTGGTACAACAGATTGCTGGTGTAAAACAATATGATCTGCCAAACATTTGTAAAATTTACTTCACACTGAAACACATGTAATATCAGCAAATGTTTTGAGGCCAGAACTCTGTTTGCTATGGATCAAAACATCCTCTGCAGAGAATCAAAAGTAGTGTGATTATTTACACCAGCTGTGGAATCGGTGATATGGGTGATAAAGAATGAACCCCCATGTTCTTTAGGATCACATCTGGTTGCATCTGGTTGCAAAGTTAAACCTGCAGAGGCTCAGAGCAAAGTAATTTTTGTTGTGGTCTTCAGCTTTGAAGCTCCCTTCCCTAACAGCAGTCTGCATAAGCAAAGGGAAAGGGAAAGGGGAAAACAGATTAAAAAGCAAACTTTTGGTTGAAGTGTGCATGGTCAGGATCTGTTTTATTTGTGATAGTTTGAGTAGATTGTATAGAGTTCAACTGGATTTTTGTAATTTTGAAAGTCTGAGGCTTTACAGAGCCCATGTAAAACTCCTATTGATTTTGATAGGTGCATATTGCATATAATTAGACAGCTATTTTTCAGGGCGGTCGATGCTGTCCTGCTAATAAGAACAGCATTAATATCCCTGGTGGTTGTGTTTTGTTTTTTTTAACAAGACACAAAACCTATATATTGTCACATAATTGTACCTTTATTACCCAAATTAGAATTCGTCAATGAGTCTGGAAACATTTCATCACTGGTTCTTGCTCACTGTTTACAGAAGTTTAGCTTTATGTTACAGGAGGCTTAATTGTCTCATCAGGTTTATATGAGCTCATTTCTAAGTATCATGTCTGGGACTATAACATCATACATCTGCAGTAAGTGTGCATTTAGTGAGCACATCCATCTTGAAACTTCAATGAAGGAGGGGGACTTTATGGCAGGTCTTGAATGCACATTTACTGTGAAATAAGTGAATAATAATACTAGGTTATTTTGGAAAGTGTTCTTTTATGCAATCACTGCATTTAATACAATCACAAAATGGCAGCCCAACAGGTGGTCTTTTCATAGTGTTAAGCCACAACAATTGGAACAAAAAGGACACCAGAATCTAATGTTCTTCAGAATGTAAAAAGCTGTTCACTTCCTTTTGTGAATTTTCAGATTTAACCATGTTCATTATTGTTGAGCCACAAATGCAGGACATTCTTTTTTGACATTTTGCCATAAATAGACACTGACTGAGGCTGACTAGCCAGCTAGCTGTTTTGTCACAGGCTAGCGGAAACGAGCCATTTAACAATGAGTAGCCACTCTTGGTTCTTAAATGGCCGAGGAAAGTACCCGTTTTGACATGTTGCAAAAGTAGCGAAGTCTAGGATAACAAAAGAATATTTGACAAAGGATGGAGTTTCTTTTCCGATATTTTTCCCCAAAAGTAAGTATTTAATTCTGGCCTAATGAAGTTGCAAAGACGATTTGGTGTCACACTGACAGCTCTTGAAGCTCTGAAAATATACTTGGGCATTGTGACTTGAACCATTCATGCAGCCTCCTTTGGGAGGGCCCATTATTTAAACAGTAATTATGAACTTCGTGGGGCAAGGAGTGGGAGGCTGGAATCTGATACTTGTTTGTTAGATTTTTAAAAGTAGAGAAAGTACCTTGTTACAGGGATTGTGCAGCCCTATCCTATGCAAGTTAACGGCAGAAGTAAATCCCACGAGTTTAGGGGGCCTTTCTTGCAGGTAAGTATATGAAGGATTTCAGTAGCCTCAGTCTCATAAAAAAGTGACCATGAATCAGAATTTAATTTACTGACATAAATAGTGTGTGTGGATTTTCTGCTTGTGGGATAAATATGACCTATTTATTTATTTGATTGATTGATTGATTGATTGATTGAAGATTTGCATGCCACCTTTCCACAAGAAAGTTTGTGCTCACAGCAACTACATCAAAACACAGTTCATTCAAAACAGAAATAAATAATACAAAAAAACCCCAAACCATACTACATTCATAAGGAAAATATCACAAAGCAATTCAGTAACAATACACTTCAGGGACATAGCAGTGATGATGTTACTGAAATAAGCAAATGAACAACGCTATATACTATTTTCTCAGGAATGGTGCCAGCCCAAGCAAATAGGATCTGGGCAGAGCATATGCTCTTGTATCGCTATAAACCTTCAGGGCACATAGCCATGCTGCCTCAAAAATTTGTTAGTGTGAATAGAAACATGAGATATGGAGCTATGGCAGCTGCCAAAGAAAATACTGTTTGAATGGAAATCAAGGCCTTTAGCCTTTAGTAACTGTGTGAACTTTTTTCGAAAGAAAGAGGAGGTTACCTCCTCTGGCATCCCTGGCTTGCCTTAAGAGAGAGAGAGAGAGAGAGAGAGAGAGAGAGAGAGAGAGAGAGCGCATTTGCATCAATCTATAGATTCTATTCTCAGCTGTCCCAGCAGCAGACCCTCTGGGTCTACCTGGGGATTCCAGCTGTTGGTGCCAACCCTGGCTCCATACCTTCCTCTGAGGTTACTGCAGACAAGCAGACAGACATAGATACAACGTCAGTGTGCTCTTGAAATAAAAACAGATTGTGATATGGCATCGAGGAAGGGTGATTCAGCTCTTCAGTGCAAAAAGGAGTTAAGGAACAAAAAGCACAAGACCCTTGGGTCGGCCTAAGTAGCTCTTTGCACCTCAGCTGTGGTGTCTAAGGACATGGCAGTAACTCAACCATGACTCACAGATTTTGCTCTCGGAGAAAAGAAATAAGAGGAGGAGCCAGTCTTCCAGCAACGTTTGAGGTGTCTCCCTGATCACAAAAGACGCCTCTCAGAAAGATGAGCTCATAAGTTTATAATCACGATTTTGTCTTCCTGTGAATATATATACCTGTAGGTGCAGGGCGGTGTATAAATTCAAATAATAATAATAATAATAATAATAATACCCATTTAGACTTTGAACTGTTGAAACAGTCCAGAACAAGGGCGTCGGCTCCTAGGGGCCAAGCCCATTTGATTCCCCCTATATTTTGGGGGGTAGGAGCCAGGACCCCACTATGCCCAAAAGCATGGAGCTGAAGACTGGAGCCAAGCAGCGGCGGAGTGTATGGCCACGCTGCCCGGGGTGGGGCCCAGAGTCTGCCCTCCCACACAGCACAGTTCAGGGTGGGATAGGGGCAGGGAAGCTGCTGTCCACTCTCTTCCTGCTCTACACCGCAGGGTCAGGCCTGACCCCACAGCGGAGGCAGAGCTGCTGCAGCTGGGCACACCTCACTGTGGCCAAGTTGGGGTGCTCTCTGCCACCAGGCCGGGCCAGGTGCGATGCGCCACACAGCCAAGGAGAACTTGCTTATTCTCCTCCCCTGGGTTAGGCCTGACCCGGGGGCAGAATTGCACCAGGCACAAGCGCCACAACCAAGGCGCATCTCCTTCTGGCCTGGAGCCAGGCTTTGATGAAGAAGCCTGCTGTGGGGGCGCCTATTTGCACCCCCTCTCAACATTGTGTCCAGGGCCACGGCACCCACAGCGTCCCCCAAGCTATGCCTCTGGAGCTGAGTGCAGCATGTCTCCAGCAGCTGGCTCCTTCTTATTCTTCTCCTGCCATGAAAGATCATATGCTTGAGCTTTCATAAAGTGAAAGATCATATGCTTACCTGAACTTTAGAATCTTCAACAGACACCTTGCTGTGAGTGCCCCCAGGAAGCAGGTGGCTGCTGGAAAAAAAGAGCCTTCTTGGTGGTGGCACCCCATTTGGCACCTTTTTCATAAATCTTTTCAGCACTATGTGAAGTTGCGGGATTTTCAGTTCTCACTAGCTTTTAAAATATGAACTTTTATCCCGCTGCTTGTATGTTGTTTGTTTTTAGTTATATGTCAATTTAAGTTTGGATCTTTTCCTGTTGGAAACTGTCTTTTTAATAATATTTTAAATTGTATTGTATTTTTCAATATTTGTGGGCTGACAACAGAACAATGTTCTGGGATGGCCTGATATAAATGCTGTAAAATAAATAAGTAAGCTTATTTATTAATCATATTATTATATTTAAGGACTATACATTAATGTTTAAGTTATGGAAATGTTCTGGTCTTTGACTCATTGAAATAATGGCTCATTTATGAATAATTTCCCCTGAACAATGAATTAAGCTACAGCTTCGCCTAATTTTAAGCAACTGCATAAACTCTAAAGGGGAGGGGGTGGCAATAAGCCTTTGCTTTTGCCAAAGTCATGAAATGATGAAAAGCTTCTGCCAGGTTCATGAGAGGCTTTGCTTATTTCATGAATTATGCAAAGACATTATTGATTTCATGAATTAGAAAGAGAATTTGTTCAATTCATACAGTTTGTTTCATGAGCTGGGCAAATCTGTTGCACATTTTGACCAAAAAAAATCAGACTCTGCTTCATGAGTCAGGCAGAGGCAGCAGGCACTATACAAATGCAGTAATATTTAGCTTACTGCATGAATGAAGCAATTTTTGAAATCTGGCAACACCTATACTCTCATCTGATAATGTTCAGCTGTGAAGAATAATGTGTTTGAGAGACTGGCTAGTTCTGGTCTGAAGCCTCGACATTGTTTTGAAATTTGCATGCTAGTAAAAGCTAGTCTGTGGGTTAAACCACAGAGCCTAGGACTTGCCGATCAGAACGTCAGCGGTTCGAATCCCCGCGATGGGGTGAGCTCCTGTTGCTCAGTCCCTGCTCCTGCCAACCTAGCAGTTTGAAAGCATGTCAAAGTGCAAGTAGATAAATAGGTACCGCTCCAGTGGGAAGGTAAACAACGTTTCCATGGGCTGCTCTGGTTCGCCAGAAGCGGCTTAGTCATGCTGGCCACATGACCCGGAAGTTGTACACCGGCTCCCTTGGCCAATAAAGCGAGATGAACGCCGCACCCCCAGAGTCGGTCACAACTGGACCTAATGGTTAGTGTCTCTTTACCTTTACCTAATAGTTACTAAGAAATGATTGAGTAGAGAAGGGAAGCCAGACTGCTGCTTTGCTCTGACCATAACTTTATAAATCAAGTTCTACTGTACTATGGAAGAATTGCTTCCACTTCCTCTATATGAAGGGGAGAAATCCTTTAGGTATGGGAAAGGGATGAGGCTTGAACTTGTTTAAACATCAAATAATTTTGGGAAACAATATACAATGAAATGAAAAAAATGTTCAGATATTCATTTAGGAAAACATCAGAAGGTTTCCTATTGGGAATAGCACCAGGAAGTCTAAAGGAAGAAGACAAGACATTATATTTACCGGTATACGCAACAGTAGCTGCAAGGCTATTGATTGCGAAAAATTGGAAAAGTGGCATTATACCGACAAAAACGGAGTGGCTTGCCAAATTATTGGAGTATTACAATATATCCAAAACAATGGGAGAAATTGGAAGGATCTCAAAAGAGAAGATAGACAAGGACTGGAAGGTGTTTAAAGGATACTTGCAAAATTATATTGAAAAATCAGAACTCCTATTAGAATAAACAAGTTCCGTTATAAATACTGAAATACTAAATAAGATGGATAACAATGGGTAACAGAAAAAGAAGTAGAAAATTGGTTTAAAAGTGTGTGAAAGAAAGTAATAGAAGTGGAAAGAAATTGCAATTGAGTAGATTGGAAGTCTAACACAAGGGTGGGGTGGGGTGAGGGATGGTGGTGGGAAAAGGAAGTATCTGTGGGATTGAGTATGGGTATGTATGAATATTTTTAAGGGTTGTATGAAATATATGTTTGTATATTCCTAACATGTATTAATGTTGAATTATTTTAATAATAATTTTTTAATTTTTTTTTTTAAAAAGAACAGAGACCTTGACATATAATGTCTGTGCACGTTTCAGCTAAATACCTGTATGGAGATGCTGGTGGTGACAGTGCGATGCTTGCTCAGACATCTGCTTAGACATCAGTGTGTCCATACTACTCCATGTCAGTAGATGGATTGGGGAATGGTGGTAAGGATTTGCATTATCAAGAGAGAAACCCCAATACAATTCTAGTCATGCACAATTAGGCAGCTACATTCCCTCTGCATCTCCAGGCAGTTCAGAGAGGCTTGGAGGAGCACATTGATGTACTTGGGGAGCCTGGTTCACACCTGCCTCCAGTGGACCAGACACAAGGGGTTGGAACCATGAATGGAATTCTGCTGATGGGTTACTGCCAGTAAAGGAAAGTGGGGTGTAATTTCCGCTGACTTCTCCTTCTCCCTGGAGCTCCTAGCACCCCCTGAAAAGGTACTGTGTAAGGTTGGGAGACCCCCTGGAAGAGTGTGAGAGGTGTTGCAGATGGAAGGGAATTTGGTAAGTATTATCTCCCATCCAGCATCCCAGTAAAGGGAAGAAACACTTCAATTTAGAGAAGGAAATACTCTGGATCGTGCCCATTGGCTGTGCAGCTGATCCTTATGATCATTTCTTAACGCTGGGTTCAAACAGTGCTTGAAGTATGCTGGGAAAAGGCCTGAACGAAACCCACAAGACCCACTCAGAATTCCTCCCAATCTTAAATCATTTCCCACAGCAGCTTATTAAAATAATAATAATTACAGTTTGGGGGCATTAACAGAAGATAAGGTGATGAGCCCTCTCTGCTCCATGCCTCTCCTTCCTTCCTTCAAGCACTGAACACAGACAGATCAGGAATAGACAGCCTGAGAAAACAAAGCAATGCAGATCTGGAGACCAGACTGCCTCCCTCAGCCAGGCAGATTGTCAAAGAGGAGCATGGTGCAGAGATTCAGACTCGGGGGAGGGGGGATCAAAAGGCCCTGAATGGAGACCGGGGGGGGGGGGGAGTGAAATCACAACCTCCTCTGTAGTTTTCTGGGATAACAGGGGCATCACAAACAGTTGTGGGGGACAGGAAGACCTGATTCCAAGTCATCTGAGCTCTGGAGTCACGGTGAAATCCTGAAATGAATGACAAAGCACTTGACCTCACCAGAGCCCAGATCTCGCCCATTGTTGCCTACATGCGCAGAGAAGGGTATAATTCTCATTTTCAACAGAAATGGGTTTGTAGCAGCTGATTTAGCCTGGCTGCTAGTTGAAGATTCCCAAATAACAGGGGCACATTGTGGAACGGGGTAAATAGACTGTAAAGAAGAAGAACAATTGGTAGGCAAATATATTGATAAATAATTTACTTGTCTTCATTGTGAATTTTCTGCACAAATCTATTTTAATCTCCCAGCCAAATGAATTGTTCGTCCCATTGTTGTGTTCTTCGCGGTTTGGCAATGAATAAAAATCAGTACAATAATAGTATAAACGGCATGCAAATAGTTATCAACAGTAGACCATCTGTATTGGACAGAAATCCGTGCCTCAATTAGGTGATCATAAAAAGCAAAACAGATGTGGATGAATCACCGGGGGGGGGGGGACGGGACGCGAAACGGACTGAATGCTGATGTTTGTTGTTCACATACAGACCTTTTCAATAATCCGAGATGGGTAAATTACACTAATTAACCTTTAAAAATTAGATGATTTCTAAATAATAGGTTTTAAACAAAGCCTGTTCTCTTCATTGTAGCTCTAAGTGTTTTGTTCATGACAAAGCGCTGTTTCATTTGAAGATTTACAAAGGTGATTACCTAACTCTGGCTCTTTTTCCCTTGCTAATTATTTTATGCCAAACCCACATCTATCTATCTGGGAAGTAAAACTCGGGCAGCCCTGAAAACAGTATTGAGAAGCGACATTCAAATATTCTGCTTAGTTGTTGCACTGGAAAGAGATAAAAGACGTCTTCTTTTCTTTTCTTTCTGCAAACAAGTAGTTTTGCTAACGACTCTTGGGCCAGCTCTCGCTAGAAAAGGATAATTTTGCCTTTATAAAGCATGAAGGTGAATTTTATTTCCCAGTTGCAATACTGTTTCTGGAAATGACCTGCAATGTAAGGGATCAGGTTCAACAGTGTAGCTTTCATTGGCTCCTCAAACAACAAAATGACATAAGAACATGAGCACCATTGGATCAGCCCAACTGGTCCAGCATCCAGTTCTTATGTTGGCCAATCAGATATAATAACAATAACAATAACAACAATAACAATAACAACTTATACCCCACCCATCTTGCTGGGTTTTCCCTAGTCACTCTGGGCGGCTCCCATCCGAATATTAAAAGCACAGTAAAACATCAAACATTAAGAAGAGAAAAAGAAGAGTTTGGATTTGATATCCTGCCTTTCACTCCCCTTAAGGAGTCTCAAAGCGGCTAACATTCTCCTTTCCCTTTCTCCACCTCAACAAACACTCTGTGAGGTGAGTGGGGCTGAGAGACTTCAGAGAAGTGTGACTGGCCCAAGGTCACCCAGCAGCTGCATGTGGAGGAGCGGGGAAGCGAACCCAGTTCACCAGATTACGAGTCTACCGCTTTTAACCACTACACCACACTGGCTCCTGATGAGCTATAATGCCACACACACTTCACCCTGCCTCATGGGTAGGCCGACTCTGACTACACAGTAAGTTTAATGGTGACCACTACATGTCTTCTTATTATAACCGCTGAAGAAGAGTCTTCATAAAAGACAGGGAATTTATTCCTGGCACAAAGGCTGTGTGAATTCTTGAGCTGGTATGGAATATTGTTCATGAAAATTCCACGTCTGAAGTTACCATCTAGCAACCCAGCTGGAAGTTGAGCAGGTTGGGGCACAAAACCAGAGTCAGCTGGTTAAATAGTACAACCCTATTGGTTCCTTTTTATTATCTGATTCCTTTGGAGCTGGTAACATCACCATCTTCTGGCCAGCAATAGCGCAGCAAAGATCAATCACCCCCAGCAAGCTACCATGGCAGCAAATGATGGTATCTTAGCCCCTTTGCCAGAGTTCTGGTTTAGTGATGTCCAACAATTTTCATGTTCTAGGATGTGGTCTTCCTGCACAGCTGTCGGTCTGCCTGACCATCAGGCGCAAGCTGATAATTTGCAAGTGCTTCTTAAAAAACTCTCTTTCAAAATTATTGCCAACCTGCTTTCCTCTTTAGTTTTTATGCCAGATTATTTGCTTAGTGTTTAAGAGTGAAAACTCCTCAGTGGTAGCGCAATTCCATAATTAAAACCAAACAAAGAGATCACTTATGATTTATTAAGGGTAAAACAAAAAAAAATCTATTACTGTTCTAAACAATGTTGGAGAGAATAGTGAACAGTTCAAGCTTCCCGAACCACTCATATTTCCTGCTGATGTGAGGGCTGTTCAAAAAGGCACTTCACTTTTTGGTTTGTTTATTAAAATCCTGCACTTGGCTATAAGAAATTAGCCTCCTAGAGATGAATCGCTCCTTTCGCAGAAGAACTTGCAGCAAAAGCAGACATTCCAGAATTAGACAATAATAGAAGACCAACTAATGTGTTATATTGCCTGTATCTGAGTATAGCATCGAGTCTTCTTTTTCAGGCAGGAAAAGGGTGGTTCTCATGGAACGGCTTTTATAAAGTATCTGTTAATTTTAGGTGGTTGTGCAATATTACAGAGTTATGTTAACATGAACCAGAGCTATTGTAAATAGTGGCATCATGACCGAACAGGAACAGGGAATGAATGGTCTTTTAAACTGTCCGTACCAGGTAACTACCGTACATCAGAAACACCTGACTTCTCTGTGAAATGTTCTGTAGTCTTGTAGTTCAAGATGTGAAATTCTACAGCGTTCTTGCTATTCTCTTTCAGAGATCAGAACTACCCCTTCCTTTTTCAGGCATCAAAGCGTTATTCCCACTTGAAGAGGGAATAAGTAATTATCCTTTTCTTTCCCTCCCCCCCCCTTTCCCCCCCTACAAGCACTGACTCACTTGTGTAGATTCAAACAGAGGATGCTCTTGTGTCCAGAGTGAATAACTTTTTAATTCACTCTAGTTCAGAGAGATGCTTCTAGGAAGAGACCTGTTTATAGGTACTATCAGAAAAAGTATCAGAGTCTGTAGTGTTGAATAGTCTGAAAATGGGAGTGGAAGAGGTCTGCAGGTCTGATTAGATTATACCATTCTAGGTGAAAACACTTTGTGGCTTTACTATAGAAATGGTTGTCAGGTGTGATATATGTTGTTTGAATTTATACACTCATGAATAAGTTAATTTATAAAACAGGTTAATCGGCTTCCCATTAAGTTATCAGTGATTTTGCAGTATCATCTTATACACTGTCTGAATTATTACAAAGACCTGGCCTTGCTTGCAGTACAGTTATTTTCTATCAATTTCTGATCATCATTGTTTATATGCCTTTTCTCTGTTTAGTATTTATTTAAGGGCTTATAAATCTGCTTTGCGACTCAAATTAATTCCCAAAGCAGCAAGCAACATTAAACTGCCACATAAAACTGCCAATTGTATTTTTAAAATCCAAGAAAAGATGCACTAGCCTTTCTCAACCTTGGGTCCCCCAATGTTTTTGGCCTACAACTCCCATGATCCCTAGCTCACAGGGACGATGGGAGTTGTAAGCTAAAAACATCTGGGGACCCAAGGTTGAGAAAGGCTGCAACCAACAGCATCACCTTGACAATAGGAAAAATAATACAAACTAAACTAATCTCTGTCCAACTTGGAAGTTAAAAGCCACCTTAGTCCTAATAGCACTAAGTGGGCTAAGCTCTTGAATGAGGCAAATCTCAAGCTGTAATGGTTCCATAAACATTGCAAAGCAACCACGTATACTTCATGTGTTATTGTAAACAACTTTTTACAATATAGTGGTATGTGAATATTTTTATAGACAAGAATAAAAATTGCCGAATGCAATCTAGCCTCCAAAGGTAGCACTTTGCAGTAGAGAGGAGTGACAGAATCTCCGTGGTAGGTGTGGTACATGTGGGAAAAGGTACTCTCTTGGGTATTCTTGATGTGGGCTTCAAAGCAGAGTTCGCAACACCCCAACCTGCCCTGTGAGATGCATGATGGGTCTACATACCAGCAATGGCTGGGGCCCAATCCCAAAGTGAAGCACACACACAAACACAGATTCACACGCCCATACCATTCACAAGTGCACCACATTCAGATAAGAGTTTAAGGATAAAAAGCAGGGTCTTTAAATTAGCCAGGAAACAAACTGCTAACCAGTATTGGCTCTTGGAAGTTAACATACATCTTTCATTCTGACTTCAGCATCTTTGATCAACTGAAGTTTCACAGGCAGCCCTGTGTATTATTACAGCAGTCAAACTGAGAAGTTACAAGGGCCTGCTGAACAGTGGCAACAAGGTCTCTTTTTACAGAAAGAGAACGTCACAGTACTAGCCCTTTCCTGTTGCTGTTCTATAGCATGCTGCTGCCCCAGATTCTGCCATTGATGAATACGATAGCCTTACCTTCCATTGATTCCCCCCAATTCCCTATTATTACAGATAAAAACCAGAATTGCTAAAAACATAGAAACAATCATGAAAAAAACAATGAAACACTGATAGAATGAAAACTATGTATACATATAAAATATGTTTAAAATATAATAATTACAATAAAAACAGAACACTACCAGCCCACTCATTTGAAGCACTAAGTTTACAAAATCCTGTAGGAAGGAAAGCAAGGAAGCAGCCAGACTAGCTTCCCCAGGTTCTGGAGTCTTGGAGAAGCGCTGAGAAGATGCTCTGTCTCATGCCTAAGCTGATGACCATCACTAGATCTTGTGGAAACAAATTTCACAGTTTAGCTATGCAATGTTTGAAGTTCTTATAACGCTTTATGTGGAAATAGTTCATTTATAGTTATGTACTTTTTGATGTGTTCAATTTATTGTTTAGGACTACCTTTGCAGTTTGTAACTTTAACTATGGAAAGGTGGCATACAAATAAATTATGGTTGTTTCCAAATGTCTTTGTATTGTCTGTAAATGTTTGGTTACTTTGTTACCTTTATGAAATCCCAGGTAAAGTTGTAGAGTACTTAGTCCCTATGCCTAACTTTAGCCTCTTTCAATTAGACACAGCCAGTTTTATTCAGTATTTTCCTACGCCCTCCAACTTCTAATGTAGTGAAATTGACATGGGGTAGTATGAAACTGACATATACAGGTGTGGTATTTTTCTACCCCAAACCAACTTGCATGTGTCTGAGGTGCTAAAATATTCTAAAACAAAACCATATGTATTCTATCAGAAGGTATCTACTTCCCTTGCTTGATTTTTGCTTTTAAAAAATGCCCTTCCCCCAATATTAACATTGCCTGGGGTTAAAAAAGCACCCTATTTGTAGAATTCAGTTGGGTTTCTTAAGATATTTTTGTTACAGAATGATAACTAAATAAAAAGGCACCTGCAAGTAAGTATAAATGCGGGGACGTTGTTTACCAAAGTGCAGGTGATAAATTAGGAAAACTAAGCTGTAGGTCTACTTCTGTGTAAATTCTTCAGTGAAGAGTGATTCCATGATGAATTACTATCCCATTTTCTTCGAAGTTCCATTGGCCATGTAACGTTTAACCTTACAAGGCAGATAATAAAAGTTTGTAATGATGAAGTATTTGTATTCCTCCAATAAACCCATCAGCTCAATTAGGCTAAGAAACTAGAGAATTGTTCATGAGTAGGCTTGTCAAACAGTGAAAATCCAGACAGAAAAAGCTGTTCAGGATTTCTGGCAAATTCGCCAAAAAATAAATAAATAAAATAAAAATGGAACTTTTGAGCTATTATGAGGGGAAATTGCCAAAAACGGCACTGCCAACATGAGTTGCCATACATCCGGATTTCCCCAGACATTTTTTTGGTGATTTCCACCCGGACACTATTTCCGACTGCAGTATTCCGGATATGTCTCGGTAATTCTGGAGGTATGGCAACCCTATTGAAGAGCACCACACTAAGCTTTGTGGGTAAGACAGGCCTCAAACCAAGATTTGCCTAGTCCACAATAACCAACACTTTCCCTACAACAACACCCTTGATTTTAGTGCTCATTACCATAGCAGTAGTATTGATCATGACACTTTTGAAAAATGTTTCCATAATTCTCTTTAGAGGTCTTATAGCAGAGGCTGGATGGCAACCAATCAGGGATGCTGCAGTAGTGGCTTTCCCATACTAAAAGAGGGTTGGATGAGATGATCTTTTAGGTCACTAGTAACTCTTATGAGTCTATGATGTCAAGACAAGACAGGCATCACACAGAGTTCAAAAAGTCTATGTGAAGGTAACTTGTGTGGAGTTAGTTAGTTCAGTGTAACACAGTTGCTTTTCTTTTTCTTTTGAAATAGTCCTAAGGATTTCACTATTAACTCATGAACAGTATCAACGAGTGATGTATGTCAGTTAACCTTCCTACATCAAGAAATCCCTCTTCCCATTAAATGCACCATGAAATTCCCAATGATACCCAGATCACAGCAAGCTGGCTTAAATTTTTCTACATATAAGTCTTTATTTCACAAAGCTATACGAATTGTATGAACAATCACATTTCGCACTATAGTCTTTGGATAAAACTATATTTAAAGAGGCATTCTGATCCACAGGCATCACATACAAGAAGTATGGTTTTCTTTTTATTGTTTCTACAGACCCTCCTTTCCATCAGAAGGGAAGAGACATTTACAATGCGACATTTAAAAGCATTCTTCATTTTGAAGAAAAAAAGTTCACTTGACCTAGGTTTCCAATAAGAATTTGACTGGTTCATATGTAATGTTTCATTTCCACAGAGTGCCTAGATAAACAGTACTTGGGCAGTCTGGAGTTAAGTACACATGAAAGCACGATGAAGTCACATCACTGTACTCAAAGAAGCTGATCAACAACCTTGGGCCTCCCTTCATTTGTTTTTCTCAGCAGTGTTTGCTTAAGTGCATTGATCTTCTCATCAAGTTCAGCCAAAGAATAGTTCTGTCATTCAGGAAAAAAGAGGTTAACATCTTGGATTTGTTGCATAAACATTTGAAACATTCTAGTCGTCGTCGTCGTGTCCCCCCCCCCCCCCGGTTTTTATAAAAAAAGACCCTGTGCTGCTTTTCTTTTTGTTTATGCACTTTTACAACATATATATATACACACCATACAAGATTCATCATTATCTCTTATACTCAGATAAGAGATAATGATGAATCTTATCCCTCTTATCCCCATTATCTCTTATCCTTCCCAGTCCATCTCCCCATGGCATTCTAGGCAGTCTTTTCTCGGCTGCATATTCTATTATTCCACCCATCTTCGTCTCAAATCTTCCTTTATTTAATGCGATCTGCTGTTCCTATGTTCATTCCTACTTGTAGGTTAAACTGACTATTATATCCTCTGAGATATTCTTCAAAAACACTTCCATTCATTTTGCGGTCATAGTTACTAATTCTGTGTATTCTATCAATTTATTTTGCCATTATTTATTTTGTGGGTATCTCCTTTTCTTTCCATTTTTTCGCATATACCACTCTTAGTTGTGGCGGTTGTGTATGAAAAGAGATTGAGTGCCTTTTTCAGGATCACTCCGTGCTGCTTTTCATGATAGAATCCAGAAAATCACCATCTTATTCATGTTCAACCCACTCTTCTCATTGTATTTGCCCATTTTGCCACTTTCATCGAGGTTACATAAACCAGTTTCACTTTACATCAGATATGGTATGGCTTCTGAGGGTGCTAAAAAAATCCTAAACTGTGGTTTAATGCTGGACCACAGATCACAGTATGAAGACTGCTTTCATATTGATGTCTGGAGTCCAAAGTTAGACCACAGTTTTCAATTTCTGATGTAATAGGAAACTGCAGTTAAAGAAACCATAAAACAAGCACCAAAGTTGATATGTAAGGGAAGTCTCTGTGTGTAGGATGTTTATCATTGGCTTAATAAATCATGATTTACTACACATCTGAATTTCCCCAGTGACTATGGTGGTAATTATGATGAAAACTCCTAATGTTTTTTAGCTAGGATAAGAATAATCTGAGAGAGAGAGGTAAAAGTCACGGTGAATTTAATTTGCTATCTATAAACTACCAAGATGATTTCTCATATTGAGAATTGAGATCCAGTGTAACCCTATGCACATTTACTTCGGAGTTAGGTGTAAATTTCACAGTGTAGAAGGGAACTGAGTGAACACGCACAGGATTGTGCTGCTAGAGAACTTAGAAGGGCTCATGCTTTGATTTAAAAATAAATTAATTAATTAAATCCTGGATTAGGACATATTCAAATGTTTGTGGAATGCCATGTTTGGTGCTCCGTACTCCTAATGGAACACTGGATTCTGATTCCCATGAGGATTGGCTGGACTATGTGAGATGTCGGTCCCCAGAGATGTGAGATGTTACTGTTTCCCATGCAATCCAGCAGACTGAACTGAGAAGCAGATTTAAGCACTCCCCATGGTGCCTGGGAGCTATGATCATAGGAGAAGGTTTTTTTGGCTGGGGCCACTGTGCCATATGAGTCCGTCCTTTCTTTAAGTTTATGAAACAATGAAATATTTAACAGTGACAAAGAAAATGCACGTGTTGCGGAGGGGTTTCTGGCACATCTATTCTAGCTTAAGCAAGCTGAGGGTAGAGGAATACCAAAGGTTATAAACCTCTGAATTTTTAATTGCAAGAAACACACAGGTTAGCAGCACTCACCTGGTTTTGTTGGGTTTTCCTTCTCTTGCCAGACAAATTCTGGAAAAAAAGACCAACCCCAAAGTCCAAATATAAGTAAAGCATTCTCTACTATGTTTCTTTTGTATTACAAAAACAAGAAAGGACAAGAATTTTTTCCCTCATCATAATGAAAGAGGCAGCAACCTAGAGCCCATCCTTCACACAGGGCTTCCATTTTCTATTGAAGAAAAATGTGAGCACCTGAATCCTCTCCTATATAAAATTTGCTTATTCTAATACTGCTAGGAGCACGTTATGTGCAAAAAGATGGGGAACCACATGCATTGATGGACTATCAACATGTGGCTTCCCTTTTTCATCCAACCGCTGAGGTTTCACACATGAATATTAAATCCTGCTGATCAGCTGTGTACAAGTGGGTGCTGGATTTACTACTACCCCAAACAGTTGCCTAGTGAGTTTTTAACCAACCCTAGCAGCTGTGTGTGTGCTCTTTTTAGACAGGAAAACCTGCTGGCAAAATGCAAGCAAACCACAGAGGACTGTAGTCAGGCTTCATCCCGAATTTTCTGTAACCTGAGTCCTGGAACGTGTGTGTGTGTGTGTGTGTGTGTGTGTGTGTGTTTAAATCCAAATGAGTAAATTAGCTCTTGAGAAAACATTTTCACCTTTGTAAGAGGAAAATACTCTGTACAGTTTTAAAAAACTAGTCCATCTTCCCAAAACAGCACCTCATGAATTCTCCAGTGTGTACATAGAACATATCGTATCTGCTGGTAGCCTGGCTGTCCTCAGTAGAGAGCATCGTGAAGAGATGTCCCTTCCAGAGAAATGAACAAGACAGACTATGGAGCTGGGAAAGTACAGCAGAAAACTGTGCCTGGAACAAAATGGCTAGACTGAAGTAACCTTTCCCTCCTTTTTTTACTATAGAGAACCTGCACATACTTTGCTTTGTACACCTTATTAAGCGCAACAGAGTTAGACTTACCACAGATTGAAAATATTCCGGAGACATTCCTTCCAATTCAAGAATCTTATCTTCCAGCTTTTTTATTCTTTGATAGATGTCTTTTGGCACTGGTCCACCTGTATTATGGGAGATTGATAGATAGATGGATGATAGATAGATATGATAAGCTAGCGTGACTAGAAGCATTCAAGAAAAAGAAAAAGAAAACTTCAGTATAGCCTTTAAGATTAATCTCTCAATCAAGATGTGAACATAACAAAGGGTGCATAGGAGGGAAAACATACATTAAAGAGCAATACTCTGGTGCCAAGACCTACTGAATCCTAGCAAGGCAGGATTCCAAGGTTGGGTTTGGGAGGTGCATGGCTTATATACATGTGGTGATCCAGAGCTCTGAATGCAATTGCAAAAAAGACATAGGTTTAATGTTTTGCTTTGTTTTTAAAAAATAAATCTCATCTTGTATTTTACTTCTTGTTCTTTGAAAATATAACTCTGTCCATTATGCTCCATCAAAGCAGAGTTAATGAAACCACTGATCAGGATTTCTGCAAAGAGACTTTGACTACACTTATTGTTGTGAGTTGTGACATTTTTCCATCTGAAGAGCCATATGCCAGAGCACTTACACTTCTACTTCAAAATTTTGTGGATGTACTGTACTGGAAGTGAAACATGACTGGCATGAAAAATAAAATGCACACATTTAGATTTGCAGACTATATATATATCTCCCAGAGTATAATTCCTCTCTTGGATCTTTACAAGAACTTGGAGAGTTTTTCTTTCCATTCCTTATATGGAAGAGGCTAGTAATGAACATGCTAGGCTGCCCAGCAAGCTGCCTGACAGTGGTAAACATGTCAAAGACCACCAGCCACTGAGTAGTGTATCCAACTAGACTGAACACCTACCTGCACAAGTAATTCCTACGGATTTTTTTTTTTGAGGGAGGGGACAAAAAGGGAGAAGGAAGTGCAATGCATAGTGCTTTTACATGAACAATTCTAATCCTTGTCCCAACATTCTTCAGCCAGGACACTTCCAAATTTTGAAGTCCAAAAGTAAGAAATAGGACACCAGGGATAAAAGTCTAGCCTTCTCTATAGTTACACTTTGAATTTATACTTCTGGTGGTTTCTGCTGCACTGAATGACTCACAACTGAGGGCACGAATACAAATGATTTGCATACACAGATAACAAGCTTTCTACAAACCTGTTTGCAACCTTAAATGTGCTTCAATGTTCTGCAGTCTCTCTTCTACAGCCTGATTCCCACAATCCCGAGAAAGGGAGTTCGCCTTATGAGTGGACCCATGAGCACTGTCACTTCTAGTCTGGGGTCCGTAGGTGTTTACAACTCGAGAAACTAGGTTCAAGAAGTACAAGATGAATATTTTACACACATGGAAGGAACGAGCAAGGATTATCTGCAAGGAGAATACCTTTGACAGTGCAATTTTATTAATTTCGCTAGAAAAGTAAGCCCCACTGTGTTTAATAGGACTACTCCCAGGGCTGCTTCCTTAGTTAAGAGAATATAATTCTAGCCAATCTCAATTTGCATTTGTCCCTAACTTAAACTGTAATGTTCCGCATTCTACTCTGGTGGTGGCTAAACTGCACAAGACATCTAACTTCTGAATTCTTCAATTACTCTTCCTTACTGACTCAAATACCCCTGCTGTTTGTACGCCTCATGCTGGGAAAAATAAATACGACTATCCCATGTGCTTTGAATTGTTCTTGTCATGTGCACTACTGCACTGTGAATCTACACTAACTTAAAACACCTCCAATTAGAAACTGCATGGCAGAGCTTACTTTCAATATGGTAAATTAGCAACTATTAAGTACTAAAGATTATGTGGTGCTCAGCTTAATAGAATGACTCACCTGCTCTTCACCCCGCCCCCCCAGAATACAATTAGCAGGAGTTCCAGACTCCCACAAGAAACGCTCCACAAAAGAGAGAAAGAGGGAGCAATACCATTTGATTCTCCAGACATTGCTGGATTAACAGCAATGGTCATTCCTGACCATCGACCATGCTGGCTGGGGCAGAGGGTGATGGGAGATTGGAGTCAAACCAGTTCCCCACCTTTGCTCCAGACAACTATTCTAGAGAATTACTCCTTGAACTTTTCACACTGCCATCTTTTTTTTAAAAAAGCTAGCCATTGATTTGTTTCTTTATTTACAACCTTTATATCCCACTTTTCCTCAACAAGCCCAATGTGTTTAGTACCACCAAGTTAAATAACCTAGCATTTTTTTAAAAAAATGACAATAAATGGCAATAAAGCAGCAATAACTCACTAAAACTGGAGGGGGTGAAGGAGGGAGAACAAAACTATGAAAAAATAATTTAATCACAGCAATTAAAACCACTTCAAAAGTGAAACAACCATTTATGGTCCAAAAGCTTTCCTAAAGAATAAAGCTTTTGACCATTCCACAAAGGCAATTAGAGAATCAGTGATATAATAATGCAATGCAACTTTCATCCAAAAGCCATTTTCTACCACAGTAGCCACAGTCTTTTGTAGAATGCTGACAATCTGATCACAAGCATACTTACTTCAAAACAAGCCCTGCTGAGTTCAATGGGATTTGTTTCCTAATAGGTGTGCTTAAAATCACAGCTGGATAATTTTTTTAAATAACAGTAATAAAAAAATCATCTCCCCAACCCAAGTTTCTAGCACTTGTTTCTGAAAAGCTAAATTTAATATAAAATGACAAACATTTCTAATGCAGCTGAACAAAGTGTCTCTCATTGGCTTAGAAAATGAACAGATGCTGTAATCCCACAACTCAGTTGGGAACTTTTTTTCTCTGAATAAACGTACATTGGACTAGTATATCGCCTCAATTGATGTCTCATCTTAGAAAAAGAGAGATCTTCCGTTATCAAGTGAATGTCTAGTTCAAGAGCTTAGAGAAACTGACCAAGTTCCCTCTTGCCTATATTAATTGTATTGGTTCTTCTTTTTTTAAAGGATTACTTTAGAGGACAAAATCCCTCATTAAATACACTGACAGATAATGATAAATAGTACTTACCCTTAACATGACTTTTGAATCCTGGGTAAGGTGTGAAAACTGCATCAGTCCTTGCACAACTGTTTTCTAAGAGTGTTTTTAATAAGTGATCATTAGTGCAGTCATTTAAAAAGCCCACACTTCGCTCCAGAGGCTTAACAGAGCCAGCCAGCATACCTAAATAAGATGCAGTATCCAATTATGTCATATTCTGAGTAGACCCACTGAAATCAATAGACTTAAGTTACTGATTTCAGTCTATCTACCCCAAAAATGACTAAAATTGGATTTCAACCTAAAAGCACAGAACACTCAGTGCTGATGTTCAAACTTGGTTTTACTTACTGTAGGCCAGATTACAGATATACAGATTACTGAGATTACTTTTTCTAGGGACAATAATAATATCCACATTTTAGGGTCTTCATGTTTAGCAGTTATTAACTATACTGCTCTATTAATATTTTAAAAAGTAAAAACCCCATTAACACTTAAGAAATGCCAGTTTCCAGAAGCGCTCAGCTTTCAATATTAAAAGATCCAGAACATATGTCAGAATCCCGTACAGGAAATGTACAATCTTATATGTTCCAAGTGTGCATCTTAGAGAGAGAGAAAGAAATATTGGCAATACTCCTGTGTCAAATATTTAGGATAGGGATAAGATGATTTGCTTTCCAATTAGACTTGTTTTTATAAATGGAGTGAATTTATGGCTACTTTAATTGTTTGGGCAAGGCACTCATTTAAATAATTTATTTTTATTCTTATTTTAAAGATGGATACTTTCTAAAGTCATGTGTGTGAGGAATTATATCTTGTTTTCTGTTAAATGCTTTTGTAATAGAATGGAATAGTAAACACTTGGTTAAAATTAAACAAGTTTTGAAATTACACACACACACACACACACACACTAGATATAAAAAATCTGGTAAAAACCAAAGGTTTATTTTCTGAACATTATCATTTCCTCAAAACATAAGTTCCCACTGAACATAAATTTAGACTAGACTGGGAAAATATTTAAGGAGTGATATTATAGAATATTCATGTGAGTATGTATTTACACAAGAAATCAAGTATTCTATATCAACTAATTTAAGGGGAACTCACTTTAAAATCATGTGCAGGTGGTATACAGCACAAGGTAAATTGAGACAGATGCATTTAATACAAGACGATAGGCACTGGAGATGCTGTCAGTTCTGCTGATGACTTTGATAATTGGTGGTTTGTTTTTTGTTTTTGCCAAAATGTTTTATTTGGGGTCAGACTTTTTGCTATGATTAAGGAAATAAGAGGGCCAAGTTATAATGCACCAGGTTATATAAAAAATATGTAATATACGAATAGAGAAAAGTGGTAACTAACGTGTTAATTACTGGAAAAACTGAAATTGTTTCCAAGTAGAGAACAGAAAAAAACCTACTGAAGAATGATTAAGGCTACAATCGTATAAACACTTCTCTGGAAGCAAGCCCACTGAACTTAAAGGAGACTTTTGAGTATACATGGATATGGTTGCACTGGAAGGCAAGCACTTATTGGTGGTGAAGCTCACACATTTCATAAGGTTTAAGAAGTGAAAAGAACCAATTGAATGTGTCACCTTTTGGAAAAGACAATATGATCAAAATACTGAAATGGTTCTTTGCCTTTCTTAAGATACTGAGGAATCTTGCTCTGTTTATAAAACTATGGAACTTGTGTTGCAGGCATATCACACATATGTATTATTGTTTGATTTTGATTTTATTCATGACATAATCTGTGTGATTGCTGTATTCCATTTTTCTCATCTATTTTAATAATAATTTAAAAGCACAGGTGGAAAAATGTTCACCTTCAGAGTTGTGCCTTTTAATACCCAGAAGACAATACCACTGATGATACTGATGATGAAAGATGACTTGGGCAGTGGGATGATCTTGGTCACTGGTACAGAGAGAGAGAAATGTAGTTTCTGAGGAATGTGGTTTGTTGGACAAGTGATGGCCATGTATAAAATGGAAATATCAATGACAAGCTAAAGGAGCTTAACAACCATGCTTATCTTCTTCAGTACATCTAAATGATGAAATCCAGAAGTTATACTTCATTAAGAGCATACTTTTCTCCTCACGTTTTAAGAATCATTATTAGTGCACATTATTATCACACTTCTGTGATACATTTCTGTGCACAGTTACTCGCACTAAAATGCAATTAGTAAGAAGAGAACAGGTTAAAAAAACCAGCAAACACAGACTTGCTCAGATTTATTTATAGTAAGGAAGGGGACTCCATTCATACCCCATATAGCTTTCCCCAAATTATTTTTAGAAAAGCCATATTCTTAGTTAAGGGTGCAGTCTAGAAATCATGTACACTTTGGTATGCCACTACAGTTATTGAGAATACCCTAGAATAAGAATTAGATTACACTGGAAATAAGTTTATTGAAGTCACTGGGACCGAATTATAAATGAGTACAAATCAGGGTGTTGTAAACTAAGACTCCCTTTACGTTTTGTCTAACCAATGCCTTTTACATGGTTAACTATGTAACATTGCCCTTTTTTCAATAATTTTTTTTTAGGAGCTGTTCAAATAATAGGGCAAGAGATCACACTTAAAAGGGGTAAGAAAATTAAACCACAAGTGGACAGCTACCTTGATTACAATCGATAACGTTGCAAAATTCTCTGACATTGTTTTCATTGATCTCAGCTTGCTTCCTTTCAATGAAGGCTGATATTCGTCTTTCAATCTGCAGGTGACAGGGACAACTTGTATTTAGATTTCATTATTTCCATTCAAAATAGGGGGGGAAAGGTCTAGTTTAGAAAAGAAAAGAAAAAGTGGCCCAAGACTCACTCACTTCAGCTTTCCCAGCTTTTATTTGGACTACTTCTGGGTCAAAATCAACATGAGCCTCTTTCAGGCTTGCAGAACCAAAAGCTGCGTGTGTCACTTCCATCGGCAAGTCCTTTTCTATTACATTTGAATTAGTCTCACACTTTCCACCTTCTGTCTTACTGGAATCATCAGCGGGTACAGTGCTTTCTTCTTTAATCAAAGACTGGAGTTTTTCTATAAATGGCTAAAGCAAAAGAAAGGAGGGGGGGGGGGAGAGAGATGGGATTCAAACTGACAGAACACTTTTTCTTAACTGGAATCTCTAAAACCAGCTTCTTAAAATAATTGTAGAGGCCATATGCCATCACCTTTGTGTACATAATTCAATCAAACTAGAATTAAAATACAACATCTCTAAGTGTCACTGCCCTTTCGATCGGTGCCTTTTACTAATCTGCGTATTTGGAAAAAAATCAACCTCTGGAGCGTCCAGACTATCTGAGAAAATCTGCCTGTTACTCATCTGTTTTGTACCAAATCAAAGCAGCACCCTTCGGCACCAATGCCACTTAATTTACATGCCATTCAAATGCTTACCCAGAACATTAAGGCTTAAGTATTTTTCCTCCTTAACATGAGAGCCAAGACTCTCATTCTGCTAAAGCTCTTGCTTTAACACTACATCACTGGCAGCATCTCCACTTGAAACGCAGCCACCCAAAATGCATGGGAGAATACAAACATTGTCCTACAGGCTCATGCATCTCCCAACACAGCCAATAACCAGAGAAGCAAAATAAATGCACCTTATTTTTCTCATCATAAAAAAAGCCCTATTTATATCCTTTGCATTTTCTGTGCAAAGTCATACAACAAAATAAACCCAAATACAAGTTAGTTCATCCATTCTTCTGTTACACTTTTAAAGAACCTGCAATAAAAGGGCTAGACAGCAACTCAGCAAAAAACAGCACTTGCAAATCATGAGAACAATCAAAAACTATGAAGTGATTTACAACACCAGCAATCCCCCCACTTCCATTTAATTGAGCTTAATGTTTATTCCTTATTTGGAGATACAAAATTAGGATTTTACACCAATGCTATTAATAGAAATACTTCGGTTGGCACTATCAAATTGCTTGAAAAAGCAGTAACAAAATAATAACATCCACTTACAAGGTTATTAGTTCTCATACTAAGAAACAATTGCATGAGAGCACTTGTTGTGCTCACTGCCCTGCAAATTCTTTTCTTTTTTAAAAGCTTTTGATATATACATTATTTAGAATGATGGCACAATCATTGGGAAATTTCTGCTATACAAGCCCCCCACAAACACAGACAGGAAATGAACCAACATCATTCTGTTTTATTCCCAAGAGAAGTTGCAAAGGAGATGTTGTGACAGGCCACACCTCAGTTGAATATATTCTCATTGTGGCATCACACAGACACCACATGAAATGTGCTAGCATGCAATCAAAAATGACATCCAAAAACAAGGAGAAAGGCAAATAGTGCAACTTCACATTAATAATGGTTTTAAAATGTCAAATGAATAGGATAACACAGAGCAACTGGTTACTTGACAAGATAAAAGATTAAATATCTAAGAAGTTACTTTGGGGAAAAAAATCTGTGCTGGAAATATGGTTAATTGCAGACACACACACCAGGATGCATCATGCTGGGATAATGCCACTTCTTGATCCACTGAAAGCACTCTACAAACCGCAGAACTCACCCAACGCATGGAATCATTATCATAGCATGACACACACCTGCCGTGTTATTGCTTAATTATAACCCACCACAGATGGAAATGTACTGCATTTACAATGGAAGTGTAGAAATCAACAGGACTGCATTTGCGCAATCTACTTATCCACAGTAGCTTGGAATGCTATTCCCACAATCCTTCGGATAATTGTTTTAAGGTAACAGGTTTAAATCTTTTAGAAAGCACCGTGGAACCTCAGGTGTACAATACAGTAAGATGCACCATTTCCTTACACAGCAGCCCTAACTGCTGAGCTGAGGTTCTGCATTTAAGGATTACTCTGAGAGAGCTGAGTTTTTAAAGTTCCAAGAAAAAAAAAATTACCTGTAAACCTGATATATGCTGCTGCAGAGCAGTAAAGAGCAACGCGGGTGATGTACTTTGAAGCTTGCTCCAGTCGATGTTAATTTTCACCACATCTTCTCCAATATTAAGCTTCAAAAGTGAAACAAATCATGTCACAAGAGGGCTTCAACACAACAGCCCTTCCAACCACAAACAGCCTAAGAGTTAAACGGGAATTTCACATCAGTCGAAAGCATCAAGAACAAACTGAATCAGGCCCATGGTCTACTCCCAAGTCTGGCAGCCTGCTTCCCACACTGACCAAGCAGATGCTTATGGAAAGCAAACAAGCAGGCCTTCAATACAGTTGCTTCCTGGCAACTGTTACTCTGGGGGATACCGCTTCTGAACTATGTTCCTAGTCCTCAGGAAAATTTATGGAGAATAAATCTATTACTATCTAAGCTAGTTGTCATTCTCACTTCTAATGACAGAGGAATCTGCAGGTTAATCAACTCAAGTTTTAAAACAATCATGTTCTGAGGTGACATTCTAATGGAGCACATGTGACAGTTAACTGCATAGATTTCAATTAGTTACTGTAGTTTTATTTTTTCTGCTAAAAATTACTGCCATTTTGAGTCTAGAAACTTAACCCCCTGTTCCTGAACATCATTGCTTTTGAGGATTTTTCAATATTCTTACTTCAGACATGCCCTATTTATGCTGTATGTAAATACAGAGGTGGAATTGGGCCAGGAGTTTAACAATTTGGGAAACATTATTGGTGGTTTCCACTAGTGTTTTCCCTCAACTGAAATATTTAGTACACTCTGAGCACTCTGAGCCAATATTATGAGCAACAGTGGGGAAGGCATAAGCAGCCTAGGAAACCAGGAGCCATTTAACAGATTATTTCCAAGCCCAGGGGAAAATATGCCACTTTTTTCTACATATAAAAGATATGTTTTTCAGAGGACTGAAACATATACCGTATTTTTTGCTCTATAAGACTCACTTTTTCACTCCTAAAAAGTAAGGGGAAATGTGTGTGCATCTTATGGAGCGAATGCAGGCTGCACAGCTATCCCAGAAGCCAGAACAGCAAGAGGGATTGCTGCTTTCACTGCGTAGCGATCCCTCTTGTTGTTCTGGCTTCTGAGATTCAGAATTTTTTCCCCCTTGTTTTCCTCCTCCAAAAATTAGGTGCGTCTTATAGAGCGAAAAATACGGTATATATTGAAATTTTCTGCTATGGCGTAATTGTGCACTCATTAGGTAATCTTGCATATGTTGATGGTTTCAGTCTCATATTTTAAGTAGTCATAATTTTTGTGCTGTAGAATAATAATAATAATAATAATAATAATAATAATTTTATTATTCATACCCTGCCCATCTGGCTGAGTTTCTCCAGCCACTCTGGGCGGTTCCCAACAGAATACTAAAAACAGAATGAAACTTCAAACATTAAAAACTTCCCTAAACAGGGCTGCCTTCAGAGGTCTGATGGGAGGGCGTTCCACAGGGCGGGCGCCACTACTGAGAAGGCCCTCTATCTGGTTCCCTGTAACCTCACTTCTCTCAGTGAGGGAACCGCCAGAAGGCCCTTGGCCTATATATATTTGAATATTACTAGCTTTTAAAATAAAAGATGTGGAAGTAGTTGATGCTCCCATTTTCACTTTCCCTGCACTCATGCCTTGTGCACCTTTTCTCATATGTTCTGCTTCTCCCATGGATGCCCTTGGGAGTTCAGAAGATGTTCTCAAAATATGGGGATAAGCTCAGTACTAATGGTGGCTATGTTCTATTTTAAAATAATGATACACTTCAGTATACTGTGTGTGTGTTTGTGTGTGTGTGTCCTATGTGAAAACATTTCACTGAAGATTTTAATTTCAACTGAGGCTACAAAAAGTGGGAGGAAGATTTTTAGCAAATGATTTACACTGGTTTCCTTCCGCAGACATTACTTTATTTAGCACTTTTAGGTTGCAATTCTATAGACACTTTAAGTGAACTCCTATCCCTCCTCTGCCCCATGTTGAACACCATGGAGAAGGGCCATAATTCAGTGACAGAGCATCTGCTTTGCACCCAGAAGGACCCTGGTTCAATTCCTGGAAGCTCCAGATAGGTCCAAAACCCTGGGGAGCTGCTGTCAGTCAATGTAGACAATATTGAGCTAGATAGACCAATGATCTGACTTAGTATCGGGTACCTTCCATTGTTCCTATGATGACTGGATGGGCAATTTGTTAGGATGGCACATACAAGTCCCTCTGCTGGCTTCTACCAGCAGTAGAAAGGGGAAAGCCCTAACACAGTATTACTGGGCAGTTTTTGATGGGATGGATCCAAAGCTCTGTATATTCCCTGAGGGACTAATTCTCAGGACCTTCAGCAGTGCCAACCCAGACTTCACTGTGCATAAATAAAAATGACAGAAACCAGTCCCCCAGTTGTCTGCCAAAGCAGCAGGGCTTGGGATGCAACAACGGATCCACCACATTGCCTTTCTCTACACTTAAGATTGCTGTAAGCTGAGTTAAAACCCACCAATTTCAATGGGACTTACTTCTGAGCAGATATGTTTAGGATTAAACTACCGATGTTGAAAATTGTTTACAATCTTCATTGCAAATGAAACAATATTTTTGTAATACCATCTTAGGATAAGGGGAACAGATGATGATATATGGCCAAGGCTACAAAATAAATCCAAAACAGCAATGAAGACTTGACCCCATATTTCCCAGATCTAAATCTAACCCTTTTTATCCATTGGAGAAAATGCCACTTTCAAAAAGCCAGACAACTAGTTTCCATCTAACTAATTTCCACCCACTTCATGTAGTTTAACAAAAGACATAACATGACACTGTTTATTGACTCTGATCAATTTCTATTTCCTCCTTAAAGTTCTTTGATCAAACCACTTCTTGAAACTATAGCTATTGAATCTTTTAATTATCTGTCTCTGTAATAGATCCTTTCCTCATTGTAAAGAATTCTTATGGCTCCTCTCTTCATCCTCTCCCACTTTCAACTCACTTTTTTTTAAAAAAAAAAAGTTTGGACACTAGAAGTGATACTACACTCCAGCAGCCATCTTACCATCAATGCAGATAGAAATAAACCATTTATCTACTCCTCAATCAATATGTGCTTCTGTTTAATTGAAATGCATGTAAATGCTCAAGGATGCAAGAGAAGATTTTGAGGACAGGCCTGTATTTGTTACATTTTACCTAGGTTAATAGTGGAGGTTTTTTAAGAGTCATTGTAACACAAGCCTTAAAGAGATTTCTATCCTTTCTTTAGAAAGGCAGGCTGTAAAATGTGTGTATGTAGGCATTTAAAAAGGTGGCAAAAAAGCAATTACAGAATGCTGAGTTTCACATGGGATTTTTGCTCCCCTTCCTTACAATATGTAAACCACAATTTGAACTCAGTTCTTCAGCTACTTACATTTGTTCACTGCAGAACAAATGTGTGTCGGCCACCCATGTGCCAGTGTCACACAAGTCAAAATAATGAAGGTTATTATAAAAAAAAGAGTGGAAGAAGAGGAAGAGCCATATACAAAATAGGTTCCCAAATTTGCAGATTTACATTACACACTTGTGAGTGGTGGGGGGTTGGGAAGCACAATGTACCAAATGCATCAACGAAAAACGAGCCTGGAAAAGCTAAATGAAATATATGAAAGCAACACCCCACTAGGAAAAACGTGAGGATTAAAACGTCCCTTGTAATCCTATTGATTGCTGTGGGGCATGCATGTCAGCAACAACAATCACCGAGGGTGGCAAGAGGTTCCTGCGGAAATCAATAGCAGTTGCTTCCAAGTAGTAGCAAGCTTAGGTTTGGTAAGCTCGGTTCGAGGCTCAGATACGCGAAGCGTGACGGAGAAAACGTGGGAAGGGAGCCCTGAAGCACTATGCTAGGCTTAATCATAAGCCTCTTTTCCTTGGAGAGACTCCTTAAAAAACTATTTTAACACGATTGTCTCGTGCAGATACACGTCTTTCGGGAAACTTGCGCAGCGAGATCGGAGCTGGGTGTCGGGGCCGACCTTTTATTTCCCCCCTTTTAGACAAGCCCCCCCTTTCGAGGATGTTTCCACGGCGGCAACTGCCCCTCATCCCTCCTGCCTCCGCCGCCAAGCGCGGCTGCTGCGCTGGCTCCCTCCCAAGCCAAACTAACCTGCCCCACCAGCGCCGGCAGCGAGCGCAGGGCGCCTCTCAAGACCTCTCCGGCTGCCTCCTCGGAGGAGTCCCCTAGCGGGGCGGAGACCTCGGGCGGGATGGAGCCGGCCTCTCCCGCGACGGAGGCCATAACAGCCGCCCACAACAAACAGCCCCGGGCGCGGCGGCGGGGGCCATGCCTCCCTCTCCCTCCGCCCCTCGCGCCTCGTCGCACGGGGATGACGGAGGAAGGCTCGCCTCCGGAGCGGCTTCAGGGCCCCGCCCACTCACGTGACCGATGGGTAGAGGGAAGGACGGCAGCTGCGGAGCTGCTGAGACGCGCTATCTCCTGCCTTCTCCGTGTAAACGCGGTCCTTCTCAAGGGGAGCGCCTTTGCCCCCCACCAGCTGCTGTTTGAGGGGCGGAGCAGCCGCTTTGATCGTTGCCCAAGTGGATGCGTTGAGAAGCATCTGGGAAAGGAGATGTTTGAATTGTAGAGTTGGGTTATCTAGTTCTAGTCCAACCTCATGCAATGCAGGAATCTTTCACCCAGCGTGGGTTTCGAACCCACGACCCTGGGATTTAGAGTCTCGTGCGCTGCCGACTGAGCTATTCGGTGAAGCATTTGTATGTATGTATATGTATGTATGACAAGACCCAGCCCTGAGCATCTTACAATCCAGGGATTCGTCTGGGGACAGCAGCTGCGTGAAAAGAAGAGTGCGTGTGTTCAGTGCCTGCTACACAACATTCCGCTCGAGCAAAGTCAGAATAAGGGCAGAGTGATAAGGTTCATGCCTTAAGCGGATGACTAAATGTAAGCCTTTCATAAAGAACTCAAGTTGAATACTATGCAAATATGATTTGCTGTTCCTTTTAAATGTTAAAGGCAAGGGATGCGGGTGGCGCTGTGGGTTAAACCACAGAGCCTAGGACTTGCCGATCAGAAGGTCGGCGGTTCGAATCCCCGCAACGGGGTGAGCGCCTATTTCTTTGTCCCAGCTCCTGCCAACCTAGCAGCTCAAAAGCACATCAAAGTGCAAGTAGATAAATAGGTACCACTCTGGCAGGAAGGTAAACGGCGTTTTCGTGTGCTGCTCTGGTTCTCCAGAAGCGGCTTAGTCATACTGGTCACATGACCCAGAAGCTGTATGTCTGCTCCCTCAGCCAATAAAGCAAGATGAGCACTGCAACCCCAGAGTCGGCCACAACTGGACCTAATAGTCAGGGGTCCCTTTACCTTTACTTTAACACAGAGAGAGAGGGAGAGAGAGAGAGAGAGAATAAATACAAATATTAAAAAACAGCAATAACCCTTTTACTGCATAAACATTTAAAAACACATGCAAAGATAGCACAACACCCACCCTCGGAAGTTGCTGCCAGTTTGTCGCAACAAAGAGGTCTTTGCCTGCCGGCAAAAGGAAAGCAGAAAGGAGTTGAGTTTGACAATCTGGGAGCAGCCACCAAGAAGGCCCTTGTGTGCTCACCAAGGATGTCTGTGAAGGTGTCGGGACCATGAGAAAGGCCTTCCCAGAAGAAGGCTGATGCAGGGAGGTACAGTCTTTAGCTTGAGCCCCAGCTGTATATGCGTGGACTTCCCCTTCACGCATGTCTCTCTCTAGCAGGCTTCTTGCCATGCAGAGGGAGAATTAAGCCCCAAACACCACACAAAGCAGCCCTTTGAAATGTGTGGACAGAGACACCTAGATTTATATAGTGCCTAGCACACAGTTGGTTTTAAATAAAGGTTATATGTTGTATAACATTTTTTAAAATGTAAATAACAGCCTTGGGACTGGAGGGTTTGGTGAGGAAAGGATGTTTAACTCTTTCCAACCCACAGTTTGTAGCTGTTTTTTCAAGGGAAGCCTCTACTGGTGCCAGTGGGAACTTCTTTGGAAATGCAAGTATGGGGGGGCCACCAGGTGGTGCGTTGGAAGATGGCCGACAATAACATCTTTCTGACCCATAAGAGGTAATTAAGGGGCTGCTATGGGAAGTATGCAGTCTTCCTACCCCCCCAGGAGACCGGGGGGGGGCTGCCTTGCCAGCGGTGTTCACAATGCACCCCCTGATCTGAGAGATGGGGGTGCCGAACACTTGGCATGAGCCCTCGGTGAAGTCAAATCTTCCTGACGCCGATTCCAATTAGCGCATGCTGGTTAGCTTCAGCTCGGAATTATAATTGGAAACATACGATTGGAATGAAGCTGAAGCACATACATCAAGTAACGTTCGAGAGATAAGACTGCTGATTAATGGATCTCTGTGACCGGGAGTGACGGACAGATAAGTAAATCTTCTGATGAATCACCATTAAGAGACTGTATGTTTGGAATGAAGGGGGGGTGGAGGAAAAAACTTTTGTTTCTTTGCACGATGTGATATTAATAACCCTTCACCCCAGATAGAAATAAGATTGTTGCATTTTTACTAATAACAAGCAGGAATTCAAGAACTGTGTGGGATGGATTATAACAGGAGAGAGGATTGGTGAACGGTGAGAAAGAGGAAATTTTTTATGACACAGTTAAAAAATGGCGTCTCGCCAAAACAGGCTTGCCGGAGAAAGAAGGACAGGGGGAGGAGATCGTTCGAAAGAGAAGGAATGTTGGAACGTAAGCTTGACCTGACAGAGCCTCCTGATTTATTTGGCAAGCCTGAGAAAAGTAAAGGACAGACCGAAGATTAATTTTTTTTATGGAAGCGTTGGACAGAGGCTGTCCCTGAGCGATATGATCTTTGGAGAGTACAAAACCCACACAGAGGATGCCTGTTTTCAATCTGGTTGTGAAAATTATCAGAGATCGCAAAGAAAGGAATATACGATAACAACAAGAAGATGAAGAAAGTAATAAAGTACTATCTGGATTGAACTGGATAGAACTGTCTAATTAAAGCAGTAATATAAGTGATGTTTGGACTCGTTCGGAGTTTTGGAGTCGTTCGGAGCTTGATGTATGGGTACCCCCAACAAAATTTAAAATTTGGCTGTATAATTTGGAACTAATGTGATTTGGATAATGTGATGTGATTGGCCTGTTAATAAAAAATATTTTTTTTAAAAAAAGGAAATGCAAGTATGGTAGCAGCTTTGGAGAAGTGATTAAAATTGGGATCCTAGCAGGAAGTGAACACCTTAAACTCCTCCTCTCACTTCAAGCTTCAACTCCAGTGCCATTTACATTATATAAAAAAACATGCCATTAAGCACTACATCCATGAAGTGTTTTGAACTTTCAGAAAAGGTTATATAAATAATGGGCATTTTTATCCTGCATCAAGCAAAAATGAAAACTAAGTCCTTAGACTTACTTCTCAACACAAAAGTTTTTGCTCTTGTATGTCAGGGTCAAGAGATTCTACTCCCAGAACATCACAACTGCAAATTTTACACTGCTGCCCGCTTGTTTCTTTTCAGAAAAGTGTATCTGTCTCTCTAGATTATTATTCCCCCCATTTATATTAGACCATTCTTCCATCATGGAACCCTGGCATGAGAAGGCTGGTCAGAGGTGTTTTCTTGTACTTAAAAGGAGTTGAAAGTGTGGACCCATAGACACAAATTTGCATATGCTAATTTGTGGACTCAAGTTTTAAATTTAAATCTCACAGAATGAAAACCAACTCATTTCCCATCCAAATCTCGCAGATAAATTCTTCAGTTAGTTTGCACTCCTGCCTAGAACATCCAAAATCAGTTCCCCTCCAGCTCATTTACTGCAACAGGTCTTGCTCTCTAAATCAATTCAGTTTCCCTTTGTTTACTCCCAAAGCATCTCTAGATAACAGCATATTAATCTTCCTCACTCACCTATTAACCCAGATTAGTAACCTAGATTATGCCCCATTTCAATTCCCCCTGAATTTATTACCAATCAATCAATTCTTTATTGCAGTCCAAAGGTCCCAAAAGTAATTTATTATCCATCCATAAACACACTGTGCACTTAGGAAAATATTTGGGAGCTGTGCAATACTCCTAGAACTAGACCAGGAACTCTTGGGATGAGGAATGCAGGGTTGTCAATTACTTGGCCTGCTTTTGTGCACCTTCCTGGTCTCCTACTGTTCTTTGTTGTGACACACCTCCATGATGCAAGAGCTTCCCTGGAAATAGGCAGAAATGGCCCTCAGTTTCAGTGCAGCGGTAATGGCAAGGTCTCAGCCTTGGGTCAAAGGGCTGAGGCTTCTCTCCCTGATACTGGGAATCGATTACTGGATCCTATGCTCTGCTGTGAAGTGGTGTTTATGATCTGGCTAGAGGGCTTTTTACATTAAGCTCTTGAGAAGATCTAACTGTTCAGTGGTAGCAATGTTGCATTGAGATGTGGATAGCTGACATTCAGAAGATGTTCTTTCTTAAAATAACAAAACTAGATGTTTTTTGTTGGCCCTGGTTATTGTCTGTCTGCTGCACTTTCAGGCATGTGTAGTGATAAATGGATGACTCTGCTTTTTACCCTCCTAAGAGAAGCAAATGCAAATGAGAGTAGGGAATAAAATCCCACTCACAAGACAGATCCTCAAAATATAAATTGGGGGGAAAAAACTTAGGAGTTGTGATGCCTATGCTCCCTGATTTATTTCTCATATTCCATATTTAATCCCACTTTTCAGACAAATATTGTCTCCCAAAGTGGCTTGCCCAGCAACAAAGAGGCATATAAACTTTTAAAAGGACAAAGCACAGCATGGGGAATGGAAGGGAAAAGAAGAGGGAGGTCAGTGGGGACAAGGATGGCGAACAATGTGCTGAGCTGTAAAATAGGCATTTATATCCTGTTGGGGTCAGGCTGATCCTCCCTTGCTGGTGGTCTTTCTCAAACAGAGCTACTGCAAGTGACCCAACTGCCCTTGTTCCTCTGGATACTGGCAGAGATAAGTGTGCCATTCCCTTCTGTTCTGAAGTCTGAAGACAACTGGTAGTGAAAACCAAGTGTCTTTTCTGGCAGGTGATGGGGTGGGAGCAAGCTTATGGCAACTGCTTTGATAGACCTTCTACTTTGGTCTTCCCCTAGTTGTGATGTTCTTGGTACAACCCCCCAGTGGCATTTTGTCTAAGGTTACCAGATTTTTTCCAATGAATCCAGGGACACTTTTCAACTTCAATGGATTTTGTATGGGGACTGATTTGTAAACCTGGGGACTGTCCTCGGGAAACGGGGATGTCTGGTAACCTTAATTTTGTCTGCTGACTGCAGGGATAGAGGCCAGAGTGTGCTTCTCTGACTCTTCTGCTGTGCAGTTCCAGAGCAATTTACTAGGAACTAGCAGTGAAAGTCTATGCTGAGGTCCAGCGCCGAGGGCCTTCTGGCGGTTCCCTCATTGCGAGAAGCAAAGCTACAGGGAACCAGGCAGAGGGCCTTCTCGGTAGTGGCGCCCGCCCTGTGGAACGCCCTTCCAGCAGATGTCAAAGCGATAAACAACTACCTGACATTCAGAAGACATCTTAAGGCAGCCCTATTCAGGGAAGTTTTTAACGTGTGATATTTTACTGTATTTTTGGTTTTTATGGAAGCTGCCCAGAGTGGCTGGGGAGGCCCAGCCAGATGGGCAGGGTATAAATAATAAATTATTATTATATAGTATTATTATGCACTTCTATTAAGAAGTTACCTTTGCTGCTTTTAATGGAACGAACTCCCAGGTATGTGTGTACAGAACAGCAGCCTAAGCAAGCTGGAGACAAATTAAACATGTTTTGGACTTGCTTGTTGCAGTTTTCATGTTACATTGCTGATAATAGATGTCCATGCAGAGTGTTAGTTACTTGATTCAGCAACCTCATCCTAGAATGTAAGTCACCCTTGAAACCTAGGAGAGTTTCAAAAGCAATATACAGTAGTATGTGGTGTAGGAGACTGCTTTGGTGGGAGAGGAGGAACAAAATCCCTCTGCTTATGTTCAGGTCCTTGACTTGCTGAGTTCTTCCCAGGTTGTAGCTATTGGCTGGGATCCAAAAAGCTACTTAGGCTCATATAATGTGGTCCCACCAGTGAATTAGAAGAGCTGACTCCATGCCATATTGCAAACTGCTTTTGAAACTTCCCACAGCCACGATTTGTTATAGGATGGTTCTACTGCGCTCCAGCAACATTTACAGACTTTCCAATGAGGGAATCCAAACTTTTATGATCCCAATTCAATTTAGGAGGAATGCAGAAGGATATCAAGCACCTGCACAGTGAAAATGGTCTCTCTTTTTTTACCCAAACCAATCATTTCAAGTTGACATTTTTATTTGACTTATATGCATCAAACTGATCTTGTGAAAGTTTCAGGTCTTTGTAATCTTCCATCTGAATCTTTTCTGCTGCTTTTAGTGGGTTTAATCAGGAGAGAATAGGGTACAATCTGGACACTGTTGAACTATCTGCAGTTCGAGCAGATGGGGCGTAAGTTCAACATTTTAAAAAAGTATTGTGTGAATTAGCCTTCGTATGAGAGTCTAGTACTGCATGATTATTATTATTATTATTATTATTATTATTATTATTATTACTATTAAAGTTGACATTATGACCGGGTTTGGAAATACCATACTGCATTTCTAATTTAACCATTCAATTTGAAGTTTCCTTTATGTCCTTTCTATTTTTCTGCATGCAGCCCAAAAGATGGACATCTGACAGGCCATAATAGACTGCTCCTTTCCCAGGTATCGCCTGCTTGTTTCCTTTATCTGTGAATAGGAAATGGCTTAAAGGCACCTGTGTTATGAAGGTCCCAGGGGCAGCTGCCTGGTTAGTGAATGCCTGATTATGTGTTAACATGCTTTGTCAGATATTGGCAGAATCTCTTCTCTTCTCTTGCCTTTTCAGCAAGGGTGCCATTGACGGACTGACTACCCATTTATAGAAATGTTGTCCATCAAACTGTGAGGAAGGACAATGGTGTTTTTCTGTGGCCAGTGACTGTGGGAAACTTTTCTTTGGCTATTCAGGCAATTTTTGTAGCTTGCTCTGAAGAGGAGAGACTGATGAGTGCAAAAAGTACAATTAAGCAAAGCCAGACTTCAATTGAAGGCTGTAGTGTAGTCTGCTGTTCCTATTTTTTTCGTTTGTAGGAGAGGGAAAAAATCTATGGGTTTTCACTTTGCTGTGTGGCATTCAGCAGGGGGCTATTACAATCCTAAATTTTTTTCCCCTGGACCACCTAATTCTAAGTAAAAATTAAATGTAATGAGAGCCACTTGGAGTTCTGAATATTTTAAAGCATAATTCCCACAGAAGGGATTCGACCTAAACTGCAGTGAGCATCAGTTGGCTAATTATAGCTGCATTTATATTACAGCAGGTGTCAGATGCAGTCATCTCAATAAAGTCCACATAATACTCAGGGGAGAAAAAATGACAAAAGCTTTTCTCTGAATGTGAGTACTAATTTCTGCTAGGTGTCATATGAGCGTTGATACTTCTCCTTGGCAATAACGAGGACCCCGCAGCACTCAGAAATGCATTTTGCTTTCGGATGAATTGACACTGTAAAGCACTTGCTAGTCAGACTTCGCAGATGTCAGTAGTTAATACTAGCATTGCAGAGGTTAGAATATAATGTGGAGAGTCTTATGTAAATAATTTTAGATGATGGGCAGGTTTGGAGAAGGAGCCTGAGCAACATTCCAGCTCACTTGACGACATCTGAAGAGATGGTAGTGGGAGATCTCTGCATTTCCTTCAGATCTACCTTTCTGTGCAAAAAACCATTCCTAGATCTGCCACAGTGCAGAGGCTGATCCTGAAGATGGCTGAGAGGCTTGGCAAGCACCTGTTACCAAATTCACAATCACTCATTAAAGCTGTATAGTAGTCAGCGGTGTGGCGTGGCCGGGGTCACAGAGGGTTGGAGACTTTTTCTGAAGCAGAGTCCTTTCTCCAGCATCCTAGAGCTGCCCAATCAGCATGAAAGGGGTGCTGTGCAGCCACTGTATGCTCTAAAGCTGAGCATTTAGGAGCACTGAAAGCACAAGGTGCTCCAGTTTCAAGAGAATGGGGTGCAAGTTCTGTTCTGTACAATGGGGCTTCATTGAAAACACAGCTTAAGGAACGCTGAAAGATAATGAAGAACTCCAGATCATGTATATGCACAGGCACTCCAGATCATGTACATATGTACTTTAGATATATGCAACCTTTATTATTATTATTGTCCAATTAAAAGTTTATTGCATAATTTTAGAAGGGACCCTGCTCTTCTGAATTTGCCACTACTGATAGTAGCTGTAGTTTGGTAACAGTTGGGACAGCAGCTGGTTGGCCTCAAAGCTGCACCTGTCTAATGGTAGCCTCTCCAAACAACTTATTGGCAGATAGGTTGGCTAAGACGAAAAATGGTAGTTTCTTGTACTTCCATGTATTTTATTATGCATGGGTTTGGGACAGGCAAAGAAGTAAATGAACAGCATCAGAAGGAGGGAAAATCTCTTGTGGGAACTGTTGGTGTTCTAGCCCTGCCTCTTGTGCTTTAACCACATCGCCCTGTCCGTCTTTGCCAGTTCCCCTTTCTCATTTGTGGTATGCTGCTCTTTAGCCACTGTGCAAATGCAGCCTGTCGCCACATATTTGGAAGTTAAGAAGCAAGGCTTAGAAGGCATCTCTCTTTCTAGACGTTATGAATTGCATCTAATGTTGCACAAGTCGAAGGTAAGTGTGTGGACCAGATCTTTCCCCATCTGTCCTCCTCCATACAACACTCTATGCTTGAAAACACATAGAATAGAATCATAGAATCATAGAGTTGGAAAGAGACCACAAGGGCCATCGAGTCCAACCCCCTGCCAAGCAGGAAACACCATCAGAGCACTCCTGACATATGGTTGTCAAGGCTCTGCTTAAAGACCTCCAAAGAAGGAGACTCCACCACACTCCTTGGCAGCAAATTCCACTGTCGAACAGCTCTTACTGTCAGGAAGTTCTTCCTAATGTTTAGGTGGAATCTAATGTTTAGGTGGATCCATCTTCAGAGGGTCATGTGTCCAGTGCTGTGGTGGCATTTGGGACTTGCATGAAATTATTTGGAAGAATCTTGCACAAGTGGATTTCTATAATTGCTTTTATATCCCACCACCTTCCTTCCAATAAGTTCTAGATATGTTCTTCCCTGCCTCCCGTTTTATCTTCATAACATCCCTGTGGTGTAGGTTAGGCTAAGAAATAACAACCAGCTCATTTCCTTACCTTCCATCCAGCTCACATGTGCAGAGCAAAACTACCGTATTTTTCGCTCTATAACAAGCACCCGACCATAACACGCACGTAGTTTTTAGAGGAGGAAAACAAGAAAAAAAATATTCTAAACAAAACAGTGGATGTATGATTTTTGTGGTTCATGCTGTGGCCACAGACATGTGATCTGACAGTGAGTTTGGAGTAGCCCAATGCAAAAATCCTGAGGATCCATGTGGATCCATGCTTTGTAACCACGTTTTTGCACCACTGTGGCTCCAGGCAACAGCGGGTGCGTGATTTCTTTGGTGCAAGATGTAGCCATGGACATGTTATGTGATCTGATGATGAATTTGGGGGTGACCCAGTGCAAAAATCCTGAGGATCCATGTGGATCCGTGCTTTGTAACCACGTTTTAAGTGGGGAGGGAAGGAAAAGCATTCAAGGGACAAGGAGCACGTGTGGGGTGTGTGGAGAAGGATGCTGCTAATAATGCAGAAGAGGGTTTTAAGGGGAGAAGAAGCATGCGTGGGGTGGGTGGAGAAGGATGCTGCTAATAATGAAGAAGAGCGGTATAAGGGGAGAAGGCTCCTCTCCTCTCCCGCTTTGCTCCTTTAAAGCAAGCAGGCTCTCTGTCCCTCTCTCCTCTCCACTCAGTGGCTCTTCTCCCGCTTTGCTGTTTCAAAGCGAGCCACAGAGGAGGGAAGGAAGGGGAATCATGGATCCTTGGCTCACAACTTCAGCAGATCCCCCGCCCCCGCCACCCGTAGGCATTCCCTTCATAACATGCACAGACATTTCCCCTTACTTTCTAGGAGGAAAAAAGTGAGTGTTATGGTGCAAAAAATACGGTACTTATACAGGTATAACCAGTGTGGTGGTCTCCAGATGCTGCTGAACTCCAACTCCCATCAGCTCTGACTACTGGCTATACTGATTGGGGTTAATGGGAGTTGTGGTCCAGCAAAATCCAGTAAGCATCATGTTGGCTACCCCTGTACTAAGGAAGGGGGGAAAGGGAGCCACATTCTCTCTCACTGTGTTTGTTTGCCACAATTATGTGCAGACAAAACTAGCGGAGGATTCGAAGTCCAGGCTCATGCTCTGCTGCTGTGGAGCAAGTGGGTGATGGGGCAGTTTTGTGTTTTGCAATCACTGTGTTAGGTTCCTCAATTACCTGGAGTGTTGATGTTTTAAGGTTCTGCACCCAGTTCAATCGATTGCCTACCAAATGACAGAAGTGCTACTGAAGCTAACTTGAGTATTACCGCTTTCTGTTTCATATTTGCTACTTTTCTGGTATTAGAGCTGGCACAGTCGCCAGTAGGTTTTCAAAGCTGAAAGAAAATGTGTTTGCTGAATGTGTGGCTTCCTGATGAAAGTGAGCAATTTCATGATCTTTACACTTTTCAGATTCCAGCCCTGCTGTCGCCCAGTACCATGTTATGAATGAGCAATTCCTTTAGCTAGCATTTGGGGGACTGTGGCAAAATTACTGTACTAGATCCAATGAACAGCTTTCACTGCGTAGAAGGTGCCTTGATACAGCTGTCACATACCATCCAAGTGTCCTTATTTTTCAGGGACAGTACCAGAATTATGAAAGCCATCTCGGCTTCTGCTTTGATCCCAGATGCCCCTATTTCCCCTGCCAGTGCCACCAAGGCCAAACTTGGGGAGGAGGATAAGCTGACCCCTGTTCAGGAAGCATCCCATTGTGTTTCCATGGCTGCCACGGCCGGCCTCTCCCCTTGGACAGCTCGTGGTGGCTGCTTGAGAGCAGGTAAGGAGGAGGAGAGGCTGCCAGCACACTGGCTCTGAGGTGCAGGCAAAGGGCAGGGCTGCTCCGTGCAGAAAGGAAGGAGGAGTGGAGCAGAGCAGTGTTGTTTTGTTTTGTTTTGTTTAAAATGCTTTGCATGTCTGTGTCTAATCTTGCTCCTTTCTAAAATTTCTCGGGCTAGTGGAGGGTATGTGTGTGCTGTGTCTGGTTGGTGTAGTGGTGGAAGAAATGCTCAGTGGGGAGGGGACAAAATGGTGGATCGGGGAAGGTCAGTTGTGGGGAGTGAGAAATGTCACTATTTTCAACTGAGGAATGTTGGCGGTATGCTGTCCTTAAAGATGAAACCCTTCCCTCTGCATGACTGTAGAAAGCTTCAAATGCAAGACAGGGGTGCCATGGTCGTGGAATTGATAAAAGGTTTGTTTGAGACAGTAGTGGTGCTTCAGCGAGTGGCAGGGCCACTGTGCTCATGCTGGTGGGGGAGGGAACAAAACAACAACCAACAAACCTATGGTCACGTAAAGCATCCTCAATAAACACATGAGATGTAACCCGCTGTGTTCTTAGATAAATAAGGTAATTCGTCAGATCAAATTAAGAGATTTTTTTGGTAACACTCCTTGGACACTGGAACCTTTTAAACATAAATCTACCTTCATTCCGATTTCTCACAATCACCTTATTAGAACATGTCAACATTTAGTACATTGTGACCTAAACATTAGAGAGAGAAAGATAAGGAGCTGCAGGCAGTACAATTTGAGTAAACAAGCTTGCTTAATCCTGAACTAACTTACCGCTGATAAAAATTTAATTATAAAACCAGCAGATAAAGGAGGAGCCATTGTATTAATGAATATGATTGACTACATTAAGGAAGCAGAGCAACAATTAAGCAATTCAAATTCCTATTTACCTTTACCTAGTGACCCCACATTGCTGCACTGCCTTGGATGCTTGCCGCTTGCTGTGGGCAGCACCCTACTGGGACGCTAGTCCTGCTCCCACAGGAACCTAGTTCTGCCCCCATGGGCACTTAGCGCTGCCCCTGGGTGCACAGCATGTGCTGGGGGCTGGAGCAGCTAGCTCTGCCTTTGCTTGGAGTCCAGCACATCCAAGGCGAGTTCAAATCCTTCTTCAAGAACACCATGTGTAGGAACTTTCTGTGAGCTACCACCAATATGGATCCCACCAGTGGTACTTCTGCCCATCGGCAGGTGGAAGAGTGAGCGCCACACTGGTGGAGTGATGGTGGCAGGGCTAGGCAAAGGAACATCGTCACCTAATCAAGCCACCAACACCCCAGCCTGGTGCAGAGGTGATTTGCATTGCTGCCTCAAATATCACATCAACATGGGAACTTCAAAAAACTACATCTACACACGTATCTTTTGGCTACATTCTATTATCAGTGTGTAGCAGTAGTATTTTTCTGCCTTTTATTATGGCACCTTAAATCTTTTGGAAAGATTAAGAGTCACTGTTTTAGAAAGAATGTTCCACTGTGATCTTAAAATCAGTCGCTAGAATACATTGGTGAACATATTTATAAGAACAAATATTGGCTATATTTTTCTGTTTTGAGCCATAAATTCAAGGTTATTTTTGTGATAACACAGAAGCACATCTATTTTCCCCCTTGTTCAAGCCACATTCCAAGTGCCTACCTACTATAGGTTATGTTAAAGGGCATTTAAGAATCAGAATTCATTGCTGAACAAATTATATCTGCCTACCTAATACACAGTAATTTTCATTAAGTGAACCGTGCACAGGCTTAGCCCTGCTTTGACCAAGAGCACAATAATATACAATCATACACTTTGTTTTAAAAGCTATCATATGTACAGTAAACTCAGAGTTTACAGTGGCCTTTCAAGCGAAACCCTGTATTTTGTTGATTCTCATTTAAAGCTTGGCCCAAGGTACCTTCGGCTAAAAACCTTGCTGTGTGGGGGAGAAAAGATCCCTCTGCCATGGATGCTTTGTCTCCTCAGGTGAGGGATGGGGGAGATAATATTTCTTCTTCAGTGACCATTTGATAAAAAATAAAGTTTAAAGGTGCAAGCGAGACCATTGCCTAGTTTTACACAGCCACCTGTACTGATTTTGGTGCTTGTTTATTTGTTTAGAGAAGCCTACCCAGACATCTACTGTGTACATTTTTATTTTTATAAATTTCATGTCAACTTATTCTAAATGTTTGTTTCATCGGTATCCTTAGAAAATATTGTAGTAAATATTTTTGGTTGTAGCCAGCTAAGTTCTCTCTCAGGGTAGGCCCACTGAAATTAATGGAGCCAGGTTAGTCATGTTCCTTAAATTGAAAGGGTTCTACTCTGACCTGCACCATTTATATTAACCTATGCAACCTGTTTAGATATTTTTGTTGTTTAAGCAGCATATAAATCTTGTTAAATGAATAAATGTTTGCTCCCAAGCCTCTCACGGTGTGGGTCAGGCAGAAGGAGTGTTTTCACTCTCTCCCAATTGATAATTTCAGATGCACAAGGTAGCAACTGTCAAGAGATCTACCTGCCCTGTCTGACAAGGATGTCAAGTCTTAGGTTTTGGTTTTGAGGGGTTCATCCTGGTGGCCTCAAGGTGTTGAGTTTAATCATTGGCCATCAGCAAGTCCAGGAGACCTGCTGACTTTAGAGCTGACTTTAGAGCTTTTTCCAGGTGTTCTGGTAATGGTAGTTAGTGCAGAATGCAGTAGCTCCACTGTTCGCCTGATTTCACTGCCCTGTTACACTGCTGCTGAAATAATTGCACAGGATACCAATTAGCTACCAGGCTAAGTTCAAGGTGCTGGTACAGATATATTGTGGGCTATTCAAAAGAGAGTCAAACCAATGATTCATTGTTTTCTAGATAGGCACACAATAGGCACTGAAGTGCACACAGTTTTCCTGTACATTTGCTGGAGAGAACTCTGAGAGACACTCCCACTGTGCCTTTACAGGGGCAGAGCATAGCCATATATATTCTCCTTACCAGCATGGACACACTCTCTTTATTTTGCCTCTCTTCACCCCTCTTCATCTTATCACCAAGCCAGAAATGTGAGGACAACTGCTAGGTCTGAGCCACAGCTCAGGCTCCATCTGAATTTACCATTTTAAGCCTGCCTGAACAAAGCTACCGTTATCTGTTACTCTGCAACAGAAAACTCTGAGTGAGCAAATGTTATGTATACCATTTGCAAGACTGTTAGTGTGAGAATTGTTTTAAGAGGGAGAAAAGGGAGAAATACCAGGAGAATCCAGTTTGCACGAAAGCGTCCTGGATTACTTAGAGACTAAAACTACTGTAGCTTAGCTAAGCTTCCTTTTAAACTGCAAAGCGATGGCACTCTGCTGAACTCACAAACACAAGGAAGGAAGAATAATATCTAATAAAGCCATACTATGTAAAATTGGGGCATTAGTGTAGAACTCTCCTCCATGACATATCAGACCAGTATTATTGCGATGGCCTTTACAGTGCCTATCAAACACCTTCCTTTTCCCTCAGGCCTTTTAAGTGGATAATTTTGCATCCCATTCTGTGTTGGATTTGAAATTGTTTTATGTATGTTTTTATTGTTAGTTACCACAGAATGTTTCATGGGAAGTGACTAACAAGTAAAACAAATGAATAAATGAATTTCCCTGATTTCACGTCTCTAGGTGATGGGCTCAGCACTTTTACCACTGTAACATGCTCCCTGGCCTCACATACATATGCAACCCTGTGACATCAACCCTGTGACATCAGCACTGCCCCTTGGGATTCCACCACCTGAGGTGGTTGCTTCAGTCCACCTCATGGGTGGGCCAGCAATGGCTATGTAAAGAAGCCTATTTAAGAAGAACAAGAGCTCAGTGGTGGTGCATGCAAAAGGCCTCAGGCTTGGTGCCTTCAGATAGGACTGGGAGAGCATCCTATCTGAAATCCTGGACCAACAGTCTGAGGTAGTGTGAGGCAGCTTCCTATATTCCTGTTTCTTTGGAAGCATAGTGGAAATGTAAAGCAACATGTTAAATCAGGTCCCAAGGTGTGAAGCTCCCCTAGTATTCAGAGCTGTTTAATTTGGCAGGAATCTTCAAGCAAGAAGTAACAATGCCAAAGGAGGACAAAAAGCCTCTGTCTGGAAGGAGAGGAATGTGCAAAATCCTTTTGACGCCTGGCAAATGGTTATTTTTGTCTAAAGGTATATATACACTGGCTGCTGCTTATGATTCTAAAATATAATCCATTGGAATGACCTGTTTATATTTTATAGAATTCTGAAGTGCATAACCCACATGAGAAGATTTAAAAAATAAAAATCTCGTGTGTGTTGAATTGGAGTTTCACATTCAGAGCTTAGCATCAATATCTATAGTTAGTTACAGTGCAAACTTCACTATATCCTCTCAGGAATATGTCATATTAAATTCAGTGGGGCTTATTCCCAGGGAGATGGGGTTAAGACGGAAGCCTTAGAAACAAAATTATAACCAGAAATACAGTGATTGGTACTTCACCACTAGCTCATCTGTATAATAAAAGTGGCTTAATGTAAGTATGAATCCCTTAACCAAATTTAGTCTAACAGCAACATTCGTTTATAGGAGTAAATAACCTTTACTTTGAGCTGAATGAGTATTGCAGCATGAACTCCTATGAAATGTTCTCTTACTGGAAGTTGTTTGGGAAGGGCTTGTCCACTGGGCACCACGCTTTGAATAAACAACAAATATATATCCAAACCCCAAAATCACGCTAAAGCTAAGGATTTAATATAAAATGTGCTGCACCTTTAACTCACATGACTAATTAATAATGCAGTCCAGTCATTACTCTTAAAATAAAAATCAGTATTGCTGATATTATTGGTATTATCTTATTGCCATTTTAAAATATATTCTCTTGCTGTTGCTCCAGAATATCTGATTATTATTTTTAAAAATAAAATCCTTAACACATCTTTGTCCAACATACATAGCTTTTAGATGCACAATTATCCCAGACCTCCTTAATGCTCTCTGAAGCTTTGTTTTTGAACGTCTGTGCCATCTACTTCATTCCCCTTGTTATTCTTATCCTTAGAGAAATCCAGAAGTTAGTGAAGCATGACCCTTCGTTCCCGAGACTGCGCTGGCCATCCTTAATCAAGCTGTGCTTTTCTAAATGTCTCCATTTAATCTCCTAAAATGCTTTTTAAGACCTCTCCCCCCTGCTACAAAGGAATCAAAACTAAATGGTCTGTAATTTCCTGAAGTGTTCCCAGATCCTATCTTAAATAATGACATTTGGTTGGCCACTTTCCAGCCATCAGGTCACTCCTGAATGCAGTGACTTTGTAAAACCTCGGCTGAATCTTGGATAAACTCTCCCCTACTGTCTTCTACAATCCTAGATGTGGGCTGCTTGGCAAGATGCGTTCTGTGGAATGCTGTTCTCAACTCTGCTGTGTTATATAATGCAAGATACATAATTTTTAAACGAATGGTTTCTGTAAAAAGTACCTTCCAGAAATTAGCAGGAGATGTGCTCCTTATGGCTGATATATTCAAAGTTGTCAGCGTTGATATTGCTCCATATAAAAAGCAGCTTCTTCAAAGTATACTGCAAAATGTATTGAAAAGTATTCACAGGATATTGTTGTTTTTGTTTAAAAAAAGAATTGCATTTCCTTTATTTGATCTTGTGTGTTTTCAAAATGCTGCTCTTCAAAATCTGACTAGGCTGTAGGTAATGAACATGTGCACATAAAATAGTGTGGAGCAATGAAGTGTAAAGTAGTTCTCAGGAACACTAGTTCGTCAGCTGGTGGGTTGGGACCTGCTAGTGGGTTGTGGCCTAATCCATCACGGGTCGCAACAGAAGCACTACCACCATGAAAATATACGGCAAAAGATGGAGAAATTGGTCCCCAAGTGCATGTTTGGGTTAAAAGTGGGTCCTGTTGAAGATACCCACACTAGGACACACAGAAATGGTGGTGCAAACAGAAATTTTATTCCTTGGGTGCATACAGAGTAAAGGTAAAGGTAAAGGTACCCCTGCCCGTACGGGCCAGTCTTGACAGACTCTGGGGTTGTGCGCCCATCTCACTTAAGAGGCCAGGGGCCAGCGCTGTCCGGAGACACTTCCGGGTCACGTGGCCAGCGTGACATCGCTGCTCTGGCGAGCCAGAGCCGCACACGGAAACGCCGTTTACCTTCCCGCTGGTAAGCGGTCCCTATTTATCTACTTGCACCCGGAGGTGCTTTCGAACTGCTAGGTTGGCAGGCGCTGGGACCGAGCAGCGGGAGCGCACCCCGCCGCAGGGATTCGAACCGCCGACCTTTCGATCGGCAAGTCCTAGGCGCTGAGGCTTTAACCCACAGCGCCACCTGCGTCCCTGGTGCATACAGAGCCTTCTCATAAACTGGCTTATGCCTTGCAGAACCTTCATTCATTTTAACATGAGGGGAAATCAATGATTTTTTAATGTGTGTCCATGTGCCAAGAAAAGTTCCTGCTAGGAATCTCTGCAGACAGCAAGTGAACACAAGGGAGTGCTGGACACATAGAACTGTAGAGTTGGAAGAGACCCTGAGAGTCATCTAGTCCAGGCACGTCCAATTCCCAAGGCACTGCGATCTCCTCACAGTATAAATAAAAAGTGATCTACCCATTGTCATTGGAGGATGGACCAAAGTTGTTGAGCATTGTTAAGGACAGTTGTTGAGTTTTTTTAGAAGGTCAAAACCAAAGTTGTTCTTTTTTAAAAAATATTGCGATCGACCTGTTGGACATGCCTGTTCTAGTCCAACCCCCTGCAACCGTCCCTGGGTGGACTCAAACCCCCAACCTTCTAGTTAATAGCTCCACCACTGGGGGACTTGAAATACTAATTAGGAACAGCCATCACAGCATACTCATTGCACTTCAGTATTTTGCTGTGTCAGATCTAGCTCCACTTACACATTACACTGTTAGCCATATGCATGTAAATGGGGAAGAGGGATTGGTGATTGTGGCAACAGTCCTCCATACCTTCTGCATGCCCAGCTCCACACAGCCAGACATTCTGCATTGTTGCCTATACACATAGGTGGGAACTGAATGAGTGATACAGTGCACAAATGGGTTTACATACCTCATGAAATATACACTTCCTGTTCCTGCATGGTGTGTGTTATGGTACACATACTTGATTTACCTTATATCACAAACCCGTATCTTCCTAGTTGCAGGTAGGTAGCCGTGTTGGTCTGCTGTAGTCGAAAGAAAAATTAAAAATTCCTTCCAGTAGCACCTTAGAGACCAACTAAGTTTGTTATTGGTGTATGCTTTCATGTGTATGCACACTTCTTCAGAGTTTCTTCCTAGTTCAGGCGTGGAGATTTTTTTCCTGTCCACTCCTTCAGGGCTTGCTTTCTCTCTATCCTAGAGCGAAGCTGAGGTATGAAGGCCATCAGTATTTGGTGGATTGAAGGTCAGAGCACACTAGTTTCTGGTAGGTCCAGTGACTGAGCCTAGCACAAAAGCTAAATTATATGAGGGCGGGAGATGGCTGAAGGGAAAACACACACAGAGAGAACATTGCCTCTGTTTTTCAGGCAATTTGCCCCCAAACATAAAAACTTGCCTGGCTGGGGTTTTTGTGGCCAGTTGCCAACCCTATATAGACTACACTCTGTTGTTAAATCTGGACTTTCTGCCTTTCCATGTGAGTTAATTGGTATTCATATATATTTATTCATTGTCGAGCATGGTCTCAAACCAAGAACAAGAGACTGGCAATAAGGCCCAATTTCAATTAACTAATTAGGTGACTCATCCTGCTCATAAATGAACATTATTGACTCCCTTGTAGTGATTGTTGAACCACTGTAAATTAATTATGTTGTTGGAATTTCTTTTGCTTATAATCTGCTGCTATCAGGCATTATTAAGAGCAAATGTGATGCACAGTGGGAAATCTTTGTAGATATCAAATGAGCATGGTCATCTTAGAGATCTCCAATTAGGCAGGCTATTGTATGGCAAATACGTTTTGTCTCTGCTCTGATGTGATAAACTAATCACAATTTACCCATACTAGTGAGAATCATATGTGTCTGTGCTACAAAACCATTGCAGAATAAAAAAAAAACTATTAATTAAAAATTAAAATGTGCTTCTTCCATTCATTTTGGGTTTTCCAATAATTTCAGAGAAAATAAATGACTTAACAAACTTTTATGGATCTAGATTAAGTGGAGTTCAGTGAGACTTTTGCAATCATAGCCACGTCTGATCAGAAGTCAAGGTGTTTACTCTGAGGTGAGTGGGGTTACGATTGCAGCTTTAGTCTGGATCTAACCTATGGTCAGTGGCGGAGGGGTGATCCGACCCGGGTGCCATCTCTGAGGGGTGTGACAAGAAGGCACCCTGCGGAGGACTCGTACTCTTGGGCGTGGTGGCGCGAACCACCGCCATCGCGCCGCCGCAGCCACGTGTGGAGGATCCTCCGCTCATGGCTGCACCCTCCGCCGCCATCCATACAGTGCAGAAGTGGCGCCATCGGCAAACTGCCCGGTGGCACATGTCCGGCACTGCTTGAGCACCGTACGTATGGCGGCGGGAGCCCTCTGCTGCTGCCGCAGCCATGAGCAGAGGATCCTGCTGCTGTACGTATGGCATGCACACATGTGCCACCGGGCAGTTTGCCCTGCCCCCCACAACGGGTGCTGGTTCTCCTTCCTTTGCCCCTGCCTATGGTCCTTTCCATTGGCTTCTGCTTTCTGAACTATATGTGCAGTCAATATATCCCTAACCATAATTTTTGTTAATAAATTTTGTTAATACAAGTGCCCTGTCCTGTCCAATAAAATGTGGCTTTTTGTGCCTTTCACCTCTAAATTTGAACACCACAAGACCAAACAAAAAATCTCATCTATTATGCTTCCTAAAGTAAAAAGTAAAAGTGGCAATGTTTTGTTCACCTGAATCAAAGACCAAATGGTAAAGGTAAAGGGACCCTGACCATTAGGTCCTGTCACGGCCGACTCTGAGGTTGTGGCGCTCATCTCGCTTTATTGGCCGAGGGAGCCGGTGTACAGCTTCCGGGTCATGTGGCCAGCATGACTAAGACGCTTCTGGTGAACAAGAGCTCACCCCATCGCGGGGATTCGAACCGCCGACCTTCTGATCGGCAAGTCCTAGGCTCTGTGGTTTAACCCACAGCCCCACCCGCGTCCGAAAAGACCAAATGACTGATCTATCAATAACAATAAGTAATTGGGAGATTGTTGTGAATTATGGGCAGTCCCATTGCTGTGTCAGGATTATGATGAACCTTGGCTAGGACTAGGAAAGTGCACTTCCCCCAATGTGGAAATGAAAAGTACCAAACCAATCTTTTGGGGCCAGGGGCCCATTTCCAAACCACATAAATTGTCATGGGTGGCCTATGGCATTACAGCACCTGAGGTGAAACGCCCTCCTGGTACCCCCAGAATGGGGGGGTGAAATCTCTGGTGGTGTTTGGAAAATCCTCTCTGGTTCCCTCCTCCCAACCAGCAGTGGGGCATTGCATTGGCTCCCCCTTTCAAGACAAGCTGAAGCAAAGCCTTGTCACATCACCGGGTGGAGGGGAGATTCCCCATCCCCAGGTGGACCGCCTCCCCTCTCACCAACTCAGCAGGAGGGAAGGCATTCTGCAGAGCTTTGCTGTCAGTCCCTCTCTGCCCCTAGGGGCCAGGGATACCAGCGGCAAAACTGTGTGGTGGAATGGGGTGCCGCCCCTTGGAAGGGTGCCGCCTGAGGCAACTGCCTCACCAAGCCTCATGGGTGGGCCAGCTCTGTGGGCACCACACGCAGCACCCTCTTCTATTGGCTGCAATATAATAATAATAATAATAATAATCATAATCATAATCATAATTCCTTCCAGTAGCACCTTAAAGACCAACTAAGTTAGTTCTTGGTATGAGCTTTCGTGTGCATGCACACTTCTTCAGATACACTGAAACAGAAGTTACCAGACCCTTCTATATAGTGAGAAGGTGGGGAGGGGTATTACTCAGAAGGGTGGTAGAGAAACCAGTAGGAGAACACTTCAATCTCCCAGGAAATTCTATACAAGATCTCAAAGTAGCTGTTTTACTACAAAGGAATTTCAGAAATAGACTGGAAATATAAGCTGCTGAATTGCAACTTATTACCAAACTTAAAACCATGGAGAGACCTGGTCTGAGCAAAGACATTGGATTCTTATCTCATTATACATGACAAAGCCATTTTTCACCTTCTCACCCCTTGCTTTTTCCTGTAAGACCTATTGCAGTCGTTAAGAGTCATCAACAGGCTCATCACAGCTATCTGCCAATCACCCATTCCTACCACCCTTCTGAGTAATACCCCTCCCCTCCTTCTCACTATATAGAAGGGTCTGGTGACTTCTGTTTCAGTGTATCTGAAGAAGTGTGCATGCACACGAAAGCTCATACCAAGAACTGACTTAGTTGGTCTTTAAGGTGCTACTGGAAGGAATTTTTTTGTTTTGACTATGGCAGACCAACACGGCTACCTATCTGTAACTGAATAATAATAATAATAATAATAATAATAATAATAATAATAATAATAATATATTTATACCCCACCCATCTGGCTGGGTTTCCCCAGAATGATTATTTCAAGCCTGCTTGCAGTATAGGGTGCCTTGTGAGTGTCAGGGATGGTGGCTCTGCATCTGCAGGCACCACGTTGGCAATTCCTGTATTAAACAATGTAAATTCTTCAGCTCCAAGTCAGTAGCAGCCACCTTCCAAATATTTACGTTTCTGTAGCAATAATAACACAAGAAATTATTCTCTCTACAATGTGGTAGGACAATCTTGGCAATTTCAGAAGACATATAGGAGAGCAACAAATGCACACATTTACTGGAAGGAATCCGCATGACTTTTCTAAACCAGCAGCTCTAGTACAGGGATATTAGTATGTATGTCGGTCAAAGCACTTGTGGTTTGGAAAATGAAATCTTTCCCCTCAATTGTGATAGCGAACGCGTTGTGAAATTTGGTTGTTTGAATTTCAGAGGCAGCTCTTGGATATTACCTATTGTGGCACAGGTGCCACAGTTGATCTGTCTAATATTTTGTGGTTTGGAGATTTGATTTGAAATGTTGATTTTTTAAAAAAAAAATTGATTTCTAAAAAAATTATTTAACAAAATCTATATCCATCTAAAAAGATAAAATTAAAATAACATTCTCAAGAGAAATCCGTTAAAAGGAGGTATTTTATAACATTCAAAAGATTATCAAAATCAACAGTAGGTAAAAAGAGATAATACATATATAATTTCTACATGTTTGGATGGGCTTGCCTAAACAAAAGTGTTTTTAGCAGGTGCCAAAAAGAATATTGTAAAGGTGCCTGCCTGATGTCAATAGGCAGGGAGTTCCAAAGTGTAGGTGCTGCCAAACTAAAGGATAGATGCAAAGAGTTTGATATTTTTAATACTGTCAGTTCCACAAATTGAAGCACTTGAGTGGGCATTTAAGGGGTAAGGTGATCCCACAAATAATCTGGTCCCAAGCCGTTGAGGACTTTACAGTGGTACTTCGGGTTACAGACGCTTCAGGTTACAGACACTTCAGGTTACAGACTCCACTAACCCAGAAATAGTACCTCGGGTTAAGAACTTTGCTTCAGGATGAGAACAGAAATCGTGCAGCGGCAGCAGGAGGCCCCATTAGCTAAAGTGGTACCTCAGGTTGAGAACAGTTTCAGGTTAAGAACAGATCTCCAGAACGAATTAAGCTCTTAACCCGAGGTACCACTGTATATACGAAGAATAGCAACTAGAACTTGGCAAATGGATAACCTGAGAGGTAGACTTGTAATCTGGGGAACCGGGTTTGCTTCCCCGCTCCTCCACATGCAGCTGCTGGGTGACCTTGGGCCAGTCACACTTCTCTGAAGTCTCTCAGCCACTCTCACCTCACAGAGTGTTTGTTGTGGGGGAGGAAGGGAAAGGAGAATGTTAGCTGCTTTGAGACTCCTTCGGGTAGTGATAAAGCGGGATATCAAATCCAAACTCTTCTTCTTCTACATGCAGTCAAGGGTCCTGCCAGTGGTGGAGCTTCATGCTCCAGCACCAGGGGGCGGAGAGCAGGTGGGGGTGGGACTGGTGCATGTCCCAGGGGCGGGAGGCGTGTCCTGGGGGTGTGGTGCGCTGCCCAGGAGGGCAGCCGCAAAGGCACCCCACCAGGATTGTGTTGCTGGGAGCGATGCGCTCCCCCCGCACTCCTCTTCCTCCACCAGTGGGTCCCTCCTGTCAGCAAATGTCCCGCTCCGGCATTCTACTCTAACTGCAGCTTCCAGGTGAAGTAAGCCTCATACAGAGTCCACTGCAATAATCCAGTATTTCAAAAGATGCACACCATCCATGTCTCATGCTTTTGTGCATCTCTCTCTCTCTCTCTCTCTCTCTCTCTCTCTCTCTCGTGTTCTAAAAAGCAGCAAATGTAATCTCCTCATGGTCAAGATATTTAGCTGTTGCCTTTGGACTGGGAGTTTGCAGAACGACCCTGCTAAAACTAAAAATGTGTCAAAAGCACCTTATTACTGATCATCTGGATAAGCCCTTCTGAGCCTGCCTTTCTTCCTTTTGAAACTGTTTACATTTTACTACAATCATAGTTTGCCTTATCACTGTCTCTGCAGGTGGGCAATCATCAGTGAGATGCACTGCGAATACACAGTGCCTGATGTACCTAAATGGAACCTGCACTTATAGCCAGACCTGTCAATAACCTTAGCACTATTATCGAAGATAGCTTCTCTCAAGATTAGTTTCTTTTCGTAAAGATTATTCAGTACCCTACGCACAAACAACAGCAGACGTTATTGCTCTTTATTCCTCACTTTTCCCTTCCATGGAGATATGCCTCACATTTATTATGGTGGTTTTTTTGTTTTTATTTATTTGTAAGAGCAACGAGGAATGGCCCAATCTTTCTCACCAATTGATGATAACAATAGTTAGCACTTTTTGATTTTCAAGCACTTTGTGTTCATAATCTAATTAATTTTCAGCGCAGCTCTGGAAGGCGAGCGATGAACCACAATCTCCTTTTATAGCTGAGAGAATCTGAAGCAGTGGCTTTATCAATGACTAGAGTGTGGGACTAAGATGTAGGCTCAAATCCCCACTCAGCCATGAAGCCCTCTGGGTGACCTTGGGCCAGTTGCTTGAACGTACCTACCTCACAGGATTGTTGTGATAGTAGGATACGGAGACGACTTGGAGAAAAGAAAGGATGTAAATGAAATAAATCCATAAACATGCATTAGCTTCAGTTCAAGAGTCATGCAGTCTCAGTTCCTACTGATGGTAATCCAGATATACGTTTTCAGCTATCTGCTGGTAAAATTATTTGCAGAAACCACAGCAAAATCAGTATCCAATACCATACCATAATTTGGGAGTCCCTCCTAGCAGTGCCGTATTACCAGATAGGCAGAGTAGATACCAACCTATAGGCCCCATGCCTTTTAGGGGCCCCACAACAATGGATCAAAATAATTTTGATTTGATTTGTTTAATAACATTCATAATTTTTAATCTTTGTTTTGTGTGATAATTTTGTGTGTTTATTAAAATTGTTGGTTGATAAAATCAAAATTGTATTAGGAGGTAATTTGCAAGGGGCGCTTTCGACTGCCTAGGGGCTTCCACAAGCTTTAAGCTGGCACTGCCTCCTAGGGATACAAGGGATTTGATTAAGTTAGCATTTAAAGGCAAACTCACCTAATTTCTGCTTTGGGAAACAATATGTGAACTGAAACATAGCCGTTTTTCAAAATTCGCGCATCGCCAAATTTTGCAATCTCATTCTCCAACCAAGTAATGTGAACAATAATGTATGTGCTCGGGTGAAGCGAGCATAAAAATGCATACTTTAAAGGAATTTTGCATGGAAATAACATCCAAAATGCATATTAAGAGAAATTGCTTTGAAAAAATATGTATATTCGGCAAAATTGCTAATTCATTCATTAAAATGCTGGTGAATTTTCAGGAGGATTGAAAAAAGAACAACACTTGCAAATTTCTGCAGAAAGCTAGGCCCGTTGTTTTATGTAGGGGACAATCAATACATCGCCAAGTAAGAGAATGATGCATGCTACCTTGAAGGTACCCCGCTAAAAGAAAGCATCGCACGGTTACTTCAACAACTGCAGACCCAATTTTACTACTCCCTTTGTGAGTATGATAAGTAACCAAGAACAACATTATGAGAATAGCCATGGGTTACTGCAAGGCAGGGACATAGCCTATCCCAGGGGTCAGCAAACTTTTTCAGCAGCTTCCACTGTCCCTCAGACCTTGAGAGGGCCGGGCTATATTGAGGGGGTGGGGCATGAACAAATTCCTGTGCCCCACAAATAACCCAGAGATGCATTTTAAATGAAATCACACATTCTACTCATGTAAAAACACCAGGCAGGCCAGAGATGCATTTTAAATAAAAGCACACATTCTAATCATGTAAAAACACTGATTCCCAGACCATCCATGGACCGGATTTAGAATGCGATTGGGCTGGATTTGGCCCCCGGGCCTTAGTTTGCCTACCCATGGCCTATCCTATTGTTGGAATACTACATCTCAACACCAAGTACCCCACTGTTGGTGGACCAATTCTGTGTCATAAAGTCTGAAAACATGACGTGAAGTTTGGCAACATTAATCCCACCGTGTGAGAATCCCTTGCAGACGACTGCAGTGCTTAAAGACAGACAGTCAGGTCCTGTATCCACAGCAGTGACCAGAGGAGAAATTGCCACTGGGAGGAATGCAGACAGAAGAAATGCTGTGGTGCATATGCAGCAGTGAAACCAGATGCCTTCATCTGCCCCACTCGTTACAAAACATATCTCACCTGTATTGGTCTCTACAGCCACAGCAGGTGCTGTAACTCTCCAACAGTTTGACTTTACTCCCAATGGCACACTCTTCCATTGTCTCTCAAGAAAGACAGATGCCAACAGGAAAATCAGGAGGAGAGGAGCAGCACCTTCTATTCATCCAAAGGCCACTTCATGGAGGAGGAGATACCAAGAAGGCAGCAGTTCTGGCCTCCACCGTAGCAGGTGATGCTTTCTTTGGAAGATGAATCTGCTGCCCCTGTGGATCCTGCTGTTTGAGGCACTCGCCTCACCCTGCCTCATGGGTGGGCCAGCTCTGCCTTTTAATACCAATAAGAATACAACAATGGCACCAGAGGTGTGAGCTTCTCCAAGGTTGATTTTCTCTTGAGCCACAAAAACTGCACCAGAACTTGTGTGGCAGCTGCACAGAACCCAAATGTTCAAGCAGAAAATGCAGGCTGGATTTCATGCAGCACAGGTGACTTTATCCTGTAGTACCATGCAATCTAGCTAGGGCTCATATATTTTTATTCCATTTTCTAGCACGCACCATTGAGCTTCCTTGAAAAACAGGTCTGCACACGCAAGGCAAGATGCATTACACTAATGCTTCCCTAATTCTTGGTGTTGCTGTTTTACCAGGCGTTATGATCCTTAATCAGTGGAATTGTGCTGCATGTAGATATTTAGTGAAAGTGCTTAATAAAAATCATTTAATTTTAAATTGCAAGAGTGCACTTAACCCTAAAGATAGTAAAACCGATCATTTGATACATTGCAACGGGGAAGGTAGAGGTTGAAAAATAAAGGCACCCTTCATTTGCTTCAAAGAGAACAGGACTTGTATCCCTTAGTACAAATCATGTACTAATGCTTTGATTCCATGTGATAATAAAGTAATCCATTATGGGCTTTTAAAGCTGTACTTAAATCAGCTCAGTGAAAAGGAGGACTACATTTTCTGAAATAAGAATCTAAAACGAAAGCTCATCTGCTTACATATCTTAATGTAGGGCTGAGCTGAAACTGTTAACCCGTCTTTATAGCCACTTTCACCTTGTTCTTGTTTATTTCTTTATTTTAGGGAACTACATAAAACAAACAAACAAACAAACAAACAAGGGAACCACAAAATGTACATGTATTTTCATTCAAAACTGCTCCGTGAGTGATAATCTAATTTAATAGCATTGCATTTTATTCCTGCCATTTCTCCAAGGAATGCACATGGTTCTTTACTACTGGATCCTCATTGATAACCCAGGTAGGTTCAGTTGAGAGAAGAGGTGGCTTCCCCATGACCGATCACCCAGTGAGATTCACGGCGGAGCAGGGATTCGAACTTGGGTCACCAGGGAAAGGGAAATAAAGTTGCCAAAAATTTGCCGCCCTCTTTTCAGCACCTCAACCCACCCAGAATGCTCATGTGGACACAAAGTAAGCCAAGGAAAGGAGAAGGAAACATATTTGAAGAAAAAGATACCAGTACTCTCTCCCTTTTTACAATTGACTACAATGCCAGTCATGGGCGTAGCCAGGATTTCTGTTGGGGCAGGGAACACAACCTCAGCTAACTATGTATTTTTATTGAGTTTTTTATTGATTTAGGGGGGCAGCTGCCCCTCCCTGCCCCCCCGGCTATGCCCATGATGCCTGTCCAAAAGCAAGACAACAGAACAGCTGACTGGTGTTCATTGAGACTGGTAGGGTAGCAGGCAGAGAGACCAGCAGTAAGTGACAGGTAAAACCAACTTAGTCTAGTTTTGTTCTCAGCTTCTTCCCTGCTCAGTTCCACAAGGACCACCCTGGAATTAAATAGGAAGCTGACAGGCTTTGCCACTCCCCCTGGACTGGCTGTAAGTAAGAAGGAAGGCAGGTGGGGGTTGACTGAAGACAGGATGATGTTGGTGGGGCTTTGCCTATTTGCCTCAATGGACGAGACCCCACTGCAGAAACACACACACACACACACACACACACACGCCCCTGAATGCACTCAGAGCAAAACCCATTTGGCTCAAACAGGTGTACCCCTCTCCCCCGGCAGCCACACACAGTCTCTTAAGTGGATTCCTTGCCCTTCCAATGCAGTTTTCATAAAACAAGGTGAAGCCCTATCTTAAATAATGGAGGTTGGTGCCAAGGTCTTTCAAGGTCTTCAGAATCTGGAAATTGGTTTAAAGCATGCACTCAGTGGCACAAAAAAAGGGGGGACATAAATACATATGCACAGTTTTGAAGAGAGTATAATGTATCTTTGGAGAGCATTCTTGTTATCATATGAGATGCTACAATTCTGCTGGAGGGCTTGTAGCACTGTGGCAACTTGCCTGGTGGTTGTGGGGAGAGCACTGAAGCAAAACCAAGACTACCCATTTCTTGACTGGGCATTTGCTGAAAATTTAGGCCCCTTTGTGGGGGGAAACAGATTTTCATCCTGAACGTTGCATTGTCCTGTAGGGAACAAGCTGGGGAAGCAGACCACAGCAGGATTGAATTCTCTACTCGTGAGCAGGAGGATTCAATGTTGCGTGTGCAGGATTCTGATTTGCAAAGCAGCACCCAGCAAGACTGAACCCTCCTGCTCACAGCGCGGTTGGTTGATGTAATAATATTTGTTAGTCACTTTTCTTACAGAGTAACCCATGGCAACAAACATTAAAACCCATGTTATCAATAGGAGTATAGCATCTAGATCAAGGGAAGTAATAGTGCCACTGTATTCTGCTCTGGTCAGACCTCACCTGGAGTACTGTGTCCAGTTCTGGGCACCACAGTTCAAGAGGGACACTGACAAACTGGAACGTGTCCAGAGGAGGGCAACCAAAATGGTCAAAGGCCTGGAAACAATGCCTTATGAGGAACGGCTAAGGGAGCTGGGCCTGTTTAGCCTGGAGAAGAGGAGGTTAAGGGGTGATATGATAGCCATATTCAAATATATAAAAGGATGTCACATAGAGGAGGGAGAAAGGTTGTTTTCTGCTGCTCCAGAGAAGCGGACACGGAGCAGTGGTTCCAAACTACAATAAAGAAGATTCCACCTAAACATTAGGAAGAACTTCCTGACTGTAAGAGCTGTTCGACAGTGGAATTTGCTGCCAAGGAGTGTGGTGGAGTCTCCTTCTTTGGAGGTCTTTAAGCAGAGGCTTGACAACCATATGTCAGGAGTGCTCTGATGGTGTTTCCTGCTTGGTAGGGGGTTGGACTCGATGGCCCTTGTGGTCTCTTCCAACTTTTCTCTTCCAACTGTTTCCTGCTTGGTAGTGGGTTGGACTCGATGGCCCTTGTGGTCTCTTCCAACTCTATGATTCTATGATTCTAAGAACAACAGTAAAAAAAAAAACTAAAAGCACGGCTGTATGAGTAAAAGGCAGGACATCAGGTCCCACCCCACTAAAAGAAGCCACAATGCCACTTTTCAAATTAAGGACCAAAAGCTGGGGTAAAGATAAAAATGTTGGCCTGGTGCTTGAAAATGGATAAAGATGGCGTCACACATGCCCCCTGGCAATCCACAAGCAGGAGCCACCACTAAAAAGACCAGTTCTTGTGTTGCCAGCCTCCAAACATCCCATGGAGGGAGACCATAAAGAAGGAACTCAGATGATGATCACAGGTTCTGGTTTGGTTCATGTGAGGAGAGGTGGTCTTTGAAGTACTGATGTCCTAAGTCGCATATGGCTTTGTAGGTCAAAACCAGTACTGTGATTTCAGCCCCAAAGCTAATTGGGAGCCAGTGCAGTCACGCCAATATATATATTCAGACAGTCCTGTTCCAGTCAACAATCGGGCCACCAAACTGGGCACCAGCTGCAATTTCCAAGCTGGCTTCAGCATAGCAGAAGTTAGGCCATCCCTATCCAGATAGGGGCACAGCTTGGCCACCCGTGAAGCTGGCAGAAAGAACTCTGTGTTATTGAGTAGCCACGGATAAGATTTCACTGTTAGGATCATGTGCAGTTTGGCTGAGATCCTTCTGTTTTCAATGTATTATTTCACTCCTTCAGTAGTTTTACAGTTTTTCCCATCAACAAGAATAATCTACTCCTCAAAGCACCTAGATTTAAAATGGCCACTGTTTTTCTTCCTATAGTAAATTCATATTAAGCTATTCATTGTGTTGAAGAATAGAACAGAAGCAATATTTGCTCTCAAGCAGCACCGCACATCCAGCCCTCTCTCACTGCCTCTCTTTTGCATTCCAGTCCTTCCAACCCAGAGTAGGCACTCCAAGGCCCACTCTTGTTGGTCCTCTCCCCAGAAATAAAAATGACAGCTCCTGTGAAGGAGGAAATGCTGCAGTGAGCTACATGTGAGAACAATGCCCAAACAAGTAGCTGAACCTTGAAGGGAATCGCTATTGAACTCAAATACAATAGCAGAGGCTAATTCAATTAGCAATTGATGCCTGATACTTGAACAAAGTTAAACTGTTTTTTTTTGTGCAAGCAGGAAATGAAAAGCCGCTGAACAGGTTGAGGAGATAAGAAGTTTTAACCTGTACAGATACATATTTTTTTATAATGTAGAATAACGTCTAAGGCCTGTTTAGCTTACTTTATCAAAATTCTCATTTGAGTCCTTGAGTTGTGTAGAAGGATTTCATGACTCCTGAGTCATAGACTCTTTGCCATTCCACTTCCATAATTATACAATACAATATACGCTGTGTTACCTTAAAGCGGAGGCGGGCATCTGTGGGCCCTGGATGAACTTCATGCAGCCCTGGGCCTAATTCAGGAATGGAGAACTTGATGGGCTTCTTGATGTTGTGTTCATCAAATTGCAATACTCTAAAACAGGGTGGGAAACCTGTGGCCTTCCAGATGCTGTTGGACTACAACTCCCATCATCCCTGACCATTGAATGTATGGGACTTATGGGAGTCAGAGTCCAGCAACAAGTTAGCCTTCTTTCACGTGGATGTCAAAGAATGGAAAATGAGGGAAAGAGGGTGGCAGAGGGAGGAAGTACAGAGGCTTCGCCAGGATTTTTGTTAGGAGGGGCAGAACCTCAGTTAGTTATGTATTTCTATTGATTTGGGGGGCAGGTGCTCCCCTGTCCCCCTGGCTACTCCCATTAGGGAGTAGAAAGAAAGAAAGTGAGTGCTTGTCTACCCACTTTTGCCTGAGGGCCCATCAGAGAATGTGACCTTTGACAGGAACAAAGTTTGCTCGCACCTGCCTTAAAGGCTAGCTATTTTCATCTTTGAACATTCTTGCAACTGAATCAATCATTTTACTCCTTTTTAGAATATCGTGAGATGCCCTGAAATGTCTAAATATCTAAATATCACGTGCCATACTCAAAGCAGGCAGATGCATTATTGGAAGCAAGTTTCTTCTCACCCATCTGCCATTCTGTTCTGCAAAAGAAGAGTATCATAAAGTGTCGGAGGAATCACATGGTTCTCTTACTTTAAACCATGCACTGCCAAAGATGCTCACAGAAGGGCTAATATAATTCTGCAAGCTCATTCTCCCACCACACGCTTCCCCATACCAGGTCACTACACAAGTAAAGCTAACATAGGCCAGATGTGAAACAAAACTGGTACAGCTTGGTGCAAGCTGAAAATTCTCTCTGAGCTGTACACTAGGTACCTAGGAGCTCCTCCCTTACCAGAGTAGTGGAAGGATTCCTTTTTAATGGGTGAAAAAGTGAAGAGAAAACTTAGTCACAGGCACTGCACCATGTGACAATAATGCAGGGCACACATCATACTTTTAAACCACATTTGAAGCACATTCTTCTTCTCTAACAACAACAACAACAACAACAACAACAATAATAATTTTATTTATACCCCAGCCACTCTGGGCAGCTTATAGCATATCTAAAAACATAAAACATCAAGCGTTTAAAACCTCCCATACAGGGCTGCCTTCAGATGTCTTCTAAAAGTTGTGCATTTCTTTATCTCCTTGATATCTGAATGGAAGGTGTTCCACAGGGAGGGCACCACTACCAAGGAGAATTCTGGACACTGTAGTTTGTTAAGGATTGCTGAGAACTGCAACTCTGTGAGGGGTAAACTTAGGGTTGCCATATGTCTGGAATTTCCTGGGCAGAAATTGGTGAAATGTCTGGGAAAATCCAGATGTATGTAAACCCATGTCGGCAGTGTCGTTTTTGCTGATTTTCCATAAAAATGGGTCAAGAACGGTTCTTTTGCCAAAAAGCTCAACAACCTTTCTGTCCAGATTTTCAGTGTTTGAAATATGGAAATCCTAGGTAAACTACATTGCCCAGAATTCTTTGCAGGGGAAATGTGCTTTGAATGTGCTATAAAGGTACAGTATGGTGTATAGGCACCCTAAGTCAAGAGCTCCAAGGACATTCTTTTTGAGCAAGAACATTTGTTCAACCCAGTGAGGAGAGGATGGTGAACAGCAATGTCCATCCTTTGCTCTGTGAGTTCTTTCCAGAATTCTGAGCAGATGAGATGCTTATCATCTAGGAAAGAAAGAACCAGCTTCTCCAGGTGGCATTTATTATGGAGATGAGTTCTCATTATCAGCCTGCAGTTAACTATACAGATGATATATTTCTGGTATAGCTAATTCCTCTTAATTGCTTTTAGTAAGGTAGCACATCATGGTGGCATGACCAAATGTTTGTTTTGTATCTTGCTTTTCAACCACCAGGTCTTCCAAATGACTTGTTCTTTCTCTCACACACAATTCCCTAACTATGGGCTATGATTCTGCTGTAGGCCATCCCTTCCCAACATCTTACAACTCTTCCTCTCGCACCATTTTGCAATAAATTGCAACCACATCATTATACTTGCAGTTCCAAATAATATTCCCAAGCAGAAGTCCTCATTCCCAAACCCACTTTCTGAAGGGAAACCTGATTTCTCTTCAGTGCTGTAGATTTCATCATTGTTTCTGAACTAAAAAAAAGAGTTATGGAGCTGCATTCTTATTCTACTCGTCCTCCTGCCCTGCCAGAACACTGGACTGCAACCTTAATATCCCAGGAGTCAAATGCTGTATAGTTGTAGTGGGTATACAGAAAACTAATAAGAGGGTCCAATGTGATAAGCAAACAGGACTGAGACTTCCCCTGATAGAATTACAACAAACAGTTCAGAATCAGATAATTAATATTTACCATTTAATAGTGACTCTTTGTTTTCACAGCTATAGATCAAAATCTGTGCTAGCAAAACTTCAGCACGAGCAGAATTTGCTGCAGAGGAACCTGTGTCACTTCTCTTATTTCTCTCACTCTGCCCCATGAAAAAAATGGAAGTGGAGACAATCTGCAATTTAATTCATTTGGATGGTTTTCATTATCAATTAAATCTTGCTAAAGTGGTCTAACTTTCACCTAACTGCTCTACCAAATGTTGCCTTCATTTTAGAACATGCTCCTGAGATCAAAACATGGTTGAGTAAACAAAAAATGTCCACATTTCCTTCAGAAAATGTTATTTGATCCTTTCCAGAAATGCCTCTTTTACCACAAATTGGCTTTCTCCTGCACTGCTATAATCTAGTCTTACTACTCTCAAGTTAAAGTTTGTATTTGTTTGCCTATACGAACTCCTGATGGAAGCCTAAATCCTACCAGTAAAATGCCTTTTAAAGGATTGCAGCCATTCTTGTCTTCACCCCTTGTCATTAATGGGCAAATGACTAATTTATTTCCTATTAGAATTTATATGGTTTGCCGCAATTAAGATAAAAAGCATAATTGCTGTCAAACCCAGGGCAGTATTTAAATCACTTCCTTGTTGACAACATATTTCTCCTTCTTAAAAGAGAATGTCTCTGAAATTTGATTTGTGCAGAACCCTTGTGGACTCATCATTCATATGTACTGCACCTGTCACCTGTGTACTAGCATTCTGCTTAAGGATCAATTTACATAACCTCATTTAATGGGTTCATAAATCATACCCATTAAGCCCAGCTAACAGGAACCAAGGGTTCTAATTTATGCTGCCTTTCATAGGAGAAAATTGGGAGGCTGGAGCCTGTGGATAAAGAACCCAGGTCTTGCCTTTGATTGTTGATTGTGATGGTAAATGTATGGATGATGAGAACAGATTTTCACTTTATTGATTTCCTGCCAAAGCTCAGCATGCTTTATTGTGAAAGGGGGCCTTTTGGCAGCAGTGCTAAAAGTGGCAGTTGTTTAGGAGCCCTTTGCCAAGATGACATCTAAGACAATACAGACTGGTAAATACTAAAATAATATCAAGCTGAAAAGTTAACCTTTTTTTTTTTAAGGCGCCCTCCCAAACCACCATAAATTCAATGATGTATTCTCACATTTACAGATCTGTCTTGATGATGCATAGGAATCAACATTAATATGTGAAGTTAAATAAGAAATTTTGCATTTTTTTGCACTGTAAATTGTACTGCCCTCAAATTTATTCAGACATTGGAAATCCATCCGAGAAAACATACAGACACAAAACTCTAAAGCTGTTTGTCCAGCCGTGTTTTGGTCCTGGTATTGTTCAGTGTTGAAGTATGATAAAAGGAACTTTTTCTGCTCTGTTATTTGCTATCCCTGCCATCATGATATTATGTGTGACTCTGGCCCTCTGCCCAAACACTTTCAGGGATTCGGTCCCATCTGAAATTAATGAGAAGATCAGAACCTATGTGGCTTTTTTTCAGAACTGGGGGGTCTGCCTGTGATTTATTTTATTTTATTTTATTTTTTGAAGTTTTCATCTCAGCCCTGCCAAGCACAGGATACCTCAATCTTTTGTTGAATTTAGTGGCTGAGTCTAAATCAGGTCACTGTTATTCACCTCCAACTCTCCACAGCAGAAGCCCTGGTCTCAGTTTCACAACAATGTTGGCTGAAGACATGACTTAGGAGGGTGGGATAATGCTTGCTAACACCACCCACATCTTCTGCACATTCTTTGGAGGTTGAAGACAGAGTTATATGCATGAACAGAACTCATATATGCACACCTGTGCATACAGAACTCACTTCATCTTTTCCACCGAAAATATGGAAGCAGAAAATAGCAGCATAGCGTGGTTTGCTGGCACCCAGGGCAAGCATGGGTCATAGAGGGTGAATGGAGCCCGCCACTCCAGCCCAGCCCCCACCACCAACACTGCCAGACCGACACCAACCCTAAGCCACTTTGCAATGCTGGGATCTGAGCTGCATGATTCACAAAGAATCATTCAGATCAGATCCCAGCATCACATAGTGACACAGGACTGGCAGGGTGGCATGAGTAGCGCTCCCCCCCCCCCACATGCAGGTAGAGCCATCACCTCAGAAACATCCCCATGCTATGCCTCTGGCAGGAAATGAGCTCATTGGGCACAATCTTGGTCTCCCCTCCAAGTGCTCGATCTATTTTGATGTGAAGGTGAGAATGGGACTCAAGGCTACAACTCTTATGGAGAGAGTTAGTCAGATAGTAGCTCCTTAGAGGCTAACATTTCAATTATCTTTAAAACATAAAATGTTCATAGGTTGCAGCCTCCTTGCTCTAAACCCTAATGGGATATAAGAAGCTATGCTAGATGGTCATTTTCAGATATGTGGTAAATCAAACTTCTTCATCACCAGGGTTGTGTGTTCCTTAAGGCACATGCAGTGGCGTAGCATGGGGGGTGCAGGGGGCGCCGGCCGCACCGGGCGCAACATCTGGGGGTTAGGGTTAGGGGGCGCAAATCCACGGGTTAGGGGGCGCAAATCCACAGGTTAGGGGGCACAAATTACTTGCCTTGTCCCGGGTGTTGACAACCCACGCTACGCCACTGTGCACATGGAAAGAGCCAAACCTAGCTCCTGGTTTTGGACTTGACGAGAGCCAACAAACTGAAACTCAACACAGATAAGACTGAGGCACTGTTAGTGGGTGGTTCCCTAGACCTGATGGCTGGGAGGTTGCCTGGGTCCTTTGCTGTCACAGTGATGTGGAGTGCCTTTCATCAGCTTCAGCTGGTGGCCCAGCTGCACCTTTATCTGGACAGGGATAGCATAACTACTGTTGTCTATACTCTGGTAACCTCACTTGCAGTTAGATTACTGCAATGCGTTATACATAGGGCTGCCTCTGAAAATAGAAACCTCAGCTAGTGCAGAATTCAGCAGCCATGTTGCTTACTGGGGCAAGACAGTTTGAACGTATTACACCGATCCTGGCTACTAATTAGTTTCCGAGTCCAATTCGAAGTGCTAGTTTTGAACTATAAAGCCTTAAACAGCTGAGGACCACAATACCTCAAGGACTGCCTCTCCCCATACGAACCTACCCGGACTGTGAGATCATCTTCTGAGGCCCTTCTTCATGTGTCTCCTCCATTATATGATTCATATTCAACATAGGGATTTGAAAGGGAGAAAAACAGGTTCAAATCCCTGCCCTCTCTACCTTATCTACAGCAAAGGGCTGTTATGAGGCTAAGGGAGTAGGGAGTTATGTAGATCTTATTTTGCCCCTTGGAGAAAGATGATAAACATATAATAAACCTTAGCCACTACGCTATATCATTATACAGTTATTATAATAACTACTTGAGTTTTAAGTTTAGCAACTTGAGAGTATGTCTTTTTGAAATATAGCTGTACAAAGTGACTATGTGAACACAGTTGATGGTATATTATGCATTCAATGTTCACTGAAGTGTCAGTGTAAGAAACTCAGGTGTAACATTTGACATGATTTGACCCTATAGTAATGTTAACGGTGTTCCTTAAACAACTTAACTGGCATTTCCTGTTAGAAGTAAGTATTTGTTTATTTGATGGATGAATTGTAATGGGAGCCTGAAAGTGTGCAGGTTCAGACATAACTACTTGTTTTCACTCATGATATAAACAAGAAATCAACTCAAGCTCTCAGAGGTGAAAAGCTTTTAACTTCATTTCACTTTTCGATATCTGCTGTGTTGACAACATAATTAGCTGTTGTGTTTCCGTCTTCAAGATTCCATTTGACAAAGTTAAGTGAACCCTGGAGACAATAATGTGATAATGCCATTCTCTTTAATAACCAAGAGCTTGGACTGAAGCCAGTTTAGTCTCTAAATCAATAAAGGAAAGGGATGGTTCATGAAGTTGTGTCTTACATTGGTCAGAATTTTGGAGTGAGACATGGGTTGAAATCCCAATTTCCAGAAGCTCACTGGATGACCTTGAGCCAATAACAGACTTCTTAGCTTAACCTGCCACATGGGATTGTTGTGTGGATAAAATGAGGAGACAAGAACCATGTTCGTCTCCTTGAAGGAAAGGTGGGACAGAAATGTAGAAATAAAATCAGCGCTGAGATACAAAGAAGCTGAACTCCATCCCAAAAAAGCTGAACCCCACCCATATTGTGTGTGTTGAGCTGATTTTCAGAATGGTCCAATGGTCATTGAGATCATGATTCACCAGATCCTCATCAATCTGCTTTTGAAGATCCTTCAGGATATGGTGATTTGCGTTGGGCCAAGCTACCATAAGACCAATTAACAGGTAAACTTAATATGTTAACATGTCTTGACTAACACCTTAGAAATGAGCATGTTAAAATAATTGGACTCAAGGGGCTCTGGCTGCCTGGATCTGCAAAAATAGTCTCGGGTGTATGTCGGTCAAATGCTTGGCAAGTGCTATATATGAAGCATGTTCAGCTTGGTGAATCACAAACTGAAAGCACCAGGAGTGAACTGCATGCAAAGATGGGTCCTGATTTTCCACACAATCTGTGAAAGTGGCTGGTGGGTTGGAGGTGAAGTTGGTGGGGAGAACTAATGGATGTATTCTTTTCCCCTCCCTTTGGTCATCTATGTGGTATAATGGAAGCAAGGCAGATGCTATAGCACTTGGAGATATACACATTGGGACATGTAAATAAGTTTTTATTTAAAAATTCAGCAATAAATCTGAAGACCTTTTGCACATAATAGTAAGATTGTTATTTATTTATTTATTTATTTATTCATTCATTTAATTCGTTTATATACTGCAAACCCATTTACAAATGTTTGTGTGTCTATTCTCCTTCTGTCCTTGAAGACTGATCAGTTGCAGCTGGAATTATTCTGCTTTCTCTCCCTTCAGCTAACTCCTGGCCCATGACATTCTGCCCAGCACTGCAGAGAGCTAGTAAGAACTACTTTGCTTTCTTCCCTCTCCCGTGTTTCTTTCCTGCCCAGAGTCCTGCCTGCATCCAGCAACTCCCCTGACACCCAGCTGCTTCCTTCTCTTTTTTTGGATCTTTTTGGTCACTTGTTTTTTAGAAAAAGAATGGTTCTGATCCATTTAATAAATAAATATGTTAAAATTATTGCTTGTGTATTTAATTAAATACATTAATTGTGTATATTAAATAATATTAACTAAGTTGCAAACACTTTAATTTAGGATATGGTAATTTATTTCAGTGCGTGGCCTGCAAGTTCTGTGTTGAAGAATTCCTGCGGCCCACTTGGCCTGAGAGGTTGGACCACCCTGCGTTGGAGCAATATTATTTGCCCAAGGGGATCAGCACTTGCTTTCGATGGACAGCACTCAAGCCATGATATAGTCCTTCTTCTGATCATTCATCAACCTCCTTGCCTGCCTTCCCTATGGTCACCCAGTTTTGACCTCATCAAATACAAAGGTTTATTTAAAAAAAATAGTTTAGAAAACTCAGGCATGTGTTTCTGTATCAAAATGTCTCCCCACTGCCTACTTCCGCAAATTCATTTGTCATTAGCCAAAAAGGTATTTAGTACTTCAAAATGGCAATCTAACTGCGTCCCTTCTCTGGTCTCGAGTATTCCAGACAATATACATGGAGTCTGTCACTGGCCAATTGCCATCAGATGAGACTGTGTATCCCCTTTTGATTTAACGAAGTGAAATTAATTTAAAATCTGAAAACTGGATTCTTTCCCACTTTCTTTGAAGTGAAGCAATGCAGGCATTTGAGTCTTTGGGCTTTCCAGCCTCAGCTAGCATTCTTACAACATTGTAATCAAATACATGAAGGGCTCAAAAGCCACTGAATATGCATATTTATAGCCCAATTACTTGAATGTTCCACTGACTTCCCTTTAGTAAGGAATTAATAATCAATTAATTTTGATCTGACACTGAAAGATATCAGAGGGACATTTGCCTTCTGCAGGTGTCGTCTCCTTCAAGCATGTTGACTTGAAACATCTCTTTTACTTCCTTCCAGGTCTGGTTTTGATTACCCACCACAATTTCTCCTATAACATTTTAAAGCATCTGCCGAGAAGTTATACCTACTGATATCAGGGTCCAGAGAGCCACAGCTCCTGGAATGAGGTGCTCTCAGCTCCTGCAAATGGAAGATAGGGGGAGGAAAACTGATGTGCACTTGGAGGGCCTTCAGATTACTGCATGAAGGGGTAATAATAATAATAATAATAATAATAATAATAATAATAATAATTTATTTATACCCCACCCATCTGGCTGGGTTTCACCAGCCACTCTGGGCAGCTCCCAACAGAATATTAAAAACACGATCAAACATTAAAATCTTCCCTAAACAGGGCTGCCATCAGATGTCTTCTAAAAGTCAGATAGTTGTTTATTTCCTTGACATCTGATGGGAGGGTGTTCCACAGGGCGGGCACCACTACTGATTGGTTCTGCCTGGTTCAGTGGGGAACCCTGCTCTGGGAAGGGTTTGCCCTGAGCCAGGCAACTTTGGACCACTCGGAGGCTCCTCCTCCTGCCTCTCAGAAATGACATCATGGAAAGGGGGAGGGCAATTTGGTCCCATCCATCAGCCAGAGAAGGAGCTTGCTTCCATTCACTCACCCTTCTTGCCGTTTTGTAGATCTTCAGACTAAGCGTCCTGGGCAGTGACCAGTGTTCTGCATTGTCCCTTGCACAATGTTTGCCCGAAAGAAATCAGCAGCGGTAAATGTATCCTGTGCTCCTGAAAAGAAGCTGAGCTTCACGTGCCATGTTATCAATGCAACATTTACAGAACGGCCTCTTTTTATTTATGCTGTGATAAATGATTCTTTATGTCTAGGAAGTGCCAAATGTTACAAAATGAGTTTATCAACTTCCAAAATTTGCGAGCGGGAAAGAGAAGTCGATGATTCAAACCAGTAATGACTGTTTTCTCCCACCATCATGTATGTGTGCTCACACACCCATTTTGAGTAATTGACCATTAATTATAATATCAATAGACTGTAGATAAGCAAAGCAGACACATGTTAGGACAACATTTCATTTGTAACTGTTTTGTATATATCATAAATCTCTAATATTGGGCTATTGTCACACATGATGAATTATTGTAAGCATGTCAGCACATAGTGGAAGTCAAGTACATTCAAACGCTACTCAGTCAGAATTGAATTTGGCATGATAGTCTCATAAAAGAGGACTCAATTGAGAGTTTCCACTTGCCTGCTCTAAACTTGTCACTTGTAGGTGCTAAAGAGCTTGTTGTGTTGGTTTAATTAGTCAACAAATCGGTCCTTACTTGATTGCATGGTCGTATCACATATGTTAACACTTCAGCGTTTGATGGAGATATTAACAAGTTACAAGAGACTCTTGGTCTATGGACTTTAAAGAAGAGAAGCTCTTCTATATTATTTCATTTGGTCCTGCCAATATTTATTAGATCATGCAGCCAGCAGGCTGGCAGGGTGAGAAAGACAACACAAACATTTTTTCGGGGTTATGCTCATCTGTATCCAAAAGAAGGGTCACCAGACAATCGATTGTAGAAGAGTATAAGTAAGATAAGTGTTCTCTGCCGCAGCTTACAAATTCATTATTTGATACAGTTTGCTGCAGACCTCCTTTCAGCTTTTGTCACTTAAAGATAATTTATGACAAGAACAGAGAGAGAGGTTCTTGAAAATGCTATAGCAACTAGAGCTGAATGATGCTACTTCGGCATTAGATGCATAGTCACCAGAGGCCAAGAGAAAGGAAGTTTGCATTTGTATGAAAAACCATGCAAGTTAAGCATTCATCAAGGTTGGATAAAATATTCCTATTAATTGTCGCTGGAAGATTAAACAGGGGGGGCAGGGGAGGAAAAAAGTTCCATAATTAAAATGGCTTATTCCCAGCAGTGGAGTGAGAGGGGGGGAAAGAGAGTGGGGGAAAAAGTTGATTCTCTGTAGGTTTGCAAAAGGGCTCATTTATTCAGGTTTTGTAGAGCAGCAGACAAAAGAGACGCACATACTTTACATCATCTTTTCACTTGGCCACCATTGGGGAATAGCTTTTTTATCTGTGCTGAAATAACCAAGTCTAGAAGCCATGGGCTGTAATAAAAGAAAAGGTACCACATGAAGGAAATCTCATTTCTGCTTTTCAGCAACTCCTGTGTCAAGGTGCAGCGCAGCTCCCTTAGAGAAGTGTGGGGCACTTGGGGGGAGGCGGAGGGCCGAGGAGAGCAAAGCTTATGGGGAGGGTATGATCCCGTCAGAGGCAGTGCCTGCCTTCATGCTCGATCAGTCACACTGATGAGCCTTCTTGCCCCCATCGCCTCCATGTGATTTGAGAAAAGGGGAGTTCAGAAAGGGTGCCTGCTTTGTTATAAAAGGTTCCCAGTGTGTGGCTTCAGGATCCAAGACACCCCATCATAATTTATCTCACTAATACCAGTGTGGTATTATTACCACAAACCAGATTGCTGCATGCAGCAGCAGGCTGTATGCACAGAAGCTCAGGGGATTATTTTTGCACACTCGTTTGCAAAACAGATCATCGGTGTTTCATTGATCAGAGCTTGAAGACAATGGCAGCTTAGGAGGAGGACCAGAGTTTGACAGAGGTGAAAAATAGATGTAGTGGCATGAAGCATTTCATGAGGCTTTTAAAGCCATTGTTGTTATAAAATGTGCATAACAAAGAAAATACATAATGGGATCTTTTAATGTATCTGGAGGAGAGACATAGACTACTTGTTTAGTAGTTATTTTCTAACTGTGGAAGTTGTTGCAATAAAACAGTGTGGAGTGCCCACGTTCAGGATTCTAGCCCACCAGCCCTCTTTCAGGGTACAGTACTCTATTCCATTCATCCTCTACCACCATAACAAAATTCAGCATTTTGTGGCCAGTGAGTGGATTCTGTCCTCATGGCTGCAACCTATTTTATTGGCTACCTCAGTATGTGTTATCCAATCTAATTTTGGGGTGGGCGGGCCTATGGGTACCATGTTGGCAACCCCTGTGGCAAAGGATAGCATGAAGCAGAAGAAAAACAGGATTATTAGGACTATGATGGCAAGAAAACCATTGGGATTGCTTTGGTCCAAAGACTGCACAATACAAGGCCCTCCTTCCTGATTGTGGAAGAATCCAAATGTATATTTTTTGTGCCTCATTTCCACCTCATTTAAGTCCTACACAGCTCATCTAAAGGGTGTACAGCAGGGGTAGGCAACCTAAGGCCCAGGGGCTGGATGCGGCCCAATCACCTTCTCAATTTGGCCCGCGGACGGTCTGGGAATCAGCTTGTTTGTACATGAGTAGAATGTGTCCTTTTATTTAAAATGCATCTCTGGGGTATTTGTGGGGCCTGCCTGGTGTTTTTACATGAGTAGAATGTGTACTTTTATTTAAAATGCATCTCTGGGGTATTTGTGGGGCATAGGAATTCGTTCATTTCCCCCCCCCCCAAAAAAAATATAGTCCAGCCCACTACATGGTCTGAGGGAAAGTGGACCTGCACACAGCTGAAAAAGGTTGCTGACCCCTGGTGTACAGCATTAGGAGTTTGTTGTTAGTTCTGCATTGTTGCAGCACTATCAGTTCAAAGATGGAGTTGGCAGTAGTTTTTCCATCCTGTTGCAGCCTGCTGGTCAGGCTGTAGAGCCGACTTGCCTTTGGGTAACTTTCTAGGAGAATGAAACTGTTGTCTGCCGCTGCCTCTGAATTTCTCGAGGACAAGTAGAGATGGAGGAGGAATGGGAAGACCAAAACAGGAAGGAGTCAAAGGAAGTAAAGGAGGAACTGCAAGCGGTAGCATAGTGTGGGTTGCCAATGCCCAGGGCAAGGCGGAGGGGATCAGGGAGCGAGGGAAATGGATGGAGTGCACATGCACATTCATCTGCCTAACAGCACCCACATCACCCAAGAGATCAAAGCTGCAGAGATAAGAAAAGAGTCGTTCTGTTGTCTGGAGAGGCCACTTCCTGGTTCACAAAGAGAAGCCGCTTTCAGCGGACCCCAATGACTGAAGTGCACAGCTGTATTGAGGCAGCACTGCTGGGTGTTGAAATTTTACGACCCTAAGAATTTTGCCCCCAAAGCAACCCTCCTGTGCCCCCCTACATGCTACACCACTGACTGCAAGATAGAGATGCACAAAATCCCTGTGAATGGGAGAACAGGAAAGGGGGGCTACTTATAAATGGGGTATAGAAGAAGAAAAGGGAGCTGTAGAAGAGAGAAAAGGGAGGATGATTAGAGAGGAAGGTTCAGAAAGATAAAAGAAAGCATGCCGTGGGGTGCAGAGAAAACAGCGCCCCCATAGGTTGGGTTGGAAAGAAAAAACTTTAACTGGTATTATGAGGCCGGCAGTGGTTATCCAAACATTCTAGCACATCCACAGCTCTTAAGTGGCCTTAAAGTAAGCTCAAATGGAAGAATGATCAACTCATGAAAAAAAAAAATACTCGGTTCAAGGGCAAGATGAATAAACCTGATTTTGTGTGGGAGTTTATTATTATATTTGCAGGAGTTTATGTAAGTATGAGATGAACCAGATTTTGAGGGGAATGTAGAAACTGAGTAAGCATTCCATTTCTTAAAGATAAGACCTGCTACTACAGAAAGTGAGATGGTTTGGCTCTGGTTTATTTTTAAATACGTCATATTGGCTCTCCTCACACACCTACAATTCTCAGAGTGCTTTAACAGTCAATCGACTAGACTTCCTCTGAGGTAAAAAAAATGTGTTTTCCTAAGAGTACATCTATCTGCAGTTTTTCTATCATGGTGGGACTTTGAGATAGAACCCCAGAGCCCCACATAACAGAATGAGCAGAAGGGTCTTCAAACACAGCAAGGCTAACTTACTACATCTCTGCGTTGTTGCTTTTTAAAATAGTAGTAGTAGTAGTAGTAGTAGTAGTAGTAGTAGTAGTAATTTCAGTACTTTATTATTCTGCATAACTGATCTTCTTTCTGTCCCTATAAATTCTGGAGTTGTTTTGGATCTTGCTAAAAACTCATTTATTTTCTCAGGCCTATATTGACTATTAGTATGAACTAGTTGTGTCTATTAATTTTATGTCTGCCCTGGCATATTGCAGGCTGTTGTATTTCATATTGTAATTTTAAATTAATTTGCTGTTTCTTAAGTATAGACCATCTTGTGATTTAAAAATAAATGTGGTATATAAATATTTTAGATAAATAAATAATATGTCCGTAATTTATGCAATTAGATAAAATAACTTTTTGAAAACCAACGTTTTCAGTTTATGTGGTGTAACAGTTATGAAATAAATATTAAACATTCATATTTTGAAGTGCACAAAATGTGCATGTTTAATATTAAGACAATATATATTATTGTCATCTAAACAATGGCCAACATAAAATCATTCAGTCTAGAGTCTAAATAATTGCCTAACCATATTTCCCCCACAGAATTAAACTGGCTGAATAGTCATTTTTTTAATGCTCACTGAACTCTGGGAACTACGGTTTTATAGATTGGGGGGCTCTCAACTGAATTCCCAGCAGCAGCAGCAGCAGCATGAAATTACAGTTCCAAAGATTATTTGAGGAAGCCATGAATCCTAAAAGGAATAAATTCCAAGATTCCATTAAAAAATATGATTTTTTAAAAGTGTGCAATAAGGAACACAAAACGTTTTCTGTTGTTACTTGGATTACAACCTACACTGACATCAAAATTCAGCATCTTTAATGGACCTGAAGAGCATTGTGATTGTTGTGCAATATCCAATGTTACTACCATGTGTTCTAAATCTCTTGTGCTGGATATGCCATTCTGCCATAAGGATTAATAGGGTCATTAGCTTTCTGTTTACAAGTCCCTTTAGAATAAATTGTCGTGACTGGTGTCATCCTTTCCCCCTCCCCATTTCCTGTTTTGTTTTTGTTTTTTGGCGTTTTGGTTTTTAAAATGTTTTCCGCTATTAATTTTATTTGCGAGGTGGCTTTCCTTACTTGACAGTACTAGCTGCATGTGTACACCCCATTAAGTTTGAATCATAGCCCGTATCTAAGTAGATGAAAGAACACGCTGTACAAATGGAATTAGAGGAGACAGCAGAATGTTGGAAGAAGCAACTGGAATAAATTCAGTAGGCATTTTGCACCCTCTTTGACTAAAAGATTTCAGCAAAGAAAAAAAGAAATCCTGGACTAAACCTTAGAGATTTTCTGGTTTACGTTATGAAAAATTGTGTTATACTGCAAGCAGCGTGGGCAGTTCCCTTCCACAAGGTGCCAAGCTGAGGGGGTGCAAAATTGAGAAAACCCATAACGGAGAAGATCTATTTGGGAGTGCCAAATTTTGGCATTACTCAGGGTGCCATAGGACCAAAGATTACCCAAGTCTGCCCCTCCTGCAAGGGTGGCTAAACTGTGGGCCTCCAGATGTTGATGAACAACACCTCTCATCATCCCTGACCATTGGCCATGCTGTCCATGGCTGGTGGTAATGGTAGCTGAGCAAAATCTGAAGGTCACAGGTTAACCATCGTCCTTTATTTAAACCAATCGCTAGCACCAGATTATCAACTGGTGTTTCATCAGTGGGAGCTTAAAACAGATCTTCTCATATTCGCTGATAATCCCGTTCTGGGTTTTTTTGTGTGTTTTTTTAATAAGCCATCCCTCAGAGCTTGGGAAAGATTACATCTTTCACTGAAAGAGAAGAGTTTGGAACCAGTTTGCAGTTTGATTTTTCAGAGTGGAGAAGACACAGAAAAGAAAGCCAGGAATTCTTCCCTAATGCAGCCTTACCTGCTGTAAGGTAAGCCTTACTATGCTCAGCTTCCATATTTGTAAATAAAATAAATATTTACAGAGGGGCCATAAATGCCTAATACTTTTATCATCCAAAAAATGCTGGATGCTCTAGTGCTGCCCCTGAACTTAATGAATGCTTTGGGAAATAGAGAGCACTTAAGAATATTTTTGCTCTGTTATAGAAGTGTTTACCTTTTTTATATATATTCTGATCACTCCTTCCCCGCGGATTTAAATTGGAGGCATACTTTGCAGTCCTCTCTATCTATCTCTCTCTCTCTCTCTCTCTCTCTCTCTCTCTCACACACACACACACACACACCTTAATCAACTCCCAGTGTGCATAAGACTGCCACCTTAGGTTGTCACTGTGAGCATTTTTTTTAAAAAGGGATGTTTAAATAATAATGATCATTCATGATAGGCACATTACAATTGCATTCATCCACTGGGTCAAGAGGCATCCCCAATACAGATGATTAAAAGCGTAGTCAATGGAGTCCGTATTTCAGGAAGATTCTGCCGGTGAGGTATCCCAAGGGGAACCACTGTGAATTCAGATAACCAAGTGCTTTTGGTTAACCGAAGCTGGTATAATAAGGTTCCTACAGTGCTTCTTCTTGTGTGATCATGCTTTTGTATTCAGAAGAGCACTTTGCCTTCCTGTGTCCTACTGTGGGAGCATTACAATACAGAGAGTGGCTGGAGGGAGCTGACTTAGCAGGGAGCCTCTCCACTGGGAGTGGGTCAGCTAATTTTGTTGTAGCTCTGAATAGGATATTACCAGCTCCTCTGGGGAATTAAAAGGTATATTAATGTCTGATCCTCCAGTTAAAATTGTGTCTAAGTATGTAACACTTTAAAAAATCTGCCGGGGCCCTTGATTCAAGTACCACATCTTCCATTAAGAAGGTGAGATTTATCTCTTTACAGTGTCACAGATCCTCATTTTAAGCTGCGTAGGATCACTAGATATCAGGCAACAAGTGCATCACTGATCTAGGAATGAACACTGCCCTTCTTGAACCACACACCATTGGGATTTGAGTAGTAATAAATATAAGAGAAAAGGGAAAAAAATGTTTCTCCCTGACTCTTTTGTGACTTTTACGAAGTTGTAATATAATAGGTAATCTCAACATTTCGTGCTGAAAGTACAATACTCTGGGCATTTCAAAAGTGCCAACCTTGAGAATCTGAAGAACAGTTTCTTCCTCTCATTCATTTTTTTTTTTAAGGAAAGAAATGGAGTTACCTTATGTTGTTATTCATTCAGATAATCCAGAGGTGGCCAACATGGTGCCGTCCTGATGCTTTTGACTACAACTATCTCAGCCACTCTCTGTATTGTGGGTTAAACACGGGTGGTGCTGTGGGTTAAACCACAGAGCCTAGGACTTGCTGATCAGAAGGTTGGCGGTTCGAATCCCCATGACAGGGTGAGCTCCCATTGCTCGGTCCCTGTTCCTGCCAACCTAGCAGTTCGAAAGCACGTCAAAGTGCAAGTAGATAAATAGGTATCACTCCGGCGGGGAGATAAATGGCGTTTCCGTGCATTGCTCTGGTTCCCCAGAAGCGGCTTTGTCATGCTGGCCACATGACCCGGAAGCTGTACGCTGGCTCCCTCGGCCAATAAAACAAGATGAGCACCGCAACCCCAGAGTCAGCCACGACTGGACCTAATGGTCAGGGGTCCCTTTACCTTATCTCCAGCCAACATGACCAATGGTCAAGGATGTTTAAAGTTGCAGTCAGCAATATCTGGACTTCCGCTACCTCTGATGTAATCAATATATTGCCCATCCTCTTACCTCTTGGCAAGATGTGGTGAGACAGCAATAAGCAAAGCCAATTAACACCAATTAACTACAAGTAAAGCAGCTGAACTGGTTTTTTTTTTAATGACCAAACTTCAGTCCTCTATCCCTAAAAACCAGACCAGATAAGAAGACCTCTATCATTTCCAAAAGCTGCTCAAGCTTCAGCTTTGCTAATTGCAGACCGAAAAGAAGGTGACCCATCAAATTGCATCTGAACTGGGCTAGGCTGCCCAGCTTAGTCCAGAAAGTAGAAACTAGCCAGGGATGGTGTGTCCAGGGCAAAACAAAAAGAGTTGCCCTACTCTGCTACTGCCTCCAAAGCATCCCTTAACTAGGCTGCATGGCAGTGTGAAGCAGCAACTACAATGGTGGGTTCCGTAGCAATCTCACGAGTTCTCTCTGAAATATTGTGAGATCTCACACACTTAGAGATTTCAGTGGTGCAGCGGGCAGACACCCATGGAGAAGAAGAAGAAGAGTTTGGATTTGATATCCCACTTTATCACTACCCGAAGGAGTCTCAAAGCAGCTAACAATCTCCTTTCCCTTTCTCCCTTTCTACTCTTAGACAACAAACACTCTGTGAGGTGAGTGAGGCTGAGAGACTTCAGAGAAGTGTGACTAGCCCAAGGTGACCCAGCACCTGCATGTGGAGGAGCAGAGACACAAACCCGGTTCACCAGATTACGAGTCCACCGCTCTTAACCACTACACCACACTACCTTCAGGGCTTCTGCCACCTGAGGCAGTTGTTTTAACCCACCTCATGGGCAGGCCATGAAACTAGGCAATGTGGATTTGCAGGGGAGAATGATTAAACACCCCTCTCCACCACTGCATCAGAGTTAGGAGGCTGAGAGCTTCTCAAGGTGTGGTCGCACCCTTTGAAAGAAATGTCAATGCAATTTTCAATGTCTCTTGTTCAACTTTCTCCCACTGCGACTGGTGCCAGGTGTTCAGAGAGCACAAGATGCTCAAGAAGGAAGGCACATTAACTGAGAGATCCAATCTCCATTCTTCGCATGATTGACAGTAGGCCGTGTGAGAGGTGTGCTACCAGCTTGTACATGGGATCAACAGTACAACTCTCAGATGAGCCAAGTGGAGAGCAGTGGTCGCAGAGCTGTCGCTGGAGCTTCTTGAACCCAGTTATAGCACAAAGGATCTTTGGATATTTCACACTCGGTCGGAAATAGATGCCAACTTTGTTAAGATGACAGAGAGAAAGCAACCGGACATCCTGATCCTCCCCTGGCACAGAAATGTTTCAGCCATTCATTAAAAGTGGTCTTCTATAAAGGAATTCTCTCCCTCTTTTTTGGATTGGCCAGAGACTCACAGACAGACAGAAATAAGCTGCCATTCTTCCATTTGATAGCCAGACGCTGCCAGTTGTTGCTAAGGCAGTCATGCTGTTAAATTAGGTCTAATGAACGAGTAATTGCTTTAGGTATAGTGAACCATTTGAAAGAAAACAAGGATTCTAATTGATTTGCAATTTGTTTGGCACATTGCTTTGTCTGGGGCTATTGATTAGTCTTCTGGATTTCACTCCGCATGTGTTTCCCTTTATTAAGGGAATAACAGGTTACTGATTACTTTCCTTCTGGGTTTAATGTAGCGGTTAATGTCTACTTTGTTCTTGTGTCATGTCCCAGGCAAGGAAGGAATAATATGCAAGTGGGTGGCCCTTTGCTAAGAAACTCCCCTGCTGCTTAGAGCTGTGTACTTTAAGATGGGCTGAAAAGCAGATCAAGAGAAAGGGTTAGAATAGCAGGACGCACAAGTTACAGCCTGAGTCAGGCGAGATGCGGGCTGGCAACTTAGCTTCCCTGCACAGTCAAAGCATATCCTTCAGCATGGAACAGTTGGTGGTAGATTTTGCACTTGTGGTATTTGACTGTGTACATGTAAGCATGAATGGGTGTGCCTACTGTCAAGCCAGTACCCAGTGGACTAATTGATTGATTAATGAAATTTAAACAAATTTGTCTGTTGCTGAAGCCTCAGTACAGATGTCTGAGAGCACACCTTTATTGAGACAAATTCACAGTTAGTAATCAAAGCCCCTCTCATGGCTCAGAGGAGAGGCCTTTTAACATTCTTGTAATTCTGCATTATTGACAGAGAGGCATTCATGGGGATGCTTTGTCTCTGAATTTCCTGCGTCAATTGGCGAGTTGGACTAGATTGCCCTCTCTCAGCTCTGTGATGTTTTAAAATCCTTATCACGGTGACAACAAAGGAAAAACAGCTTCCGGTATAAACAGTGACAGCCCATTTCAGTTATCGATAATTTCTCTAGCCATCAAATGATACAAACAGAGATGAGTAGGTAGGCAGGTAGATAGAGAGACAGATTAAATAGAAAATACACCATCCTGTACATTTTGTAAATCTACTTGTGATCTTCTCTGATGAAAAGTGGTATACAAATAATTGAAATAAATGAGTAATGGTCCAAATTCCCACTCAGCCATGAAGTTGGGTGACCTGAGGCCAGTCACAGTCTCTCAGCCTAACCCATCTCATGCAAATGATGTTAGGATAAAATGAGGCAGGGAAAGGCATGTACACCATCTTGAGCTCCTTGGAGGAAAACTGGGATATACATAAACCCATTAAATAAATATATATTTCCTTGCAGAATGCCCAATACAATAATTTGCTTGCGCAATATAATAATTTATGTTTATGTTTTTGTTTTTGTTTTTAATTTGGGTTGGTCCAAAGCTGTCTGTTATTTTCTTTCTCTCATCTCCACTCATCCTGGAAATATTTACTGCGTGAATAAAACCTTTAAACTCCAGAAACTGTAAGTGATTGCTTCAATCTAATTCACCAAAGCTGCAAGTTCTGTTTAACGGGAGATTCGTTTTTGTTTTTGGCCTATTGGTACAATGAGCTTTTCTTGACTGACGAGTCTTTCTCCATGCAGCTCTTACCTTTGATCAGCGCTACCTAGTGTTGCACCCATTTCCCCTGCCTGATACAGATCATTGGTCTAATTCACTGTACACCAGCATCAATGAAAGCTTGTGCCAAGACTTATCTCTCTGTCTCCGTGCAGTGGTACTGGGACCTGCATGTTTGATCTTATGAGCAGCTGTTGCAAGTCTTTATGGCATCAGGTTGCATGTATATTTATTGCATTTGTATCTCATATTTTTCTCCAAGTTGTTTGTGGAGGCATACATGGTTCTCACCTTCTCATTTAAACTCCACAACAACCCTGTGAGGTAGGTTAGGCTGAGAGGAAGTGACTGGCCAAAGGTCACCCAGAGAACATCATGACCAAGTGGGGATTTGAACCTTGATCTCCTAGGTCCTAGTTCAACACCCTAACCACTACATCACACTGGCTCTTCATGAATGTGCAAAAGATAAATTGAAACACATGAAATTTGCTATCATGTAATATGTCTTCTGTACCAGAGCAGCAGTCAAATTATCCTAATAGAAACCACTGCTAGGTGTAACTGCCTTGTGCCTTGCATTGTATAAGGTTTTGCTAAGCCTAGTTATAGTTAGACAAAGGTATCCAGCACACACACACACACAACCCTCTGCTGTTCTCAAATTCAGTGTGTTTATTCCAAATTGGAAAAAGCATCTTTTCAGGGAACGCGAATGCTTTATGCTCATAATGCAATCTTTGCAGAGGGATTCCTACCCCTCAATTATAATAGGATCACAGGATTTTGAATGTGATTAGTCCATAAACACAGTCTTCTTTGCCTTATTAGGAGTATATTTATTCCCGAATGTTTTGAACTATGTTGAAGAAAAGGATTATGTAAGGAAGTTCAGGTTGAGCCAAGAAAATATTTTAAATGAAGGGCTTTCGTTCCTATCCATCACAGCAGTAACAAGTTAAGTGCTTTCAACTTATTCCACTTTGCTATTGTCTGAACCCCTTGCTAAGTGTTCAGGATCATGTGCTGTATCTATTACTCTTCACTACCAAAGTCATTAGTTGCCGCAATATACTTTCTTTTGCAAGCTCGCAAATTGAGATTATAACATTCTGCACAATGTATTGTATAGCAGTAATCAAATCACTATTATATATAAAATGAAGTCTTAATAATATCTTGGGTACATAATTTATCTGTTCTGCAAATAGAATTCAGAGGGGAAATGTAGGCTTCTCTATTCATTTAAAAGTAAAAAAAAAAAAACTTTCTTTCAGTTGTGTCAGATTGTGGTCCATTGTGTTGCCTGGTGGAGATGAAAGGGATGTGGGTTCTACAGTCTTCTACTGCAGAGGTACCTGTGCTGAGCTCCATTCACATCAGAATTCGGGTGAGCTTAATATGCATCTCTGCATTAGTCAAGTTACCAAATTAAGTTTTCTTCTTCTTCTTCTTCTTCTTCTTCTTCTTCTTCTTCTTCTTCTTCTTCTTCTTCTTCTTCCTCCTCCTCCTCCTCCTCCTCCTCCTCCTCCTCTTCCCTCTTCCCTCTTCCCTCTTCCCTCTTCCCTCTTCCCTCTTCCAGATTCCTTTTAATATACAGTGGTACCTCGGGTTACAAACGCTTCGGGTTACAAACACTTTGGGTTACAAACTCTGCTAACCCAGAAGTAGTACCTTGGGTTGCGAACTTTGCCCCAGGATGAGAATGGAATTCGTGCGCCGGTGATGCGCCAGCAGCGGGAGGCCCCATTAGCGAAAGCACGCCTCAGATTAAGAACGGTTTCGGGTTAAGAACAGACCTCCGGAACGAATTAAGTTTGTAACCCGAGATACTACTGTACAGAATACTGTCAAAACAAGGAGTTGTACACATTATGTGGCCAAGGCGCCGGCTTGCCCCTGCTACTGAGGGGGCCGATGTCACATGACATGCTGACATCACACAACATGCTGACATCACACCCGACATTACTGCTCAATATTTAGGGGGCCTAGTCTCCTCCTTAAGAACTTTGAGGGGGAGGTCGAAGTGTCTCAGCCCCCCCAGCTAGCGTGCCTGTTATTTAGTAAAAGCATTGGACAGTTTTGAACTGGAAAAAGTAGGTCCCGCAACAAAATGTCGCAGTCTGCGGTGCTCCTATTCAGTGTTTCAGTCAGTGAACCATGTGCTCCTCAATGATACACCATTTCATCCCTACTTATATCCAGATTTTCACATCCTGTTCTACCAGAAAGTCAGCACCCCATGCCCACTGAGCATACTGTCAGCGAAAGATGTCTTGCACTGGGCCAGACCATCGGTCTATATCAGGCACATCCAACTCCCAAGAGACTGCGATTTACTCCCAGTATAAAAACACTGGCCATGATCTACCCATCCAATGGGGAGAGAAGCCAAAGTTGTCGACCTTTCCTTTGGGGGGGGGGGGAAGCCAATGTTGCTAAGCTATTTTTTTAGGGGGGAGGGGGATCACAGCGTCACTATCATAAACCAGAAATCGTCGACATGAATAGAAACCGATTTGACAAAACAATGATACACAGAAAGAGAGCTGAGGGGCGGAGCTAGGGATCCTGAAATTGACCAATGACATCCAGGGATTGACCTTCCAATCCCAATTGACTGGTTGGGCATCCCTGGTCTATATACTGGTAGTTCAGTGTTGTCTACGCTGACCAGCAGTGCTTCTCTAGGACTTGGGACAGGAGTTTCGCCCAGCCTTAGGAACCAGAGTTGAAACCTGGGACTTTGTGTAGGCCAAGCAGATGTTCTACCACAGAGCTAAGGCCCTTCCCATTCTGACTGGACTGGGCTGCAGCCTCCCTTCCTCTGTGTTTTTCTTCAACATTTTTTAAAACATACACCTGCAGACCATCCTTTCCTAGAGCCCGCTTATATGTATGGATGCAAAGCCTGGTCATTATGGATGGTTGGTGCCATTTTGGGTATGCAAACAACCACACTGACTTCCGGACAGTAGTGTTAGGATTGTGCATATTAATTGATAAAATGTCTGGTACTAGACTGTGTACAAGCCAAAATATATACAGTACACAGCTTTCCTCTCAGATGCAGGCTGAATTATGTTGTCGCAGATATGTCTTCGAAATCTTTTGGAAGTGCTAAGCTAACCCCATCGTACCAACATCCTAAAATTAATTTTTGAATAAGCAATTTCCATAGGGGTGGCTTGGTAGCCTGATGCATCAAAAACAATTAAGATCCTTGTAGTGCTTTAAAGAGGGACGCAGGTGGCGCTGTGGGTTAAAGCCTCAGCGCCTAGGACTTGCCGATCGAAAGGTCGGCGGTTCAAATCCCTGCGGCGGGGTGCGCTCCCACTGCTCGGTCCCAGCGCCTGCCAACCTAGCAGTTCTAAAGCACCTCCGGGTGCAAGTAGATAAATAGGGACCGCTTACCAGCGGGAAGGTAAACGGCGTTTCCGTGTGCGGCTCTGGCTCGCCAGAGCAGCGATGTCACGCAGGCCACGTGACCCGGAAGTGTCTCCGGACAGCGCTGGCCCCTGGCCTCTTGAGTGAGATGGGCGCACAACCCCAGAGTCTGTCAAGACTGGCCCGTACGGGCAGGGGTACCTTTACCTTTACCTTTTTAGTGCTTTAAAGAGTAACACACTTATGAAGAACTCTTTAACTTGTTGCACTAAAGGTGTTAATTTTCTCAGTCATGCCAAGATGATGGTCTTAGCTGCAATTAATACTAATATTAGTACTGTGGCCCTGATCACTGTGCTTAGTTTGCATTGTCACCCTCTGTATTTCTTTGCAATAAAGCCCTACTCTTTTACACACACACCCTCTAATCTACCAACTGGTAACTTCATGCATTTGATGAAATGGGCTCTATTAAAGTTCATACCCTAATACTTTTAAAAATCTTTAAGGCCACATTCACACCATACATTTAAAACATTGTGATACCACTGTAAACAGTCACAACTTTCCCCAAAGAATTCTGGGAGCTGTAGTTTGTTAAGGGAGCTGTAGTCTGTTAGGTCTTCCCTTCACTGAACTACATTTCCCATAATTCCCTGTGAAGAGAGATTGATGATCAAACCACTCTGAGAATTGTAGTTCTGGAAGGGGAATAGGGCTTGCCTAATACAGTGGTACCTCTGGTTAAGTACTTAATTCGTTCCTTAGGTCCGTTCTTAACCTGAAACTGTTCTTAACCTGAGGTACCACTTTAGCTAATGGGGCCTCCTGCTGCCGCCGTGCCGGCAGAGCACAATTTCTGTTCTCATCCTGAAGCAAAGTTCTTAACCCGAGGTACTATTTCTGGGTTAGCGGAGTCTGTAACCTGAAGTGTATGTAACCCGAGGTACCACTGTAACTCTCAGACCCTTAACAAACTACAGCTTTCATTATTCTTTGAGTGTTTAAAGTGGTAGTGCTTTATGGTGTGACGGTGTAAAGGTGGCTATCTGTTTGAGTAAAGTTATGATTTGGGGGGATGTTTCTCAAATGGGAAACATGTTCCTTTTAGGAGCAGTATTTATTAGGCAGACAAATGTTTTGAATTGTTTTTCCGACTGTCAAAATTTTATTTTTTAAATCCACGTTGCGTCTTCCATAGTTTTAAATGCAAAGTGCAAAACACTGGTGCCTTGAGACTTTTCCAAGACTACAACAGTAAATACTGAAACTTGAAGAACGTGTTGAATTTCTAGACCTTTGTGAGTTTCACCTACAAAGTTGCAAAGGAGTCCAGAAGTCCAGAATTGAATGGGAAGTATTTTACAGGTGCCAATGTTCTGTATTGCCACATACACCATTCGTTTTGCTCCCTTGTTTTGTCACTCTCCAATTACATACATTTCCTATGGTAGATGTACCCACAAACACCTACTAAATATCTATAAAAAAACATGCCCTATTATTTCTTTATTTAATTGGACTGTGCTGCTGATTACTAAATAGGATAGTTAAAGGATATATCGGGGCAACTCTTTTCTTGGGTCCTGCATTCTTTCTGACCCATGGCATTTATAGTCTGTGAGCTTGCCCTACTGGCCCCAGCTGCAAAGGCATTCTTTTGATTGGTCATTCACAGTTTCCCTTCTATTGGCTATTGTTCCATATATAAAGCCTCAAGAGGCTGCAGTTATCTGCTGAATGCACCAGTTACCTGGCTTATCTAGTCCTGCTGTGAATAAAGCCCAAATGCTGACTGCTTTGCATTGGTGAATTTTGTCTGAGTATATTCACGTGCCTCAGCAAATACCTAGGTTTGAATGTGTTGAAAAGTTTCCTTAAGCTTTTTGCAGTTGCCAGCAAATCCATTCTCCCCTTCCCTGCGGTCTTATTTCTTCAGTGTGAAATGAACGGATTGAGCAGCCAGAAAACATGGAGGCAACTCTCGCATGTGCACAGAATTCCATGCTCTGCCACCTCCTTTTGTAAGAGTTTGCACACTTGTTTACTTTATTTTTTTTATGTGTATACCACTCATTCAACATGGATCTGCAGGCAAATACATGCAGGTGCACTTACACATCCAGAGTGGGGATTGCACAGCATTTCACTGCCTAAAGAAAAGAGTTGTGGTTGCACTTCTGAGCTCCATATTGGAGCCTTGTGGAGATTCCAGGTGTGTCCAGTTAGCAGCCCAGCTGAGGTTTCCTGTGGATGGTAATGATGTTTGGGTTAGCAGAGGAGAGAGGAGGTTCTTTAAAGATGTGGGGATCAGCCATGTAGAAACTTCTTGAAACTGCCTTTGGGTAGTGTCCACTTGGTGGCTATGGGCTTTTAGAGAAAGCAGCTCAACCACATGGACCACCTTGGATAAATAATTGGCCCGACAGAGACTTAAATGAGCCTGAGCAAAGCATTGCTTCCCCTCTCTTTCTCCTCCTGTGTGGCCAAAATGAGGCCTTCAGCAGAGTTTTGTTCCACTTTTAGTGAATCCTGGATCAGCACTAATTTTTAACTAGGCATTTTCAGTGTAAAAGGAACTAAACAAAAACCGGGTTTAAACCAAGATCCCTGCTTTGAATGCATCACTTAGCATGGATTCAGTAAATGTGAAACCAAGTTCTTCCAAAGTATTCTTCCCAACCATGTGGAACGAGTTGAGAAGAGGGGGAGCATGTGACTCCAATAGTTTGCTCATGCTCATTCAGGCTGTGATGCAGCACAGCAGTGTGGAACCTGTGGCCCTCCAGATGTTTCTGGGGTGGATAGGAACTGTAAACTTATGGCATTTGGAGGGCTACATGGTCCCTATACCTTAAGGTAAAGGTAAAGGGACCCCTGACCATTAGGTCCAGTCGTGACCGACTCTGGGGTTGCGGCGCTCATCTTGCTTTATTGGATGAGGGAGCCAGTGTATAGCTTCCGGGTCGTGTGGCCAGCATGACTAAGCCGCTTCTGGCAAACCAGAGCAGTACATGGAAACACCATTTACCTTCCCACCGAAGCGGTACCTATTTATCTACTTGCACTTTGATGTGCTTTCGAACTGCTAGGATGGCAGGAGCAGGGACTGAGCAATGGGAGCTCACCCCGTCACAGGGATTCGAACCGCCGACCTTCTAATCGGCAGGTCCTAGGCTCTGTGGTTTAACCCACAGCGCCACCCGCGTCCCAATACCTTATGCAGCACTAAAACTATGGTCCATTGTTGCAGTCAAACATGGCTGTACTCTTTGAAGCCTTCCTGCATTAACTAATTTGCTGGTGAACAGGGGGTGGCGGGGTTATAAAATCATTCAATAAAATCCCAAATTGTAAAATGTTTTGAAAAAATTCTAGGAAACTTGTTGGGATGCAAGGTGATATTAAAGAGATAATACTAGATGCCCCAGGGTTTTTTTTTTTTTTAAAAAAAACCATATTCATTTAGAGCATGGAAAGTCTCTATATGACCACCAGATGGCAGATATATTTTTTTCCTTCATTTAAAACACTTCTTACCCAGTCTCCATTGCAAATGCAGTTCTAGAGTGGGTTACAATTAAAACAAATCCCCATACATGATACAATCATCGAAAAAACAAGGCAGATAAATTGCAACCAGCCAATACTAAAATAAAATCAATGCAATTATTCTGGACAAATAACCAAATGAGCGCAGAAAGATTAAAATGGTAGGCACTAGTCACATCTCTGAAGGAAGGGGATTCCAGAGCTGAGGTGCCACCACCAAAAAGGCTCCAAAAAACAAGACCATTGGAGAGTGGTGGCATAACTGTTATACATATTGTGAGTAGGGAAGTTGCCACAGGAAATATATATATATATATATATTTGTGTTTTCCTACACGTGCAGTGTCATCTCCTACATCTTCACCCAACTCTCGCTAATCTTCCCTACCACAGATAGCTTCCATTATCACCAGAAGTGTGTTTTTTGTTTCCTTTAAACCTCATCATCATCAGAGTAGACCCCTTAAAATTAATGGGTCTAAATTAGCCATGTCCATTAAGTTCAGTGGGCCTACTCAATGAGTATGACGAGCATGCGCTACAACCCAATACTTCCACCTGGGTTATTGGGGTGCATGCATTTAGCACATCCCATCTCAACACTGTGGAGGGCCCTGTCATGCCTGGACACAGCTCCATACTGAAGACCCCTCCCTCTAGCTACTTCCTGCTGTCACTGAGGCCACCAGAGGCAAGGCTAATCCAAGAGATTTTGCTGCTTGAGCAGAACAGCGACATTGCACTCTCAATTCACATACAATAACTGACTGATGCAGTAGCTGAATTTTACTTCAGCAATAGTGATGGGACATCACTTTCCACCACTCCTAACTTGGGAGCATACAGCGGGCCATGTGACACACACGGCTTTGTCGTTGCCCCCAGCATCAGATGGCTGAGATGGCCTCCTCTTTTTTTTAAAAAAGAAGATTTATTAAAGTTTTCAATAGTAATACAATAAAAATCAAAAAGAAAAAATAACAAATAACAAAAATACAAAAATGAAAATAATTAAAAACACACAGAGTTTCCATTACTTATTTTCCATTAACTTATTTCCCAGACCTCCCTTTTTTGTATTCCAATTCAAATTGTTACTTCAGCAAATCCTTATCAATAAATTTTAACCTATTTCTAAACCTTTTTTTTTCCATATTCTCTTAAAGCATTACAGCTGGAAACCACTTAATTTCTGTCCGACATCATTCTAACATTCATTAATTTTGCAATATTTCTGTAAATAGTCTTTAAATTTCTTCCAATCTTCTTCCGCCGACTCTTCTCCCTGGTCTCGCATTCTGCCAGTCATTTCTGCCAATCCCATATAGTCCATCACCTTCATCTGCCATTCTTCCAGAGTGGGTAGATCCTGTGTCTTCCAGTACTTTGCAATGAGTATTCTTGCTGCTGTTGTAGCATACATAAAGAAAGTTCTATCCTTCTTTGGCACCAATTGGCTGACCATGCCCAGAAAGAGATGGCCTCCTCATGCCACCTAATGGTTGAACTTCCCCTGACCAGAGAGAGAGGAAGCAAGAGCTTTTGCATTGTATTCAGATCCAGCTTCACGTCCTTCTGAATTACTTCCTGATGAACTTAACTTTCTGCCCGAGTTTTCTGTTCAGAACTTCATCTTTCATAATTGATCTTCCCTTTGCTCTCATCTCCCCATACACCCATCAAATCTGCTCTATCCCATCAATCTCTCCGGAGCAGATTGGGAGGAAACAAGGGGAGAACAAGGGAGAAGAATTTCTGCTGTGCTGGCGGAAGTCCTTGCATGAACAGGGATGACTTCATTGGAGACAGCCCCATGACTCTTTGTTATTTTAGAGTCCTATGACTCTTTACTCTAAACCCTTTCAAGATATCTTGGTATATGTTAGCTAAATCAATGAACAGAAGTGGTGGGGGTCTGGGAGCACATCTTTTTCATGTGCTGGTAACTGTGCAGGGGAAAGGATCCCTGGATGGAGCTATTAGCAAACTCCCCTGTAGACATGCACGGAGGGAGAAAGGTTGTTTTCTGCTGCTCCAGAGAAGCGGACACGGAGCAATGGATCCAAACTACAAGAAAGAAGATTCCACCTAAACATTAGGAAGAACTTCCTGACAGTAAGAGCTGTTCGGCAGTGGAATTTGCTGCCAAGGAGTGTGGTGGAGTCTCCTTCTTTGGAGGTCTTTAAGCAGAGGCTTGACAACCATATGTCAGGAGTGCTCTGATGGTGTTTCCTGCTTGGCAGGGGGTTGGACTCGATGGCCCTTGTGGTCTCTTCCAACTCTATGATTCTATGAATCACAGCTGAAGAATCCCTGACAGATGGCCATCCAGCCTCTGCTTAAAAACCTCCAAGGAAGGAGAGTCCACCACCTTTAGAGGGAGTCCGTTCCACCATCAAACAGCTCTTACTGTCTGAAAATTCTTCCTAATGTTTAGTTGGAATCTCCTTTCCCAAAATTAGAATCCACTGGTTTAGGTTCTACCATCTGGAGCAGAAGAAAAACAAGCTTGCACCATCTTCTATGTAACGGCCCTTCAGATATTTGAAGATTTGTCTTGCTGAATTGACAGCTTTTTCACTAAGTTGCTGTCCTTAAAACAACAGCAGTGACAGCCCAATTGATGAGGTGTCCGTTCTCCTGATACAGTGCTGGTTTGTGAATGAGATGAAGACATCTTAGCCCTTATCCAAGATTCATATTTTTCACAATATCAAGTTATGAATAAAAAGCTTCCAGCGTATGCCTTCGAAATTGCCAAGGAAAGCCATTGTTTCTTAAATGCCTGTTGAACATTGGGGCAGACTTGATTCAAATGTGAAAGCTGTGCTCAGACCTTTAAAAAAGGGAAAGCTGTCAGAATAATTGCTAAGAACATGCAAGGATTATCCAAAGTAAACTGCAGCCTGCAAAATGAGAATTGCATGTTAGCTAATTGTTAATTTTAGCAATTGCAATGGCTAATTAGTGTGGCACATATTGACTATTAGCATGATGCCCCAGCACCTGCTTTCCCCAATGAACCGATTTCTTCACTTCTCGTGCAGGAGCCAAATGTGTAATTATTGGCCATCATTGGGGCGATTTTTTCAGTGATTCTTTTGTGTGATGTGAATAAAGCATAATGACATATTTTATTAGAGGGCAAATAGCTGTTTGTTAATGGAAATGATTTGAAACCCAAGAAACTCGGAGCTAGGAACGTGTTTTCAGTATCAGCATGAATTCAAATGTATTCCCTTTTCACCGTATAAAAGAAGCATAGAAATCAAATCTAAACTTAGTATAATATATTTAATGGTATGTGCAAACACAGCATTGATTAGCTACCTCAGATGTAGGGCACCATTTGGGTGTTTTTGGAGGCTGCCAAGTGTCCACGTTCCTTGTTTAAAACTCCTTTTTGCTGGATTGGAGTAGCAGCAAAAGGGGGTTGCATTTCCTCACTCTAAAAAACAAGAACTCCCCAAATCATGTGTATAACATAAAGCAATACTTATAAAGCATACATCTTTAGCAAACAGGGTTATAGAGCACTTCTTAATTACCCCCTAAAGCAGATGCTTGAGTATATTTCACAATAGACAAGTGTCAGCTGCTAAGTAGATTATTCAAGATAACCACAGCGGTTTGCAAATAAATGACCCAGTGTTGTATCCAATGCTAGTCATACCCAGAGTAGACCCATTAAAATGAAAGGACATGGCTAACTTTGATCCATTTATTTTAATAGGTCTACTAGAGTAAAGCTCAGGTGTAAGCCACTATCTTGTAGATTCAGCAATGGCATACTTCTTCTTCTTCTTCTTCTTCTTCTTCTTCTTCTTCTTCTTCTTCTTCTTCTTCTTCTTCTTCCAGAAGGTTCTTACTCTTTTGGGCATAGATTCTTGCATAGAAATCTATGCATATGATTTAACTGCACTCTGTATCTTCATTTGCTTCCATTTGTTCCAAAACAACATCTATTTCTATGGTCAATAGGGACTATGCATTAGATCTGACAATAGCCTTGCAGTCAAATTTTGCATTTTCACCAATGCAGAGTAAAATGGAGTCACAGAGTAGAGTTCATCAATACACCCTGGCTTACTTATACCACACAGAGACTTGCTTCTATGAGCAGTCTACTCACATGAGCAATATAAGATTATGAGAATGCCTAATTTGTCCAAGGTCTCTTCCATATGCTGCAAGTCATGCCTTCCCATGTCACAGCTGAGGAGCTGTGATCTTGCATGAATATGTGGCTACAGCATTTCAGTACTCAAGTTGAGCACTGCTTGCAGAACCAGGTTTTTGTGTGTGTGTGGCAGTCAGCTGCTAGTGAATCATTAGAGCAGCCCAAGACAGTTTGGCACCTGAGGAAAAACGCCTCACCACTGCCCCTGTGTGCATCCTCAAAATTTGCCCAGAGCCTTGGAGGACCCTTTGGAGGGGATTTTGAAAGTGCACAGGGAAAGGAAGGGGGAAGTCCCACTGCACGAATCCAACACAGTGTTGGATACAGCCCATAGTAGGTACATTTGTGTGGTTCATGGAGTTTCCCTGTATATTTAGAGAAAAAGCGAGTAAGAGGTGGCACGATAGACGTTTATAAAATTATGCATTGCATGGAGAGAATGGATAGAGAAAAGTTTCTAACCCACTCTCATAATGCTAGAATTCACGGACATCCAACAAAGCTGCATGTTGGAAGATTTGGAACAGATAAAAGAAAGCAATTATTATTATTATTATTGATTGAATTAATATACCACCCTATACCCAGGGGTCTCACAGGAGGCAGAGACGGCCACCAACTTGGGTGACTTTAAAAGAGGATTGGAGGATATGGGATGGCTTTGTTGTTGTTGTTTAGTCGTGTCGTGTCCGACTCTTCGTGACTCCATGGACCAGAGCACGCCAGGCAGTCCTGTCTTCCACTGCCTCCCGCAGTTTGGTCAAACTCATGCTGGTAGCTTCGAGAACACTGTCCAATCATCTCGTCCAGAGCCAGTGTGGTGTAGTGGTTAAGAGCGGTAGTCACGTAATCTGGGGAACCAGGTTCGCGTCTCCGCTCCTCCACATGCAGCTGCTGGGTGACCTTGGGCTAGTCACACTTCTCTCAGCCCCACTCACCTCACAGAGTGTTTGTTGTGGGGGAGGAAGGGAAAGGAGATTGTTAGCCACTTTGAGACTCCTGAAGGGGAGTGAAAGGCGGGATATCAAATCCAAACTCCTCCTCCTCTTCTTCTTCTTCTTCTTCTTCTTCTTCTTCTTCTTCTTCTTCTTCTTCTTCCTCTGTCGTCCCCTTCTCCTTGTGCCCTCCATCTTTCCCAACATCAGGGTCTTTTCCAGGGAGTCTTCTCTTCTCATGAGGTGTACTGGAGCCTCAGCTGCAGGATCTGTCCTTCCAGTGAGCACTCAGGGCTGATTTCCTTCAGAATGGATAGGTTTGATCTTCTTGCAGTCCATGGGACTCTCAAGAGTCTCCTCCAGCACCATAATTCAAAAGCATCAATTCTTCGGCGATCAGCCTTCTTTATGGTCCAGCTCTCACTTCCATACATCACTACTGGGAAAACCATAGCTTTAACTATATGGACCTTTGTTGGCAAGGTGATGTCTCTGCTTTTCAAGATGCTGTCTAGGTTTGTCATTGCTTTTCTCCCAAGAAGCAGGCGTCTTTTAGGGTTGCCATATTCCAGGGATCAAAAACCCGGACACACACATACCATCGGGGCACCCCCACACACCACCCCACATCTCCCTCACTCTCTCCCTTCCTGCTGCTAACCTGTTCCTCCCCTGCCTGCTTCCCCCTTCTTCCCTCCCCTCTCATACCGTTGCTGTCTTCAGCCTCCTGCTCACGATGGGAGGCTGGACGGCCCTGGGAAGCTCACGCAAGGCCAGGTGACTGCCAGGACCAGCGCAGGGCCTAGTGAGCCCCCAGGAAGGCTGTGCCAGGCGGTGGCCAGGAAGAACACCATGCCTAGCGCGACTCTCGGCAGGCCATTCCAGGTCACCTGATGCCTGCTTCCTGTTCCGGGGCACAGAGCCTTCTGAGCATGCACGTGCCCCACACAAAAAAAATAAAAAACCCCAAAACATTTTTTTGAAAACCAAAACCCAGACATTTAATCCAAAATGCAAAAATCTGCCTGGATGGATGTGCTGATCTCCAAAAACTGTGTGTCCAGGAAATCCCAGATGAATGACAACCCTAGGATGGCTATGCTCTGCCTACATAATTCTTCTACATAATGCGGCCACGATGGCCAATTATCGCCCAGTCTCAAACCTTCCATTCTTGGGCAAGGCGATTGAGCGAGTGGTTGCTGAACAACTCCAGGCACGCCTGGAAGAAGCGGACCATTTGGATCCCTTCCAGTCAGGATTCAGGCCTCATCATGGGACTGAAACTGCCTTGGTCGCACTGGTTGATGATCTCCGGCGGGCTAGGGACAAAGGTGAGAGCTGTTTTCTAGTTCTGCTGGATCTCTCAGCGGCGTTTGATACCATCGACCATAACATCCTTCTGGACCGTCTTGAGGGGCTGGGAGCTGGAGGCACTGTCATACAGTGGTTCCGCTCCTTCCTCCTGGGCCGTGTTCAGAAAGTGGGGGGGGGGATGAGTGTTCAGACCCCTGGGCTCTCACTTGTGGGGTGCCTCAGGGTTCTGTCCTCTCCCCCATGCTTTTCAACATTTACATGCAGCCACTGGGAGAGATCATCAGGAGGTTTGGGCTGGGTGTTCATCAGTATGCAGATGATACCCAGCTCTACCTCTCTTTTAAATCAGAACCAGTGAAGGCGGTGAAGGTTCTGTGTGAGTGTCTGGAAGTGGTTGGAGGATGGATGGCGGCTAACAGATTGAGGTTGAATCCTGACAAGACAGAAGTACTGTTTTTGGGGGACAGGAGGCGGGCAGGTGTGGAGGATTCCCTGGTCCTGAATGGGGTAACTGTGCCCCTGAAGGACCAGGTGCGCAGCCTGGGAGTCATTTTGGACTCACAGCTGTCCATGGAGGCACAGGTCAAATCTGTATCCAGGGCAGCTGTGTACCAGCTCCATCTGGTATGTAGGCTGAGACCCTATCTGCCTGCAGACTGTCTCGCCAGAGTGGTACATGCTCTGGTTATCTCCCGCTTGGACTACTGCAATGCGCTCTACGTGGGGCTACCTTTGAAGGTGACCCGGAAACTACAACTAATCCAGAATGCGGCAGCTAGACTGGTGACTGGGAGCGGCCGCCGAGACCATATAACACCGGTCTTGAAAGACCTACATTGGCTCCCAGTACGTTTCCCGACCACAATTCAAAGTGTTGGTGCTGACCTTTAAAGCCCTAAACGGCCTCGGTCCAGTATATCTGAAGGAGCGTCTCCTCCCCCATCGTTCTGCCCGGACACTGAGGTCCAGCTCCGAGGGCCTTCTGGCGGTTCCCTCACTGCGAGAGGCCAAGTTACAGGGAACCAGGCAGAGGGCCTTCTCGGTAGTGGTGCCCACCCTGTGGAATGCCCTCCCATCAGATGTCAAAGTGATAAACATCTACCTGACATTCAGAAGACATCTGAAGGCAGCCCTGTTCAGGGAAGTTTTTAATATGTGACATTTCAGTGTATCTTTTATCTTTGTTGGAAGCCGCCCAGAGTGGCTGGGGAAACCCAACCAGATGGGCAGGGTACAAATAATAAATTATTATTATTATTATTATTCTGAATATCACTTGCTAGAAACACCGAGAAGGAAGAGTGCTCTTGTGCTCAGTTCCAGCTTGAGGGTTCCCCCACAGGCATCTGACAACATGATGCTGGACAAGATAGGCCATTGGCCTGATCCAGCAGGATCCTCTTATGTTATGTTCATAATATATCAGAAGCCTAACATCTTCTTCAGTCTCTTTTGAGCTTAATGTGATTTTATCTATTGCATACACAGATTAGGTGCAATCTAGCCAAAGCCACACACTTTTAGTCCCATTGATTTCAAAGGGAGAGCTCAACGCACCTTTAATTTGCTCATGTTGGGAACAGTGTGACTCTAATCTGGAAGGATCACGCCTATTGTTATTTCACATATATGCAGCCGTGACATGCACCATCTTCACCATCCTGTGTGCGCTAGAGTTTTGCCCAGGCGACCATTTTGAATATGCAAGTCATTCAGTGTGGCTGATCGTCTGGGCTCAGGTCCAGCCTACTCAAGAGACTGCTTTTTCCCATACGGGTGCCTTCTTGAGCTCAATCCTTGTTTGCCAAGCTAGGACCACAAAGGCCCTATAGAAAAGTATTGCCATTGGCACCCCTTCCATTGTAGGATCCTCTTTCCCTAGATACTTGCCAAAGCCTGAGTATCCTTCAGCACTATTGTACATCTCTTTTATTTGGTCTGGCTCCGGTGATCAAAGCTGCTGTGGGATGAATTTATAATTGTTGTAATTTAATAGGTTGTGGGGTGTTCTCTCAGACGCGCCAATGAAGACAGATGCCCAAGTACTCAGTGTAATGTAACTTCCTTGATTTAGCAAGATGGTAGTTTTAATATTTGTTCTCTCTTAGGCCTGTATTGTATTAGCTGCCTTGCAGGCTGCTCTCAATGGCTTTCTCTGCCAGGCTGTGGCTCCACTCTCTCACTAAAAAAACCTCCTGGAAGGCTTCCCTCAAGAACTGAATATCCCTCTGGAAGCTGTATTCTTCCACCTTGGGTCCCCATATACTGTTGGACTACAACTCCTATCGTCCCTGATTGTTGGCTAAACTGGCTGGAGATTGTGGAAATTGCAGTTCAACAGCATTTGGAGTCTGGGGGTGTATTAAGCATGCGGGGGTGTTGCTAAGTAGTTCCATCAGCACAAGGATTTCTGCTTGCGCAACAAAACTTTTCCCCTCTTCTGTTATTCAGAAGGCAGGTGCGCAATGCCACAAGGCCTGTGCTGCCCCAACCACTACTGATTGTGACCTTGCTTGGGTGGCTTTGAAAGAGGATTAGACAAAGTCATGGAGGAGAAGGCTATCAATGCACTAGCGTAGTATATGCACCCCACATATCTCCTGAGAGTGTTGTGGCGACTCCCTGGGAGTGACGTGGTGGCTCGGACTCCTGCAGGCACCGTGCCACCCAAAATGGCAGTGTGGGACTCCCACCTACCACCTTCCTTTCAACCGCCCTACAGCTGAGGGGGAGACAGTGGGCAATGTGAACCCCATGCCACCTTTTCAGGCAGCACGGTGCCTGCAGCTGAAGGGGAGGCGATGGGCAGAGTGGACGTCACACAGGCTCTGCCACTGCACACCCTACGCAGGCTCGCTGTGCCCAGTGGACAGCTCACCCTGTGCTTGGAAACACACCCGGGAAGGCCGCCAACTTCCCAAGTCTTTGGGGTGTCTCTCTGATGGTCCTCCCTGGCTGTAAATCTCCCTCAGTCCAGAGAGACCGGTGATAAGTGACCCCTCTCTCCTGAGAGGAGCACACTTGTCTTCTGGCATATCATTTCAGAAGAAAGACTCAATCAGTAGCTCTAAAACTACTTTAGTTACAGTCTATAATACAAAGACTCCATCAGCATGTCTGTGCTCTTTCAACACCAGTACAGAAACTGTGACACTTTCAGAAGTGAAACTAACTTCCAACAGTACTCAGACTTCCTTCTCATGCTCACTCAGACACTCACATGATCAAAACACAGTACAGTGGTACCTCAGGTTAAGAACTTAATTCGTTCTGCTGCCGCCACGCCGCCAGAGCACGATATCTGTTCTCATCCTGAAGCAAAGTTCTTAACCCGAGGTACTATTTCTGGGTTAGCGGAGTCTGTAACCTGAAGCGTATGTAGCCTGAAGCGTATGTAACCTGAGGTACCGCTGTACAACAGTACCACTAGCTGGAGCAGCTCGGATTGATAAAAATCCTAACATGGGGCCCGGACACCCAAGTGGCTAGCTATGCTGCTGTATCAATGGCTACTAGCTGTGCTGGCTATGCTCTAGCTCCATGGCCTGATTCAGCAGGTTCTTCCTATGTTATTATAGTTATGACAAGGCATAATAAAACTCTTTATCCCCTCAAATGGTTCTTCTAGTCTGGAAGCATTGGGTTGGCTCTAAAAGCACCCTTCCGCTTGTGGACAGTGTCTCCTTGTGCCAAGATCATGCGCAACCTCTTTCAGAAGCTTCTGAAGTGGCCGTGGTGCTTGGTGAACCTTTCCACAAACTCATGCTCAAGGGCTTGCAGAAAAGCAGCACTTCCTGGTTCTTTGGACCCACCCCATTGAACAGTGCTGTCCTTGTTCCAACTATTTTTGTTTCGGGAGAAAATTATTTACAAACATTAGGAAGAAGCCATGAATAGGCACTTTCTTTTCTCTTCAAGGGCCTATAGCTTCTCCACTGTTTCAAGATGCAGATATATGTTCAGTATTCAGGTTCACTGTTTGACCCATTAAACTAGTATTGAGGAATAATTTGTGTGTTTTCCCAGTATGGCTGCATGCAGAATGGGGCTCATTTCCACAAGTTTGAATAAATTTATCCAGTTCAGTGAACCTGTTGTTATGCTTAGCAAAACTCAGTAGGTGGCTTTAAAGTCCTGTAATTAGCCCATTACATAAAATCTGTACTTTAGATTTTTGCACATTGGTTAATAAGTATAACGTGCTTCATATATATAAATAACATTACATTAAATGATGCCGCATAAAAGAATTAAAGGCCAAAGTAGTTAAATAAAATACTTGAAAGAGACCTTAAATTAGTATGTTTAATTCCAACTCATTGAACAGGAAAAGACTTGCAGCCTTACTGTAACATTTCCCAATGACAACAAGCAATAATTGGCAAAAAAAAAAGCAGAAATGTGGCCTTCTTCTTTTGTCGGTGGTTGCTGCATCACCTTGACATGGAGAGGACTTTTAATGAATTTTTAAATTAATACAAAATATTCTGGTGTTCCGGGAATACACCAACAACCGCAATGAACATCATTATGCTCTATCCTAAATGCTATCTCTTTCATTTATAAAGATCTGGTTATTTTGCATGCAGTCCTCAGCGTGTTTACTTAGAAGTAAGCACCACTGAATCCAGGTGGGTTTACTCCTTAGTATCCCTAGGATCATAGAGATCCTATGACAGGCCAAGCCTATTGAGAAGTTAGTGGGAAGACACCATGGCAGAGGAACTGTCATTTCCGAAGCCCTCTTGGGCTTACCCTGACCCAGGTAGAAATGTGACTTTTTACCTTTTTGGTTCTTTTCTTTCTCGATTGAACCTTTTTTTAAATAAATCCATCCCGTTGGTTTCAGTGGAATGGAAAATAACTATGTCAGCTCAAGGGCCGGGATAGTTTGTATCCCTGCAAGGAATACAAATTTAAATGTACCGTATTTTTCGCTCTATAACACGCACCTGACCATAACACGCACATTGTTTTTAGAGGAGGAAAACAAGGGAAAAAACATTCTGAATGAAACAGTGGATGTATCATTTTTGGGCTTCATGCTGTGGCCACAGACATGTGATCTGATGGTGAATTTGGGATGACCCAATGCAAAGATCCTGAGAATCCCTGTGGATCCATGCTCTGTAACCACGTTTTTGCACCATTGCAGCCCCAGGCAACAGTGGGTGCGTGATTTTTTTGGTGCAGGCTGTAGCCATGGACATGCTATGTGATCTGATGTTGAATTTGGGGTGCCCAATGCAAAGATCCTGAGAATCCCTGTGGATCTATGCTTTTTAACCACGTTTTTGCACCATTGCAGCCCCATGCAACAGTGGGTGCGTGATTTTGGGGGGGCAGGCTGTAGCCATGGACATGCTATGTGATCTGATGTTGAATTTGGGGTGACCCAATGCAAAGATCCTGAGGATCTATGCTTTGTAACCACATTTTAAGTGGGGAGGGAAGGAAAAACACAGAAGGGACAAGGAGCAGGAGAGGGGTGTGCAGAGAAGCAGCTGGCTAAGAATGCAGGAGAGGGGTAGGGAGGAAAGGAAGGCAAAAGTTTTCCCCCACCCAAGCCAGCCAGCCAGCCATCTCTCTCTCTCTCTCTCTCTCTCTCTCTCTCTCTCTCTCTCCCCCTCCCTCCCTCCCTCCCTCGCTCCCTCCCCCCCTCTCTCTCCCTTCCCCCCTCTCTCTCCCTCTCCCCCAGCAGCACCGGAGCTTGCCTGGAGGGGAGGGGCTTTCCCTGCTCTTTGTTCCGTTTCAGCAAACACAGCAACGAAACAGAGGAGGGTGGGCAGTAAGACCCTGAGGCAGAATGCAGGAAAGCAGCCGCTTCCTCTTTTCAAGTTTCGCTTCTCTGTGCAGCGTGCAGCCCCGCGATTTGATTTTTGCTTGATTTTTCGGCTCCAGGGACCACACATTCGCTCTATAACACGCACAGACATTTCCCCTTCCTTTTTAGGAGAAAAAATCTGCGTGTTATAGAGCGAAATTTATGGTAATTGAAAGGAAAGACAAATTTTGGATATATAACATTTTAAAATTAAGTTCTTAAAAGAGCGCTTTAAATTCTAAAATTTGAGAAATAATATTGGATAACTATATGATATAAATTGAAATAAGTAAATAATTTGCTAGAAAAATTTATGAGGTCAGCTTGCAAGAACAAGAGATGTGAGGAAGTCCAAAGATGAGAATGAAATGTGGTTATTGAAAAAGATTATGTTTTTATGTATGTTGTTTATTGTTTAAAAACTTTAATAAATATTATTTTTTTAAAAAAAAAAAAAGTTTGTATCCCTGCCAGAGCATGCCAGGGGAATGGGAGATCTTTGGATCCCACAGAATCAAGGCCTCCCCCAATTTGCCAACAACATGCTCCTTTTCAGACCCTACGATTTCTGGAGCACCATCCTCTGACAGAGGAGTGGTGGCAGCTGAGATTTTCACCACATCAGCAAGGAGGCCTTATGGGTACAGGTCTTTTTATCTACCTGTGGAGAGGGAGGTGCACATGATCCAGCTGCCCCTACTTGGGAGCCAGCTGCAGGTGCCAAGAAGTGATGACACACTCACCTGTGTTGCCACTGCTCCCCAGAGGTAGAGGAGCAGAGACAAGGTGATGAAAAGGTTAGCACAGTACAAATGCCCCACCAGGAGTACTGGATTGACTCATCCATTGTATTTGCACTACACTGACCTGGCTCACCACCTCACCCCTCTACCTCTACCTCCCAGTGTGCAGCACTAATGTCACCAGTCAGAAGTCAGGTGAGAAGCTGCAATAAAAACACAGAGGGAGCCTCAGCAGGATCCTGGTGGCCTGGATGAGCTCGCAGCCAGTGACTTGGAGCTGTGCCATGGTCTCAGCATCCAGGCCACTGCCCATGGAAGGCATGGAATGCTTTCCCTCCCAGCCACAATACAGAAGCAAAATATTTCCCTCTCATGCATGGAACGGAGCGGCTGAATCTTGCTGATTCATTTCAAACTCAGGAATCACCTCTTCCCAGGTCTTTGGTTGGCTGGTTCATAGAATTTCTTAACCACCTTTCACCATAAGATCCCAGGGCAGATTACAATATAATAATATATTAAAATCAGTGAAAATAATTTTTGAGACTTTTCTTCTGGTCTCTCCACCAACTTAGGCATGGCTGAGGAAGTCGTGTGACCTACCTTACAGTGGACAGTCCTCTGTTTAAAGGATTAGAGAGCTATCAAGTTTAAAGAAGGTGTCAACTTGCCTATCAACCGTTAGCACCTTGAAACCAGACCAATGGGTTTCCTGGTCCCTGTCTTCCTCACTTTGATGAGTTGTATTCTATTTCTAGTCCTGATAGACCTACATTGGCTCCCAGTATGTTTCCGAGTACAATTCAAAGTGTTGCTGCTGACCTTTAAAGCCCTAAATGGCATCGGCCCAGTATGCCTGAAGAAGTGTCTTCACCCCCATTGTTCAGCCCAGAAACTGAGGTCCAGGTCCGAGGGCCTTCTGGTTGTTCCCTCACTGCGAGAAGCGAAGTTACAGGGAACCTTGGCAGTGGGACTTCTTGGTAGTGGCGCCTGCCCTGTGGAACGCCCTCCCATCAGATGTCAAGGAAATAAACAATGATCTGACTTTTAGAAGACATCTGAAAGCAGCCCTGTTTAAGGAAGTTTTTAATGTTTGGTCTTTTATTGTGTTTTTAGTATTCTGCTGGAAGCCACCCGGTTGGGGGGGGGGGTCCAGACAGATGGGCAGGGTATAAATAATAAATTGTTGTAGTTGTAAAATGTCCATCTTAAATATAAATTAGCATTTGCAAATTTTGTGGAAACCTTTTTTTGTGATGTGTAAACAAACCCCCTTGTTGTGGCTATTGTGGAAATGAGAGACGTGGTTTTTGGTGGTGGCACCCAATTTAGGGAATAGCCTCCAAAGTTTCCCTCTTTCCTTTCCTTTCCTTTCCTTTCCTTTCCTTTCCTTTCCTTTCCTTTCCTTTCTCACTAAAACAGATTCTATTTGTGGGCTCCATATGATGTATTTTATTGCTGCTGTCTGCTGGTGCTTTTTCATGGTTGCCGTCTTACTGGTGTTGCTTGTTTTCACAGTTATTTTAAGATTCTACTTTAGCTACTTTGTTGTTGCTGTTGCTGTTGCTGTTGCTGCATCTGGGATAGCCAGACGCAAAAAAAATAAAAATAAAAAGAGGATGGGACTCCACCTGCATCTTTAATACAGAGGAAGGAATTTCAGCAGGTTCCAGCTTGCTAAAATCCCCTCCTCTGCACAACTGTTAGAAATGTAAGACCCCTGTTCTCTTTTGCATCAGGCCTCCCTAGTTGTATATTCTTACCATTGTATGGCACCTTGACTATTCCCTTGTATGGAAATATAGGTAGACTTACTTCCAAGTGAATGCACTTAGAACAGTATCTTTACACACTTCTTTCAGAAGATGCTAAGATCTAGGCTTTTGTAGCTCTTCAGGCAAAGATAGTTCCATGTTTACCTTATGGAAGTTTCATAATTCACTGGATATTCATGTTTTATGGGCACTTTAAGTCAAATGTTAGGTCACACTTTTTTATACTTACTATCCGGTGCCAAATTCTCTTCCATTCATAGCCAATGCTTGTTTTATCTTCTGGAAATAAACTTACACTAGATAGGGAGAAAAGATGATTATCCTTAGGCAGCTGAAAAAGCATTTTGATTGTAAGGTTCTCCAGTCTTTTGTAGAATTGTCTAGTGCATAGAATATTTTGGCTAATTGCATTTGCTGCCATGAAAGGAATTGATTAATTAAAATATTAAAGCATTTGAATACAGTTCACATTATTTGATAATGAAGGGAACCTTCTCTCTTCACCAAGTAATACAGACCATTCATTTATCCTTTATAAAATCACCCTTAAACACACGATGAATCAAATGAAACACAAATAATTGACAACAAGTTTATCAGTATACGTAAAACCCTTTTCACCAGAGACAGCTGCAATTAAAATATGCAATGCACAGAAATCCATATTAGCAGAGGATCCTAATCAAACCTCTCTATTGCTTTCAACCATTTTTGCTTTCAACTATTTCCAACTGTTTTGTGGTTTTGCAGGCGTGGGAACTTTCTTTGTGCTTTGTCTTTTTGAAGAGTTCAGAATCTTTTAAAATTTAAATTATAAAAAATAACGATGAGATGCTTTATTCCAAACCCACCTTCTGTTAAAAAACAAACCAACCAAAAAACCCCTAGCATATCTGTAAATAGCCATGTGGAAAACACTAAATGAATTGTCCATTAAATCTTATGCAATCCTTGAACTCTAGATGATAAGGACTTCAATATTATTGAAAAAGCAGATATTCACATCTGCATTAGGTGAAATAACTACTTGTAAGGAAGAACACCAATCACCCCACATGACTACTGTTAGAGGCAACTGCTGAAACTCATTAGCAGAGGCAATTAGGGAAGGGGGAGGGAGAGATTAGAGAACTAGCTGTTTTTAAACGTAGTTATGCCTTACACATAAATGATACTGTAGTTTTAAAGAAAACGCTTGATATCTGTCCTTGTTCAGAAGCAATAATGCTTTGCTCCGGCTGCTGTGCACGAAACTCCTTTATTTTCGCAGAGACAAAAGAAACTGCACCAAACCACCAGGGACTGGCCAAACTTTTGAGTGTGTGTGTGTGCATGCACAACATTCTTTAATGCAACTTCCCAAAATTTTGCTCACTGTCTGGATGATACAGTTAACGAGAGGTGGTAGTGTCTCTTCCCACGCTTTTGATAAAGAAGCTGGGCTTTATGTTGTTGTTGTTGTTAAGAAGGTAAACTTTCGGAAAGTTAAACTTTTTTTAAAAAAAAACAAACTTTAATTGGGCAGTCCGTTGCAAAGACCTGCAATTGCTCGCTAAGCATGCTGAATTATTAAAATGTATTGATCTGGGAAGCCAGATTTAAAATCCTGGAGCAGTTTCAGTGGACAGCCCTTGATTGTACTTGCATGTCACACACGGCTCTAATTGGAAGCCCCCCCCCCCGGTCATGTGCACGCTTACTTCCAAGGCATACAAGAAATGATCAATGGGGGGAAACAAGGTCAATTGAGCCAGACTGTGAGTAAAATTAAAATAGTCAAATGTCTAAACATTTTGCTGCAAAGAGGAAATCTGTAGACCCACCCACACCGTATTCTGCAGCAGGGAGAACTCGGGCCACCATTATTCACATACCTCCAAGTAATTTGCAGCCCTCCATACAAGCTCCCGTTTCCACTAAGAAATTTGCTATTTCTGCACATTTATTCGCCATCTCCCTCTCTCCCTCCTTCTCTCTCTCTCTCTCTCCCTTTCTCTCCCCCCCACCCTCCGAAATGCTGGCTAATTACTGCAATGGCCATTATAAAGAATAATTTTCGCTTAGTGGAAAAAAAGGGAAGGGAATGAAGAGAACATTTTCTGGTTTTGTTCCTCTGCGGAGGCTCTATTCAGGCCCGGCTGAATGCACAGCGTTTCACTGCTACATTTATTATGCTGAGAGGTCAAGTATTACACAGCATCTTGTATGACGCTTTGCATGCTAAGTATTTCACTTCACAAATTGACCCTTTGGTGTACTTACTACATAATGCTTTAAAAACCCTGCTAAAATGCAGGACAATTAGCAATACTTTGCCTCTCGCTTGACAAAGGGGACACCAATGTAGGTGATTGCATTTACAGTGGCGCTTTCTTCCCCCAAACATTTTTGACACATTAAGGTACTTTGGAATTGTGCAATACCAGTCGCCTTGTTGCCTCTGAATGGCTTTTTCCAGCACGCTGAGGCCAGGGAGAAAATCGCAGGCTGGGGTTTTAGGATGAAATGGACAAGAATTTCAGGCGCAGCCCTATGAAGCACCAATTAAGGGGATATTATATCATAAAAAGCTGTAATATCCATTCTCAGCCTTGCGCAGCAGCCAATACAAACCAGGGTGTGATTTTAAAAGGGGGATGTATGGCTTGATCTCTCAAGACTGCTACATTTAATTAGAAGTTCAGGGAGGGGAGGGCGAGGGGAGAATAGCTTGATTAGGAGCACATGACCTGGGCAGGCAACCCACCTCAAGAGGAAGACAGGCCACAGCAGCATGAGGCAACTACAGGGTCTCAGTGGTTGGCTGCCTGCATAAGGACAGCCTGCTAGATAAGACCAATGGCCCATCTAGTCTAACCAGATGCCTTTGGGAAGCCAGCAAGCAGAATTTGAGCCCCAGAGCACCCTCCCCTTCTGTGGTCTCCAGTCATCAATAGCCCTCTCCTCCATGAATTTGTCCAATCTCCTTTTAAAGACATTTAAGTTCCTCTCTAGTGGGAGGAAGTTCCATTTTGCACTGCTTGAAAAAAGTACTTTTGTTTATCCATCCTGAATCTTCCAACATTCAGCTTCATTGGAGGTTGACACGGTTCAGTGTTATAACAGAGGGAGAAGAACTTTTCTCTAGCCACTCTCAGACACCATTTGGACACACACACAGTTCCCCTTTCTTGTTTCCCCTCAGTATTCATCTCTTAATAAGAAAAACGCAGGGCCCTTTCCATAACCTCTTGCATCACCTTTTAACAGAGGATGTCACATTTAAATAAACTATCTGGCAGATCTGGAACTTGATGACAGATCTGGAACTATCTAACCCATCTGGCCAGCTCCATTTTGACCTTCAGAGCTCTAGCAAACCTCATAAAATAAGGCTTTTGGTTCAGTAGAGGTTGTTTTTAGGCATGACTTATTTTATTACTCTTTGCTGGTTGTTTACTCTCTTTGATTGCAGCATTTCCATTGTTAGTTACTGTAGTTTTGTGCATTTTTATTTCTTGCTTTGAGTAACCATGTAGGGAAATCATGTGGGTTGGTGTTTTTTTTAAGGCTGGAAATAAACAAATGCACCCATCAGCTGTCCACTATGTCAGCCTACAGAGCCTAAAATAGAATGCGCCAACAAGCAATCAGCTCTGCTGCAGCAAAATAAAATGCTTCTAGAGCACAGAGTTCCAAATGACTGGAACAAACCAGCCAAGCCAAATAATGCAGGGAATTATAGAATCATAGAATTGTAGAGTTGGAAGGGACCCCAAGGTCATTCTAATGCAGGAATCTCAACTAAAGCATCCATGACAGATGGCCATCCAACCTCTGCTTTAAAACCTGCAAGGAAGGAGAGTCCACAGCTTCCTGGTGGAGTCCATTCCACTGTCAAGCAGCTCTTGTCAGAAAGTTCTTCCTGATGTTTAGTCAGAATATTCTTTCTTGTAACTTGAATCCACTGGTTCAGGTCCTAGTCTCCAGAACAGAAGAAAACAAGCTTGTTCCCTCTTCCATGTGACAGCCCTTGAGATATTTGAAGATGGTTAAGATATCTCCTTTCAGTCTGCTCTTTTCCGGGCTAAACATACCAGGCTCCTTCAACTGTTCATCATAAGGCTTGGTTTCCAGACCCTTGATCATTTTGTGCCCTTCTCTGTACACTTTCCAGCTTGTCCATATCCTTCTTAAATTATGGTGGCCTGAACTGGACACAGTATTCCAGGTGTCGCCTGACCAATCCAGAACAGAGCAACACTATTACTTCCCTTGATCAGGATTGTATACCTTTGTTGATGCTACCTAGAATAGAATTAGCTCTTTCTTTTGCTATTGCATCACACTGTTGACTCATGTTAATCTTTTGGTCTACTAAGACCCCAAGATCCTTTTCACATGTACTACTGGCAGCCCAGATGTCTGTAATCTTATATTTGTGCAGCCTCAGTGTAGAACCTTACATTTGTCCATAATGAAATTCATCTTGTTAGTTTTGGCCCACTTCTCTAATCTATTCAAGTCAACTTGAATCCTACGAAGGTGATGGAATACATGGAATTGGCTGAGATGACTGGCAGAATCCGGAACCAAGGAGAAGAGTCGGTGGAAGAAGATTGGAAAAAATTTAAAGCTTATCTTCAAAAATATTGTAAAATTAAGGATTGTTAGAAAGATGTTGGAAAAAGAAAATTATGTGGTTTTGGCAGAAATGATATAAAGGATTAAGTAAAAATGAATTGATGAAAGAGAGAACGTAAATTTATAGTATATTAAGACAAATTATTAAGATTAAAAAAAGGTTGGAATGATTTACTGAAATAACAATTTGAATTAGAATACAAAAATGACTCAAGATCTACCCACACTGGAAGAATGGCAGATGCAGCTGATAGACTATATGCAACTGGCAGAGATGACCGGCAGAATCCGAGACCTGGGAGAAGAAAGGATTGAAGAAGATTGGAAGAAATTTAAAATTTATTTACAAAAATATTGTAACTTGATTGAATGTTAAGAAGGATGCTTAATCATAAATAATTGGCCACCACTAAACTAGATTGGAATTTGATGATAAGTGAGATTAAGGAAAAGACAAACTCTTTGGGAGAACTATTAGATTATATTTAAACGAGTGGATATAAGATTGCAAACAAGATGATAATTTGCTTGAAAAAACTTTTTAACAATGTAAGTGGGAGCAGGAGACGTGAGGAAGTCTAAACAAGTTATGAAATTTTGTTATGATATAAGCAATGTTGTTTGTTATTTATGCTTTTCTTCTACAAAAACCTTAATAAATATTTATATAAAAAAAACAAAAATGGGAGGTGTGAGGAGGTCAAGGAAATAAGTAAAGGAAAGAAAGCTATGTAAAGGTTCGATTTGTTCTTTTTTTTAATTGATTGTAATTTTTCTGTCTTTTTCTTTTTCTTTTTCTCTTTTTTCTTTTTGTAACCTTTAAAACTTGAATAAATATTTTTTTTTTAAAAAAAGTCAACTTGAACTTGAATCCTGATACTGTCTTCAGCAGCATTGGCTACCCTTCCCAGTTTGGTGTCCTCCGCAAATTTGATGAGCATCCCCGCAATCCCTTCATCCAAAGCATTTATAAATATGTTGAACAACAATGGGCCCAGGACAGAACCCTTAGGCACTCCACTTGTCACTTTTTCCCAGGATGGTGAGGAACTGTTATTGAGCAGTCTGTGTGGAACATTTTTCACTGTCTCTTATACAGCTGACAGATCCAGGATAGCACCAAAAAAACTCTGAGTCTTCCAAAAGGCCATTTGAAGGGCATCTGAAGACCAATCAATGGGTTCAAGAGCTCCATGGAAACATTCCTTTGCTACACCTTTGCCCAATCTAAAAAATAGAGTTGCCACTCTATTCCAGCAAGGCTCTGCTGCTTTTAATTGCATCAAGTGGAAATTCACCAGGTGAGTTTCGGGGGGGGGGGGGGGAGAGAGAGAGAGAGAGAGAGAGAGAGAGAGAGAGAGAGAGAGAGAGAGAGAGAGATGGACTGGTGAAGAAAGAGGTTTAATTTTTGCCCATCACACAGCTGTGAAAATAGGTCTTCCAGGTTCGGAGAAAAAAATGTAGCAACCCCTATACTAAGGAATATTGCTGAGATAGTTGCTGTCCAGCTCCACTAATACCTTATTCAAATAGAATGCTTCTTTTCGCTGATTTTGTTTTTGCAAAAAAAAGGGGGGTAGCCCAGCCTGCTCTTTCAGCCACATACCTCTACCAAACCTGTGCAAAGGTGGGTGCCTAGTTTGTGCTTTATATTTAAATCATTGAACTGTACTTGGAGGCCATTGTGTTGAGGTAATAATAATCAACACACAGCCTTGGAAAGGTGCAATGTGTTAGGAAGGCTTTCAGCTTGCCTAATTACCAAGCTTGTTAATCTCCATTTCAGGCTGCCTTAATATGAGCTGGATGGAGAGAGGCCCCTTTCTCACTGTGCTGGGGGAGCTGTAATTTGCATAGCCTGTCTACACATTGCCCTCAAGGGGGGGGGGGGAATGCTGGGTTTCCAAAGAAAACCCACATTAAACAATGCTTCCCCTCCCCCCCTTCCATCAGTGCCCCCGGGGCAATGTTGTTTTCTTATTTACAGCTGCAATCAAGGAAACAAACAAGCTTGCATTGCTATTAAAAATTGAGCTTTCATTGGAGACATTTCTTGAAAAAAAATCAGGGTAACAGCAGTTATTACAAAGCGTGCATACACAGCCATATGAGGGCCCTGCCTAGTTGATATTTCACTTCCAGGCTGCTACTTCAAGGAGCAGCTCTTAGAAAAATCTTGGCAAGGAGCCTGAAAAAGTACCTTTAAATAAGCAAGCTGCATTTCTTATGAAGCATCTTCTTCCACTGACGCATCTCCAGGCTATGTGTTCATTTATTTGGAAGCTCACTGGGATTATTACCTCCCTCCCCCCCTCTCCTGGGAGGATTTTTGTGAATTTTACAGCTGTGTCGCTGGCGGAAATTCAACAGATGAAGCTCTTCCCATGACTGCCTCTGTTTGGGAACGTTAAAGGCTTTCATGGGATTAATTCATTATACCGTCCTTAACAATGCTGCTTCTGCTGTTTCATTATCGCTTCAAATAGCTTCTAATAATTCTCAGCTGCGGGCCCACTGTGGTGTTGTGGCTTGACTTGGATCGGTGGGATGCAAGTTCCCTCTCAGCCGTGAAGCGAGCTATATAATGTTGAGCCAGTCATTATCTCTCTCCTTGACATACCTTACAAATGTAGACTCGACATGGACAAGTTTAACGATATTTGGAATTCATTTGGAATTCGTTTTTATAAATACCAAATTAGATTAAGGTCTGGTTAACTATAATAACAAGCCCACCCCCTTTTTGTAATGTACAAAATAAATATATATATATTGTTCTGTTCTGTTTTTTAAAAGCATACTATTTCTTGTTTCTTCAGTTTTTTGTGTCTTACCTTCCTCTGTGCGCTCGTAATTTTATTTTTTATTTTTCAATAAAGAATATAAAATAAAATAAAAAATACCTCACATACTATCTGAAAGTTCTTCCTGATGTTTAGCTGGAATCTCCTTTCTTGTAACTTGAAGCCATTGGTTTGAGTGCTACAAAGCAAGAGAAAACAGGCTTGCGCCCTCCTCCATGTGACAGCCCTTAAGATATTTGAATATAGCTATCATATCTCCTCTGTCTCCTCTTTTCCAGGCTAAACATACCCAGCTCTCTCAACCATTCCTCATAAGGCTTGGTTTCCAGACCCTTGATCATCTTGGTTGCCCTCCTCTGTACCATAGCTGTCAACGTTTCCCTTTTTTAAAGGAAAATTCCCTTATTCCAAATAAGATTCCTCGCAAGAAAAGCTATGCTCTGTACACGTTCCAGCTTGTCAATATCCTCCATAAATTGTGGTGCCCTGAATTGGACACATTATTCCAAGTGTGGTCTGACTAAGGCGGAATAGGTAAATGTAAAGGGACCCCTGACCATTAGGTCCAGTCGTGGCCGACTCTGGGGTTGCGGCGCTCATCTCGCTTTATTGGCCAAGGGAGCCGGCATACAGCTTCCTGGTCATGTGGCCAGCATGACTAAGCCGCTTCTGGTGAACCAGAGCAGCACACAGAAACGCCGTTTACCTTCCTGCCGGAGCGGTCCCTATTTATTTACTTACACTTTGACGTGCTTTCAAACTGCTAGGTTGGCAGGAGCAGGGACTGAGCAACGGGAGCTCACCCTGTCACGGGGATTTGAACCACTGACCTTCTGATCGGTAAGTCCTAGGCTCTGTGGTTTAACCCACAGCGCCACCCGTGAGTGGTGCTATTACTTCCCTTGATCTGGACACTGTACTTCTATTGACGCAGCCTAGAATAGTGTTAGGTACTTCACACAGTGCATGGTTAAACTATGGAACTTGGTGGTCACAGGAGGCAGTGATGGCAACCAACTTGGATGGCTTTAAAAGATGATTACATCACATTCATGTGGGGTAAGGCTATCAAAGTGTATTAGCTGCAATGGCTGTGTTCTACTATCAGAGGCATTATGCCTTTGAATAGCAGTTGCTGGAAATTACAGGAGAGCAGAATGCTCTCGTGCTGAGGTCCTGTTTGTGAGTTCCCTACAGTCATCTGGCTGGTCACTGTGTGAACAGGATACTAGGCTAGAAGCATCACTGGAATGATCCAGCAGGCTCTTTTTAATGTTTTGCTGCTCCTGTGACACAATGGATCAGTGCATCTCAAGCCCACCTAGGGACAGCTATGGGCAGGATTCCTGCATTGCAGAGGGTTGAACTAGATGATGCTCAGGCTCGCTTCCAGCTCTACATTCTCATTTGTTGTTGTTGTTTAGTCATTTAGTCGTGTCCGACTCTTCGTGACCCCATGGACCAGAGCACGCCAGGCACTCCTGTCTTCCACTGCCTCCTGCAGTTTGGTCAAACTCATGCTGGTAGCTTCAAGAACACTGTCCAACCATCTTGTCCTCTGTCGTCCCCTTCTCCTTGTGCCCTCCATCTTTCCCAACATCAGGGTCTTTTCCAGGGAGTCTTCTCTTCTCATGAGGTGGCCAAAGTATTGGAGTCTCAGCTTCAGGATCTGTCCTTCCAGTGAGCACTCAGGGCTGATTTCCTTAAGAATGGATAGGTTTGATCTTCTTGCAGTCCATGGGACTCTCAAGAATCTCCTCCAGCACCATAATTCAAAAGCATCAATTCTTTGGTGATCAGCCTTCTTTATGGTCCAGCTTTCACTTCCATTCATCACTACTGGGAAAACCATAGCTTTAACTATACGGACCTTTGTTGGCAAGGTGATGTCTCTGCTTTTTAAGATGCTGTCTAGGTTTGTCATTGCTTTTCTCCCAAGGAGCAGGCGTCTTTTAATTTCGTGGCTGCTCTCACCATCTGCAGTGATCATGGAGCCCAAGAAAGTAAAATCTCTCACTGCCTCCATTTCTTCCCCTTCTATTTGCCAGGAGGTGATGGGACCAGTGGCCATGATCTTCATTTTTTTTGATGTTGAGCTTCAAACCATATTCTCATTCTACATTCTCATACCCTCCAACATTTTTCCAGTGAAGATATGGATGTCTCATTTCATAATGACAATGACAATTGCACTATTTATACCCCACACATCTTACTGGGTTGCCCCGCCACTCTGGGCAGCTTCCAATTTACATAAAAACATAATAAAACATTCAAAAAAATTTTTAAAAAAACTTCCCTATACAGGATTGCCTTCAGACGACTCGGGAGTCAGATAACTCCACACCCTCCAATGATTCTCCAATGAAAAGAGTGACATCCTAAGGAAAAGTGGGGCATTCCGGGATCAAATCAGAATTCAGATGGCTTCTCTAAATGAGGGACATCCCTGGAAAATAGGGACACTATGAGTCCATGATTCCCTAATGATCTACTTTTCAGGGGCTGCATGGGTGGGGCCAATAAAAGTGGGTGGGGTCAAAGCAGGCAAGGCAGAGCTGGAATATACAGACATGTAGCACACATGAATGTATAAACAATAAAACACACACCTGGAGACTGTTACTCTCCCCCACCTGCCCCAACAGTTAGTTTGAAAAAAGTATAGCCATTGACAGTCTTTCCCAGCATGGTTTTCCTTCTAGTATTCCTTCAAGTATTCCCCTGGTTCACTGATATATTTTGAATTTACAAATCATTTTGACTCAGCATCTCTTAATAGTTAAGGTCAATAACCTAGAATTTGCACTTCTGCTTAATAACACAAGAACTATGTTAATGGCTGGAACACAAATCCTTGCATAGATTCCAGCAACCAGCGGTTGTCATGTGATCTGCCAGAAACTGGTCTGTGGTCCACGGGTAGATTATTGTCTTCTTTTGCCCAGCCCTTAATTTTATGCTAGAGGTAGCCCATTGAATAACAGCTGCAAAAATAGTCTAAACAACGATGGCTGAAAAGCCAGATATCAGTGATGTGCCCTATTACTAAGTCAAAGGTTTCCACCAATTTAATTAAAAATGGGCTGCTTTTCTCAGTAAATTGGCTAATGGTGGAGTTATGCTTCTTCAGATGCAGTGATTACGATGGCTTTAACTCCATAACTTTCTGGTATTCTGGGCCTTAGGTCTAGAGAGCTCCACTTCTCTTGGATTGAGCAGGGTACATCAATACTTCATTGTAGCACATCTCTTACAAAACCCACTAGGGATCAGTTTTATTCTGATTACAGAGATCAAAACAAGATTAGCTAGATTACATGTGTCGTGTTGCTTAATATCTCAGCCTGTTCCACGCTGCTGGACAACAGACACAAACACACACAGTTTCCTCCATGGCCATCAACTAAGGGAATGGAGAGTCTTGCATACCCTCTAAGAGTCCCTATTTTCCAGGGAGAATCCTGGAATTATGAAAGCCATCCTAGCTTCTGATTTGATCCTGGAATACCCCAATTTCCCTTGCCAATGCTGCCACCGAGCTCAGGGAAGAGGCTGAGCAGGCGTTTATCCCGAGCGATGGTGGCAGCTGTGAGAGAACATCCTGTTGCCTCTCCAAGGCCTCCAATGGTGGCCACTGCCAACCTCCTCCTTTGAGCAGCTTGTAGTGGCTGCTTGTGAGCAGTGAGGCTGCTGCCACTGAGACCCAGCTTTGCATGACATGCCAATTCTGTGAGGCAGGAAGAAAGGAGGAGCAGAACACAAGTTTTGATTTATATAAAAAAATGCTTTGTACATCCACATCTAATCTTGCCCTTTCTAAAACTTATTTATTAGTGTGTATTTCTGTTTGTCATTCTAACAAAGAATAAAATATAACCGGGATTAAGGGGTTTTCTCAGGGTGGTGGATGGTGTGTGTGCTGTGACCCTTTGGGGGTAGTGGAAGAGGCATTCACCCTTATTCTGATACAAAATGCTTATGGGGGACAAAAAATGGGGTGAGAAATGCCCCTATTGTCATCTGAGGAATGTTGGAGGGTATGGTCTTGGTGACTGGAGAGGTGCGGCGCTACAGTTTTCTCATGTCAGAAGTCTCAGGGGCAGAATTAAATACCTGCTTCCTCTGAGTGATCTGCAGTGTAATCTACTTCAAAGTAGACCTTGGACACTCTTGGAGAAAAGTTGGGTCATGCTGATGTGCATCATTATAGGCCCATCTGCCTTGGAGTTGCTCTCTGGGAAGAAGTGCCATGCAATGAGGTCTAAAAGGAAGTTGTTGGTCACATTCATATAATTTATGTTTTCATTGTTAAAATCTTAAACAGCTCAGGACTGCAATGCCTCAGGGACCCGCCTTTCCCCATATGAACCAACCTGGATGCTGTAATCATCATCTGAGGCCTTTCCCTGTGTGCCTGCTCTGCAAGAAGTCTGGGGGTGGCAACACAAGAACAGGCCTTTTCTGTGGTGGCTCCCTGCTTGTGGAATGCTCTCCCAAGGGTGGCTCACCTGGCACCTTCTTCTTCTCCCAGGCCTTTGGCTAATTAAGCCATCTATTGACTTTTAAACTGGTGTTTTTTGGGGGGGGTCTTGTTTTTGCTAGTTACTATGGTATGTATTTTTGTGTTTTTATATTGTAAACTGCATTGTGATCCTTGGATGAAGCGTGTCACAGTAAATCAATCAATCAATCAATCAATCCCATCTTTCCTCCAAGGAGCACCAGCCTCATTGTTCTCCTTCCCCCCCTCCCCCATTTTATTCTTACAACAACCATGTAATGTAGGTTAGGCTGATAATGAATGAGTGGCCCAAGATCACCCAGTGAGTTTCATGGCTGAGTGCGGCTTCCAATTTCCACCTTGATTTTAGGCCTGAATTCTCAAAAATCAGGTCTTTCCTCCTCCCTAATAAAAGCTTAACAACTTTGCCCTGCACCCCTAAAAATGGGTCTTTCCTCCACCCTAATAAAATATCAACAACTTAGACCTGAACCCCCCAAAAGGGGGTAGATCACTGCCAGTTTTTAATTCTGAGAGTAGATCACAGTCTCTTGGGAGTTGGCCACCCCTGCCAACCCAACCTTTCTCAACCTTGGATCCCCAGATGTTGTTGGACTACAACTCCCATCATCCCTGACCACTGGTCCCGGTAGCTAGGAATGATGGGAGTTGTAGTCCAACAACATCTGGGGACCCAAGGTTGAGAAAAGGTGCCGCTACACCACAATGGCACGCCTTTCCATCTATGTCATGATTTTGTCCTTGATGTGCAGTTTTCCTGAGCAGGCACATCTGGCATCATCACTCTGCACCATGACTTGGCCCCAGCCCCAGATGAAGCAACATGGTGAAAATGAAAGAAAATGGGCAAGAGAAGTAAGCACATTAACATGGAGGGAACTCTTTCTCCTGTCAGCTGAATCTCATGTTTATGTTGTTAGTATTGCTGCTAAGTCAAGACATTCATTGATAAAGTATTTCAATTAACTATAAAGACTCACACAGCTAATCAGTTACAACTGACGTACATTTGGGCTAAATACCTATAATTACAGTTGTTTCACACCTGAGTCCCTGTTACTGATGTTGTGTAACAAGCAGTCCTGATTGCTGACATCAGCCCACTTAATGTGCCTGCATTTATGTCATAATCAGATAAAATCAAATATAGAGTTAATAGTAAAACTTCTAAAACACAAGGCAAAATTCACTGGCAACATCTCCTACACAACCCCCATTGAAGCGAATGGAAAGTCTAGAGGGGAGAAGTTCTGAGATGATTGCACCCGCCGTCACTAAGATATTTGAGAGGAAGCTGTGCATGTGCAAAGTGTTTTATGATTTATAGTTCTCCACTTAATGATTATCCAAGAATCTTATTCTACCCACTATTTGTTTGTTTAGCAAAATTTACCATTTTTTCCCGTGTATAAGACTAGGTTTCCCCCCTAAAAAATAATGTAAAAAATTAGGGGGCATATTATACTCTGGGCCATCTTTCCCCACTTCCTTAAATCTGAGTCCCTCAAAATAGGGGGTGTCTTATACATGGGGACGTCTTAGAGATGGAAAAATACAGTATATATCGCTTGATTGCAGTAACTCTTCTAAGTAGTTTACAATAAATATTAAAATAATCAATAAAAACCATTGTAAACAATGTAAATCATTTTAAAATAATTATATTTAACAAGAAGAGAAATTAAAACACCTTGACAGTTTGGATAGGCAGGGGAGATGATGTTGATGATGATGATGATGATGATAATAATAATAATAATAATAATAATAATAATAATAATAATACCAGTTTGGTTAGGCTTGCCTAAACAAAAATGTTTTAAGCAGTTGCTGAAAATGGTCTTTCATGATTAAAGAATCCACAAACCCTTTTTGTATTAGCCCAAGGATGGGAATCTCAAGCCCATAGGGCAAATGTGACTGCCCGAGCCTCTGTGCTCTTCCCTCGGGACTCTTCTCAGGCCACACCCCTTCCCCAAAGGCCACACCCTTGCCAGTCATGCCTGGCACCCTCTTGGACTGCTTGTGTCTGGCTGGTATGTGTCTTTGAACTCTGACCAGGCCTCTTGCTTGTCTGAATGGAGGATACAGAGGAGAGTATCAGTGTGTGTAGAAGTAAGCCTACTGTACAAATGTAAAATGGTGTCCATTGCTTCAACCTCTTTTTTTCTCTCTGGCCCCACCCAATACTAGCATGTGACCCTGAAAATTGCCAAGAAGATAAAGTGGCTCTAGGAATGAAGAGGTTTCCCCTTTAGCTCCAGTCCAATGCCAGCAGAGCATTTTATGACTCTGTGTAATGGATATAAGGGACGCGGGTGGCGCTGTGGGTTAAACCACAGAGCCTAGGACTTGCTGATCAGAAGGTTGGTGGTTCGAATCCCTGTGACAGGGTGAGCTCCCATTGCTCGGTCCCTGCTCCTGCCCACCTAGCAGTTCGAAAGCATGCCAAAGTGCAAGTAGATAAATAGGTACCTCTCCGGCAGGAAGGTAAACGGCGTTTCCATGCACTGCTCTGGTTCGCCAGAAGTGGCTTAGTCATGCTGGCCACATGACCCAGAAGCTGTACGCCGGCTCCCTTGGCCAGTAAAGCGAGATGAGCGCCGCAACCCCAGAGTCGGTCATGACTGGACCTAATGGTCAGGGGTCCCTTTACCTTTATCTTAATGGATATGGAAATATTCTTTTTTACAAGAGTAAGATTTTTTTCTGAAGAAAGTGATTACAAGGTCATGTGAGTGCCCAAATCCCTTCTCTCTAGCTACAACCATTGGATCCCTTAGTTCAGTGGTGTTCAAACTTTTTTCAAAGAGGGCCAGATCTGATGAAGCGAAGGGCCATGAGGGCCAACTAAAGGGCCAGCCAAAGTTGTTGACCTTTTTAGGACTGGAGTTGTTAGTCAGGGACCCCTGGCCATTATGTCCAGTCGTGACCGACTCTGAGGTTGCAGTGCTCATCTCGCTTTTTTGGCCAAGGGAGCCTGCGTACAGCTTCCAGGTCATGTGGCCAGCATGACTAAGCCGCTTCTGGCGAACCAGAGCAGCACACGGAACACTATTTACCTTCCCGCCAGAGTGGTACCTAATATCTACTTGTACTTTGATGTGCTTTCGAACTGCTAGATGGGCAGGAGCAGGGACCGAGCAACGGGAGCTCACCCCGTCGTGGGGATTCGAACCGCCGACCTTCTGATCGGCAAGTCCTAGGCTCTGTGGTTTAACCCACAGCACCACCCACGTCCCTTTTGACGTGGGAGACCAGGGTTCAAATCCCCACTTGGCCATGAAGCTCACCTTGGGCCATTCCCTCGCTCTCTCATAGCACTATAACTTGTGGATATCCAATGAAGATGACTGTTGGAAGATTCAGGACAGGTTTTTAGAAAGTATTTCTTCATGCAGCGCATATTTAAACCGTGGAATTTGCTTTCCGCAATATGCAGTAATGGTCAGCAGCTTGGAACTGTTTAAAAGAAGATTAGGCAAATTCATGGAGGATAAGACTATCAAAGGCCATTAGCAATGACTGCTACTTACTAGCTCCACTGGCAGAGGCAGCATTCCTCTTTAATACCAGTTGCTGGGTATCGCAAGCAGGAAGAGTACTGTTGCACTGAAGTTCTGCTAGTGAGACTTCCATGTGCATCTGGATGACAGCTGTGAAAACAAGATTTTGGACTAGGTGTGCCTTTGGTCTGATCCAGCAGGGCTCTTGAATGGCAATAATGTCTCTTTCTTCCCTAAATGCAAAGTGGAGAGGTGAGTGCAGGTGACTTTTGTGTGGCCAGAATGTAGGTAAGATTTTTATTCTTTATTAAATTTGCACCCTGCCCTTTCTGCCCAGTGAGCTGATTGAGGTCATTTTCCATGGATCTATTCATTGTTTTCCTCTCACCTATGGAATGTAACCCCTGACAAGTTCCTCATTAGGGAATGTGACTCTGAGGCTGAAAAAGGTTTCCCACCCTTCTGTTTGTCACAACCTCACCCCGTGCGAAGCAGACACATTATCTTGGTTTTATGCTTTTAGAAATCACACATATCTCTTGAGATCCTGGCATTTGTAATTCAGGGCCTGAATGAAAGGGTGGGGGCTGCCTGCCAAAGAGAAATAATATTCTGGCCGAGTCCTGAGAAGAATGGATATGGAGAATCAGTTAATGGAGGGGGAAATTGTAATAGGTGAAAAGGTTCCAATTGCTAAACAACAATATAGTGTATGCCTTTCTCTGACTAGATCCAGAAGTTGCAGGAAAAAAATAACGCACCCTACTGGGTGTTCACTGCAATACTCTTTGAACCAAGTCAAAACTTTTCTGCCTGCCTGGCCATTTAAAGTCAGGCTTGTCCTACAATAGCCTTACTATCTTTAATGTTCTCTGGTTGTGTTGCATTGTTGTAATGTTTTCTGGTTGTGTTGCATTGTTTTTATTGTATTATATAGTTCAGGCACAGGCAAACTCGGCCCTCCAGATGTTTTGTGGCTACAATTCCCATCATCCCTTACGACTGGTCCTGTTAGCTAGGGATGATGGTAGTTGTAGTCCCAAAACATCTGGAGGGCCAAGTTTGCCTATGCCTGATTGTATCACCTGGTTGTATATTCCTGGTTATAGATTGTTCACTGCTCTTGTGATGGGCTGTCTATAAACAATTCAGTTCTTCCTTCTTTACTTTCTGTCTTTTATCTTTCTGCATTTCTCCAATCCTTTCTCTCTTCTCAAGAACCAGGGAAGTTATCGCTGATTCTTCAGTTGTTGTTGCTTTTTAAAATCAGATTACATTTGAGGAAAACCTGCATACCTAGAGATTTGAGGTTCACTATGGAGACCTGATGATTGCAAAGCATTCACAGAATTTAAATCGATCAATGTTAGGTCTGAATGGACATGATTAGACCACAGGTCCAATATTTCTCTAAATGTATGCAATCTCACTCTAATTCATTAGTTTTAAATGCATAACTTAATGGAAGTTTTTTCCCCAGAAGAACTTAGTACAAAATGTTTCTATTCTGTTCCGTTCTATTTAACAAAAGCTATTCTGGTATTAAAATGCCAGAGCCTTGGAAAGTGACTTTCCATTCCTATCCTTCAAACTTATCCTATCTATTCTATTTGTCTTTTACCTCTTTAGCTTTCCAACTATACAAGGCTTCCTTTTGTGCTTTAATGCTTTCCTGCCAACCATTAGCGGTGAAATATATTTTCATGCAACTCTGCCTTTTGTATTCCCCTACTTCCTTTTCTGATTTTTGATGACCATCACATTTATTGGCAATGTTTAATTAAAGCTAATATATGAGGAAGAAGTGGGGGGAGGACACTGACATAATTGAAAGATTTTGTTTTAATAATCTCTATTAGCTCTCACTTGTTTGAATCAATCCTCATGAGATTGGATACAGGTAAATAATATACCCATAAGACAATGGAGACAATGTGCTATTTATATTGGGTTTTATTCCAGGAATAATTCAGTGGAAGTTAATGGTATAAAAGAGTCTTGATGGCAGTGGGTGTGTGCATAAAACAGAAGGAACAAAAAATTATTAATTCATTGATTGCAGCTTATAATATGGATTTCTTATTACACGTCTCAGGGAAGACATTCTCCTGTACGTTCTTCTGCATTGTTAACAGCAGAATGAAACAAAGTGGTTTGGGAAACCAATTCCATTTATGTTTTGGATTTATCGGAATCATCCTCCTACTGGAGCTTTTTTCTTTTTCGTCACTGTTCTGCGTCAGCTGCCTACATCCTGCCCCAGCTCTGAAAATTTAAAGTCTGCTTCATAAGACGTCTCATTTTGCCCTAATGGATTAGGCCTGGGCTCAACTACTACAAGCGGACTGACAATGATCTAGCAATCTTATCACATAGAGGCATTATATTCTAACAACATCTATGGAGGAGGTTCTGTGTCCCTTTGTGTACTGAAGGAACACAGGGTTTTCTCTGTGGTGGCTCTCACATTGTGGAATTTCTCCCACTCTGCTCCACCCCACTGCACAGAGACATCCATTAACTCCAAAATAACGATACGGTCGGGGGGGGGGGGGTTAAGTCTCTGTGACATAATTTGAACAGGATTTCATTTTAAATTGACCTTGTTTTCATTACATGGTTTATTCCATCCTTTCAAGATGGTCAGGGTGGCATACAAAATTATCCCCTCTTCCCATGTTATACTCATATCTGTGGCCCAACATCACCCAGTAAGCATCATGGCTAGTATCAAATCTTGGTTTTCAAGCCCTCCCCAATCATTTTTTCCTTTTGTTCTCCCCTAGCAAAATAGTTGGATTCTTGTACAATGCACAAAACAGCTGCTATTCTCCCAGACAAACAGGTCCAGTGGCAGACTGAGCTGCAAATCTTAAAAAATGTAGTATAAACACTGACAACTGGGAAACACTGGCCTGCAAGTGCTCTAATTGGAGAACAGCCTTTACCAAAGGTGTCATGGGCTTTGAAGACACTCAAACTCAGGACACAAGTGAGAAACGTGCTAAGAGGAAGGCACGCTTGGCAAATCCACACCGTGATCAACTCCCACCCAGAAACCAAGGTCCCCACTGTGGAAGGACGTGTGGATCCAGAATTGGCCTCCACAGTCACTTACGGACTCATTGTTAAAACTGTGTTTATGGAAGACAATCTTACTCGGCTACGAGTGATCACCAAAGAAGAAGATGGTAAGGAAGTGGACATTGTACATATTGAATACCTACAGTTGCAAAATATGGGTAGAGTGCTTTTTTCAAATTAATTCAGTAACCAGACACTATATCAATATACACACAGACCACACCTGGAGTAACCAGTTCTGGGCACCACAGTTGAAGAAGGATATTGACAAGCTGGGACATGGGCAGCGGAAGGGGACTAAGATGATAAAGATCTGGAAACCAAGCCTTATGAGGAGCAGTTGAGGGAGTTGGACATGTTTAGCCTGCAGAAGAGAATATTGAGACATGATATGATAGCTATATTCTATTATCTGAAGGGCTGTCACACAGAAGATGAAGCCAGCTTGATTTCTCCTACTGCAGGAAGTGGGACCCAAACCAATGGATTGAAACTACAAAAAAGGAGTATGGTTAAAACTGCTCAACAGTGGAATGGACTCCTTTGGAAGGTTGTGACTCTCCTTCATTAGGGGTTTTTAAACAGAGGTTGGGTGGCCACCAGTCAGGGATTCTTTAACTGTGCTTCCTGCATTGCAGGAAGTTGAACAGATGACTCTTGGGATCTCTTCCAACTCTACAGTTCTATGATTATGCCTTTTGTTTTTCTGATATATTTTGTCATGAGAAATGAGTGTGCCTGTAAGCCATCACTGATAATAAATAAATAGGGCCATTGATTGATTTATTATTCAAATTTATATCTCACCCTTCATCTAAAAGGAGTCCAGGGCAACAAACTACGTAGTAGTAGTAATAATAATAATAATAATAATAATAATCTTTAAAGTATTTCAAATACAGATGCAGACTGGGAAGGATTTCAACTCAGAAGGTTTCTTGAAAGAGGTTTCTTGTCACCGAAAAGACAACTGAGATTATGCCTGCTCATATTCAAGGGGAGGGAATAATTATCTATTTGTCAGTATATAACAATGTTTCCAGTGCAATTCTGGCCCAGAACTTTATTGCCGGGCTAATATCCATAGGACGTTCTGTGGAAGAGACCTCTGAGGCGCAGCAGCTGTGCCAAACCAAGTCCAGAGCAGGTGTTGACAAAAAATGAAGGACTCTGCACATGCTTATATCAGATGCATTACCAGTTAGTATTTTCATCAGAGCTGAAGCACCCACTGCACTATGGGAATTCCAGTGCAAAAACAATAGCATGTTTTTCAACCCACTGGTGGAGGAAGAGGAGTGCAGGGGGAACGTACAACCCCCAGCAGTGCAATCCCAGTGGGGTGCCATCGTGGCTGCCCCCCCTGCCCACACTGGTGCCACCCCCACAGGCAGCATGCCACACCCCCAGGACACACGTCATGCCCCTGCAGGTAGCGCACCATGCCCCCAGGACATGTGTCAGCCACGCCCCCACCTGAAGCTCCGCCACTGTTTCAACCAAGAGCTGCCATTGTCAAAATTGAAACCAAGAACAGGCATCTTCAGAACAAAAAAAAAACCTGGACTAATTATTATTATTATTATTATTTATTATTTATTTGTACCCTGCCCATCTGGCTGGGTTTCCCCAGCCACTCTGGGCGGCTTCCACAATGACCAAAAATACACTAAGATGTCACACATTAAAAACTTCCTTGAACACGGGAACATATGCTGCTTCAAATGAGAGATTTATGTAGTGAGCATGGTACACCATGAAAATTCAGTGCAGCAGCAGTATCTGTCATGTAGGCGTTGCTTTGCCTTTCATGTTTACAGGGTAAATCTGTATTTGAAACCCCTTGGTTGACAATCAGACATGGTGTGAATACTACATTTTGCAATTCCTCAAAATAGTCAAATGTTATCTGGACTCTGATTCTCTACTACTTCTCTGTTTCCTTTGCCTGCAAGTAAAGACCCATCTTTCAAAGGTTAAAAACCACCCAGGGCACAATTCAAGTACGTACATTTTCACTCCCGTGAAGAGGTATGACTACAAGCCTGGTTTGCTGCAATCTAGTGGTGGCTGATGCCCATTGGTACTGGTAGGACAGAAAGCAGGGAGCCCAAACAGCAGGTAGATTCTGAGTCCATGATAGGTGGAGCCAGCTAATTTTAGTACTCTCCCCGTCCTCTTCCTTGCTGAGTTTTACAAGGGCAACATCGACACTACGAAGGAAAAGGCTAACAGGCAATTCCACACCCCGAACTCATTGCTAAGGAGGGAGGGAGGCAGGTGGGGCTGGCTGAGGGCAGACTGTGGTTGGTGGGGCAGTTCCTCATTTGCCCTAATGGACTATCCTCCACTGCTGTAACCACAGCTCAGGAAATTAACACAGTGGTGCAAGAACTTCTCTTTGCTGGTCTCTGGGTTGAATCCATATTTAGCCATGCTTAGAAGAGACCCCTCCTGCCAACCTAGCAGTTTGAAAGCATGTCACAGTGCAAGTAGATAAATAGGTACCACTCCAGCGGGAAGGTAAACAGCGTTTCCGTGCGCTGCTCTGGTTCACCAGAAGTGGCTTAGTCATGCTGGCCACATGACCCGGAAGCTGTACGCCGGCTCCCTTGGCCAATAAAGCGAGATGAGCGCCGCAACCCCAGAGTCGGCCACGACTGGACCTAATGGTTGGGGTCCCTTTACCTTTACCTAGAAGAGACCCACTGAAATCAGTGGTACTTAAATTAGTCCCAATTCACTTAAATCCCTTGGATATCAAAGTATGCCTAAGTCTTGGTTCAAACTTCTGTTCTTGCAGGGAAGGAGTGGAATGGAACAGAGGACCTTTTCCTTTTCCTTTTTTTCTTTTTTTGCATTATTTGCTTATGTAAAGAAATGCTATCAAATATTTGGAGACTCTTACTTCCTTGAGAAGGACCATTGCTCCAATCAGAAAGAGAAAAGGAATGCCAGGAAGAGAAAAGATTGCTTGCTTTGCAGTTGCAGAAACGTGTGTGCGTGTCAGAAATTTCTAACTGCCTATTTCCAAGATTCTTGGTTTTGCGATTTGTGTAACTTGACTTATGTCAAGTCGTATGGTCCTGACAAATAAACCTGATTCAATTTTCAACATCACCCCAAAGCTTCCTTTTCATTTAGTACAACTGCATTTATGCAATATAACTGATTAATTGCCCAAAACTCATACAGCTATTTGAATAGGATTTATTTATTCTAATGACAGGCCTAGTTTTTATGTATTGTAAAGGTTAACCATTTCAGAATAATCTGGTCTGCTGAAAATTAGCTTGCAATTCTTTGAATGAAATCTGATGCTTAATAATAAAAAAGGTTATGGAGGTCCTATTAAACAAAGATTTTGCATTGCTTCTGTGTGCACAGATAGGTTAAAATCACATTTTAAAATATCAGAAACCAATATGAGCCAAAGGGGAGAGAGAGAGAGAGAGAGAGAGAGTGAGAGAGAGCGAGTGAGAGAGAAGCACTTGCTCATTTAAAGATCTCTGCTTAACTCCAGTCTAAATAAATATCGACATCTGGATCATGTAAATAAAACCTTTCTTAACGCAAACTTTTTTCTGACTCACATGATTGCATTAAATGTGATATTTGCTAATGGAATACCCTTTTATTCCCTGTTACTGATGGTGGATTTGTCCAAGGAACTCAAATGCCATTTCAAGCATTAAAAAAAAAAAAAGTCTAGAGTACTTGCTTTTTTAACAGTGCTTTTAAAGGTATATATTGTGAGGATTTTAATTCTGGAATATTTAACATGAAAACACAAAGTTTTTGTTCATTAACATATTTATGTTTGTCTGGATAGATAGCTAGATCGACAGATATGTACCTGGGTTGATGGATATTTTTATATGAAAGTGCAAACAGCTGATTATTAGGAATATACACAAAATATAAATGCTGGATATATTTTTAATTGAAAAGACATGTAATTAGGAATCTATGAATTGGGCATTTGTACCGTTTTCTGCATTGAATATATTTTAAGTTTGAAAATTAAATAATTAGTGTGAAATTATTTTCTTCGGTTGGTCATGGAAAAGAATTGAAGGGGGGAGGAAATGTTTCTGCGCCTTAGATGCTAGAGATACTTGGCTTCAGTCAAACCCAAAATGAACTTCCTTTGGGATCTGATTTTTAGGAGCTCTCCCCCCCCCCATCCGCCCTTAAATAACAAGCAGATTCATGATGCAAAGCACTTTGTCTCTGAAAGCAGAAGTCCTTATACTTCCTTCGCCTAATTAATCCCATTCCAAAAACCCTATTCACTTTTTCCCAATAAAGGTGGCTCTGTCCAGGATGGTTCTGTGTATTTTCAACTGAAAGATCGAAATTTCATGTTATTGCCTATTTTATGAGAAATGCTGAGTAGCAGGCATGTAATTATCACATCTGATTTCCTTCTCATGCTGAATATTCCCCCACCCATGGTAAAGTAGGATTTTGTTGAGAAAGCTCAAAGAATATCCAATATAGACTGCAATGTTTAAAAATAAAATAAAGTTAAATGGAGGTGCAACAAGAGGATGTTCTCAGTTTGTATATATTAAATCACTTTGTATATATTAAAAATGAACTGTACGCTACAGTCGTGTTTTAGACAACATTTCAATATAAAACTGGCTAATAAATTATCTTTAATATTATGATATATACTGCAAGAAATATATTAACCAACACTTAAAACATTTTTGAACAATCCATATTTATCGGATTGGCATTTTTACTCTGAGGGAAAAGCAAGTAATCTTTTTTTTAAAGGAATCTAAGAATTATGCATATGTGTTGAAACAAAATGATTTGTACACAAGAGATTATTTTAAAATTCAGTGATTGTGCCTAATGAAGAAAAAATGTAAAGCACAAATACTTTCTGCAAAAGGCAATAAAACGTGTTATCATATTTTCCCATAGAAAAGTAAGCTGATGGAACTTGTAAACAGTGTTTCTGCTCTGTAGTCAGTTTTGCTGAATCAGAAGATTAAATGCTATTTTGAGGGAACTGAGAAAAATGGCAATATTTCACATATCTAACTTTGCTCAGGATACATTTAATACAGAAATAATTGAGGCAATGTAGCACTTCATTATTTGTAATGCATTAACTAGACTATTTTAAACGAGGACTTGATAGCAAAGAAAAACAATTATCCGGTAAATAAAAAAAGCAATGCAATTACAATAAAATGCTCACTGAAGATCCACTTTCAAACAATAAATATAGCTAGATAATGTGCAGCCTGATCCACAGCCCGGTTAATCCTGAAGTACTTGGATTTCAGCCGATTTTGTTCCATTTATTTCATTGGGACTAAATCAACATAAGTAAATCCAACCGCTTTGGGGTAAAACTAGGGTATGTGTGGTTTGTCCTGTAAGGATAGAATAAGATGCCAAGCAAATAAGAACACAATCACGAATGGTCAACGGCTTATTCTGTTCTTCAGCAAAGGGTTTCAAACCTCCTTTCACTCGTTATTGGAAAGATTCATTGTGATGCCTCCAGATTTTGAATGGCTAAAATGTTTATTTTCTGGCAGGTTTCCCCCCCCTTTTTTGCATCAAGCATGTGGGAAATGTTTACTCTAAGGCTCAGATAGAACACGGCTGTAAGAAATGTTGCAGAGCAGCCAGCGCTGACTAGAGCTAATTAACTGCAATGCTCCATTCCTTGTTCTCATTTTAAGCAGGGACATACTGCACAATACCTTTTTATCTGGCTTTCCATTGAAATTTCCTTTTTAAAAACCACTTTTGGGGGATCCCAAAATTCCAGGCAATCTCCTCCTGGCAATCTTAATAACTCATGGTTAGAGTGTATTTGAAGTCAGAGAGACATTAAGTTTAGAAATCTCACACCCAAGCTAGAGTGGAAAATGTCTGCAGCGGTTCTTCCAAGTCTTAGTTTAATTCTTCTTCTTTATTAATGATACAGCCAGTATAATTGGTGATTGATTGATGATTGATTGATTGACTGATTGATTGTTTTTACAAGGCCTGATTCCATTTATTTTTTTTATTGAACTCTCCTCTTAATCAGGCAATCGAAAAATTGACTGAAAATCCATGCGAGAACAAATAAGGAAGAAATCCAAGGTACTCCATGAAATGTAAAGGGAACTTCTGTATTGCTAATCAGTTTTTTGCATGGAAGATGTGGCCTTCACAGCCCTAAGACAACAAAGAAAAGCCTTGAAGCAAAAAGTATAGGATGCTGGACTCCTTAGAATGTTTCCGTGGTATATCTGCAAAATATTAAAGTGCTTTCCCATGTTTTCAACCCTATCAGAGATATATATGCCCCAATGCAGTGGTAGCAATAAGTGTTGGTTTAGCATTTGGAAACTGGTTTCTATGCCTGCAGCCAGTGTGGTCGGGTGCAACCAAAATGGAGCTCAATGGGAGGAAAGACCTGCATCTATCAGTAGTTTAATGCATGAGAAGCCCTCTATATCTATCTCCCCATTCTAATTCTCTGCAATCAGCCTGTTTTGTGTACCTGAGAGCAGTAGCCTTCTTCTGTGCTACAGTTTCCTAAAATCAGGGTGATTACAAGGCAGTGAGTCCAGTTGATTTTGATGGAATTTCCATCCATGTTTTATGTTCAGGGCCAGAAAGTTAAAATTATATTAAAGGTTTTTTGTTTTTGTTTTTTACAAGTGTGGACTGAGTGAAAAATATATAATTTGGATGATTACAAAGTTTAATCAGTTCGATCAATAGACTGATCAACTAAAGCTGTGCAGCTCTATCTGATAGATGTTTACAAAGTAATTAGTTCCTGGGAATTCAATTTGATACAGACAGATGTTTTGCTATTCCGAAATATTTGGTACAAAATAGGTAAAGTGATATCTTTCGCTGAAACAAATTTTGTTGGTGAAAGGTTATGCAAGTTGATAGTTAAATTGCAACTCTTTATAAGCTGAAAATGAAACATATTTTTACCAGCTATAGATAGGGCAACACAACTTGCTAATCAAGCTTATTAAATGACTTCCAACTAGCTTTGTTATCCCTCAAGAAAATTAAAATCACCCTTTCCATATGTCATTTAACAATCTATCCAGAAGTCACAATACTGAAAATGGGTGAACGGCTAATAGTATTCTGGTTCTGGGATTTAGAAAATCTCTTTGTTGCCTGAATAAAACTTCCAGTTCCTTGTACATGGTAAGACAGCTGCATTTTTTATGACTTAACTAATGTCCCATTGAGAAATGCAATTTGATGTGTTCACCTCCTTTCCTTTTAATGTTATTTCCAGAACTACTGTCTGTAAGTTTTCTGGGTCTCCATTCTGTCAGTTCATTTCTTAAACCAGACCAGAAAAATGCCTCACAATTTTAACCTTCAGAAATAGCTAACAGCCCTTGAAAAGGCACAGACAAAGATGCCCAAGATCCAGCGATTCATGTGCAATTCTGTGCATTGACATGCCCAAAGCTCCACTATCCACAGGTCTAGAAAGTGTCCTGTCTGCAGGAGCAAAAGGATGAGGCAGTAAGAATCGAGGACAGTGCTGCCTCCAGAGTTGTTGCTGTTGTTTTAGGGGCAGGTTTTGGAAAAGACACCTTTGGTGGGACCCACTTGGCCTTGGATACCCATGAGTTATACAAACCAAAAGTATGCATTACAGTAGGGCTGGTCCTAAAGTAAAACCAAGTGAGGCAGTTGCCTCTGGTGGCAAATGCTGGGGAGTGGCAGCAAAGTGTTGGAGGAGAGAGTTGTATGAGCCACATGCCCTGTCCTGTGCCTCCTACACTTGTCTGCTGACCTAGCAGCACATATCAAATGTATTGTAAAATCAGATGTCTGCTTATAAAACATGAAAAATCCTATCCATGCCTACTCAGAAGTACGGTAAGTTCTATGAAGTTCAATGAGTTTACTCTAGGAAGAAACATGGATAGAATCACAGCCTAAGTCTTGGAATGTTACAGGGCCTTCTGGGAAAGTATAGCCCATACTGTGATATATTTAATTGGCTTAATAATTTATCTTGTTGCAGAACTGTTGATGATGCATGAAAAACATAGGTTGCCAACTTTTGCAGGCCCAGGGGCCCATTATGTGAATCTGAGAAACTGTTCTGGGCACCACAACCTATTCTAATTTCAGAAGAGGGAGGGGACTCTGTAGGTAGAGATGCACACACGTGTGTGTTGTTAGCAGCCTTTGTACTAGAGTTTGGATAGTTAGTGTTTATTTTAAGTATATAGATATAGATACTGAATTTTACACAGGGCAGGTACTATCAATAAAAGTTAGAGTTGTATTCCATGAAGTTGGACTAATTTTCTTTCCCAAACATCCAAAAAGAAAGTGTTGCACTGCTGTGGAATAAACTCACCGAGTACATGGTGGTTGGTAATAACTTTCCATGTGATATAAATGCCTGCATGAAGATATTTAAAACAGCACACAAAGACTGCACTGTGTAATCTGGTGCTATATGGTACTGACTTTCATGGAACATCTCCATCTCTCTCTCTCTCTCTCTCTCTCTCTCTCTCTCTCTCTGTGTGTGTGTGTGTGTGTGTGTGTGCGCGCGCGCGCATGTTGAACTGTGCATATTCAGTTTAAATCACCTTTAAAATCAAAGTTCTTTGATTTCATGGAGCACTGGGCTGGAGCCAAAATGAGTAAAATAACACATCAGAAACAGAGTTTGATAGTGAGGTACACATCTTTGGTCTCATTTCTGTCCATTATCAGTAGACAGCACTCAGTGACGAGACCAAGGAATTTAGGACCATACAAATTTTGAACTCAGTTCCATAGTGCCTCGTGCAGCCATGTTGACCAGATCTGCCAAATCTGCAGCTGCAGAATATCTCTTTGCATTAGCAGATTTTGTTTGTCTGGCTGTTTTGCACTCCATTTGTATCTGGGAGTATAGGCGGCACAGAGCCCAAGGCACCCACACAGAACAACTCGACACAATAGCTTGTAAAATAGGCTTAAAAGGTAAAGGTAAAGGGACCCCTGACCATTAGGTCCAGTCATGACCGACTCTGGGGTTGCGGCGCTCATCTCGCTTTATTGGCCGAGGGAGCCGGCGTACAGCTTCCGGGTCATGTGGCCAGCATGACTAAGCCACTTCTGGCGAACCAGAGCAGCGCACGGAAACGCCGTTTACCTTCCTGCCAGAGCGGTACCTATTTATCTACTTGCACTTTGACATGCTTTTGAACTGCTAGGTTGGCAGGAGCAGGGACCGAACAATGGGAGCTCACCCCGTTGCGGGGATTTGAACCGCCGACCTTCTGATCGGCAAGTCCTAGGCTCTGTGGTTTAACCCACAGCGCCACCCACATCCCAAAATAGGCTTAGGTACCCTCCATTTTCTGCTTATGCTTTTGTTGACTTTGCACACAGCCTCTTCTCACTTTACTGCCCGAAACCAATTCATGCCTTACTTATGACCTAAACCACCTTTATGTGATAATAGTACATGGAAATGTGGATGGGAACATCTGGGCTGATCTAAATATGAACAAGTCTGGTTCTTTAATAAGAAGATCTCCGTTAGATCAACCAAAAGCCTTTCTAGTCCAGCATCCTATTCCCACGATGGCTGAACAGATGCCAATGGGAAGCCCACAATCAGGACATGAGTGTAACATCCACTCTCCCCTCACGTGATTCCCAGCAACTAGTATTCAAGGTATATTCAGAGCTAATGTTTTCTGACATCATGGCTCAACTAATTTGGTTCCTCGAAAATACTTCCGCTTACACATAATGAGTTGTAATTAGTCTTGTTCTCAATTGGCTACTCACTTTTGGCTCCTGGCCATACACTCTGTTTTGAGCTGGCCATGTTTTTATCTCATCTCACATCCAAATCAGACTCTGTGACCTCAACTTTGGTCCTGCTTCAGCCCAGCATTTATCTGTAATCTTGGTCTTACCTATAACTGTACAATTACATTAATCAGCCTTGATAATAAGTCCTCTGTTGTCACAACAACATGCCTCTGTCCTTATAGTACAGTCTGGTAAAAAATTATGAGTCAAATAAAAATATACAAAGAGGGATAAAAATGAAAGAAAAGAAAGAAAATTCAGCCCACTAGGGATTCCCTATGGGAATGTTTTAAACCCAAATTGTTTGGCTTATACAGAACCCAAGGAAGTACAGAAACAATAACACTGAATGGAAAGACAGGATATAAATGTTCCCAGAAAATACATGTCAGTACCTATGTAAAGTTTCAACACAAGTTGGTTCTGCTACACTTTTTCTCCAGCTCCTTCTGCTTGGAGAAAAATGTCACGTTACTGATCCCTTTTTGGATGCCATTTCTCAATCTTTTTTTTTTTAATGGAAAAATACAAAACGCTTTACAATATTTACAATCTTTTAATAGCATGCAACAGTTAAAAGGCAAAAGCCGCTTTTTCAGCTAGCAAACAGATTAGCAATATGACAGTCCATGCTTCCAAGAATGATGCATTCATTCCAGTAGTTAATTGCCTAAAGTTGCATGGGAAAGGTGTGTATGGTTTGTGGAGCTCTTTTGCCTTCAGATCATAAGGTCACATGACGTGAAAGAGAGTAGAAGCTTTTAGGATAGTGGGAGAGGTAACAGTCATAAAATAAAAGCTTGATACATAGAGTCAGTGACCCAGGTCCATCATGTTGGTGAAGAATGAGAGTAGCACATCTGATCTGCCACCTCCTGTGCAATGACTCTGCTCCCCATTCTCCACTTACAGTTAGTCTGTAACCAAGTAAATCTAAACAAACAGTGTCAACTGCTGTCACTAGCAGTGTGATAATGCTATCCATTTAAAATGGCTGTAGGCCACCTCTGATCCCATCCATCTTTATTTTCCCCAGCTCTGTCTCTATTACTTCTCGTGAAGGACTTTTATTCTCTCTCCTGTGATGTTCCCTTTGACTTGTCATGTGCACTTACATATATTCCAGGTTGATTTTGTTGTTGCCTATCTTTGGACATGGAGGACAAAAACCCTTCCCAATGTCTGGAACCAGCTAGAGAAACCATCTATATGATGCATCACACCTGTAAAACAGATTGTGTCTTATTTTGTGCTCTGAATCCCACTGGTTGAGACTGGTCAACCAAGAGGTTCATTCACTACTGTAATGCTGTGTTATATCCTTTCCTCCTACAGGACCATAGAATTGCAGAGTTGGAAGGGATCCTGAGTGTCATCTCAACCAACCCCCTGCAATGCAGGAATCTCCCCTAAAGCATCCATGAGAGATGGCCATCCAGCCTCTGCTTAAAAACCTCCAAGGAAGGAGAGTCCACCACCTCCTAAGGGAGTCCGTTCCACTGCTGAACAGCTCTTACTGTCAGAAAGTTCTTCTTGATGTTTAATTTTTGTTTGATTTTGCATCACAGATGTTTACAGCTAGATGGAGCACAGACCTTAAAAATAAAAAAAAAACACTCTCCCAGAAACAGGCAACCCCTATCAAATGACCAAAAAAGCCAAATAAACTCATTTAAAATAATAATAATTAAAAAATAAATAGGAAGGGCAGGGGACCTTGGTTGTTCCACTCGGGGTGTCTGAGAGTTCCATTAAGCCCAGAAGGGCATGAGACCAGTTTACTTACGGGATTGCATCTTCCCATATGTGCCCACTCAACTGCTTTGATCTGCAGAAGTATAGTGGTACTTCGGGTTACAGGCGCTTCAGGTTACAGACTCCGCTAACCCAGAATTAGTACCTCAGGTTAAGAACTTTGCTTCAGGGTGAGAACAGAAATCGTGCTCCAGCAGCGTAGCAGCAGGAGGAGGCCCCATTAGCTAAAGTGGTGCTTCAGGTTAAGAACAGTTTCAGGGTAAGAACTGACCTCCAGAACGAATTAAGTTCTTAACCCAAAGTACTACTGTATTGTTACCTGTGCCACATAATACGCATTCCACAGCTATAAGAAATCAGTATTTTAGTGTGGTAGCATTGTGACACTTCGGAACTCCCCACCTGTTAATATCAGGCAGGCACCTTCACTGTACTCCTTTCAGTGCCAGCTTAAAACATTTTTGCTTAGGCAAGCCTATCCAGACACGCAGGTGTTGACATTTCCAAATCTCCTTTGCTGTTATTGATCTTTAAATGTTGTTAACTGGTTTTTAACCATTTAGTACAGGCTTCCTCAACCTTGGCCCTCCAGATGTTTTGAGACTACAATTCCCATCATCCCTGCTAGCTAGGGGTCCTGCCAGCTAGGGATCATGGGAGTTATAGACCAAAAACATCTGGAGAGCCGAGGTTGAGGAAGCCTGGTTTAGTAGTAATTTCAATATTTCTAGCAGGCCACTTAGAGGTTATGCTCAAGCGGAAGATTTGTTTTTAAAATAAAATACATAAAATGAGTGCAGTTGCTTATACAACCAAGTAGCACCACACGTGCACAAACTCAAGAGAGACGGGGTAGTAACAGGCTTAGGAGATGGAGCATTTGGGGAGGGAATATTCTAAGGGAGGGGAACTCCCTAAACCAGGCATAGGCAAATTTGGCCCTCCAGATGTTTTGGGACTACAAATCCCATCATCCCTGACCGCTGGTCCTGTTAGCTAGGGATGATGGGAGTTGTAGTCCCAAAACATCTGGAGGGCCGAGTTTGCCTATGCCTGCCCTAAACAGCCCAATGAGGACTGAGCACGTTCAATGGTCACTGAATGCTAATGCTGACAGCTGTGAATAGGTTAGGATCTGAAGCAGCTGTAGAAGTCCTCCATTGGGCTGCTTCTCTCTTCCTCATCTTCCCCTGAGTTACTTCCAGATCTAAACTCTTCTGAGTGAGTGGTGTGTCATCAGTGGTGTGCACGTCCAACTACTGTGTATAAAATATTTGCGGTCTTGCAGCAGGCAACCCAGAGGTAATAATAAATAATTTGGTCCCAGTACTCTGGAGGGATCATGCTGCAGGGTTGACAATTTTGCCGTCGTGTTCAGAACTTGGAAACCAGGCAGGGAGGGGGAGGGCAGAGGTACCCATGTATTTCAGCTCTGGAGATGTGGAATACAGACCATAAAACACTAAGACATTTCTTGAAATGACAAAGTGTTTTTGCAGGGGGAGAAGGGGTAGGCTTGCGGTGCACGCCATATTTTAAAAGAGCTGCATGAATGATCTTGCAGTTGAATGGTATAGTGCTCGACCTCTAAAGAAAGGGGGGGGGGCGGAATCATTAAAATGAAACTTTTAAATGGTCAGAAAGTGGAGTGGGCAGGAGATGGGAGGAGAGGGGAGATGTGTCACTCAACGCCAATGATGTCACAGGTCCTGTTCCAAAAGTGGCTGTGGCATTTGCACAAGCAAAGTTCCCCCTCCCCACCGACTTGTTTCCCCCCCACTGTAATAAAATACTGTGGTTTGAGTTCTGGAGAAATATGATATCTCCATGACAGCAATGCTATGTTTAGGGGCTGGGATCACAATCACTGTGCATTTGTAATATTGAGAAGGAAAGATATATGAAAAGCCTGGAAAGACTTTTCATTAGGAAATGCTTATTTTTCTGAGATCACATATGTATCCAACTCAGATTAATTTGCTCAGTGCAGACAGACATTTTCCCTAGTCTGGGCTCAAACTTTGATTAGTTTTGTTTGTTAAATCCTGCTTGTTCTCATGCCCTAATATAAATTATGTTTGGGGTGTTTTTCTGAGTGCATTTAGAGTTTTTGCAGAGCAGATTGGGAGAAACTAACTTGCAAATAATAAAATAAATTGGGTGTGTGTGTTGAAACAGAAGTGAACATTCAGAGTTTAGTCTGTCCTGTTTCCAGAATTCTGTTAGCACTCTTGTCCTAAGTACAGGTTTACTTGAAAGTACCGTAAATCCCCTTGAATTCAGTGATTCCGCTTGCCCTACAGGTTGATTCAGAAGTCAGTTTGCAAAGCACTGTTGCATCCGAGGTTTCCAGTGAAGGTAGGACAACATCTTTCATAACTCCCATGCATGTTCTCTGACTGAAGTTTATTATAACATTCTTAACTTCAAGTAAAGCCTTGGCTGCTGCCAGGTTATCAGTGCAGTATTCCAAGCAGGGTGCATTTCTGTAACATTTGGGACAATATTGTTACAAAGTTCGTTTTAAATAATCGAGGTGCTTTTTATATATAAGAACCCTGGAGTAAACAAAGTACAAGAAATCCTAACTCCCATATGATTGCGCTGAGATTAGGGTCTAATTGCTTAAGGTTCAGGTGGAATCCGCAGGCTAAATCCTATAGGGGCGAACTGAATTTCTTAATCATTCTGTCAAAAGCAGAGGGATGAGAGCCCACACGCTTCCTAACAAGTCATTTTAACAGTTACAAGCTCCTTACAAAGACCACACAGGGAGCCTAAGAGATGCAAATCGAATTCTAATCCGTGGTCATTCTGCGGGGCCTTCAACAAAGATGTGCTAAAGCCTAATAGAAAAGAAATCAGTTCTCTGTCACCAGCTCCTAGGAAAATCTATTAGAGAAAGTACAGATCTTGTATTTACAGCCGTTGCTTTTAAAGGTTAAGGACAAGTACATGTAAAAAGGTAGCCTGAAGGATGGTGGGTGTGTTTTTTTCCGTGTGAAATATTGGACAAACCCCTAATGATTATCTTCTCATTTTATCCCTCAACGTGCTTTGATAATTTAGTTTGTATTCATTGGACAAAAGAATAATCCTTTCGAATACGTGGAAAACAAAAAAGGGGGAGTGATAGTACCCGATCCTTGCCAACTTTAGGCGGAAAGCAAGCCCCATTGGTTTCAGCAGACCTCCTTCCTATTAATGTAGTTAAGAGTAACAGCCAAACATTAAATACAAATAGGAATGATTCACATTAATTCCTGTGACTTTAACTTCCACATAAACGTACCAAAAGATCGCGTCCTGGGACAAATTTGACTTCCATGCCACCCCCAAAAGGATTGGATCACTTTAAGAACTTGTTGGCTTGTGTTAACAAATCAGTTCCGCGATCCTATCCATTTTACGCGGAAGTAAGTGCCACCGAAGCTAAGGGGACATTTCTGTGCTTAGAAGCAGCACGCATCCTAAACGTTGATCGAGGCTGCGATCCTAGCCGCGCTTACTTTTGCGTCAACTGACACTAGCTCTAAGAGGACCCCACTCCTAAATACATTTTCGTGGAGAGAAGCCCCACGGGATTCAACAGGAAATTTGGCACCGCGTTCTAGACCTCCTACTCTGCGGTTGCCTTAATTCGGAGGACCACTGGCCAGAGAGAAGATATCGGAAGTACTGTTGGAACAGCGATTTGAGATTTGAGAACCTAGAAACCGAAAGCAGGGAATTAAAGGTGGGCATCCGGTTACGAAAGGGAGGAGGGAGAGGGGTTTCCCCTCCTCTATTACCTTCTCATTTCGCTCAGTGTTAAATGGATTTACACGGAGCTAAATCCTATAGTTTGTGGAACGCCAAAATCCCGACCTGCTGCAAATAAAGCACTACTTGCTAAGCCGTCTTATTCAGAAAGAAGCTCCACTCAGATGAATAGGACTCACTTCGGCGGAAACCTGCTTCGGGTCCTAGTGGAGCAAATGCCTCAGAACATTTTAAAACCAGAAGGCAGCTAAAAACAAACCTCCACAGAAAAAGAGAGAACTTACACGGCCACAGCTTAATATTTTGCAGAGCTGCGTGCGAAAGTTTAACGTAGAAAATGCGTCACGTGTGAATTCTGCTTAATACTGGGTATAAAGGGGGAGGGAATCCAACTATTCGCGTTCTATCTGATGTCACTTTTCCATTTCCATTTGTATCTGATCTGGGCAATAGAAATATCCATTGATGGAGGTATGTAGGAATGCCATTCTCTTACTGTCAAGAGCTCTGGCCTCCCTGGTCAAATCCGGTTTGACTCCTTCCTTGAGAGCAACGGTTGGCTACAAATGGTTTAGCTACAGGTTCCATTGTGACACCAAGGAAGGGATTCCGGATGAAGAGCTCTGCTCGACTCCTTTTCTCTTCAGAACTTATTCTGGATTTGGAACTCCTGAACTCGAGGGAACTGACTTCCGAGCGACCGGTTTGGGATCTTCCCAGTGATGGGTTATGGGTTGTCTTCAAAAGTTTGAAACGGACTGTTTGGATGCCACCGTGGTGATGGGCAACGTACCAAGCGGTCCCTTTAAACTCTAACAATCAACGCACCATTTCAATTCGACGCCGTAAAAAGTGTATCTACTAACTAAACATAATAGTGTTCCTCTTTTAGTTGGGTAGCGAAGGATATTTTCCCTGCTATTGGTTGCTGGTGGGTGCACATCCCATGTGTGGCTTTATAACTTTCGGCTCTTTTGTGGCATCTTTGCATTTTTAAGTAGTAGTCCATCGCTTTAAAACTCGCCCCCCCCCTGTAAAAAGCGATGGATAAAATGAATTAATCCTAACAATAAAACGGAATGTAGTCTCCCTTGACCTCCGGTTGCTGGCTATCCAAGGGGCCTAAATTCACCAGCAGGAGGAGGACCTGCCAGATATTCTCCTCGGGTGCATCTCGGATTTGCTCTGCGAAGCCCAAGGCGCTTGCATCTTTTTCATTTCCCGAGAGGTACCTGCCTCCTCTCCTCTGTCCCTTTGAAGGAGACAGTGGGGGATCTTAACGATACCAAATGAAAAGCGTCCCTTTAACAGAGCTGTTACGTACTAACCTTGGATCCTAGAACAACAGGCAAGTAGGATCCTAGAATGCAACAACTGATTGGCTTGCAGGAGAAGACCAATCAGGCTCCAGGAAGAAATTAATCAGCCTATTAGGATGGTAGGATCGCAGAATGCAACAACTGATTGGCCTGCAAGAAAAGACCAATCAGGCTCCAGGAGGGAAGCAGAATCAGCCAATCAGACGGGACTTATTGTGTAAATAATGTATATAAAAGCCTGAGGTTTGGGGGGCAATTCAATCGCAGTTTTACAAGCTGCAATAAAGAGCAAGAAATCACTACAGGATTCCGAGTATATTGCAAGAGCTTATTTGCTTCCTTATTTCTGAATGTCTCGAAAGGATCTGATTGCGGCCCCTGCCAACTGGCAAATGAGTGTGCCCTGTCACTCAGGCAGCAGGCACGCCCCAGTCCATCTCCAAGTCCTGGGGAGGAAGGGCGGGAGAAAATATTGGGAGCGGCATTGGATAGGCATTGGTCCATCTAGCGACAGTGACTGGCAGAGCCTCTTCTTCAGGAGTTCAGGCGAGGGTCTTTCCCGAATCCCATCCCTACCTGGAGATCCTGAGGACTGAACCTGGGACCTTCTGCACCTATGGCACATTCAGTACTACTGAGCTACAGTCCTTTCCCCAGAAGTGGTGTGATCCAGACCTCGGCCGAGGGCTGCAAGTTTCGCACTGGCTTGGATGAGGTGCAGATCGCAGCATCCCCACTCTTCCGAAGGGGCAAGACAGGGAAGCTGCAAACATCAGACTGTGTGTGTTTCCTTCCCCCAACTTTTCCACCGGGTTCCTTAACCTAAGAACCAAGCCAAACGGTGTCACTGAGTGTACCTCTAGGACTGATCTTCGATAAGTTTCGACAGCAGAGACCAGAGAATGCTGACAGTAGCCTTAGGCCCTGCTCTTTAGCTCGGAGTTTTCGACTTGCATCCGTACATAAGCAGAACCTGCTGAATCCGCCCAGTGGCCCACATAGTCCAGCCTCTTGTTCTCACAGCGGCTAACCAGAAACCTGTGGGAAGCCCGCAAGCGTTTCCAACCTTTGTCTGGGACGCAGCCACCAGATGTTCTACATATATGCTCTGCCTCCCTGCCTTCTTTTTCGCACACCATGTTCCCAGGCAATATATGAGAGCATCCCGAAGTTTATTCACTTGCGCTGAGTAGCACCAACAAATAATCCCCACCTTTGGCTCCATTGCATTCAGGGGTGCCCACTTGGATAACATATGGGGGAGCAGGTAAGCCCCCATCCCATAATCGGTCACATGATTTGGCGCTCGCACACCATTTGAATGACAATACTCAGCAACTTTGAGGGTCTGGTCCCTCAAATATTTTATTGGGAGACAGCGGAGGGACCTCGGCCCCTATGATTGCATTTCACACCCCATCGTGGCCATCCAGGAATGGCTGTCGGCTGGAAACCTGCGTCGCAGGGGATTACACTCTCGGAGTCCCTTACAAATCTACAATTTTATGATTTCTACGATTCTATGATTCCTAAACGTGTTTAATTCGAAGTAAATCTCGTGGGTTTCAGCATCCCAGTGGGGCACAGTCCAGCTGAAGCAAAGCCTGTGTTGAAGTCCTAGGAAAAGCAAGCAGGAGAGTCAGATCTTTCCCATTCACATCAGGGCAACCTGCAAGGGTTTCGTTTGGGCTGGATCGGACTTCTAGATCTAAGAAAGTGAGCTGACAACAATCGAACCTGGAAGTCAAGCCAACGTCGTCTCGTTTTGCGTTGTTTCTTCTCTAAGTGCACATGCGCACTTTTACTTGGGAAGCTTTCCAGAAGTGCTAGAAGAATTTTGTTCCATTTAAATGCAACCAAAAAATATATTCCTGTGGACAAGCATCCCTGGAACTGGAAGCATCAGTGTCCTTATGGGGCTATTAACATCATGCGCTTGACTATGGGGTCATCCCCACCCACTCGCCTACCTGCCGAAGTTCTTCGGTTAAAGATAATTTAGCCTTTATTGAACTTAAATGGGAAACCCGTTTCAAAGTATCCAAGGTTCAAGTTAACTGGAATGCCGGTCCAGCTGCTAGTAAACTGACCAAATGTCTAAAAGAGGCACATCGTTGGCTTCGCCTGGTTGTTCAGGTCAGCAATTGCTTCCGCCATCAAATTAGGATACAAAACGTTAATCGGTTACATTTATTTAAAAAATGAATTTTAGCAGGGCTTTCCGCTCGAGGGGTTCCCCGTGGAAATGTCTTTGTCGCTGGTGATTTAGGCTACATTCTCCCGCACCTTTGCCTAGGAATAAGTCCCATTGGCTTCTGTGCCTACCCTTGAGCAGGCATGTTGCACCAGAAGCGGTTTAGTCATGCTGGCCACATGACCTGGAAAGCTGCCTGTGAACAAACGCCGGCTCCCTCGGCTGGAAGCTAGAGGAGCGCCGCAATCCCATAGTCGACTTTGACTGGACTTGACCGTCCAGGGGTCCTTTACCTTTGCCTTTTTACAGGAGTGCGCTTCTACCGTACAATCCTAAACGTGTGTATTCAGAAGTAAGCAGCATTGAGTTCAGTACTTATTTCCCTCTAAAGTTGACGCAGGGCTTGCATTGTGTTTCATACCCTTTGGAGGATTGCCAGAGCCCCAGATGGGACATATTTCGCAGAGCAGAGCCAATCCTTCAGATTAAGTATCGAATCGTAGAAGCTGGAAAGGACCCTGAGGATCATCTATGCCAACTCCGTGCAATGCAGGACTATGCAGCTGTCCCACAGGGGGATCGAACATGCGACATTGGTATTATCAACACCATGCTCTAACCAACTGAGCTATTCGGTAAATGAGCTCCTTGTTTGATTTCAGTGTCTTTTATTTTATTGATAAGAATGTGCTACTGACGGTCAACCTTTGAGGTAGAGCACCTTAGAAACTCAAACAAAGGCATCAGTGTTCGAGTCTAATGTTATTCTTTGTTTTTGAAATTGTTCCAACATACGTGTGTCAAACGCTCCTTATCAGGAGCGTCAACTTGAATAAAATATTGTGGGGGTCCACGTAAGCCCCGCCCCTAAAAATTGATCACATGACGCAGTGCACACACATAATTGGAATGGGAATGCCCATCAGCTTGGGGGGGTGTGGCCCCCTTAAACATTTTATTGTGGGGCCGAAGCCCCCGAAGCCTCTAGGAGTTGGCTCCTAAGGTCCTAACCACAAACCGATCACTTCATTCATGGGATGTTCGTTCCTTAAAACACTCTTTGTGGCAGGAGACTCCTGGTTCATTATGTGCCTAGTACACATTTCAGACCAATGGTTCCAACCAGGGGTAACAATTTGAGTAAAACACGGGGGGCGGGGCAGGTAAGCCCCGCCCCACAAATTCAATCACGTGGCATGGCACACATACACTATTTGAATGGGAATTCCCCTCAGCTTTTTGGAAGGCAGCTCCCCCTGAAATATTTTATTGAGGGCCGAAAGGACCTCGGTCCCTAGGGGTTGGTTCTTATGGTTCCAAACAATGCAGAAGCCAAGGTCCCGGGTTCAAAACCTGGCATCTCCAGTTCAAAATTTTCTCAGGTTTGGGACCTTGAAGAGCAGCTCCGGGCCAAAGAAAAACTGGACCTAGCAGCTCAACCACCTGGCTTAGTATAAAGCTGTTTTTGGATTACATTTACGGGGAGGGATGAATCCGGCTGTAAGAAAAGGATGGCTTCCCCTTCCCATACAGTCTGCTGTCCAAGCGTCGTTGCGCCACCTCCTATTCCTTTCCACTGGGGCTTCTCAGAACAGCTTCCTCGCTGGATCGTGCAGGAAAGATAATTTAGCTATGCATACTCGTTTTTAAGATGTGCTGTTTTATTGAAAATTGGTTTACCTACAACGTAGCTTTGAGATGTGTTTTTCTTTTTTTAATAATAATAATTTTTATTTATTAGATTTATATACCGCTTTTCATCATAAGATCTCAGATCTGATTTTTGATTAAATGGTTTATACACACACCCCCAAAACAAAAGAAAGAGAAAGAAACAAATAAATAAGTGGAAAGAAAGCAGGCGTTAATTTGGGAGGCTATGTAGGAAAATCGGAATCCGAGAACCCAGCTCTCAATTTGTGGGGAGGGCGAGGATCCAGAGAGCCTCCGATTCCTTTCCATTTAGGAACATCTAGCAAAAGATAAAGAGGAAGCAACCGGAAGCGGTTAGTAAAAGAGCTGCCATCAGCTCCCTTTGGAGTCAAGGCCTCTCATCTGGCACTGACATGAACCGGGATGTTGGCGAGGAAGCGGGACAGACATCCTGAAAATACAGGTGCCTTCTCAAAAGCCTGAAATCAGCGATAGCGTTTGCGCCTGCAGACCGCAACCCGTTCAAGCCAACGGCGAATCTCCCATTGTTTTCAATGGCTGCGGAAGCCCCCCCCCTCCAGGTCGCCGTGGTTCTTGTCTTGCCAGTCCTCAACTTCTTTCCACCTTCTTCTTCATCAACAGCGATCATAATGATTATTAAGGAGCGGTGTGGGCCTCTTAGCTTTCACTTAGCTCTTGTACTTGACTGGCAAAGCGGGAGGGGGGGCAGTGGCGTAGCGTTGGTTGTCAGCACCCGGGGCAAGGCAAGTAATTTGCGCCCCCTAACCCGTGGATTTGCGCCCCCTAACCCTAAGCCCCAGATGTTGCGTCCGGTGCGGCCGGGCCCCCCTGCACCCCCCACGCTACGCCACTGAGGGGGGGGGGTGGTTCCTTTCTACCAACACAGCCAAGGAAGTGGCTCCGAAGACGGTGCCCAGAAGCAGGCAGGGCCTTGAAGAGACTACGGTCTCTTGCTTGTCCCGAATCGAAAGCTGTGGCAAGAGGAGTCTGTCACGCGCGTCTTAAATCTGGTCGCTACCGTCGTGCAATATTACTTGGCGCTTAGCAGAATGCTGGGGGCAGACTAGAGCCCTGCAGTGGCAGTGTTTGACATGGATAAGACACACCCCCCCCGCAGCGCCCGTCCTTCTCAGTGCCTCGGTTAGAAAAGATTCAGGTACAGTAGTCGGATCTTCCCACTTCAGTCTGAGCAGCATCGTCCCATGGACTCCGTTATGCGAGACATCTCTTTCCATCTGAAGTGTCACCCCCGTTGTCGCTATTATCATGGTCATAATTATTTAAGATAGCAAAAAGTGACCTGGTTGCAGCAGCATTTTTCCTCTCTCTCTCTCTCTCTCTCTCTCTCTCTCTCTTTCTTTCTTTCTTTCTTTCCTTCTCCCACCCCCCTTTCCCATATAAAGCCTTGCAGTATCGCCTCTAGGCTGAATGAGTTTGTGAAGCACCATTTGGCAGACATATCATATCCATTCAAGGAATCCTGCCTTTTCTGGCGTCATCTTCGCTACACCAAGCTCCGAGAGTTACCCAGCGCACATCTCGACGAACTCGCGAGTGTGCGCACTCCCATTTTCCCTCTCCCCATCTCTCACGCACACGCAGCCAACAAAACCCTCCTAAACATACTCCTTTCCACCCTTGATTTCAGCCGAACTTCTTTGCAAAAGGAAATCTCTGTAGGCTCAAGGGGCAACAACTCTGGTGGTTAGAGCGTGGTGCTGATGACGCCAAGGTCGCAGGTTCGAACTCCCTATGGAAAAGCTGCATAGTGTTGCATTTTGCAAGGGGGTTGGGCTAGATGACCCTCAGGGTCTCTTCCAACTCCATGATTCTATTATTCTAACATCGCATCCAAGTGGAGGACGATCTACTAGTTCTGCAGATGGCTTTTCGGCCATATTGACACAAAGGCGATCATTTCCCACACACCCCAGTCCTTCCTCGCCCCTTGCAAACTTCCGTTCAGTCTCAGTATTCAAGGACAAGGCGTTCTTACAAACCAAGTTAGCATTTTGCCCCGAACCATTTCCCGGTGTTGTACTTTCTCTTGATTAAATGCCTGTTAACCCTAAGAGGCTAGCAGAACAATCAACATACTTTCCCAATCACCATTTGGGGAGACGGGAGGTATTCCTGGCTGTGGATTACACAGCTTGTTTTGCTTTGGTCCTGGTTTGGGGTAGCGGTGGAGAAAGCAATTAAGTTATATTTTCCAAGGGAATGCATAAAAAGACTCATGGCTACAGCCTCGTGTTTTAAATAAATAAATAAGGATTGGGAAGGGGCAGAAAATCTTCAGTGCTTGCCTGACTGTTCTTCCCCTCTCTCTCTCTCTCTCTCTCTCTCTCTCTCCCACCTTCCCCTCTCCCGGGCACGTTATTCTGTATCTTTCAGCGTGTCCGGCTCTCATGATTGCAAATAGGCCTGTTTTCAAATGGAAATAAGACTTCCAAACTGATTATGTGTATTGAATCGGAGTCGCTCGCTAGAGCCTCTTGTTTAAAATGTATTGAAAAAAGGATGATGGCTACAGACCTCTGGAACCAGCGCGGAGAGGTCGATTTATTTTGCAACTTTTGGCCACTGGAGAATATTTCAGCAAGATAATTACGGCAGCCTGGGAGGGGGGCGGCGCCTTGGAAACACAAACACTCTCGCGTCTCGCCTTCCCTTCATCTCCATCTCTCCCCCGCGCGCACCTGCCATTTCCAGCTCCTAACCTCAAGGAACAGGCAATGTGTGTTGACTACCACACCCCAATACTCCCTCTCAAATATTGAGCAGGAGGAAGATAAACCGTGGGGCTGACCAATGGCATCCTTAGTTCCCTGCCCATACAACTTATCATCTATAAATGGAAGAGGGTAAGAAAAGAGGAAATAAAGTGGGTATAGGGTAGAGCAGCATAAACCTCAAGGAAGATTTGAGTCTGCAGGAGAGGGGGCGTCATCCTCAAACTCTACTCTTGGGAATCTTCCGAGAGATTCATCCACATTTATCTCAGGCTTGCAAGGCCATTACTATTCTCCCCTCCCCCCATTGAAAATGTCCGGGGATGAGGCTAAAAGAATGTCACGCGCATGGACCTGCTTTCCTGTCCAGACAGTTTATTATGAAAGCAGCGAAAGGCTCCGAAACGCAAGAGATTCTCCCCCACAAGCTGCAGATCAGCACCTTTGGAATTCGAAGCAGCCAAAACTTCTCCAGCCTTACGCACCATCCATTTAAAGCACGCGATTCCACGCAAAGAATTCTGGGAACAACAGCTTACTCCTCACAGAAGAACTACAATTCCCAACAACCTTAACAAACTACAGTTCCCGGGATTCTTTTGCGGAAGTCATGTGCTTTAAATGTGTGGAGTGTACCTAGGTACAGGCGTGGTCTGGCCTGGGAGGATTCGCAGGCACCCTTGCGCGTTGCCAGCCGTCTCCCCAGTCAGACTGGTCAGCAATCATAGGAATCAACTCCTAGGGGTCTAGGTCCCTTCGGGTCCAAATAAACTATTGGAGGGTCCCCCCCCCCCAAAGTTGATAGGCATTGCCATTCACATAGTGTGTATGCGCCACATCCCGTGATCAATTACGTGGGCCGCGGCTTACCCGCCCCCCCCCCAATAATATTTTATTCAAGTTGGCACCCCCGTCAGCAATGCTCCCCAGAAAATGTTCCCTTGCAGGGAACTTGCGGCGGCCTCCTGGCAACTTCAGAAAGCAGCTGGTATCTCTCCAAGCGCGGGGAGCTTGGAAAATGAGTTTTGAATGGCAAGGGGTGAGAAATGTAACCGTTTGGTTGGACTTAAGACGGACATATGCCCGCTCCTGCCTTCCCCTCCTGCTTTTGTCCATCTTGCCTTCTTCCTTTATCTTGTCCACACTCCTCCTCCTCCTCCTCCTCCCCGCTAGAACTCTGGTCCAGCTTTCTCTCAGCTTCTGATTGGTCGGTGCCACTCGTGCGCTTCAGAATGGACAAGTGTGTAGCGGCGCGGTTAGGATGCATAAATGATCCATCGCCCACACTATGAATATTAATGAATACTTTTACCAGAGGGATCTGTGTGTGAGAGAGTGAGTGAGAGGGAGAGAGGGAGGGAGGGAGGAGGGGGTTGGGGTTCTTTCCTCCAAACGATGACCCTTTCAAGCGCAGAATGACGAGGAGCGATGAAAATATTTGGAATCTCTAGGAAGCAGTTCATGTCCATATAGTGACAAAATATTTTTACATGTCACACATCTATAGCTGGGTGCGTCAAATTCAATTAGACGGCGGTAATTATGCATACCCGTGGTATACCTGATTAAAATATGCATATAAGGTACATAAGGTACTCCCACTTAATTTATTCAAGGGTGGTTGTGTAATGAAATTATCTTCCAGGGTTCAGATTCACTTTCAGGGTTGTACAGCCTGCGGAAATACTATAATAAACGGGTATACTATTACATTCTCAGATCAATTAAGACAAACCAGGGTAGGTAAGGGTTAGTGGCTAACATGTAAAGAGTAGTTCCACAGACATCAACGGAATTACATAAGTGGAAGTGGTCCTTTTACGCCCAGACCAACGATGCAGTTAAACCTAAATAGTAGAATTCAAATCTAGGATTTCGGCTTAAATGCTTTATATTAAGATAATTCACAAGGTTATCCTATGCGTACATAAAGCTAAATCCACTGTATTTAATTAAGCTTATTGTGCATAGAAGTGCAGTTACAAGCTACCACCCTTTTATGTTTTCTTGGGAATAAGCACCATTGAAAACAGTGGGACTTACTTTCAACATAAACCTGCTTAAGAATGCACCACCCCAATCCTAACTAAGCCAAGATACTTCTGTTTATAGGGGCTGTAGTAGTGGTTGTTTATAAGCATATTCTGGGTTTGATTACTTTTTCTTAAAATACTAAGGTATCACGGTGATTGTATATGGTTTGCCACTAGTTAGCATCCCTTGAAGAGACCTGTACTTAAGCGCATGCGCACCTTTAAGCCTTACAGCCCATTCAACGTTGACCCGAATTCCTTGGGTGTAAGGACATTTGAAAGGATGCAGTCTCCTGCACACTGGGCTGCCAGGAAGTACCACTAAACTGGTAGATTTATGCATGGAATCTGACGACAGAGCTGCAATCCTACTTGCTTAGAAATCTGTAGGAAAACGTCGTTGATTTCGAAGGAGCAAAATGAAGCCCTCATCTTCTAAATTATTTTGGCGGGGCGGGGGTCAAATATTTTTCTCGACATGGGTTGTCAACCGAAGTGAAGGAAGTGAGATGTAGTGCCATCTGTTATTTCCCTCTAACTGAAACCCTGAACATGCTGTGACCATATTTACTCTCTATTAAGTGGAAATATTACTAGAAAATCCCCCTTTTTGTTAACAGGATAGGCAGTATTCTTTCTTATAATTATTAGAAGCTGTGTAGCTGAACGACCAAAAGTTCTCGCCCGAACATGGAATTAGTAGTTTGTTTTTTTGTTAAGACTTTGTTCTGGGTGCTTATAATCTTGTTTTTCAACAATTCAAACCTATGAAGTAAGACCCACTGAATTCAATAGTGTTTAATTCCAGGTAGTATTGTAGCCTTAGAAGCGTGCTTCTTTACATGTTTGTAGTTGAGAAGGGGGAAAGAGCGACAGTTTATAACAAAGTTACGATGGACTATTCCAAAGCTAATACCACTTAAAAACCTACAACTGCATAGCTTCCCTTCATATGAGGAAGCTTGTTGTTTTACACGGTTTGAAATCGAAACAAGCTACAGTATTTACTATCCAGGCGAGGTTCCGACTTCTTGTTCACCACTGGAACTTCGACAGAGTTTAACACGCCTGAGTTTGGGGGCCATGCAGACAAAATTAATCCAAATCCTACTGACTTTAGTGGGCGAGTGAAGTCCACTTGGCCCACGTAGTCCCCACGGAATTCGGCCCCCAAGTCGGTGCGCATAAGATTGAAGTCTCCAGATCGCTTGGCAAATGGATAGACTAGCCCTTTGCTTTACCGCCCGTCCAAAATTCATAGTTATAACTATATTACATAAATATCGGTATAATATGGGAAGGCAGACAGGAAAACTTTGTTTCGATTTCAGTGATATCTCTGCATTTAAGCAGCTCCTGAGCACTCCTTCCCAAAACACACCAGTCATCGCAACAAGAAATGCACCAATATGGTTCCAAAGTTCCAAACCCTTTTCTTAAAGCTGAGAGAAAGATGGAGGGACAGAGAGAGAGATCTCTCTATGCACCCGAAGCGCTTAGGGCGGAAATGCTAGGCGCTTCTGGTACTAGTTTGAAAATTCAATGAAATGGCTAACTCTGATTATTCTGAACAGCTTTCTGTTTCCGCCGAAGTACTGTGAAACTACCCAGACTCTACCCGAAAGTCGAATTAGGGCCTTATTTTACTATGATGAGGGTTATGCTTTCAAAGGTGCGGAAGGTTTCGACGTCTTTTCGCTTGGCTTTCTTTACCCCAAACCACTTCAGAAATTCTGCAGTCATTCATTCAGCTTGAGAAATGCAACTGAATTTCCTTAAAATCAGTTTCACGTCTTTCCTAGAGACTGGTGGCCTAAGCTACTATGGCGTGGGCGGGTGAGAAGTTTTCTCATGCACTAGTAACCTCGAAATCAAAGAAACAGTAAACGAAGAACTGTTGGAAACCAGATCTACGCAGCTGCATTTTGGTCCGCGTTGAAGACACCATCGGGGCAATGTTGACTACTTTTGAGGTTGCCACACTAAACATACTTACTAAGGAATCGCACTGAAGCCAGAGGACTTTCCCTCTCGGTTAAAATGTTTTGGATCCAGCTACAGATTTCAGTGCAAATCCAAAGAAAACAATCCTATCCGCGTCTACCGAGAAGGAATTCCCATCGAGTTCAGTGTCCTTTACTGCCAGGAAAGTAGGTACAGGATTGCTGTCTGATTGTGGCTGGATCGTGCCCAAGTATTGCAAAATTGCCCATCCACTTGTAAGGGAAACGGATCTCAACACTAATAGCGAACTCCATAGCCACCCACCCCCATGGGAAAATAAATTTTCGGCATCCTCATTCAGGAAAGAAAACTAAAAACAGGCGGCGGACAGAGAAAGCTACAAAAGCCGCTTGGGTTGTTTAACTTGAGTTGTTGGGTGTGGAGTGGGTTAGGAGTTGTCCTTGTCTCTACAACCATTCTTATACTCGCAACAGTACTGCCCCATTCAAAGGGAAAGGCCAAAAATAAGGATGGGGGGTGTCTTCTAGCTAACAAACAAAAGCAGAAATCCGATCCAAAGCTCGGATTAGGAAGAGTCTTGGAGTAAGTCGGTTAGCAGGTCGCTAACAATCACAGAAGGACTCAGACCTCAGTTACTCCTCTGAGGTGTTACAGCCCCACCATCCCAGCCACCTCCCAGCTTCCGACCACAGGTCCCCTCAAGGTGTCCGTACTTCTGGAGCCTTTCATTATGGTTTCAAAGACACGTCTTCACACAAAGAAGGATGACCCTCCGACATCCCGACTCAGCAAAATTCTGGGCTAGCCTAGAGAGCTCGAAACGTTCACAGTCAGGAGAAAATTATCCAAATGGAAAGACCTTCCTGGTGACGTTACCAAACGGAAACCAAGCGGCCCCACGAAGCATTAGATCTCAAGAAAACGACGGATCTGAGGCCCCCCTAGGGATGGCGACAGCAAAAGAGAGCAACTCCTTTGACCACGGGGAGAGCCAAGTGAACAAATTTTAAACCTAGCCAGGACCCCGCAAGCGGAAACACGGAAAGGACCACATAACTCCTTAGAAACAGGCCTCCCAGACATAATGAAACTTACTTCCCAGCTAAAAGTGTCGACAATCAGGAAAGTGTGGCTGGAGGAAGGGACCCAACTAAAACCATGACTTCTGGTGTGTGTGTGCTAAGGTAGAAAAGGTAGCTCATTGCACCTTAGGCTGATGAAGCCAAATTTCCTTCCATTAGGATTAGGTCCCTTCAGGCGGGCCCAGAAACGGCAGACACCGTCCTTTCTAGAAAATAGTCATCTCTTTAACAAGCCTTCAAAGCAAAGCTGAGGAAGATAGACAGACAAACGTTTCCCGGCTGCAAAAAAAACCCCCGAAACATACACACTTAGCTGTTTTCTTCCTGCACAAATGCTATGTTAGCTTGACACTCAGCGCCCTAAAGGAACGTGGAAAGAAGCCCCCTCTCATCTGCCAAATTCGCCTCCAAAAAGTATACCTATCCGAGACACACTTACGAGGAAGTCAGTCCCACTGAAAGCTTTCCTCGTGGTTAAGTGCGTCGAAGATCGGGGTCCCAGCATCGACAGCCTTCTTTATCTCCTCCTGGCCACAGCTTCCGAGAAGAGGAGGAATGGACATTAAATGTTCGAGAGAGAGAAAGAGAGAGAGAGGGTTGACCTTACCTGATCTCTTCTGTGCCTGTTGTGGGGAAACAAACGCAAGCCATTTCGTGTTAATCACCAAATTGCCATAGACGAGAGTATTTCTACTTTCCAGAACCGTTTGATAGCACAGACATCATATTTCCATTTACTGTGACCTCCCCTCTTCCCCCCACGCCCCCCCCAGTCATCAGCAGACCAACTGGGCAGATAAGAAAGATGCTGTCAACTTTGCTCCAACTAGTTTACCATACAAGGATTGATCATCTTCACGAGCCACTCAGTGTTTACCTCCAAGTCCTCTTTTGTCCAAGCAGCCCTCAGCAACTCGACAAGAGCTGGTTCTCCCGCGAGGCCCTTGTGTACCTGCTGGCCTGACTGATCATATATATATCTCTACAGGCAGATGCTTTCTCTGGGGCTTTGCTTCATTCTCCAGCTTTTGCGAATGTTCAAAACAAACAGTCAGGCTGCACTTCCATGCAACATTTGTGCCTTCATAAGAACTGATATTGTGGCAGGATTCCTAGACGATACTCAGGGGGTGGGGGAAGGGAACTGGCCATTTTTTCCAATGGGTGAGTTGGGTGACATTTTCTCCCTTTAACAAGCAATCCGTGGAAACCTCAAAACCTGGTTCTGAGACCAAAGAAGACCTTGGGAGAGAGAAGGTGGCTTGATATTGATCCTCGAATATGAAGAAGCTCTGAGCCGCCATTATATGCAATTCCTCCCCTTTTATCTATGGGGTGTTTCTAGTCCAATGGTGCAAACAGTGGCTAGAGTGGCACAAGCGGATAGAATAATATATTCTAACCCCTTGTCTTACTCTAGCTGCATTTTGCAGCATTTGATTAAACATCCCATAGATATAAGGCGAGGGAATGCTCTCTCCAGTACCCGCATAACATAGTCCAGGCGAAGGGATGGGAACAAAATAGTCAGCCTCCATTAGATCCCATTACCCATTGTGGTAGTTGTTGTTGTTGAAGTCCACAGGTCTCTCATCATTTTTTTCATGTGGACAAGGATAGAACTTCCATGCACACCAAAAGCTCGTTTTTCTCCTCCATCGTTCCACATTTAATCACTTTCCTTCCCTTTTCTCCTCCCAGTTACTCAGCACAACAGGCAACACCAAACCTACAAGGCCAGGGTGATTCCCCACCCCTGGTGTAATACAGATTTGCCCATTTTAGCCTATGGACGCAGTATTAAGCACACTCATTTTAAAAACGAATTTCCCTGAAATCAAGGATGGTCCACTTCCAAATCAAATGCAGCTGGAACTTCGGCCTTAAACGAAATTATGCTTATTGCAGGGCTAGTCCAAATTCTCAAAATATGTTTGGAGGGAAATTTCGATTTTTAAGAAAATATTTTTAAAATAAACCAACAAACTAAACCATAATGGCTTGCATCAGTTCAAACAGAAGTATACCTTGGGGGGGGGGGGGAGTCTTTTTATGATTAAACCTCAATGCTATTACGTCATTTCTTTAAAAAAAGAAAAAGCGAGAGAACGAACTATAATTTTGCTAGAGCCGTTTTGTTTGCATTTCTGCTGACTGATATGTAAATACAGTTTGAATTGTGTTTGCTTGGACTCTAGAGGTCTATAAAGAGACGAATTCACCTTTTCTGTGGAACAAGCAAACAGACTTTAAACTAAGCCGACATCAGACAAAGTGGAAGCCAGTTTATTTAATCGAAACTAAATCTAGTCGCAGTAAGATAAGTCAGTGTACATAATCATCCATTACAGTCATTACTCCCACCACCAAATATGTGTTTATTAGCTCGTCCAGATAAACTCGATCCATTTATTTTCCCGAGGCTCTTCGGGACAGACACGTTTCCATGTTTTTTCTTCTAAGGCCTAACTTTAGGGCTGCGGAGGTGGGGGCGAGGTGGGGGGGGGCGAGACAAGAGACTAACTAAAGTACCTTCAGGAATGCTGTTTTATAACCGCCTCCCTTCCCCTGTCAGTCTCAGTCAACAATTCATTTACTTCAGGAAAGAAAAAAGGAGAGAGAAAAAACAACTATAAAATTTTGAGATCCCTTAACACAGTTAAAGAGAGTTGTGAATTGTGGGCACGTTATTTAAATAAGTTTTGCTTTTGTTTTTTAATTCCAAGAGCTGAACTCTACTGGATGTGCCTCCAAACCGAGAGATTTATTATTGGCGAGCTTCTCGCTGCTGATTTCCCTTTGCCAAGACCCTCAGCGCAGTTATTTGAAGCTTTTTCATTTAGGAAGGGTGGAAAAAAGAATCACAAAAAAAGACACACTGGCGTTTGAAATGACAGCCTCGAGTGCTCCGTTTTGGGCTCCGCGGATGCTAATTTTAGCGCAGAGGTATAAAAGGCGACTGGGGGGGGGATAGAGAGAGAGACCTGATTTAGAAAAGGGGGGAAAAGGAACAGCTGGAAATGTGTCTACCGCACTTGACCAAAGTCTTTCACTTTCTCGCTTTCCCTCTGTAAACAAGAGGACTACATTTTACATATTGCACCGAATATTTAATATCTCTCTGCTGACACACGTGACGAAGAGTTGGAGACGCATACATGTGCACATATCGTTATATCAAGAACCAAGCCTCGATCCCAGCCCCCAACCCCACCCACCCTCGCCACCAGCCCTAGAGAGGAGCGGATTCTCTGCTTCGGCTGTGTAGCCGTTTCGTTTGCGCGGTGGTTGAAGCTTTTTCTGCCTGTACCATTCTCACCCCATCATTCACTTCTCTCTCTCTCTCTCTCTCTCTCTCTCTCTCTCTCTCTCTCTGGGTTCCTGCGCCCTTCACCCTTGCAGATATAAATATATTGGATATATCAAGCCAAGCTAGGATTACGTATCCGGTCAGGGCTCCTAAGCAGAGAATGATTAAACTCTTTTGCTGATCATTATCCAGAGATGCCCGTAGACGGACTGATCAGCCGAGAGCTTCACGTGGGCTCTGCCTCGCAGGCTGCTTTGGGTTTGGGTTTCTTTCTCCCCTGCCTACAACTCTCTTATGTCCGATGGGCAGAAAGCCGCTTTACTTGGATGTAAAGCCTTTCCGTTTTGCTCTCCCGCCGCCTCCCTGGAAGCTCCTTTCCTGACCGCCGCCTGTTTCTTGGCTCGTGACGTCGTGACTTCTTCTACCGGCTTAAAACAACGGGAAAGTTATAAAACTATTCTCAGTTCATAGCCATCGACAAATCTACCTGGCCTGAATATTGTGCCCTCTCCCAATAAGTCGAACAAATGTTGAAAATCGGAAAGGGAGGGCAATATATATATATATGCATATACGTATACACACACACACACATATATATATCTCAGACACCCCCAATACACTTTGTGTGTGCGCGCGCTTCAAGGTTAATTCAATTTACACGATACACCTCGTGCACAATAAACTATCGTTTTATTTTGATTATAAATAAGATGACTGTACTTTCCTTAAAATACAATTACATAGGAAACCTTTGTAGAAATGGTGTTTTTACAAGTTAATAAATCTGGACGCTCTTTACAAAGACTTGATATCCACCCCCCCCCCAACCCTGTTAGTACGCTCCTTGTTAGCTTCCTTTCCCTGCATTAACAGCATCTTAAAAGCACCCTTTTGGGATTTCGATTAGTGGGTCTGCAAATATTGTCTTTCCTCTGCGAATGACGCCACTTGGATTTCCTTGTCTCCGTGCCTTGCTACTTATCTCGGGCAGGACTCCCTGTCGTCGTATTCTCTAGTTAATCGGGAATATAACATACGAATCGATCCTATATCTGTATGTGCTGATCAGTTTCCCCGAAACGTGGACCCGATCGTCCTTCCTGGGCCGCTTTCCCCGTTGAATTCAACGGGCCTTGGGAAGGAAGCTTACATTGCGCAAATTCGGCTCCCGAATTGCATTTTTTTCTTTTTCTTTTCTTTTTGGAGGTGATAGGAAGGTTGGGGAAATAGCAAAGGGCAATAAGAAAGATAAGTGATCTTTATAATTTATTAGAAACTCCTCAGGAAGTATATTTAAAGCCAAATATATCTACATAAGTTACAAGGGGCGGAGAGAGAGAAAGGAAGATAAACGTGCGCCAAATAATTTCACCGATCTGTGGACATCCATATTTATTTATTTTTAAAAAGTGGGTTTTCCTATTTTATTTTTTAAAAGTTTTGATTTGTTTGGTAGATCGTTGCTTGATATATTCCTTTTAATCAACAAAATAGTCAGGATACTAAAAACTATGGGTTTAGTCCAACGTTTTTGACAGCATTATACAGCTACAGGTTCACATCGAACATAAGGGGGAAGGGGAAGCTAAGCCGTGATAGCACCCGCGTTTCCATTCACCGTCTGGGCTGAAGGCCAGCGAAGGTTCTCTGTCTGTGCATTGTTTTTGAAGAGTGTGTGTTTGTGGGGGAGGAGGGGGGGACGCTAAAGTTTTTTGGGGCGGTGAGGGAGGGGAGAAAACACCCACCCTTCGCCCCGAGGATTTTTTGTTTTTTTGTTTTTCTTATCTGTACATACAAGCGTCCACTGGAGATCCACCTCACGCTGCGGGCACACGGTCCATCGTGGGTCTCAGGGGCCACCAAACTCCTCCAGAAAAACGCTCCGGGGCCTTCAGCAACATGGCAGCCATTTCACAACTTAAGAAGTCTGCTTCTGGTGCTCTCGTCTGTCCCAAGGACACAACACCCCACCCCACAGTTCTGATATTTTCTTTTTAAAAACAAAAACAAAACAAAAGCAGAAAAAAGGAGAAGAAGGGAGGAAGTCAAAGGAGGAGGAGGAGGGTGCGTGTATTTGTGTGTGTTTCTGTGTGCGTGTGTGTGTGCGTGTGAAAAAGAAAAGGAAGGGGTCAGCCCGTCGGACAAGGACGAGGTGGTGGGCCCCGTCGGGGCGGCCCCTTTCACCAGGTCCTCCCATATAGCAAGGTGGAGCAAGACATGGCCGTCCCATAGTCCGAGCTGGACGAGTTCAGGTGGGACAGAGCCGACACCTGGCTCTGGAGGGACGAGGGGCTGCTTCCCGCGTGCTGGCCCAAGTCTGGCGACTGGCCGGCGCTGCTGGCTTGGTGGCTCTGGTGCTGTCCCAGGCTGGCGCCGTTGGAGGCCACGGTGATGGCGGTGGCGGCAGCCTGCTGCTGGTGGTGGCCCTGGAGCGCCGCCGCTGCCGTGGGCGTGTTGGAGCCCGCCTGACAGGGCTTGCCGTCCTTGACCAGGACCGGGACGGCCACCCGTCGGGGCGAGTGCTGCTGTTGCTGCTGCTGCTGCTGGCAAGAGGCGCCGTCCTGCTGCATCTGTTGCTGCGCCGCCTTGTCCTTGGCCTGCCGCTTCATCTTATAGCGGTGGTTCTGGAACCAGATCTTGACCTGCGTGGGCGTCAGGTGGATCATGCTGGCCAGGTGCTCCCGCTCGGGCGCCGACAGGTACTTCTGCTGCTTGAAGCGCCTCTCCAGCTCGTACACCTGCGCCTGCGAGAAGAGCACGCGGCGCTTCCGACGAGGCGTGCTCTGCAGCGGGGCCATGCTCTTGCTCACGTCGCCCAGAGAGCTCAGGCTGCCCATGCCGCCCATGTTCATCCCCGACGATGGGCCCATGAAGCGGGAGACTGTGGGAGGGAGGGAGGGAGAAACAGCGGGGGAAGGAGAGTTAATCAGCGGAACCAAGCGCAAAGCCCAGGAGGAGAGACTCCGGCAGACCCACGGGTAGCGGGCTCGGCCCGCGCGCCGGGAGGCCGAATGTGGTTATCGGGATCCAGATCCACAAAGGGGGGGGAAAGGCCATGGTTGACATGTCCCTAGACATGATAATAATAATAATAATAACAACAATAATAAATACTAAACAATAATATCTGGTCAAATCCCCACAACACTAATACCAGTTTACATCGATACCGGTGAAAATGTCAACGCGCAAGATGCTGAAAAATCAGCAGAAATCCGTTTCTAAATCGGATTTGAAACGGATAAGGTATCTGGTGGCTTTGTAGAGTACGATCTCCACCCTGTAACCCGCCCCCCGGCCTAAAACAAGAACAAAAAAATATTCTCGTGGAGAAGTGACTAGAAACGGCCAGCGAGGAGAATTCACATTTAGAAAAAGGGACATTTTGCTGGGGTGTACACTCCAGCGTTTTCATAGGTATCTGTCTATCTATCTGTCTAACTACCTCACACATACATTCCTGCATACATTAAGAAAGGATAATCTAAGAACCATATACTCCACTTTTGCAACGCTGTTTACACCTTGTAATTTGTCAAAAAAATAATAACCTGTCAAAAAATAATAAACGTTACTTGCCCTCCCTTTTCACATCCTTCATGTGTTATTTATTTCTCTCCGTTTATTATTTCCCTTAGACGTAGTCCAGAGCCTGCCTTCGTACTTCTAAAGCAGATCCAATTCATTTCGCACCTGTTCAATTTTTATTTACACTTTAAAGGGCCACTGGAACCTCATCGTCTTCACGGACTCTCGCCTTAGGGTTTTATTTGAACAATTTGTTTGGCGTCCAAACATTTTATTATTTCCTATATCCAAGCGCGCTCCCTCACACGTTTTCTTTTCTTCTGGGCGCGCATTATTTTTTATTCGTAAGTCCCTTCCTTCCCTCCTGGTCTCAGCCACCCACATTTGTCCAATAAAACGCTTCTCCTCTCTTTGTGAATGCGCTTAGCCGCTGAGATTAATCATAAGGCGCAAGAGATGCCCCTGACTCCCTCCAGCCAAAGCCAGGAGCAGACCAGAGCCCAGGAGTCCAGGACAAGGTCAGAAACCGGTTGCAATTTTTGTTGTTGTTATTATTAATACACAAAAATCGGGGGAGTGGGCGGGGGGAGCAACATCCAGACCAGCTTCATGCCAAATGCTCCCCCTCGCGCGCATCCCCGCTCTAACTGCTGCCCCACACTCCCCCGTCTGCCTGGGACCGCGCGTCCGCGCCACGGTGAAAGGTGGAGAGAGAAGGAGAAGGGGGGAAAGCTCGGAGCACTTACTTGTGGAGAAGCGGGGGTCCGGATTCGCCCCGTACCAGCCGGTGGCGGAAGCGCTGTTCCTCATGGTGTCCTGGTAAGGTGGAAGGTCTCCCATGTTGCCATTGCAGTAGCCCCCCATGGCGGTGTGCGAGAGCTGAGGGACCCCGGCGGCTGTCATGTGGTAGGCAGCGGTGACCGTCCCGTTGTGGCCCATGGGGTGCTGCTGCATGGCCGGCTGCGCCACCTGCGACTGCCTGTAAGCTGCCAGAGGAGCGCCCAAGTTACTCCCCTCCATGGCCACTTTCTTGTAGCTTTCCTCCAAGGGGCTCAAGATGTCAGACACTGAGAAAGGAGTCGTATGCTTTGGGCTCATCGACATGATTCGGCGGCTGGGGGGAGAGGAGGGAAAAAAAGGGAAAGGGGAGGCAAAACTCTCTCTCTCACTCTCTCTCTCACTCACTCTCTAGCCTTTTTTTTTTTTTTTTTTTTTTTTGCCAAATATTCTGGTGTGTTGCCTCCACGCCGATCTTGTTGGATGAACACGTAACCGAGTGGACCAAGTCCGCCTTAATTGGATTGAGTGGAGGCTCAGAGCTGCCTTTCGTTTGTTTTAGCCAGACGCCAGGTTTTAGGCTGCCACCAGAGGCGGGGCATAGGCACTAAAGCAACAAGACAATAGAACCCCACATCTTGCCCGAGATAATTAGCGTACATGCTGATGACAAGGTAAACACCTTTTAAGTTTCCCCCCTCCTTTACTTCTCAGGCTTTCCCACCCGAACCACCTGCCCACTCAGCCTTTATTTTTTTATTATTTTTAATATATATATATATATATATATACTTGTATATATCATAAGCCTTAAAAAAAATAAAAATGCAACGGTTGAAAGGGAAAGTCCTGCCTTCTCCCCTCCCCCGAATCAATCGGTTTATGGATTTATTGTTCGGGAGGGGTGCGAATCGAACCCTAAGGCTGGAGATGGGGCTCTAAAGAGGTTCCAATATGGAGAAAGGAGGATTGGGAGAGGCGCGCTGGGGGGGGGGGAGCTTTATTTCTTCCCCGCCCCGCCCGTGGGCGAGTTTCACAAAAAGGGAGCCCGTTCGGATGCTAAGCCCTCTTTACCCACTACCACCCAACTACCCACCCACCGCCCCACACGCTCCCCCCATTCACCCCCCACACCTCCTCCTCTTCCTCCTCCTCCTACCTCAGTCTGAACGAGGAAGGTCAGGACTGAAGGACTGGATTTAGCCACCACCAAGCACCACCATCACCCGCCCCCGCCTCCCCTTCGTAAGCACCCGAGGAAGAAAAGAACAGTCTCTGTGTGAAATAGCACCGGGATGGAGCGTTCCTACATCGCCAAGTTGGCAGGAATCCGCTCTCTGGCCAGACATTGGACGGAGCCTCGAGAGAGGCGCGGAGGGTTGTCTAGAGCAAACTACTTGTGCCTTATCAGCGCTGCTTAGGAGGCATAAGCTATAGAGCCTATAGGAAGCTTATCTGTCCGAGGCTCCCAGCGCATCCCCTCCCCGCCCGCGCCGCCCGCGCCTCGCCAAATATATGTTCTCTGTACATGCAATCATCTGATCGTTTTGTCTAGCTCGTTACTCCGCAGGCAGATGGAAGCTGGAACTTTGGGGTGGGGGTGGGGGATGTTGCGCGGGGTGGGTGGGGGGATAGAAATGTGTGTAAAGCAATTGTATAAGGATGATGGGCTGCTGGAAAACACATTAAAGCTAAGAGCCCGTTTGTTATTTTCCAATAGGAACCGTGTCACGCACTCCTCCGGGCCACGTCTAAAGCTTAAAAGCAGCTTCTCGGGTTATTTATGAATCAGAGGCGCCAGGGATGGAAAAGACCTGTTAGGTCATCACCCTGCCAGTGGAGAATTGTGTCTTTCATTTCCTAATATTCCGCTCAGCCTAATTGCGGCCACCTCGGTGTCAAGAGAAATCGAGAGCTGCCTGGGGGACGGAGGCTTGAAGGCGGCTCCACCACGATCCACAAGCCGGTTAAGGCGCGCTGCTGGGGGTGGAGGGGGAAGGGAGCCTCGAGGGGCACGATCCTACGCCCCGCTCAAGCGGGTGGAGGATTTCCCCGGTTGATTTTAATGGGCATGCGTGGGTGTGTCGGATCTGCCTCTTCATAATGGCTCCGTTCCAAAAAGGTCTGCTTAGGCGGCTCGTCGATCCAGGGGCGCGCGCCCTTGCTTCAAGCGATATTTAACACGCGCAAGTTGCGCAGGGAAGGGAGGGAAGAATCCCATCGTTAGAAGGGAAGGCGAAAGGCGGTGGGCGGGCAAAGAAGAAAAGGAAAATAACTCAAAGTGGGGAGGGGAAACAGCCCCTTCCTCACCCAGGCCTAGAGCGTTGGCACCTAATTTAATAAAGCGATTCTTTCAAGCTGAAGGAAATAGCAAGGCAAGGGAGGGGGGCAATTAACTTGGTAGGGTTTTTGTTTTTAATAATAATAATAATAATAATAATAATAATAATAATAATAATAATAGAGTCTCAAATAACAGTTAGGTCCTAACAGTTAAGTAATTGCCCCTGGTAAATATGTTGGCGTCTCTCGGCTGGGGTTGTGCTTTTAAAACAAATAAATAAATAAAGGCGAAAGTGCACTTGCAGCTACCCGGGGATAACTAAATATCTTTGTCTAAAGTGGCGGCGTAAATGGCCAGTCGCTTTGTCACTGGCTCGATATTAGTGCCTAAGGATCATTTCCCTTCAATTGGGAACCTCTCGTTGAGGAGGCAAGAAAGCGCTTAGGAGAAAAGTAGGTGCCCACAGAGGAGACTTCCCAGCCTTCAAGTCGAAGCCTGCGCGGTGATTATACTTTGCCGCTCGGCAAGAGGTGAGCTTCTCCACGCCAATATAATTGCAGCAACTCCCCCCCCCCCCCCACATCAGCCCTTCCGTTTCCCCTTCGACTTCTCCGGCGCCAAGTTACAGATAGCTGCCGTCTTAACGCTGCAGTCCCAAGCGCGCTCGGAAGTCGATGCCGTGGAAATGAATGGGACGGACCCACACCCCAAGTTGAGGTGTACAGGGCGAGGGATGCTTTAGGCTAGGATCTGACGCGGCGCTTACGGTGGAAACAACTTTCACGTGTGTGAACCGCGTACAAGTAACGCACCGCCCTAAATAGATTTCTTGGAAGGCAACCAAAGGGAACTTCGTTCCCAATAAGTTTTCTTCGCATCGGAGAGAGTATTTGTTTTGGGGTTTCGGGGAGTTTCTGGATTCGTGAGGAAAAGGGGAAACTTTAAAACTTAGAAATCTGGGCACTTCTGAACCCTGTGTTGACGCAAATGCTGGGAAGGGGAAAGGGGGCCGCTCTGCTCGCCTCTGAGTTAATGCGCCATTTCTTTCTTTGCTTTTTTGGGGAAATCTATTCACCGAAGTGATTAAAATAATTTAGTTACTGGGGAATCGAAAGTTATTTTTCCCTTCCCAAATGTATTTTTTAGAAGTGATTGGTGATTTCATGACTGTTCGGCTAATAATTATAATGAGGATGCAAAACACATAGTAACACCAAAACTAGTTATAAGGTCACAAAACTGTGCTAAAATACCGAGGGGTGAATTTCAATATCTGTTACGGTCATAAATTCAAGCTGTAGTACAAAGACTTTATAATATCTGGTTGTACTAATGACTCTTTTGATTTCTTGAAAATATCTCATCTCAACTGTTTAATAAATACGTTATATAGATACAGGACTGGCATACTTATTGGGATAACGGCTTTTAGATTCCTCCCTCCCCCCTTTTCCTACTTTTATATACTCAATAACTTGATCGTTTTAAGGAACTGAACTCAGTTCACTCTACTCATCCAAATTGTTTACCATTTTTTATATATTTAAAAATGTCTAGCAGCAGCTCAAACCATTAGGATTGTTCAGTAAACATTTTAGGATGCATTAGAGACAGAGGATACGCACACGCACATACTATATACTCACGCACAAATACACATTACTAGAAAATATGGATCTCGAAGGCTTCCTTACAATTAAACGAATCTGCCAACGTGTACTGCAAGGTAGTTCCTTCTTGAGCAGTGGAAGATGCCTCTGTTGTTTTGTGATATATACAACCAGCATGCACTGATATTATTTGTTTTCTCGTTTATTTCTTGTAACGAGTGTGGATTTCATCATCTTCTAAAGCCCACGCCCGCTCGACTCCAATATTTTCTTGGGAGTGCTTCTTGGGGTGGAAAGGTGGATATTTCGTATGTGCTCCCCTTTAGGCGTGCCTTATTAAGTTGTTTTTTTTTAAAAAAAATGTGACCGTTTTCTTGAGGAGGAAGAGGGAATACCTGTCCACCGTGGGACTTGGCTATTCCAGATAGGGATGGTTTGATCATTCTATCTTCACGTGAGTGTCATGCGGGAATTTTGTCATAGAATTAAATGGGAATTTTGCAATGGAACTAAACAGGAGGTGGATCGCCCCCTGAGGGAAGATTTTCAATGATACACCCTGAGCCCCAAACCAGTTGAGCCGAGGCGTTTGAACCGAGGCCGATTTACGGGGCCCCGGTCATATTTCCACCCCGTTCCTGAGCAGCTTTACATGGTATTGGAAGTAGTTTCCCTTGATTTAAAACAAAACTGACCTCCAGCATCAGGGAACTTTGATTTTGCACCATCGATCATTTCCGCAGATCGATTCGTTACAATGTCCATATTAAGATGGATCGACTCCTTAGCAATTTCGTGGGCTCGGATTGGACTACTCTGGAGTAAACGGGTGGCACTGACCTTTACTCCAGAGTAGCCCTGGTAAAATTTATTTGACCTGTGGGGATTGAGCGGAGAGCGGCTCGTTCTTAATTTTAGCCCTCATTCGCATTTGGAAAGCCGGGCGTGTCTTCATAGCCTTCCTCTTAAATCCGAATTAAGTTCCGCTAAAGTGAATCGGGTTTACTTCCCGAAGTACCAGGCGCTGTCAGAGGCAAGCCCGTTCACGCTCCTCCGGATCGGCTATCTGCTTTCCCACAGCTAATCAATCCAATTTAATCTCTCCTCCTCGAACTGGCGAGGAAAGTTTCCTTTGGAAATCTCCCTTTCCAGCTAAATTTGGAGGGAGCCTGTCTTCGCACAAACCACCGACGCCTTCCTTCTCGGTGCTCACTGCTACTAGCCTAACCACACCATATCCTTTCACCTGGCTGAATTAACACCAGTCAGTCAATAAAAAGAAGAAGCGGAATGCAAAAGTAAAGAGAAAGGAGGAGAAAAATGCAATGCCTTTGGCCTGCTTAAAGGATTTCCCCCTCGGCCCATGCCCTTCAGAAGAGTCACTGTCTCCCAAACCTCCCCCCCTTCCCACCTCCCGGTGTCTGCGAAATGCTTTTGATTTACTGTCCGACGGCTTCAATAGTTTGACCCCACAGAATCCGACTGATAACTCTCCACGTTGGGTGGAAAGGGGGCGAGTGGGGAGGAGAAGAGGGGAGGACTTTCTTACTCAAACGGTGCCAACCTCAACGCGGACGGTGCCCCCCGAACCTGCAGCGTCTTCCAGGCTCCTCCACACCAGATGGCGGGGACTCAGAGGAGTTGTTTCTCGAAAGGAGCTCACCGGGGCTCTCTGGAGAGAGCTCACCTCCCACCTCCCACCCCCCCTCCAGGCTCCCCTTGCCGCCCTTCAGTGTAGCTGCCAAGCGCTTTCCAAGTGAATGGAGAAAACTGGCCATTAAAAGCGGGGGCGGAGAGGGGCTGCTTTAAATGGGCAAGCTCCGACTAAATTGTAAATTGTGGATTCTACTGGCAAGGCCGTTTGGGGGCTGCCGCGTGAAGGACCCCTGAAGGGAGTAGCCACAATGACCGGGAGGAGTGAATTAGAAAGTGGTATTTCTGCAAAGGTTTGGGAAGAATGGAGGCGCTTCTCTGTGCTAGGAAGGAAGGAAGATAAATAAGGAAAGAAAATCTTTAATAAAACAAGGTATCTCTTAGAAGTCGCAACGCAGTAGGTTGGCTTTAATTTTTTTTCCGGCAGCACCCGAAATAGAAACAGGACCAAGGTCCTGCTGTTCAGCAGGCCTCAATGAGGCGCTTAATTCAGACCCCCGACAGATGATTTCTTGGCTAGAGGTCAACCCCTCCTTAGGAAACTTTCCTTCCAAAGTGAGTGTGCTTAAGATGGCGTTCTTCGCTGTGAATGCTAGAGACGCTCTTGCTTAAATTAAGCACCCGCTTAGGCACTTAATGAATAACGCCCTTAAACCAGAGTGGTCTCGCCTAACGTCTTCCCAAGACATTTATTTCCTTTCAGCTGGGAGGGTTCAGGAACACTTTATCAATTCTCCCCGATTGTGCAGAGGCTGGATTTCAGGAAGCGCCCCCCCCGCGCCCCCTCCGCCTTTCCAACAGGTTTCTTCACAAAGCAAGCCAACCTTGTTGGACTTCGGCTGAGGAGCAGCCACCACATTTAAACACACGGAGGTTGGACTTCACCCATCCCTTCAGGCTCCCCCCCCCCCCAAGGGTGGATGTCAGTCTCATAAGCGGCGCAGTTAGATGATTCCTAGACTCTGGACAATCTGAAGCCTGCCTCCACCTTTTGAGGCTGAACTCTGTGTGTTTCCAGACGTTGCTCCAAAATGACCCAAGACTGCCTTCAGGGACCCTCCTGCTCAGTCTGCTGAATGGGGCCCTAGGCTTCTGCCCGGAAGTTCTGCCTTGACGGTTCCCTGAGCACCACTGAAACAAGGAGAACGAATTCCGAGTCTGAGCTGTTTTTAGAATTAAAATAAGTTCAAATAAGGGGGCTGGGGAAGCGGGTTTAAGTGGAAGAGTCCTGACCAAATTGCAAATTGAGGATTCTATTGAGGCTGCAGTCTTAACGACCGCTGGCTGGAGTAGCCACAATGGACTGAGCTGGATTATTGTGGAATGAGTGCCACCCTCACTTCCCCAAAAGATCTGTGGCTTAGCATTGATTTTGGAAGAAGCGGGCTTTGTTTGACCTCAGCTGATAGTCTCTTCCACTGAAAATCTATGTGATTGCTTCCACATACGTTTATAGGGGTCTTGGTCTTCCCCCTATTACATTCAGGTTTCGATGTGATTTGCCTCATTCGAGGTACCTGGAACCAGAAGGGGAGAAAGCGTTTCTCTACTTCTCATGCATTTCTCTGGTGCGGTGGCGTAGTTTGGCACATTTAGACTCTGCTCTTTAATGGTGTTGTTTTATTATCTCGATGGTTAAGTTAACGGCAATTACTTCACTTAATGGTATTATCGCCACCCGCTATTTTTATGGGTACAACTTCACTTGCTTCAAAATGTGGTAAACGGATTGTGGGTTTGGGGAGCGAGGGTCTTCCTGCTTGTCCGCTTGTTCTATTGAGTGGGCTGCTGGGTTTTTGCCCGGCCCAGTTTTGCCCTAAACCTGCCACTGCTCCGGTTGTGAAATCCACATACCTGATACCCTTGTGCTCAAGTAGAGATTCTGAGCTTGTACTCCATGAGTAAACTTTTCAGAGAAAAATTGAGGTTGGAACTCCCCACTTCTGGAATTTAGGACAGTCCCAATAAAGCAATGGGCTGCACTTGAGAGAATTAAAGTCGGATTCAAGGCTGCAGCACCATAACATTCCACTTCAAAACGCCTTCGTGGAAAATATGTCCGCATTGAACGGAAGACTATAGGAAGAAGAACCCTGATGACTCATATCCAAGGTCTATCTTGTCCAGCATCGTGTTCTCACGGTACCCAGATCAATGCCTATGAGAAGCTCACAAGGAAGGGCGTGAGCGCAAGAGCAGCTGTTCCCCAGCAGCTAAGGCATCTCACCTTGGAGACTGGAGATGGTGCACAGCTATCATGATGGGACCTCTTCCTTCTAAGTAAACTTTTAAAGATTCCAATGTCATTCAGGTTACTGTGGCAAGAACTTTCAAACGCACCTGCGTCCTGCTCCTATGGCATCTCGTATTAATTCATCAGGACTGTCATCGTGGGCCAGTAGGCTGACCTGTTTAGATTGTTCGTCTTTGGATATATGCAACCTAAGTAACCTGGAGCTGCATGTTATGTTGAAACCAAAAGGATGGTCTGAGCTTTCTGAAAGCCATGAAAGAAACATTCAGCAGGCTCTTCTTAATGTGTTCCCATACATCTAACTAATACATAGTTAACACTCCAGAAAGCAGCATGCTTCTGTAGCTCTCCCTGCTAGTTCTCAGTTTGGGCTGAAGTAACACAGCCCAGGAACAGGTGTATCACCTCACCTGTTTATGCGAACTTCAGCACAGAGCGTCTCTGTACCCATACCACTGCTTCACCCATACAGTGAAGTAGGCTGCTGCCGCCTGCAGTAGCTCGTTTCATGGCTAAAGAATCAGGCAATACCAAAGTCAGAAAATGAAGAGAAAAGAAGAGGGAGAGGGAGAGAAATGGGGAGAGTTTTTAAAGCCTAAAAATGCATTGTAGACAAGCTTGTTCTGGATCCCGGAAGGATGTAGTTAGTTGCGAGAAGCTGTATTTATTTATTCCAGCGAATAATAAAGCAGAGATATTAATTTTGGCGTCCACTTTCGTCCACCCACAGTGCTATACCAATGGCAGTTCCTGCATTTTACGAAGTGGGCTGCAGTCCGCAGAAGGTTCAGTCTCAATGCACCTGTTGGATGCCAGAAGAAGGCTTTAAAAAGAAGAAAGGAAAAAGATGGCGGGGAGGTTACTCCGTAAGAATGAAGGCACAACTAAGTCCGCCTTGAAGCTCTTGGGGGTGGTGAACGCTCCAGCCGGCGAAGCAGGATGCTCTATGGTCAATGTAACCCTCCCCCACAGTTGCGTTCAAAATAAGTCACTTTATTATTTCATTATTATTATTTATTAAATGTCTATACCGCCCTTCACAGCTAAAACTCTCCTCTGCAAGATAGTGAAATCGTCAGCACGCACGCACAAACAAACAAAACACCGCCTTTCCTTCTCTGTCAGTCCCAGATATGACTACATTCCAGAGGCGCCAAAGAGAAAACAACCGAAGGAAGCAGAGAAGAGGCTGAGATGCTTCTTGCTGCCGCGCCGAAAAAGGTTGGCCAAGAGCTCTCTGGGCTAGGGACCTGCCCAGAAAGATTGAGGAAGAGCCGTCGTTCAGTGATGGGGCACATGAGTTGCATTCCAGGTCCAATCTCCAGCATCTCCACATTCGGCTGTGACAGTCTCCTGTCACCTCCAGATGAGCTAGATGAGTCCATGGTCTGACTGCATATGGGGGATAGTTGGGTTGTCCTTGTTTTTATTTTTCTTGTGTATTTTGTGTTTTTATGTTGTGAACCGCCCTGAGATCTGTGCGTTTAGGACGGTATACAAATTTAATAAATAATAATAATAATAATAATAATAATAATAATAATAATAATAATAACTATTATTATTATTATTATTATTATTATTATTATTATTATTATCCAGGGTCTCTCAGGAAACATGCGCTTCCAGCAAGCACTGCCTCCGTGAGCAAAACAAAGCAAGAAAAACCAACAGGACCACTGGGAAATAGCCTTTTCCTGCAGAATACCACCAGCTACTTAACAAAGCCAGCACGGTGTAGTGGTTAGAATGCCAGACCAGGCCCTGGGAAACCTGGGTTCAAATCTCCCCACTTGACGGTGAAATTCACGGGATGACCACGGACCAGTCACTGTCTCTGAGCCTAACCAACCTCATAGGGTTGCTGTATGGATCAAATGAGGAGTAGGAGAACCATGGACACTACTTTGAGCTCGGAGAAAAATGTGAGATATAAATGCAATAAATACACTATATGGCATTGAAGTCAGTGGCTGCTTCCCCGGGGTGAACAGTCAAAAAGTGGTTGTGAACATTTTCCTTGGGAATGGGTCTAATTGGATTTATGGGCTGTAGTTCTAAAGACAGCTAAGTCTCACTGGTCAGATTTTAGTACTGGGTTCCTGTTTCGTTTAGGGGCTGATTCACACATACATTGCACATCCACGTGATTTCTCTTTACGTGATACCGGAGGGAGACGAATACAGCCTCCTCATGCTGCTGCAAAAAAGAGAATGGAACCGAATATGGAACCGAAAGGGCTAATATAGATGTATGGTGGTTATCCGTTTCTATGGAATAAAGCCCACTTCACCAGTTGCGTGGGGCACATACGTACATATGCAGGGCTAGAGAGGAAATAATTCAGTGGGCATGGCATGCAAGAGGTAGAGAGGTCTGTTAGGTCTCTATGCAAAGCTCAAACGAATACAAGGTGAGCGACTCTTCCCCGCTGCAGTTCATTAACTGTAGCTGCGCACTTGCTGGGGAGCGCAATGTGTGACCCCACACTCGCTCCACTGACAGCCATTGTTTCAGGTCAGATGACCTGCCACCTGTGCTCTAGTGATGAAGCAGTAACATCGGGGCGTCAGTCGCAGTCAATAAGTTATGGGGCGCCATACGTGTGAAGGAGACCATCATGACACAGTGACCAGTGAAGGAGACCATGACACTGAGGCACAGTGCGGTCCCCGTGCCCCAGTTGCCTTCTTGGCATCGCCTTCTCCTTCGGAAAGTAGGTGACAAGCGTTGCCTCTGGACGACTCGCGGGCAAGTGCCCAGCAAGCAGGGCTTTCAAAGGACTACGAGCTCAAGTCCTTCAGGCTCGGAAGCCCTTATCTTGTTTCTTCCATCCACTCTTTCTTCCAGACCCACACCTGACGAGCGCCACCAAGGCTTCACCTTGCGTCTCCACCCCATCCCGTGGAACTTTATCCGGGAAGTATGCAGCAACTCACTAGCGAAGTGGTAAAAGCACTCTGCACATGTTGCTTTGGTAACATTTCATATCGCTCGGAGTAGGGACTCTTTCAAAGTAAGTTTCTTGACTGAGCTCTGGGCACAAATTGATCGAAGGAACAATGGGGCGCAGTTCTTTCCAGCTAGTCCGCCACTTCTTTGGTTTCCAACTGCTTTGCCTGCTCAGCAGCCCCTCAGCTACTCTCTGTCCCTTTCCTGCTCCAGATATATCTATAGCTACCCTACCCTTCCTCTATGGTCCATTCCTTCCATTCTTTCCTACCTGGCAGTCTACAGAGAGGCAGGCTTAAGAAGGAGCTGCAAAGGTGTGTCTGGCGCTTGTGCCACCAGATACCAAGATTGATTGACCCTTTCCAGTCTCATTTCGCCTCAGATATACCAGATCTTTGTCTCAAACACAGAATGGTCCTCTTTTAAAGCTGCGGGTTTGGACTGGATCCTGTTATCTTCAGTTCCTTTTCCCTCTTCCGGCAAACCTACGCGCGCTTTACAATATGCAAAGCACCAGTTTCTTCTTCAGTGTATCAGTTTATCATTCGGCTGCCGGATTACATGGAAACAAACTGGAGAAGGGGAGGCCTTTCTGCTACATCTGCCCGATGCCTATTTCAGACAGCAGTGTAGCAAGGCTCCTGCCTAAGTTGCCGGCGGCCTTTCCCCCTAAATGGCTCCAGCGCATTTGGAACACAGCTAGACTACTGACGATAACTGGATGCATATTCCAGACAGACCATTCTGTGGAGAACCTGTGATCCTCCGGATACTGCTGAACTCCAGCACCCATCGTCCCTAACCAGCATGACCAATGGTCAGGGATAATGGCGCTGTAGTCCAGCAACATTTGGAGAACCACAGATTCCCCATCCCTGGAAGTGACTGTTCCAGCTTACTGTGGGCGAGCGTTCCACAGACGACAGTGCGTGGTTTTTAAGAACCTGCTACTAGTTTATTTCGCAGTTTATACTCACCTCCTCGATTAATCTACAACAGGCTTAAAAGTAATAAAATACAATATTCCTCCGCTATCTTCTGCGTAGGTGTTGGCATCTATTCAGTATGTGTTGGGTGTGTAGGCAGGCTGAATTAAATCTGAAAGCCCCAGATAATCTGCCGACTACGACCACTTTCCAGCAGCTCCACAGAACTGTAAGACTCAGCACCTTGAAATTAGTCACCCTGATAGCCTAGTAAATACTATGAGAATAAGGGGTTGGTGCTCAGAAGATTCCATTAAAAGAGGTAGTTGTAGGACGGGGGAGTGACTCAGTTTTTACCCCGATTTAAATGTCATGGTTCCTCCTCTTCTCCCAACTTGGAGAATTGTCCTATAGTGAATCTGCAGCACACTCTTTGTTTAAGACGATCAATCCCTGAGTTCATGGACCGGGAACCAGCTTGACAGGACTGACGTCTTAGCAAGGAAGGTCTAAATCTTTCTGCAGCTATGATCTCTCCAGGAAACCCGCCTTCCTAATACGAAAATTATTCTACTGGCCTAATTTAGAGGGTTGTAATAAGGTTTCCTGGGATAATGTAGCCTTTCCAGAGAGGTAGTTATTTTAGATTGTTTCAACAAAAAACAAGGAGTCTTGTGACACCTCAAAGACGAACACATTTCTCTACTTCAAATTTATCTGCTACATTTCCACCTCACCTTTCCTCCAAGGCGGCATACATGGTTCGCCTCCACGTGTTTATCCTCACAACAGCCCTGTGAGGTAGGTTAGGTTGAGGGACGGTGACTAGCTTAAGATCACCCAATTAGCTTCACGCCTGAGTGGACATCTGAACCGTGGTCTCCCAGGTCCTCGTCTGACACTCTAACCATTACACCGCATTGGCTTTTGTATACTGTACATGCGAACCTCAGTTCTCAAGTACGTGGGTGTAAAAGGGGCGGGGCGAGTAAATGGCAATGGGATACCAAAGTAGCCTGTGATAATTCAGAGCGTATGTAAGCATGCTTCTAAGTTCTCCTTGAATTGCATCGCTTTGGTTTTTAACTCCAACCTTTTGCATTTCTTTCCTCCCCACCCACGTATGTGCTTGTGACAGCTGAGGATCACACTCCACGTGTGGGGAGTTTCTAACGCAGTGTTTCCCAAATTTGGGCCGCCAACCCAGTTGGACTGTAACTCCCATCATCCCTGACCACTGGGTCCCGCTAGCTAGGGATGATGGGAGTTGTAGTCCAACAACAGCTGGAGACCCTCTAAACCCCAAACACCCTGCCTCGGTCCACCCCCGGCGTTCTCTGCCCACCTATTTCAGAAACCAACAGTTTCAACGCTATGTGTTAATTTCTCTTGGTTCTGCCTTTGCTTTGTGGAAAACGAATACGTCCCTACTCGTCTGAAAACCCAAAACAGACAATCCAACATACAAACAAACCGCCTCCCGCGTCAATTACCACGCAATTCTTTTTTTTTATTAAATCAAATAAATTATGGAATGATTTCTGGAGGACACAGACCAAATTTGGTTGTTCTTATTTATTCGTTTCTACCCACAACAGAAGCGTGATCCCTGCCTTGAAGGCGACGGAGGAGAGGCAAGGACCCACCAGCTGCTCAGTTGCCTTGTCCGTTGGTCACTTGGAGTCACTCTGCAAAGCGGGGGGGGGGGGGAAATCCCTGTTAAATATATCGATGGCGTGCTCGGTCGACCCTGGGGAGTGGTGGTACTGGTAGTGGGAGGACGAGAAGCTGTGCTGTGGGTGTGTTGGTGTGGGCGTAATTCACTAATGGAGCAAAAACTATATAAGTCCCAGTTCACTTTTACTTGCCCATGCGAAGCGTGACCCGTGGAACAAGAACCCAAGATTTAGTGGAGAAGGGAAATCCTGCAATCTGCCATTGAGTTGTTAAACTCAGAAGATGCCTTTTCTGCTTAAGTGGCATCGAGGCGCCCTGTGGGTAGCAAAGGTTATTACTAACTCCGGGGACTCGTGCTTCTTTCTTAAGGCGCGTTCACTTTGGCTTGAGGCGATCTGCAGTAGCCTCTACCGGGCGCCGCGAGAACTGCAAGCCGGGAGCGCCGGAGAGAAGCCGAGCTCTCGATCCTCCGTCAATCAAAGAATAACTACGGAGCGGTCGCATCTTCCAGCACCGCTTCTGGGTAACTGTCGTTGCTTTCGAACTCAGTTCCTTCAGTGCTAACGCGTCACTGCCCGCCGGACGCTTCTGGGCAGCTCTGATTTTTCCTTCCTGATCAATGCAGAACTTTTTCCCCATGGCACACTTCGCTTAAATCAGCAGCAATTTAAATATTCGTAAAAGTCTAGTGCTTAAATTGAGGGGGGAAATAACAGAAATGTGAGGTCTCGGGTCTCACACCTGCATGTGTCCTCTCCCGTGGATGTGGATATTCTTCTCGCTAATCCTACCTCCAGAGTTTCTTTCTCGTAAGGTTCAGTGGTAAGAGGAAAAAACTCTACAGGCTCTGCTTTATAGATAGTAAGGCAACCTCTGCCCCACATTCCTTACTCCCTGCTAAGGCAAGATCACACTTCCCCTCTCCTTCTCCCAGTAGTTATTTTTCTCCTCTCCTTGAAAACCGTGTCTCTTCCTAGCCTATTCCCAGGATCAATGGTAAATATGGACAAAGAATATGTATCCTGGTGAGAGTGGTTAGGAGCAAATTATCTGAGTGTGATGGCTGGTATATATGGAAGCACTGTCCTGCTTCAGCTGGGGTCCAGGGTCAGAGGCGGTTTTAGGGTAGCTGCAGGGGGCGACACAATGCTGTAGGATGGAGTTGGAGAGGTGGTGGGCCGGTGAATTTTAGCATTGCACGGGGTGCCACTGAAATTTGAGAGCCCAAATCCATCACTGCCTGAGTATTCCCACAGGTCTTTCGAAATCACCACCAGTGGGATTGATGCAGCCACTAAGACAATTTAATAGCTGTTAGGCCTCCAGAGATATTTACTTTCTAATACTTTCCTATACATAGCAGTGATGACCACCCTGTGGCAGCTTGATGAGGAAGATTCCTATGATGGTTTTGAAAGTATCCAGGCATGGCCTGTACCCTTTGATTTCCCCTCCAACAGTTTCCTGTCTCCTCTCCCCCAAGAAAAAAACATTTTTTTAAGAAAAGAAAATATCCAAGCATCTAAGGGAATTTTATTCTCTGAGGGTTTATCATGGCACCTTTCATTCTCCAGAACAGTTAAATACTTGTTGCACTGAGCAACCCCATGAATATCTAATTATTTTCCTTGAAAAAAACAATAATGAAAGGTTAAAAAGATACTGTTTGTCTCTTGTTTTCTTAAGCAAACTACATAAACCTCTGTCTTCAAAACCAACTAAAACTCTTGAGGCATCTTAAACACTAACAAATTTATTACAGCAGAAGTGTTTGTGGGCTCAAGGCCATTTCAACAGATGCAAGTCAAGGGGACTTGAGTCCATTAATGCTTGTACTGTAATGAATTTGTAGTTCTTAAGGTGCCACAGGGTTTTTTAAAAAATAAAACTATTTTTTTTTTCCTGCAAGAGACTATTACATATACACTTCTGGAAATTTATATGACCAGGCTCAGTTGTCTCCTTCGTCATGTTGTCTGCTGTTCATGTGTTAGGTCTAGGCATAAAATCACCAAGGTATATAGTGTATGCATCTATGTGCATTTAGAACTGCATTCTAACAAATTCTAACAAATTCACATGCTTTCCTTCAGTTCCATGTTATTCTCTTTTCGTCCTACAAAAAGCTCTTGGATGTCAAATCATGATTAATTTTATGGTGGTTGTTGCTGCTGCTACTATTTATTTATTTAATAAAAATTACACACCGCTTGATTGTAAAAAATAAATAAATCTCAAAGCAGTTTACTAAAGATAAAAAGAGTAGAGAAACTCACAACCATGCTTTTAAAACATACGAACTACAGCTGCCATCGCTGCTACCTCCAGAGGAGGTAAACACAGGAACATGGGAAGCTACCCTTTATCAAGGTCTATCTAGTGCAGTATTGCTTACACTGGCGAAGAGCAGGATTTTCAGACAGGGTTCTCTGCTGAGGATGCTGAACTTGGCACCTTCCACATTCAAAGCAGATACTGAACCACAGAGCTACAGACTTCCCCATAGCTACAAACCTTGCCATAAGAAAGTAACGAAGAAAAAAAGTTTTAAAATAAAAGAAAAAAAGCCACCAAAATATAAGCAATAAAAAGAATGTAACATTAATGAATGACTGATAAAATGATGAATGCACTTATAAAATAGAAGTGGCCAGACAAATGAAAAATTTAAAATGCTTCAGTGTTTTAAGTCCGCCATACACAGCAATAAAATTCAAAGTTGTATTATATAAACCATGTTAAACACATTTCTTCTTCTTCTCTGGCGATCACTCGTGGCCGAGTAAGATTGTCTTCCATAAACACAGTTTTAACAGTGTCAAAGCAATGATTCTTCAACATCAACTTTGTTGGACTGGTCTTGTTGTTCGGATGCCTGATTATTGTCTTCCATAGCAACTACAGTGGTACTTCGGGTTAAGAACTTAATTCGTTCTGGAAGTCCTTTCTTAACCTGAAACTGTTCTTAACCTGAGGTACCACTTTAGCTAATGGGGCCTCCCACTGCTGCCGCAGGATTTCTGTTCCCATCCTGAAGCAAAGTTCTTAACCCGAGGTACTATTTCTGGGTTAGGGGAGCTTGTAGCTGAAGCATCTGTAACCCAAGGTACCACTGTACTCTATTCCGAACTTAAAAATGGAAAGTGTAATGCTGGTGGTCAACAAAAGAGCTTTAAAGACTCTCTCAAGGCAAATCTTTAAAAAAGAAAAGTAGTATAAAACACATTACATATTATCTGGTACACTTCTTTTCCTCAGGGTATATGCAGGGCTTTTATTTCCACTGGAACTCACCAGAACTCAGTTCTGGCACCTCTCAGGTGGGCACCATCACCATTCTAAGAGAACAAGGGAAGTGTCTATGGTAAGTTCCTTTTCTAGAAAAATAGCACTGGTATATATGCCATAACAAAACATCCCTCAGCAATAAGTGGTACAGTAAGGGAGAATCTGACTAGATGACCCTTCCAACTCCACAATGTCTATGATTCTTGCAGATAGATGGATTTTTCACCATTTTGCACAAGCAAACCTTGCTGATTGAGTGGACATAGTAACTGAAGACATCAGTCTGGAACCTGTCTATGACCTCCAAGAACTGAATCCAGGCCTGTTGTCAAATATTGCATGCCAGTCTTTCTCCAGGGGTTCAGGTACATGCATAAATTTATCAGTACAGTATGCCTTATGACTGCCCTCAGATTTCTGTACCCTGATAAATGGAAGGCAAGAGTCTGTGAAAGTGAAGCAGCTCATAGGATACTGAAAACAGGGCACACTGTTGGTGCTGGAAGGATTCTTTGAAACCGGAGATGGGGTTTGATAACTATGGGTTTTCACATTTTTGTCTGTTCTCATTCTGGTTTTTTGTTTCAAACATTTCCATAAAAGCACTTAAGTGTTTCAAAATATTTCCATTCCGATTATTTCACTTTGCTTCAGTTCCAGGTTAGCAGGACCAGATTTTAACACACAGGATTCTTAGGTATCTTAACATGCCCAAAACAGTGGAAATTATTTCCCTTTAATAAGGAATGTCCTGCTGTGACTTCCTCACCATATCTATTGATACAATATTTTTGCTTTGCCTACTGTTAGTTAGATACATAGATTAAAACTGCTTCAGCTATTGACTTTTTTGACTGCATGCTAGTGTAACTGTTTTATTGTGTACAAAATGTATTGTTTTACTATGCATTAACTGCATTTTTAGTGACTTTGAAGACTGATATTGCTTTTGGACTGGTTTCTTATGGTATTAATATACTATAATATTTATCTCAGGGCAGCTTTGTTGTTAACTGAGATAAATTCTTATTGTTGAAGGGAATGTTTATGAATGCATTTCTATAGAATTAACAGATCCATTGTATTATTGAAATATTGAATCTGGGATTTTCCTTACTTGTTTTGTATTTTGATATATTGTTATAATCATTATCATACAGATATGTTGTATTAATTAGGGGGAGGGTTATTTTCTTTATTTGTCTGCTTTTTGACAACCAATTTTCTGCAGGGATGAAAAGCTGGTAATAAGCAATAATATCTGACATGTGTCTTAATCTTTTTTTTTAGTTTACTATTGATTGTCTGAAGATTTTTTAAATGCCTGTTTTGAGCTGTTTTTGTTGATAATTCTAATGGCTTAAAAAACTGCTTAGAGGTTCTATTATAACCAAGTGATATATAACTTTTGTAAAATAAAATAAGCCAAATGATAGAGAATTCTGAAGAGCATAAAGAAATTGTTTCTTATCTTCTCACTATGCAGAGTTGGTCAGTGGAACATTACTGGGGATGCTGTTTTCATTTTCATGAATCACATCACTTCAATAGCTTTAAAAACTTAATTTCATGGTTTGGGGGAGAAGATATTTATTCTGAGGAGACCAAATTGGGGGCACAGCCACACCATATATTTAAAGCACAACCAGCACACATTTAAAGCACATGACCTCCCTCTCAAAATTCTGGGAACTGAAGTTTATTAAGGTTGCTAGGAATTGTAGCTCTGTGGGAGGGAAACAACAGTTTCTTATGACCTTTCTTTCTTATGTTTGCTTTCTGGGCATATTCTGTGGACTCTAGAGGTGAAACAAAACCTTACAAATTCCAAACCTGACCACCTGTTATGAGTAACGGGGGCATAATTAAACCAGAAATGAAGAGAACATATTTTCTTCCAAAAAGGGAGCCAGACACCTGCACGCTCTCCCTTCAGATCAGCTTTTGTATTGCCTGATACTTACTCCTGTCTAATCCTGACGTCGAGAGAGTTTGGCCTTGAGAGACACACTCAAAAGCAGACTGGGTGTGGATCAACAAGACCTGAGTCATAAGTACCTGAGTATTGAACTTTGGACTGAGCTAGGTGTTTGTCTGATTGCCAGAATGGTGGTGGGTTCATGGGCTTTTGTGGCAGTCAATGCTATGTATGTCTATTTGTCCTTGAATTCTGATACAGTAAATGTTTTTCCACAAAGTTTCAAAGTTCTCCAACATTGCTGAGCTTTCTCAGTCATTGGAGCAGTCATTCCAAAGAACACAAGATAAGGCTCCTCACCAGCAAACTTTCTGCCTTTCATGTGTGCACATGGGGTCTGTTGATATTATTAAGTGTTACACACTGTACACAAAAGAGAAGAGAATAAAACATGGCAACTGTTGCCATAGCAATTGGCAACAGATGCCAAAATCTTGCTACCGGAAGTTGTTAATAGGACAGGTGATTTTTTAAAAAATGACTCACTGCTGTTATTTAAGCAATAAGCAAATCTGGGATAGATGTGAGGAGAGGAAGCCAGCAAAGGCAGAAATGTACCTCATGTTCCATCTCCTGAAAAAGAAATTGCCAACTTTTTAAGGCCCATGAGCACATTTGGATTTTGAGTGAGGGCTGTAGGCACCATCCCTTCTGGTAATTTTTCTCTTCTCCCCCCCCCCCCCATTTCTTCAAATCAACCCCCACCCCAAAGAAACAGAACACATGCACAGACACTTCATTTTTCTGAGGGTAAGATTTGTATACAATAGAATTAATATGAGCCTTAAAAAGTACATAGAGCTGAAAGATGAAGTGGGAAGCAGGGGCAACAGCTGGCGGGCTGAGAGACCTTGGCCCTTCTAAATTTTCAATATCCTGTGGTGACAAGTGCACGATGCATGGCATGCGTGCGTTACGTGAGCACATTACTTTTTCTTCTTCTTTGGCAATCACTGGTAGACGAGTAAGATTGTCTTCCATAAACAGGGTTTTAACAATGAGTCCATAAGTGACTGTGGAGGCCAATTCTGGATCCAAATGTCCTTCCACAATGGGGACATTGGTTTCCGGGCGGGGGTTGATCACAGTGTGGATTTGCCAAGCGTGCCTTCCTCTTGGCACGTTTCTCCCTTGTGTCCTGAGTTCGAGTGTCTTCAAAGCCCATGACACCTTTGGTAAAGGCTGTCCCCCAATTTGAGTGCTTGCAGGCAAGTGTTTCCAAGTTGTTGGTGTTTATACTACATTTTTTTTAATATTTGCCTTGAGACGGTCTTTAATCCTCTTTTGTTGACCACCAGCATTATGCTGTTAAGTTCAGAATAGGGTGGTTGCTCCCTGGCCTCCTCAATGGTGGTGGCAAGCCGGTGCATCTGGTTGGAAGTGTGTCATTCTTCTGACTTCAGTTCTATATCTTTTCTCTAAAGGGATAAAATGGTGGCCATTTTCACCAGATCATGATTAAGGGCATCCTGAGTTGAGGGAGCTCAGACGCTTCATAGACATTTGAGGAAGGCCTCAAAGGCACCGTGCACTCATAGGTGCCATGTTGGGGTGCTCTCTTATAAAGATTCAGCTAGGATAGAATCCTCAAATTCATTTTTGATGTTGTATAGATTTTATTTCAGTATCATTAAATGAGCATTTTTTCCATTGATTATTTTAATAAAAGGTTATATATATTCATTCTCTTTCTGAGAGAGAAGGGAGTTTTTTAAAGGTCAAGGCACAATTGCAAACAATTCCAACAAGAAAGAAAAGTGAGAGGCATCTGCAGAAACTAGTGTGGTTGCACAAGGAGCTTACAGTGGTACCTCAGGTTAAGAACTTAATTCATTCCGGAGGTCCGTTCTTAACCTGAAACTTTTCTTTTTTTTATAATATATTTATTGGCAGTTTTTTAATTTAGTTACAGTTCCAATAAACAATACAATATAACATATCTTTTAACATAGTCTTCTTAACTTCTTTGGACTCCCTCACATCTCCCGCTCCTGCGTTCCTAGCCAAGAAATATTTTCCAGCAAATTTATCCCCTTATTTCGATTTTTATTATCTAATTTTCCAATATTATATCTCTAATTTTTGATATCCTTTATTCAGATCTTAAAGAATTAAATATAACTTAAAAATTTTCCAAAAATTTGTCTTTTCTTAAATTTAACTTATCTTCATATATCACTTCCTCTATCTCAATGGTGCCCAATTGTTTATATTCTAGCATCCTCCTTAACATTCATATAGTTTACAATATTTTTGTAGATAAATCTTAAATTTCTTCCAGTCTTCTTCCAACGTCTCTTCTCCCAGGTCTCGGATTCTGCCAGTCATTTCAGCCAATTCCATATAGTCTGTCAGTTGCATCTGTAACCTGAAACTTTTCTTAACCTGAAGCACCACTTTAGCTAATGGGGCCTCCTGCTGCTGCCACGCCGCCAGAGCATGATTTCTGTTCTCATCCTGAAGCAAAGTTCTTAACCCGAGGTACTATTTCTAGATTAGTGGAGTCTGTAACCTGAAGCGTCTGTAACCTGAGGTACCACTGTACAGATGAACTGAGATTTAAAGGGGGCATGCATAAGAAATGGAAGAAAGGGTAATTCATGAAGGAAGAGTATATACGAGTAGCCAACACCTGCAGGGAGAAGCTGAGGTGGGCTACAGCTCAGAACAAGCTCAGGCTTGCAAGAGAAGTTAAATAATAATAAAAGGTTTTTTTCAGCTGTTTTCAAAGCAAGAGGAAGTGGTAGGTCCTCTGCATGGAGAAGACAGAGAAATGCTCTTGGGTGACAGAGAGGAGGTGTTGCCGCTCAGCGTCTACATTGTCTCTAATATCCATAGGAAGAAGCCTAGATGAGCTGTTGGACAAGAAGATTTACACATTTCAGCTTTCAACATGCTGCCGTGTACATAAACCAGGTGGGACTGAGGACCAAGGAATGGTTTACAGGAAGCCACATTCCTTCCTTTGCTTCAAGAGGCAGATAAGATTTCATAATACAGATCTTCACCACAACACAAGTGCATTATCACATTGGTATTTACCACATCAGGGAGCTTGTTATTTCCCACGCTTTCCCTTTGACATAAGTACTTACTGTCACCCTGGAAAGCGTGGATGGCATCCCCCTGCCTTTTCTTTTACTGAACTCCACTGCTCCATTGTTAATATTTCACATCAGGTTATCTACATTGCAAATGTGTCGCTTAGCTTCTTTTATTGAGGCAGGAGGAAAGGAAAGGTGGAAAATGCAACTTGGGCATTTCCCCCCTGTCATTTGAAGCAGAATATAGACTGAATACAGAAATAATCTTCATTTGCCGGGCTGCCTGTTCATCTATGGGTCACCTAGAAACTCCATCCTTTGTGTTTCTGGTAGGTTGCTGGATCTGGCATAAACTACATAAAATTCAAGTTGATTGGGAACCCAAATATTTTGTTCCAAGATGTCCTAACAGGATCAGTTTATGTTAATTGTGTATCAAGTTTATGTTATTGTAGGGAATGACAATCACCACCAGGTGGCAACACTACAACTATTTGTTTCCTTTAGAAACACACAAATAACACCCCGCCCCCACCTGCTTTTCAGTTCAAAACGCTAAGAAGGCCACATCTTTTTTGTTTCAGCAATATATTCCACGCACTGGTATTATCCCTCAGGAAATATCCAGGACCTACGGAATATGGAATTCTACACGCAACAATATTACGGTTTTTAAAGTCGCTAGTCCATTCTGATGATTAAGCATTTGTAAAGGTAAAGGGACCCCTGACCATTAGGTCTAGTCGTGGCCGACTCTGGGGTTGCAGCGCTCATCTCGCTTTACTGGCTGAGGGAGCCAGCGTACAGCTTCCAGGTCATGTAGCCACCATGACTAAGCTGCTTCTGGCGAACCAGAGCAGCGCACGGAAATGCCATTTACCTTCCCGCTGGAGCGGTCCCTATTTATCTACTTGCACTTTGATGTGCTTTCGAACTGCTAGGTTGGCAGGAGCAGGGACCAAGCAGCAGGAGCTCACCCTGTCGCGGGGATTCGAACCACCAACCTTCTGATCGGCAAGTCCTAGGCTCTGTGGTTTAACCCACAGTGCCACCTGCGCCAAAGCTGTTCTAACTTCCTGCTCAGGAATGTGAGTTATCTTTCCCAATTTTTTTCCTTTTAAGTAACGCAACTAGTTTCGCTCCTGGAAGCAGCTTCGGAGGAGTTCCAAGGCCCGCCAAGGGTTATGCACCCAGTGCCTCAGCCCCTCCTTCTTCCGAACTCGGGGGTGATTTATGGCAACAACGGGTGAAAACGGCATCTCTCCCCCCTGGAGAGATGAAGGGAGACTGATATACTCCCCATAATCAGCCTCTAATTACCTCCTGCGAGCTGGATAGATGTTAATATCCGCCATCTTCCAAGGCGCCCCCTAGCAGCCCCCTCTTTCTTTCTTTCTTTCTTTCTTTCTTTCTTTCTTTCTTTCTTTCTTTCTTTCTTTCTTTCATACTGTATATATATATACACACACATGCATTTACCACAAAGGCATTTCAGAGCAGCTGGCAAGTAAAATAGTTTCAAATCCAGAAAACAATGATTAAAAACAAGGCAGCGAGTTACTCCCAGTCAACAAAAAATACCAGTAGCGCCATCAGTTTCCACCACAGTCTTGAGCAAATAAAAAAATCCTTGCCTTCATCTGGCATCTAAAATTTAGAAGAGCAAAGTGCTAGCCATATCACAAAGGGGAGGGTTTCCAAAACTGGGGTGCCTCCTAACAAGAATGCTCTTACCTATGTTGGCGTATAATGGCCTCAACCAAAGATGTTTAATCTGTAAAACAAGATAATCTTTAATAAAAACAAAACAAAACAAAAAACCAAAGATGATTAAAATCCCTGGTTGATCTTAACCAATGGACACAGTCTAGTCAGGAAAATATACTATTACAAGAGCCTTGCTCCCCTGTTGCATAGGAGTTTATGTCCTTAAGTCCATCTTCTGGAGCAAATGGCTTTTATTATTGATCAGGCAATATGGTGGACGAGTGGAGAAAGAGGGAAGGAAAGAAAAGGTGATAAAAAACCCCATAATGATTTGGGGACCCCTGGATTCTGCACTACTCCTCTGTGGAGAAAATGTGAACTTTTCCATAAGCCCTCCTGGAATTATCTTCAACGATGCAAAGAAAATACAAGCTAATTATAAAAGGCACATTGTCTATTAATATGTTAATGAAGCGAGGCTGCTAATGGAGAGATCTGAATTTTAATACATTTTAAGAGCTTCATGATTATGTGTTTGTTAGTTGATATGATCATTACAAATTAGCTGTACATGGTTTTACCCTGACTAAAGTCTATATTAAGCCCTGTATTCTAAACAGGCTTTAATGAAGCAGGTGAGTGGGCCATCTGTGTCACAAAGATTGTCACTAAGAAATTTGCATTCAGAAGAAATGCATGCCAGCTAACAAGCAAATAAAGCATCAGGCATGGTGGTTTACTGTTTACAAAACAACATTTTCATACATCGCCATATATCCTGATAATAACTCTGATGTACATTTCTACAACAGTAGCTCTGTAAAAGTAATTTTTTTTATTTTAAGAGATCATAGTTAACTTTTATGGTTTCCCTACAACAACAGAGAGTTTGAACACATAGTGGAAGCAATGTGATAACTAACAGCATAAAGAACCAAGAATTCAACTGAGATTTTTCAGCTTTACAACTGAGATTTTTCAGCTGTAACTTTTGAAATTATGGGTTGTTCCTAAACTAGCCATGGGATGCGGGTGGCACTGTGGGTTAAACCACAGAACCTAGGGCTTGCCGATCAGAAGGTTGGCGGTTCGAATCCCTGCGACAGGGTGAGCTCCCGTTGCTCAGTCCCTGCTCCTGCCAAGCTAGAGGTTTGAAAGCATGAAGTGCAAGTAGATAAATAGGTACCGCTCCAGCGGGAAAGTAAATGGCGTTTCCGTGCGCTGCTCTGGTTTGCCAGAAGCGGCTTAGTCATGCTGCGCACATGACCCGGAAGCTGTACGCCGGCTCCCTCGGCCAATAAAGCGAGATGAACGCTGCAATCCTAGAGTCGTCCATGACTGGACCTAATGGTCAGGGGTCCCTTTACCTAAATTAGCCAACGTGTGAAGGTAGAAAGGACCTTGGAAAGGCACAGCATAGGGATCAGAGTAGGTCACAGGTTCCCTCCTTTGTCTTAAAGGACTTTATGATCTGAAAATAGAGACGATGTATGTGCTTCTGTAACCCAAGAAAATCGTTAATAAAAACTTAAAATAATAATAAGAAAAATGCACACCAGAGTGGCTTGTGAGATCCTGGGACACACATCTGCGCTCATTCCAAAATTGCACACTATTACAAGTTCTGTCCCACTTTAACTCATGCTTGAGAGCAGCAGTAGCTATTTGACAAGTAAGAAAGAGCTTTGTCCTTTTATCTGTCTGCAAATCATCGCCAGCAAAGATCCTTGAGGAACACAACTTTGTTTACTTCCATTGTGAAGACACCCAGTTTACGCTTACTATCCACTGCTTGTCCTAAAGTTTAATCGGTTATTGATCCCATGACTGTTAAGTTCAGGAAATGCTGTGGGCTATTCCATCTTTTTAAAAAGTAGAACAATTGTCCCTATCAATTTCAGACTTGTCAGGAAACCAAGAGGAAGACAGATGCATTTGTTCTGAAAGTCTGGTGGCATCATTCTTGACCCCACCTTCTAGCACCAGTCTCTGGCAGCCTGCCTTAGCTTCCACCTGTAAAATGGCAATAATAGCTATCTATATCTCCAGGGTGCTCTTGTGCATATGCATCATGCATGGTTTAAGATTGTATGGGCTGCACCATGAGACATTTGGGAGAAGCCTATCAGAAGGTTGATGGTTCGAATCCCCACAACGGGGTGAGCTCCGGTTGCTCTGTCCCAGCTCCTGCCAACCTAGCAGTTCAAAAGCACGCCAGTGCAATAGATAAATAGGTACCACTGTGGCAGGAAGGTAAACAGCATTTCCGTGCACTCAGGTTTCCGTCACGGTGTTCTGTTCCACCAGAAGTGGTTTAGTCATGCTGGTTGCATGACCCGGAAAGCTGTCTGTGGACAAACAGCGGCTCCCTCGGCCTGAAAGCGAGATGTGGGCTGCAACCCCATAGTCACATTTGACTGGACTTAACCATCCAGAGGTCTTTTACCTTTTTATATAAAACAAGTAGTAAGGGCCACCTATTGTGCATGTGTGCTAGGCTTAGTTTCAGTTAGGAATGAAAGCCATAAGTACAGGCAAGTAAATTATTCCCCCTTTTACCTCTCCTCCTCCCTCCTCCTGCCCCTTCTGATTGTCAGCTGTTAGATTCTACGGTTCTCGATAAAGAACCATGGGTAGCCACATAATTATCACCCTCCATTACAATCATAGTACATTATATTATTATACAACAACAATAAGCAAAATATTAACACACTCTTCTTTCTTATCATTGCAGCATGTTCCAAGACTGAACCCTAACACCAAGAACATATTCTGGGTCTCAGGCTGAATCCAGTTTTTACTCATGGCTAAATATACTTCTTGAAAACAACATCATTTATATCACATGTGATACACTGACGGAATCCAGGTGGTCTCTATTCTAGGCACTGGCCAGGCCTATATTTGCTGAGCTTTAATATCTTTGCTGCATCAAGTGCCTAACCTTGGATCATAAGTGGAATGGGAGTCACAGACCAGGTTATGACTTGAAAATGAACTAGCATATGAAGCATATTTGAACAGTACTCAAAATACTTATTTATACAGCTTGTTATTTTATGAGCAAAGCATTTATAATCCTTCTGCTGTTATTTGGGATCAAAAAATAACTTTCACCAGGCAGATTTGGTAAAGTAATTCCTTAAGTGAGACAACTGAGCCGATCCTTGGAGGGGGAAATGCTAATTGAACGATTCAGCTTAATTTAGGTCATACTGCCCTCTAGGGGATCAGTCATACATATCCATTTTTTGTTTCTAAATAGTAGGAACTCTTCTTAATACAGCTTTGATGTTCAGAAAAAGAACGTTGTTGTGTATTTCAATGGGCATATTTACTACATTAAAGAATGAAGGTAACTACAACTCTCATAAAGAATTTAAATGTTTATTTAGTTCTTTGAAGAACTTGGCAATCAGCACCAAACTGAAGCTTGTGGGAGATGCATCATCTTTTCGTACTGTCTCCGTACTGGACTTTCTGGATACGTTAAGACAAATTGCTTCCTTTTAGCCTTCACTTTCCTCTGTAGAATGGGAATAATAATTGCCTGCTATGGTGATTGTATGCCGCAAACTGCCAAACCCTACTTCCTTAAGGGAGTTTACACAGGAGCAGGGCTGAACAGAACATTTAATTGGGTTAGAGACTATAGAATATTCAGTTACTATTTATTACTTTCCTGGGACATGGGTGGCGCTGTGGGTTAAACCACAGAGCCTAGGACTTGCCGATCAGAAGGTCGGCAGTTCGAATCCCCACGACAGGGTGAGCTCCCGTTCCTCGGTCCCTGCTCCTGCCAACCTAGCAGTTCGAAAGCACCTCAAAGTGCAAGTAGATAAATAGACCGCTCCAGCGGGAAGGTAAGCGGTGTTTCCGTGCACTGCTCTGGTTCGTCAGAAGCGGCTTAGTCATGCTGGCCACATGACCCGGAAGCTGTATGCTGGCTCCCTTGGGCAATAAAGCGAGATGAGCGCCGCAACCCCAGAATCGGCCACGACTGGACCTAATGGTCAGGGGTCCCTTTACCCTTTACCTTTTACTATTTATTGCTTTCTTTTTTAATTGTTACTGCTAACAATAATAACCAGGAGACCAATTTAGAATCAAAACCAGTATTTAGTGGTTTAAGGTTCAAGTGGCAAGAGCAGTGATAGAAACAAGAATGCAAAGAGCTAGCTTCCCATTTTTAGAAAGTCACATATACGAAAGGATCTGTATAGACCTGTTAATGGAGATGGAAGACTAAAGGCAGGTCTGCATGCTCTTTTTTTATAGGCATCAAATGTATACTTTCAATTAGTCCAACCCCCAATGCCACGCAGCATTTGTGGGCAGTCTCTGCTATGTTTCTGCCCACAGACATTGCATGCTAGCTATAATTTTGGAGCCACTCAAGGCTCTGCAGTCTTCAGCACCAAGGACAAGTGTTATGAGAACACTTTCTTTGGAATAAAAAGTAAATGCTATTTTTATTCCACACAATCCCAGTGCTTAATGACACATGGTGCCTAAAAGATTGGCGAAAAATACCTTTATTTGGAGGGGGAGAACCTAGGATAAAACATAAGATTCTAATTGATGTAAAAGACAGAGGAGGTTTCGCACTCCCAGATTTGGAATTGCATTTTGAAGCTGCCTGCCTGTGTTGGATAAAAGACTAGATATAGCTAGAAAACACACAGGTGCTAGATTTGGAGTGTCATAATGTCAAACACGGGTGGCAAAGCAGGAATATGTAAAAGCTTCAACAACCGTGTTATTAGGGGGTAAAAACTTAATTAGGTTGTGGAGAAAATGCAAACATTTATTAGAAAACAAAACACCAAGGTGGTTATCCCCAACAGAAGTTGAGACAAGGAAAAAAATAATGAGAGTGATAACTGGGATACTTATTTGTTAGACTTTTCAGAAGGAGAACCAAAAATGATTTTTTAAAAAAAAGAGATTAAAAATATGTTTCTAACTGGCTAAACTATCATCAAATCAATTCAAAATTTAATATAGGTAATAAATTGGGATTTGCAGAAAAACCAGTACAATTTGAAAACCAAATATTAAGATCTAGAGTTTAAAAAATATATCTAAAATGTATAGGATATTATTAGATTGAGAAACTAAAGAAGAATTTGTGAAATCATCTATGAGCAAATGAGCACAAGATGTGGGTCATAATATTGATCCAAACCTGTGGGAACATTTGTCAAAAACAAATTTTAAAATCACTGTTAGTTATGTATTAAAAGAGAACTGTTTAAAAATGGAACTTGACGCCAAGTAAATTAGCTAAAACTAGAACTAAAAGTGACCTATGCTGGAAATGTAAAGAAACAATTGGCACATTTTATCACTTATGGTGGTCTTGTAGAATAATAAAAGAATTCTTGGAGATGGTCTATAATGAACTTAAGAAAATGTTTAAAAGAATGTTTCCTAAAAACCCAGAAGCTTTCCTTCTGGGAATAATAACAATAGTAATTTGGGGGAAAACAAACTACTCAACAAATGTGTGACTATAGCTGCCTGAATTCTTGCAACACAAAAGTAGAGTACAGTTGCAGTAGCATCAAGAAAAGAATGGCACCTTAAAATATTAGAATATACAGAACTTTCCAGCATGAGACATAGATTAAGAAATAAAGATGATAAGAATTTAAAAGAGGACTGAACATTATATTTAGAATATATGGGAAAAGATTATAACAAGAAAATAAATGTAATAGACTGAAAAAACAAAACTCAGTAGTAGATGTGGGATAGTTGTAAAGTAATGAAAATAATTTAGTAGAATAAGAAAATGCAGTCATAAAGACAACAGAGAAAGAGTGGAAGAGGAGTTAAAATTAAGGCTCATGAGATCCAATTAAATTGGAGGAATAAGTTATGTTACTATTATTATTTACAGATATATGTCTTATACTTATGTTTCTTTTTTTTTTTTCCTCTTTCTTACTAACATGTGTTTGACTGTAACATACTATGCACTGATGACATGATAAAACAGAAAAGCAAATAAAGAGGGAGAGAGAGAACACTTTCGGTTTTCGGAGGGGGTTCTTTATGGTTTTGATTTAGCTCATTTTTAAAGGGTTTTTTGAATGATAGCACCATGTTTAGTACCATAAAACATGTTTGTGCTGGGGGCAAATGGTGGTCCATTGGGTGTGGCATTTTGTTTTTACAGTGGCAAACTTTTAATTCTTTACCTCCAGGGAGACTAGCAACAGGTCTCTGGGCAGCTTCACTATTGATGAGAAGGGAAATTATCCATTCAAGGAAGAGAGTTAATCGCATTATATCATTTTGTTTCAAGAAACAGAACACTCTATGCATACTTACTTGATGCTGTTAGATCTGTAATTCTTAACGGTCTCATATAGTGCCCTTATAGAAGATCTGGATGCACACAAAATGAAAAAGCAAATACAGTAGCAAATAAGCAAACAGGCAAGTAACTTTGGGCACAAATGTCCAAAGTAGCTATATGTAGGCCATATATAAACAATGAGGTTGCATTTATCCTGATGCTTGTGCAGAGAAAAAAACTTCTGATTGAGTTTTTCATGCAAAAAAGGTTTTTCTTGATGACAGTTGTTCATGTGTCCTACTTTACAGAGGAAAGCCCTCTGTTCGAAGGCAACCTCTATTTGAGTGTATCTGAAGAAGTGTGTATGCACACGAAAGCTCATACCAAGAACTGACTTAGTTGGTCTTTAAGGTGCTACTGGAAGGAATTTTTTTTGTTTTGACTATGGCAGACCAACACGGCTACCTATCTGTAACTGGCTCTATTTGAAGGGTAATGCATTTCTACGTTTGCATCTATACATATGAATCAACATATGTCAATCTTATGCAATGGCATATAGATAGATAGATAGATAGATAGATAGATAGATAGATAGATAGATAGATAGATAGATAAATTTATTGTCATTGTCCGTATATACACAGTATACACAACAACGAAAATCAAACACCCGAGACCGGATTCACATACACATTCGCACGTATCTCCAACACTCTCATCCTATGCAGACATAATCTATTAGAACATAACATAATCCAGAATATAACATAACCTATTTGAAGCATAGCATAACCTAAAACCTATCTCATTCCTTACTACTCACTGCTTGCTATTTCTTACAACTGGCCCTGAGATCATTATTTAGTGCAATCAGAGCTCTTGGATAGAAACTATTCAGAAGGCGTGTGGTTCGTGTTTTCATTGTCCTGTATCTTCTGCCCGAAGGCAACAGTTCAAAGAGGTTGTGAGCAGGATGGGTGGGATCTCTCAGGATATTGTGTGACTTCTTCAAGCTGCGAGACGTGAAGATCTCATCCAGGGTTGGTAGTTGGAGCCCAATAACATTCTGGGCAATTTTAATTATTCTCTGTAAAGCTTTTTTATCCATTTCAGAGCTGCTCCCATACCACGATAATATACTATAGGTTAAGACACTCTCAATGGTACTGTGATAATAGGACAGAAGTAGGTGCTGAGATAGATTCAATCCCCTGAGCATTCTCAGGAAATACAACCTCCCCTGCACCTTCCTCACAACCATATTAATATTTGCAGTCCATGAGAGGTCCTCAGAGATGTAAATGCCCAGGTATTTAAAACTACCAACCCTCTCCACCTCCTCGCCATTTATGTGCAATGGTAAAAATACACTTTTCTTTCTCCTAAAATCAATTATGAGTTCTTTGGTTTTTTTGGTGTTAAGCATAAGATTATTTTCTTTACACCATTGAATTAACCCCTGTACTTCTTTACTATAAGCAGCCTCATCATTCTCACTAATGAGCCCCACCACTGTTGTATCATCCGCAAATTTGATGATTGTGTTGGACTTATGCAGTGGGGTGCAATCAAATGTGTACAGGGAATAGAGAAAGGGGCTTAACACACACCCCTGAGGGGCTCCTGTGCTTAATACTAGAGTAGAAGAATAGTAAGGTCCCATTCTCACTGTCTGCGGCCTATCGGTCAGGAAATTCCTTACCCACAAACAGATCTTCTGATGTATACCCAAATTGGTCATTTTAAGGAATAACCTGTCTAGTAGAATTGTATTAAAGGCAGAACTGTAGTCCACAAACAACAGCCTTGCGTAGGTTCCCTGTCGTTCTAGATGACTCAGTACAGTATGGACAGCGATGGAAATAGCATCATCAGTAGATCTATTTCTTCTGTATGCAAACTGGAATGGGTCTAGAGTGGATGGAAGACCAGCCTTAATATAATCTAGCACCAATCTCTCAAAGCATTTCATAACGACAGATGTTAGGGCTATTGGTCTGTAGTCATTGAGAGATACCACCACTGACTGTTTAGGGACTGGCACTATAATCGATGTCTTCAGGCAGGTAGGGACAGAACCCTGCAACAGGGATAGATTAAAAATGTCCGTAAATACACCAGCTAATTCTGCAGCACAGTCCCTAATAACTCGTCCCATAATTCCATCTGGTCCAGCTGCCTTCCTAATATTAATGCTCCGAAAAGCACGTTGTACGTCGGAGGTCTGTAATAAAAATGGTTGTTTATCAGTAATAGTTTCTGATGATGTGCTGGTAGCCAATGCTGTAGTGACGGTGGTTCCAGTTCCCACCTCAAAACGACCGAAGAATTGATTCAGCTGATCAGCCAGGTGCGCACTGCTGCTAGCCAGTTCGTTTTTAATATTTTGCCCTGTAATTTGTCGCAGGCCTTGCCATACTCGACGAGGGTCGGAGCTCTCAAAATGCTTTTCGATCCTCCGGCAGTACATAGCTTTGGCATCCCTAATGCCCTTTTTCAGTTTGGCTCTAGCTTCTCTATACTGTTGCGCATCGCCAGAGTGAAAAGCAGCATTTCTTGCCTTTAACAGAAGATACACATCCCTGTTTAGCCAGGGCTTGTTGTTAGGAAACACCCGTATTTGTTTGGTGGTAGTAACGACATCAATGCAGCTTTTGACATAGAACAGTACTATTGAAGCGTATGTGTCCACATTATTCTCCACAAAAAGTGACCATTCAGTGTTCCGAAAGCAATCTTGAAGTTGCTCGGATGCACCTGCTGGCCACACTCGTATCTCTCTAGTTGATGGTCTAATTCTGCGTACGAGAGGTCTATATGATGGTATCATAAGTAAGGATATGTGGTCTGACTGTCCCAAATTGGGCAAGGGCTTGGTCTTGTATCCATGCATGATGTTACTATATACTCGGTCTAGGGTATTTCCCCCCCTAGTGGGACAATCAACATACTGGTGGAACTTAGGAAGCACAGTCCTTAAGTCGGCTCGATTTAAATCACCAGCAACCACAAATGCTCCATCCGGGTGGGCCCGCTGCTGTTTGCTAATAGCAGTTAGCAGGTGACCCATAGCTGTAGTAGTATTTGCATCAGGAGGTATATACACCGCTGTTATTATGACAACATTAAACTCACGTGGCAAATATTTGTCCTCTTTGGCCTTTTGTGTGTGTGTTTGATGCATTTCCTCATTTCTGGTGATGTGTAAATGAGCACCCTAGATAACAGTGTACCAATAGATAGGTAATTCCTTACAGAACTGCAAAGCATTAGTCCAGTGAAGAAACCAAAATGCATAATATCAGATTCCTTTGATCTGCCCAGCTGATGTGATTCACAGAGTGGCTTGAGCTAATGTCTGCTGGCAATTTATGCTTGGCAAGTACATTATACAGTCTCTTCTGCCCATTGCTGCCCTGTTCTGTGCTGTGCAACTGGCAGAGATGACTCTTCTTTTTGTATCTGCACTGGCTCATGCTCCTATTCCAGTTCTGGGTAGTCTCAAAAGGCAATCACATCCATGCATGTGCACACACGCATTTTGAAAGGGGCTAACTCTTTAACCAATCAGAATTTTAAGAGGGAAGGGTATAATACTCCTAGATGTATCCTTTTATGCAAATAGACCCACTCATTCTTGAACTGTGAGGAAGCTTTAGAAATAAATATATGTGGGAATGTTCAGGGAGGTAGGAGAGGATATATTGTTTAATAATATCCTTCTCAACTTGCGTTAGCAAGTTCTATAATTTAGCAGAGTAACATTCCCCTTTTAAACTTACACAGCGGATAACTTGTTGCCAGGCGTGTTTAAGCCTCTAAAATAAGTTTCCTGGTATTTCCCCTTTATTCCCCCCTAAAAAGAATAGACATGAGACAGTCTTGTATAAAAGGTATAAAATAGTTTACTCACACATTCTGTTCACAGATGGATCCCAGAAGGCAGACTTAAGTTACAAAATATATACACTTGGAATCTATCACATAAGGAGATAGTTCCTTTGTCCTCTCTTGGCTGGAGGCCAAGAGAGCATCTCAGGCTAAGCAGCTGATGCTTCTACAATGAAAGCAAGATGAAGAAGAGAAAGAGATGGTGGCCAGCCCTGTGCTTATGTTACCTACACAGGTAAGGTCACGCCCACCTCTAGTCACATGTTGAGGAAGTTTGTCCCAGCCTAGGAGGAAACAGGAAGTTCCGACTCTCTGGTACAAACATGTCCACTCTCAGAATGTTGTATTTGACTGTTCTGTGTTTCACACCCCACAATATAAACACATGTTATAACTGCAACTTATCAAGAATAACTATCAACAATGAATGGGATTCTTTGCAAGCTAACTTTTAGAAGTGGAGCACACTGGGTCTTTTTTTGTCTGTCTCAAAAAAAGCTCCATTACTCAGGCATGCATATGTCACTAAAAAGCCCTGGGTACTTCTGTTGGTTTATCTTCCATGAGTTGATCACAGACCCCAGAATTCATATTCAAAGCTTTGCTCAAAGTTCTTCTCTAAGGCTCAAACTGTGACATCACTGCTTCTAAATCAGTAGCAGCCAAAGGGGCCAGGACCCATGAGAGCGACCAGGATTATTGTGATGTCAGAGCAGCCAGTCACAGCAGGCACAGCTAGATTTTCTGAAGCTCACAGCAGGACTATTCAGGTATATCCTTTTTGGCTTTAGCTTTTAGATTCATAAAGCAATTATAATACCAGAAGTTGTAATTTCATTACTTGCACCCCATCATAAACGGCTATTTGCTGCTATGATACAGTTAGCATTTGGCTGCTAGAAAACATATCTGGTTTTAATTTCAGTCTTTTACGCAGACAAATAGTGCACCTTCAATTTATTTAAAAATGTGTCTTTTATAATAGAGAGACAACGTATCCTTTCATATCTGTTTGAGATCTTTTTTTACAGAATACAAAAAGGGTTGATTTATTTGTATAAAAGGAATCTGCCTTTTGCCTATCGTTTTCCTGAGCATTGTCAGTATATCTTGGAAACTGCAGCATTTTCTTATTTAATGACCCTCTGCTTGTAGGAACTTTAATTTCTGATGTCTAAGCAGATTTATGTTTTACACCCCATTTTGTGCCATATGGCACCGAAGCCAGAAAATTAACAAAACCTTCTTCTGTTTCCAATATCCTGCATAGCTCTTCCTGATGCAATCATATAAGCTACCATATTCCCATATCTTCATTTAACCATTTAAATCAGTTTCAGAACTACACATGACCTCAGCAAACATATGCCTGCAGGTTGATAACACCTAATGGAAGGGATGCTTACAGCTGAGAATAATTGGGTGGGCAAATACCACATCTGCTGATGCAAACCTTGTGATGAGAGGCAAGTTTGCCAGAGGTAACAAAATTCCAGCCTCACTAGGGAGTAAGTCCCATAGCAATCAGTAGAACTTACTGTGAAAAATAATCATAGATAGGAAAATTATACTCACCCATGATTGGGTGCAAGTACTACACGCTCCATTAAATAGACGTCAGCTGTAATTTGTGTTCTTCTCCTTGTTCGTATTATTATCTATATGTTTATTGGTCATGTTTAAGCGTGACGTAAGCACTGCAAATTACAAGGCCAGTGGAAGTGATGGTATTCCAGCTGAACTATTTAAAATTTTAAAAGATGATGATGCTGTTAAGGTGCTGTTAAGTTTGGAAAACTCAGCAGTGGCCAGAGGGTTGGAAAAGATCAGTCTACATCCCAATCCCAAAGAAGGGCAGTGCTAAAGAATGCTCCAACTACCGCACAATTGCACTCATTTCACACGCTAAAAAGCTAAAAAGTAGAGACATCACCTTGCCAACAAAGGTCCGTACAGTAAAAGCTATGGTTTTCCCAGTAGTGATGTATGGAAGTGAGAGCTGGACCATAAAGAAGGCTGATCGCCGAAGAATTGATGCTTTTGAATTATGGTGCTGGAAGAGACTCTTGAGAGTCCCATGGACTGCAAGAAGATCAAACCTATCCATTCTTAAGGAAATCAGCACTGAGTGCTCACTGGAAGGGCAGATCCTGAAGCTGAGGCTCCAATACTTTGGCCACCTCATGAGAAGAGAAGACTCCCTGGAAAAGACCCTGATGTTGGGAAAGATGGAGGGCACAAGGAGAAGGGGATGACAGAGGACGAGGTGGTTGGACAGTGTTCTCGAAGCTACCAACATGAGTTTGACCAAACTGCGGGAGGCAGTGAAAGACAGGAGTGCCTGGCGCGCTCTGGTCCATGGGGTCACAAAGAGTCGGACACGACTAAACGACTAAACAACAACAAACAACCAAAGCGTGACGTGCCTTTCCATAAAAATAATAACCAACATTACAGCAGCCTTCCCAATCTTGGTGCCCGCCAGATGTTTTTGGACTTTAACTCCCATCAGTTGCAGCCAGCATGGCTGTGCTGGCTAGGGCTCATGGGAGTTGTAGTTCAAACCTTCTAGAGAACACCAGGATGGAGAGTGTCACATTACAAGCTTAGAAACAGGGCTTTTTTTCAGCTGGAACTTGCCAGAACATCATTCTGGAACCTCTCAGGTGGGCACCATTGCCATTACAGTCAAACCTCGGATCCTGAACACCTTCACTTTGGAACATTTCGGCTCCCGAACGCCAAAAACCTGGAAGGAAATGCTCCAGTTTTCAAATGTTTTTTGGAAGCCAAACGTCTGATGCAACTTCCGCTTGAGTGCAGGAAGCTCCTGCAACCAATCAGAAGCCGGGCCTTGGTTGTCGAACATTTCGGAATACGAACAGGCTTCCAGAATGGATTATGTTCGACAACCGAGGTTTGACTGTATAAGAGAACAAGGGAGATCAATGTAAGTTCTGGCACCTCTTTTTCTAGAAAAATAGCATTGCTTAGAAGTATTACAAGCTAACATTACAAGTTTTACAGTGCCAGCTCAATACTTTCCTATTAGCTTAGGCAATTTAATTTGCAGATGACTTTTGGAATTGTCTTCTGTTCTTAGCATTTAGGGAGGTAGTTTTGTACTTTTGTATTTTGTTATGATCATTTGTTGGTTTTAAAAATGGTTTCAAAGTGCATTTTTATGTCGCATGTGTCAGAGCTGCCTCTAGGTCCCAGCTCACAGAGGACCAACGCCCGGTTGATGTAATGTACAAAAGTCTTTATTGAAGTTTAGTTTCCATTTCAAACCCCAGAGCGTGCAGCCCTACGTCTTGACTCTAGATCGGCGAAGTCCCCTCTGAGTCACTATCCCTTCCGCACCAGTTTAAGATCCTAGCCCGGCTCCACCTCCTGCGCTGTTCCTTCCTCCTCTGGGTCCTTCTGCCCCCTGGGGTTTCCTCCTTCCTGGACTCTTCTGACGCTGACCCCCCTGAGTCTTGCCCTTCCTTCCGGCGGGCTTTAGGACCTGGCTCCGTATCCGGGCTACCTGCTGTGCCGCTCGCCTGTACATTTGAACTTGGCGCGCGCGCCCAGCCTGTGACTTTCCTCTTGACCGTTTCCCCGCTCTCCGATGGAGGCGTGGTCAATCCTGATTCATCTCCTCTCTCTGGTGGTGAGAACACTGGTCCCGATGCCTGGGACTCCTCCCCCCCACTGCGCTCTGGTGGGGAAGCTGGTCCTGATTTCCAACTGCTGCTCAGGGAGTCCCCGCTGGCCCCTTCCTTCTGGGGTTTCCCCCTTGGCACCCCCCTTGCCCTGGCCATCGGCGCTCCTTTCTGTGAATCTTCCGATTCGCTGGAGAGACTTGTGGAATCTCTCTGACCACTGTCACTGCCTACACCCCCCTCGGATTCCTCCTCACTCTCCATTTGCTCCATCTCCTGTGTCTCTGCTCCTGAACCCCTGACAGCATGAATTAATTTTATTCACACTTTTGCATACTGCCCTTGAATCTTTGGATAAAGAGCAGGTAAGATATAGGAACATAGGAATCTGCTTATACAGAGTCAGGACATTGGCCCATGCAGCTCAGTATTGTCTTAATATGTTGATTAATGGCAGCTCTCTGGGGGTTTCTCCCCCCAATCCTACCTACAGAGTCTGTTAATTTAACTGGGGACCTTCCAAATGGAAAGCAGATGTTCCCCCACTGAGCTAGATACATTTTAAATAAAATAGAACAAGCAAATGTAAATAGACTTGAAATACAAAATAATTTCATTTTACTGGTCTGGGGGATGCTCACTTCTGCACAGAATCAGGCAGCAAGTCTTAGAAATGCTTTTTGCTGCATTAGTGTTTCTTCTTTAATTACCCTGTTAAATTAGAGCAAAGGTTCATAAAGCACAGCATTCTGCCTCTCAAAGTGGGTGGCAATGCATGAATATATTAGCCATTCCTTGTTGTTTCCCCACCCCTGAATAGATTTACAGTGCAATCCTATATAGGTCTACTCAGATGTAAGCACCAGATATTTCAAAGGGACTTACTCCTAGGTGTGTAGAAAATTGCACCTAATACTAATAGACAAGTTTAAGCAATTCCCAATTAACATTATACAGCAATGGTAACCAGCATGTTTAATCACATTATTGTCAGCACTAAGCATACATGTCTTCTTTCACATATTTAATTTCAATAGCTGAATATGTTGTACTTAAAAGCTCTTTTTTCATTATGCACCCCCCCCAGTAACACTATTACTTTAAGAAAATGATACATTTAAGAAAATGATATTCATCCCAATTAAGATGTTTCCAGACAATTAAATTGCTTCCTGATTTCCATAATTGTCTCATGTCTAAGATTTCTCTCTTTCCTGATTAGTCAGGTAGGGTAATCCCAGTCCTTTAAAGATGTATGGCATTCACAAGTTTCAAGCAAATCCTCATGAAATAAGCCACCACAAAATTTGCCTGTTTGTCCTTGTTCAGCTCCAAACACTCAGCATGACACTTAGAAGTGTAAATCTCTGTGTGATGTAGTCCTGAGCTGGCCTATTGGGTCAGATGAAATATTACCAAGGAAGAAGGTTTTCTGTGAGGTGCAGTTCTAAGAGCTGGAAGAGTGAATGACAATCTGGCATAAATTAAGTCCGCCATAAGACTGCTTGGATTTGTGGTAGGAAATAATCTCATAAAGTGTCAAAGACATGTCCTTGCCAGTGTCTTGATCATCATTCTATTGGAGTCTGAAAAGGAGTAGTGAGCAATGAGGACATCTGTTAATGCTCTCTGTGCTACATACTTCCCCTAGCACTGATATCAAACATGGGCATGGATAGGCAATTGTGCTCTAAATAGGACTGTTGCTATATTTGGATATTCAGAAACAACAAAAGCCATCCGTCCAACAAGCAATCCTGATTTACAAGGCCACCAGAAATTTTGGAAGTACAAACTATTTTCACATTGTTTGTACGTATCAGTGCATCAGTTGTTTTGTTCCATCACACGCTGTACTAAGTATTCATCCACTCAGAGCATAATATTTACAAAGGCAGATTTAGCGGAGTGCTTCTAATATTGGATAGCTTCAGCATACTCAGGAATCAAAGGTTTTGTCTCTCTTTTGTGGGAAATGTACACTTGTTGTGCATCCTAGGATCCATGTACCTACAGGACCGCCTCTCCTGGTATGCCCCGCGGAGGACCTTACGGTCCATGAATGACAACATTTTGGAGGTCACAAGTCACAAGGTGGTTAGATTGGTATCAACCAGGGCCAGGGCCTTTTCAGTACTGGCCCCGACTTGGTGGAACGCTCTGTCACAAGAGACCAGGGCCCTGCTGGACTTGACATCTTTCCGCAGGGCCTGCAAGACAGAGCTGTTCCCCCTGGCCTTTGGTTTGAACTCAGTCTGACCCTTATGTTTCCCTCCCCTTATGGTCTTGATTTATTGGCTATTTTTAAATGAGGCTGCATTTTAAATTGCATTTTAACCTGTATTTTAAATTGGTCCCCCCTCTTATGTTTTTACTGTGATTTTATTGGTGTTAGCCACTCTGGCTGGGGACGGTAGGGTATAAATAAATAAAATTTATCATCATCATCATCATCCAGCAATTTCACTGGAGGGCACCACAATGATTATTTAGAATGGAGTGTGAGGGGTGGGGTGGGGTGGGGGGCACCAAATGTTGATGGTTGCACAGAACGCCACTGAAATTTGAGACCCCAAGATCTGCCACTGATATTTACAAGCCAACTTGGCTCTGAATTGACCCAGTTGAACTGCACAATGCACTCTAACATGATGTAATAATGGCCACCAACCTGAATGGCTTTAAAAGAGGATTAGACAAATTTGTGAAAGATAAGGCTTTCAACACCTACTAGCTGTGATGGGCATGTTCTGTTATTATAAAGCACCAATGCAGCAGCAAGCAAAGGCTATAGCAGCCAAGTCAGCTGCTTGTGGCTGGAAAGCCAAACAGGATGTTTGTGACTGTTGCCATGGGAACAAAGGGGCAGTCCATTCTGTACTGAGCACTGGATGTTAGCTCAGTGTGTGTGTCATGTGGCCCGTACTGGAAGTACATGGGTGGAGTTTATTCTTACTGCTGTTGAGTGCAGACATGTTTTCTCTGTACTGATGTGAGAGACAGAAATAAAGGATGTAAATAGTTTTCTGTCTGCTTCTTTCCCCTCCCTGGGGGACACCAAAGGGGAGAGAGAAGGAATGGTGTGTTTTTCTCACAGCCTGAGAAAAATCACCGAGACCTCGCCTGCTTATCTGCCGGGAGTAGCAGCGGGGAGGTCGCCAAGGAATATCTGCCGGTGCCTACGCTGTGGCACATTCCTCTGACCCAGGCAGAATTCCAACATGTTCTACCTTGGAGGCAGTATGCCGCTAAATACCAGTTGCTAGGAATCACAGGTGGGGAGGGTGCTGTTGCACTTGGGACCTGCTTGCAGGCTTCCCTTAGGCGTCCGGTTGACCACTGTGAGAAGAGGAGGAAGAAGAAGAGTTTGGATTTGATATCCCGCTTTATCACTACCCGAAGGAGTCTCAAAGCGGCTAGCATTCTCCTTTCCCTATTATTTAGGTGTGCATCAGTGGGGCTGAGAGACTTCAGAGAAGTGTGACTGGCCCAAGGTCACCCAGCAGCTGCATGTGGAGGAGCGGAGACACGAACCCGGTTTACCAGATTACGAGTCTACCGCTCTTAAGCACTACACCACACTGGCTGTACTAGGTGGGCCTTTGGCCTAATACGGTAGGAATCTTCTTACATGCTTGGATTTTGGAGATAAGCACGTGGACAAGATATGCAGGAAATCTTTATTGCCAAACAGTGTTTGATTACTGTAAAAGTTTGGAAACGAAACAGAAAAACTCCTTGATTTATCTTCCAACATCCTGTGGCAACTGCTGTCATTTGTAGAGAATATGCAGAAAACGTTTAGGACACCTTGAAATATAAAGTGCTAACTAGAATAACCTCATCATGGTATATAATTGATCTTTCTTACATCAGATCTCTTCTGCTTTAACAATTTGGAGAGAAGTTCAATAGCCACTTGCTCTGATGTAGTCCCATTGACTTTCACAGGTCTGAACTGGCATAAGAGGTCACTGAATTACATCCTTTTTGACTCTCTCACTGAACTCCACTTTGATCAGACAAAGGAAGCAGCTTATTGATGGAGCAACATATTTCCCTCCTGCACTGCTGAGCAAACATTCCTCAGGAAACCCAGTAACCATAATCAGCTATCAAACACATGTACTGTATGAATGTTGTGTATTGAATCCATTGTTCCCTTTGATCTGCATTCTTGATATCTGTGCTTACCAGATGCTCAGAACTTCAAAAAGTTTCTTCATCCTTTTGTCTGAATTTTTATGGGCCAAATGTTTGAAGTGGCCTTTTAACCGATCTCTAAATTTGTGGCCAACAAAAATTTTAAAAAGAAAGATAACACGACGATATTGCAGTAAGGTGGAAATACTCGGAAGACTGTAAGTAATCCAAAATCACGTTAGAGCATTCACACGCTGGAAAGAGTTACCCAAAGTAAATAACCCTAAAGTTTATTTATCCTGCAGTAAAAGAACCACATCATTTGGCACAAATGGGTTTGTATTCTCATCACCAAAAATGTTCGAATTCCAGTAGTGTATTATTTAGGTGTGCATCAAAGGTTTTAATGGCTATCATTGCTGTGCATAAACATAAAATATGACTAATTATAATCACAGGTGTGAGGTGCTGAAGGAATCAAAGAAGTAATACAGGTTCAAATTTAAGAGCCAGTTACAGAAAATAGGGCACTTAAAACACATCAAATATAAAGCAGAGATGGGAAACATATGGCTCTTGAGTCTGTCCATTTACATCCCAAAGCTCTTTGCATTGAGCTCCATTATCAGAGCTTGACTTACCTATAATATTAGACATTTTTTTAAAAAAGGAATATAAAATCTTTATTAAACATTCAACACATATTTACACAACAATATACCATGTAACAATTTATGCACATACACTACAAGGAAAAAAGGAAAAAAGAAAGACACAGAGAAAATTAGAAAAAGAGAAAATAAAGAATAAAGATAAGTGAGATAAAATAAACTTACGATTGTTCTCAAAAAACTGGTTCTCATTTGTTACTTTATACACAGTATCATATTATTGTATTGTTTCCTAATTTCTTTCAGAGAAAGATTCTTTAATTTGTTAACTAAACATTGCAAGAATCATTCAAGATCTGCCAGAAGATTTTTACTATCGCAATAATTTTTATAATATACTTTAATTTTTATAATATACTTTAAATATTGTCAATTCTTTATTTACCTTCTGCACTGAGTACCTTCTAACTCTCCCTGTCATTTTTGCCAGATGGATGTATTCTAACATTTTTATCTGCCGTTCTGACTTTGTAGGTGTAATTTCACTCTTCCAATTCATTGTGACCAAGTTCCTGGCTGCTGATGTTGCATACATAATATTAAACTTAATGGTCTTCCCAGGAAGGAGGAGCAAGAGGCTTGAGAAAGCCATAATAACATAAGAGTCTAGCTGGATTGTGCCAAAAAGCCATTTAGTCCAACGTTCTGCTCTCACAGTGACCAGCAAGATGTTTACAGGAAGTCTGCAAGCAGGACTTGAGTACAACCACACTTTCCTCACTTGTCATTGCCAGCTTTGGGTATTCCACAGCACACTGCCTCCAATCATGGAGGCAGAACATGTGGGATATATTGCTAGAGCAGTCAAGTACAACATTCCTGTTTTCCTAGAATGGATATGCAGGGGGATGTGGCTCCAAAGAGGGAGGACTTCCTGCCATACCTGTTGGGAGCCACCTCCCTCTGAGTGTGACCAAGTAGATAGGTGTTACCCTAGCTGACCCAAATAAAAAGGGCTAGGCATGCAGTCACCTTCCTTTTTTCTCCATTTTCTTCTTCTGGATCTCTACAGTGGTACTTCAGGTTAATTTGTTCTGGAGGTCCGTTCTTAACCTGAAACTGTTCTTAACCTGAAGCACCACTTTAGCTAAAGGGGCCTCCCGCTGCCGCCACACAATTTCGGTTCTCATCCTGAAGCAAAGTTCTTAACCCAAAGTAATATTTCTCGGTTAGCGGAGTCGTTACAGACTCCGCTAACCCAGAAATATTACTTTGGGTTAAGAAGCGTCTGTAACCTGAGGTACCACTGCACTGCTCCTGGCTCTGAGCCAGGACATGGCTCATCCCACAAGTTGCAAGTCTGAGATTTAGCTCAGACTTCTTTTCTTTACCTGTTTTACTTTACAAGGGTGACTGGACCACAAGATGAAGCCTGCCTTCAGGTTATTGCAGTGAACTGAATGTGAGTAAAACTTTATTCTTATTTTCAAGAAGACTATGTTGTGTTATTGTTTTAAGAAGGAAATAAAGGGAAAATTTACCAGGAAGAATCCACTCTGAACAAGGCAGACTGGATTACTTACATAATTAAAAGACTGACACCAGTCATCAACAGCTTCATGACAAGTTGCAAGGCAATGTGCTTTGCTGTTTGCTCACTAGTCCAAGTGAGGAGGGATCATATCAAAACAATATATCCTCTCCTACCTTCCTTAACATTCCCACAGAACATAGCCATCATGGCTAGTAGTCTCCATGCATTTATCTAATCCTCTTTTAAAGCCATCCAAGTGGGTAGCCATCACTGCCTCTGAGGGAAGTGTAGGCATGGATTTCATAGGTTAACTATGTACCGTCTTTTGTCTGTCCTGAATCTTCCAACATTCATCCTCAATGGATGCCCATGAGTTCTAGTGTAATGAGAGATGGAGACTTATCTCTTACCATGTTCTCCATTATCATGCATACAGTGGTACCTCAGGTTAAGAACTTAATTCGTTTTGGAGGTCCGTTCTTAACCTGAAACTGTTCTTAACCTGAAGCACCACTTTAGCTAATGGGGCCTCCCGCTGCCGCTGCACCACTGCCACACGATTTCTGTTCTCATCCTGAAGCAAAGTTCTTAACCCGAGGTACTATTTCTGGGTTAGCGGAGTCTGTAACCTGAAGTGTCTGTAACCTGAAGCATCTGTAACCACAGGTACCACTGTAATTTGTTTTATACACCACTAACATGACCTCCTCTTTTGTTTTTCTTAACCAAACAACCCCAAATGTTGTAGCCGTTCCTCAGAAAGGAGTTGCTTTATTCCCTTCATCATTTTGCTTGCCCTTTTCTGAACCTTTTCCAGCTCTGCAATATCCTTTTTGGGGTGAGGCACCCAGAACTGTGCATGGGTACAGTGCACTATGTTGTGAAGCATGCACTTGACATGAATCTTTCGCTTACCACCTCCTTTACACCTAAAAGAAACCAAGCATTTGGCCAACCCCCAAAAGAAAAGAAATACTTTGAGCATGTGCAGTTTCTTCAATCCACTTCAACCATCATCACAGTGACTGCAGGAATATAATGGAGTTTCTTTTTACTGCCCTGGTGCTATTTACTAAGGAATGAACACCACTTTGTTTTTAAAAAAGCAAAGAAAGCATGATATATGTTTTAAAATAAAAATAATAAAATGAGCATCTGTAAGCAAATGTATGCCTGGCTGACCACTCCGTCCCTGACTATAAAGTGTACATGTATATAGTGTACATTTTTAAAATAAGTAGAAAGGAAGGATGGCAGCACTTAGAGGTGCCAGCTTGCTAGGGCGACTGGGGAGGCCAACGTTGTGTGTGTGACATTGTAACATTGGGAGGAGCCAGGGGTGGAGCTGAATATGGCAGCTGTGCGACTCAATGGCTGGTGGCTCTTCCTCTTGGTGCCACCACCAGCGGGAGGCTGCTTCTGCTCTACAGCAGGAGGTGGAGGAGGAGGAGGAGAAGGAGCCTCCACACTTTTTGGACAAAATATAGGCGGGCTAGACCCCCAGGATCTGCCATCCCTGGCAGCACTGATGGTTCAGGTGCTGATGCAGGGCCTGTTTTCCACTGATCTGATCATTTGCTACTCTCTGGGTGCTCATTAATGGGATCTTGAACTTGGGTTCCCAGGTCCAGCACTAGCTGCTTCACTGGCCTCAATTTGCCCTGCATCACATAAGGCAGGGATGGGAAACCTGTGGACCACAAAATGTTGTTGGACTCCAACTCCCATCAGCCCTGGCCATCATGGCCAATGGTCGGGGTGATGATAGTCCTGTGACGTTAGCAGGGCTACTGGATCCTTACGCCTGCCATAAAGCCTTCAGCTCCAGCAGCCTCCCATCTGTGCATCTTGCAAATCAGCGTCATGCACCTATTATTAGGAAGCACAAATTCATTTGCAGCCTACATTAAAACAAAACAAAACAAAACATTGCTTTCATTTCATTACATGCCTCATTTCCTCCACTTCTGCCTCTTGCTATTTGCCATGCTTTCCAGTCAGATAGAGAGAGAACTACATTTGTGTGTAGAGTCTATTACCAAAAAAGAAAAAGGTTTTGATCTCTTACTCTGGCCTCAGGCAGCTGCTATTATATCATAAACGATAAGTTCAGATCCCTCCCCACCAACAACCCTCCATGTTAGAATAGAACTAACAAAGTAGCTGCTCTTTTTATCGCTGAGTATCACAAATCATCCCACCTCTTAAAGCAACAAGGCTCAATCAGCATGTGGTTAACCTACAGAAGCCTCCCTCCTGCTGTTGTTATCCCTGACAATGAAGACAATATTTAAATGCTTAGCAAGATGGACAATTCCTCCTTTGACGGCAGGTAACTCACTCCAGCTGCAGGTGCATGATTTTCTGAAGAAATGATGACAGGATCACACATGCTCTAACAAGCGCTCCTGAAATCAGACTGCCTTTCACTCGGCAAATGACTGTTTAAAAAGGGGAGCTTTGAGAACGACAATGGAAAGTTATCATTTAATCATGGGCAAAACAGAAGTGGCTGCCAATTTAGTGCAACATCTTCAGGAGAAAAGCCTGGTGAGCATAGTGAAAAATGCAAAGCGATTTGCTTAAGAGGAGCTAATGGCCTCCTCTCTCCACTAGGAAAAGACTGATAGAAGGAAGAGAAAGTGTCTCATGAAAAGCACTCAGCTATTCCCTTTCTCAGACTCATGATTACAGAGTCTCTTGCAATATAACTGAAGGGTTGCCTTTTTCGAGGCCTGGATCCTGAGGCATGATGAGCCTGAGCACATCTTGAGACCATTTCGCCTCCTTGGAATTGCACCTCTCCTCAGGGTGGGAGGAGATGGGAGTTGGCTGGGAAGCAGAAAGGAAGGCATGGATTTGTGCAAGAAGGGCTGATAGCAACACTATGGATTTGGCCTGGCAGGGAACTGATGTGGTAACTGGAGGCCAGCATGAGCTTGTTTCTGTATGTCTGCAGTGGCTGTTCAACATGTGCCTTTGTAAATAAAGTATTGCTACCAACAATTACCATGCTCTGTCCTCTAGAGAAAACACCCTTTAAAGCTTGCCTTCAACTTCCCGTCATGTACAGGAGGACTATAGAAAGCTGCCATACAGGGAGACAAAGCACCTATCCATCTAGCTCTGCATTGACACTGACAGTCAGAAGCTATCCAGGGTTTCAGGAAGGAATCTTTCCAGCCCTTTCTGCACATCCCAGGACTTGAACCTGGGACTCTGTGTAGGCGGATAATGCGCTCTGCTTTTCATCGATGGCCCTTTCCACTTCCACTTTTGGAAGCAGGAGCACAAAAGCAGTATTTGCTGAAGCAGCAGCTGAATATCAAGTCCATAAATAAATAGCAGATCATCAACAACAAAAATCTATGTCACTTCTTATCTACAACACTGAAAACCATAGAATCATAGAATTGTAGGGCTGGAAAGTCCCCACGGGTCATCTAGTCCAACCCCCAGCAATTCAGAAATCAAAGATGATGTTAAATGTAAAAGTAATGAAATTAATATTAAAATTAATTACCAGAGGCCATTGAAAAATAGATCAGAAAGTAAATAATCTCTTTCTCCAGCAGTAAGGAAATGAAATTCTGCCCACCCCACTGCCAAAAAGCAATTTCGAATAATATTTATTTCATTATTCAATATTCATTTCAATTTGTTGTTGACTAATCTTAATAGACACATTTCAGACTAGGTCCAATGTATACTTTTGGATAAACCTTTGGGAGATCTAAAATCCTAACAAAAACAAAGGCAATCTGACTTAGAAAGCCCACACCCAGCAAACATGGAGAAATCACAACACTCTGAAGCTAGGAAAAAGCCCAGAGTGAAAGAGGAGGAAGGAAGCAAAAGATGAATGCATAAAAGGACATCACCTGCATCCATATTTTATGTGAGCGATTTGGAGCAAACGTTAGGCAGGGAAAACTGAATGGTCATTAGAAAAGGCAGCACTAGCAGCATGATTTATGGCTTTATGGGGGGGGGTCTGCTAGTAAGAAAGCAAGCATAGCTGACAGATGATATCGCCACAATCATATATGTGTGTCACAGAGTAATGATCAAAGATTATTATAGGAAAGTGTTGTATGTGGGAGAGAACAGAAGTGTTCAACCAGCTGCTTGCCAAAAGCACATACAAATCCACACCCATACTAGCAATAAACCAGGGACTTCCAGAACTTTAAATCATATGTCATTTATTGGTGCTGTGGGTGGGAGGAAGAGAAAGATCTTGACCTGCCAACTGAATAAAATATGTGGCAAAGGTGAAACCGAATTTGCATTAAGCTTTGCATTCAGTGCCTCAGCTCAGATCCGGGGCTTGTAAAAATAAAGGTGAAAGTGTTTTGAGAATATTCAATTTGCTCCTCTCAGGAACAAGACAGCTCAGACAAATATGAGATTATGGGTGATAGTTTCAAGGATGGTGGCGACATCTTCAAGCAAGCTTTAGCTCTGGCTCTGTTTACGTTTATAAAAAGCAATATTCTCAAATAGCAAATAAAAATGAAACAATCTCCTTTATTCAAAGGTATAATTCAAATGGAAAAGATATTGGAGATATTGCTAAATACCTCTCTCTCTCTCTCTCTCTCTCTCTCTCTCTCTCTCTCTGCGTGTGTGTGTGTGCGCGCGTGCACACATGTTGCTGTTGCAAAGCTTGTGGTTCCCCAAGCCTGCTGTTTCCTCCCTCTTTTGCATAGATGATGCTCTTTTAGACTTTAACCAAAAAATGAGATCAGCACTTGGAGAATAAGCTCTCAGCATTTTTACCAACCTCCATGCTTTGTGTGAGCTGGAGTTATAACAGCAGTAGCAGCAGTCAATCTGTGCTGAAACTCTACATTAGAGGAAATAGTATTTCAGACCTGGAACAGCAAATTCATCATGGTCCAAGGTTCCCCACAGTTGTAGGACTCATGGGTGTAGATCAAGCAAAACAATAGAAATACTTAACCAACTGACCAATCAGGTCAGTTCTGCGCCCCCAACAAAAGTTCTGCACCCCACAACAAAATTCCTGGCTATTCCCATGGTTGGATTGGCCTTGCTATTAGGCATAGTGAGGCAAGTACCTCAGACAACTGATGTAGAGTACAGTGGTACCTCGGGTTAAGAACTTAATTCGTTCTGGAGGTCCATTCTTAACCTGAAACTGTTCTTAACCTGAAGCACCACTTTAGCTAATGGGGCCTCCTGTTGCTGCCGCTGCGCCACCACTGCACAATTTCTGTTCTCATCCTGAAGCAATTAACCCGAGGTAATATTTCTGGGTTAGCGGAATCTGTAACCTGAAGTGTATGTAACCCGAGGTACCACTGTGTAATATAAGAGCAGCAAATTATTAGTTAATTAATGTATTGCTGTATTATCTTTATTCCCAGGGAGAGGTGCCGATGGAATTTTCTGTCTTAGGTGCCATAATTTGTCAGTCCTTGAGAACAACATGCGCCCACACCTAGAAAGAAGGGACATTTGCCACCCCACTTAAGGCAGCAAAATATATTGTCTTATGCTGTCCCTCCTCCCATGATCCCACCCGAAAAAACTGATAGGGCCAGGGTTCCTAGGTGTGAGCACATGAGTGTCTGAAGTCATGTGTACACATGTAAGAACAGAAGAACATAATGAAAGCTCTGCTGGATCAGGCCAAAGGCCCAACTAGTCCAACATACTGATCTCCCAGTGGCCAACCAGAAGTCTATGAGAAGCTTGCAAGAAGGACCTCAGCACACCAGCACTCTTGCCACTTACGCTTCCCAGCAACTGACAGTCAGGGGCATACTGTCTCTGACAATTGTGGGATGTAATCCTCTGGAGCAGTCAAGTACAACTTTTCCTGTTTGCCTAGAGTAAACATGCAGGGGAATGTTGGTCCAGCCAAATGAACTTCCTGTTACACCTGGTCTGGAGCATCCTTCCTTTGTATGTGACCAGGTAGGTGGGCATGACCCTTCCAGACCTAACAAAAGGTCCAGTCACACTGCCACCTTCCTCTTTTGATGCATTTTCTTCTCTTGGACTGCACTGCTGGCTCACTGCAGGGATATACCCATATGGGGTAAATCAACACCTTCTACTGATTTGTAACTTCAAGCCTAAAGCCTGCCTTCAGGGATCACCCTGTGCTCTGATGGTGAGTAAACTTCTTATTGTTACTTATGAATAAGATGGTTGTGTCTTCATTCTTTTAGGAGGGAATCAAAGGGGCCTTACCAGGAATAATAGAACATAAGAGATTCTAATGAATCTATAGCCAGCTTCCTGCTGTGTAAAAGGGGGAATGTATTCTGCTGTATGAATAAACTCACTAATGTGAGTTAGGAAGGATAATATTTAATCAATATATCCGCTCCTGCTACCCACAACATTCCCACAACAATAGAGGTAGAACAAAGCCAGATGGGCAGGGTATAAATAACAAATTATTATTATTAAATTATTATTATCACAGTCAGTAGTTATGTCTAACTCTCTTTCAAAGCCATTCAAGTTGGTGGCTACCAGTACATCTTGTGGGAGTGAATTATGTAGTTCAACCATGCATAGTGTGAAGAAGTCCTTTTCTTTTTGTCGGTCCAGAATCTTCCAACATTCAATTTCAGCCACATAATATGCATCTGCTATGGAAAATACTAGCAAAAGGTCAATATTTAAACCAAAGTGCATCCTGGAGCTGATGTGCAGTTGTGGTCTAAAACATCTGGAGGAAACCAGGTGAAAATTGATTTAAACCAACTGTGTGACTCTGCAGGACTATATTTGAAGAAACCATTTATTTTCCCCACACATATGGCTGACCACAGACTAGGGTGTAATTAACATATTCTTTAAAATTGCTGTCACTAAATGAAAAACACTGCTTACTGGAATATAGTCAAGTCAAGGTCTATCCCTAGATCCTTAACGTTATGTTTGAGTGGAGCCAGCTTCTTCCATTCTCTGGGCACCCGATAAACGTTTCTTTGTCCATGTGAGTGGTTTGCTTTTATTACGTTATTTTCATAAGATTTATACACTGCTTGATTGTAAAGAAGCTCAAAGTGGTTTGCAAAACGAATCAAACATTAAAGTTATGGTGAACTGTGGAATGGGTATTATGTGGTACCTTTAAGAGTGCCAGTTCCACAGACTGAAGCAGTCAAGTGGGCATATATGGCAGGGCCGGCCCAAGACATTTTGGCACCTGAGGCAGATGACAAAAAATGGCCCCCTTCCTGCCAGGGAAGAAGGGGTGAGGGAAGAACTACATCAGGAACAAGGGGGCAGAGAAGGATCAATATCAGGATTTGCTGCCCTGGTTGGTCTTGACACCTGAAGCAGTCACCTCACCTTGACTCATGGTTGGGCCGACTCTAAATATAGGGTAAGGCGTTCTTACAGGCTGACTGGCTGAAGAATGATTCTATTGTTAACCCCAGTCAGTCTGCCAAATCAGTTATGATATGGGTGTGAAAAATGAGCAGGAGTTATGCAATCGGCCAGTTATTGCAGCTGGAAATTGTATCTCCTCTGGTTATAATGGTGAGACGTATTCAGGAACAAATTGGACTGAATGAATGCATTTCTCGCACGCATACACACTCCCCCCGACCCCACCGGTGTGACTTTAACATGTAAGGTGAGAAGAAGACTAACTGGCTTTCATGCTTCTACACTGTGAGGCTGCTACCATTTCATAATAAACATGGTTAACATAAAGGGGAACTGAATTGACGTCAAGATTGTGCAGTTTTGTTAGGTAACAGGGAGACCTTCCATCCTTTGGGTGGTAGTCAACTAAATATTTGCACTAGTGCAAGGATTAGCACTTTCCCCCTTGATATAACACCCTTATATCTGCTTTGTAGGGTTCAGGGGGAACCCAGAGCAAGTATAACAGGTGCATGAGAAGAGGAGAGAAACCCTTGCTCTTAAGGAACATTCTCCTTAATGCTAAACTCTGTACAATCCATACTGTCCACTTTCCTAAAGAATATCATCCAAGCAAGTTACAGTTTATATGGATGCAGGTCAGAGGTTTTGACCCAGGTCAAAATAATACACCAAGAGAGAAGAAAGGGTGCTCTTCTGAGAAAGCAAAAGCTAAATCATAAAAGGGAGGTCATCAAAGTGAAGATGTGAGAAAATGAAAGTTTAAAAAAATCAGTTATCAGAGTTTCAAAGAGATTACAAAGCCATTGTCAGTCAAGCCACTGTTCCTTTTAGCCAGACTGCAAAACAAGCACCTCCTTCAGCTATACTGAAGCTTAGATGTTTGCATGAAAGTGCCAATTTACCACCTAGGATCGAAACAATGTAGTGTAATATAATGATCCAGTGATTCAGTATTAAGTGTGGTGCAAGTATTAATGTGATGGTGTATGTAAAGCACTTAGAACCAGTGGCGTAGTGTGGGGGGTGCAGGGGAGGCCGGGCGCAACATCTGGGGGTTAGGGTTAGGGGGTGCAAATCCACGGGTTAGGGGGCACAAATTACTTGCCTTGCCCCGGGTGCTGACAACCCATGCTACACCACTGCTTGGAACACCCTAAATCAGCCTCAGTATAATTGATTGATTGATTGATTGATTGATTGATTGCAGCCTACCTTTTTCTCCATGGACCCCAAAGTGGTATTCATGATTCCCCCCCCCCTCAATCTGCTCAACACAACCCTGTGGGGGTAGGTTAGGTTGAGTGACAGTGACTGGCCCAAGGACACCAAGTGAGCTTTATGGCTGAGTGAGGTTTTGAACCCTGGTCTCCCAGGTCCTGGTCTGGTCTGTCACTCCAACCACTACACCCCACTGTCTCTCTGTAATAATTATGGGGCTACTTCTGAGGATGTGCAGACCTAATTTCCCCTAGACCTGAGTAGCCATAATGTAATGAATATTAAAAGACATGCCGAGCAGGAAATATGACACCAGGCTAGAGTTGAGACTTTGCGAACTTCCCATTTTATGACGTATGATGTATGTGTGTATTTTAGAAATTAAGACTGCATTTATGTGGAAGGAAGGGCCAATCTGTGACCTGGCTGAGACTAAAAGCAGTAAGGAACTTAAACCTCCCAAGTGGATCATTCCTATAGAAGATATAACATGTGACCCAACTTACCCATGTTGACAGGCACCTCTTTGAGCTGGTTCACACATAAACTTAATTAGTGGAATTTTCAGTCATGATGGGTGTGTGCAGTGCTTTTCCCCCAGGGGTACACATACCCCTAAAATTTTTGTTTGGCCTCATTGAGGGGCAGTATTTCAATATGAGTAGGAAAATGAAAGCATCCCAAACATATATATATATTTAAGAAAATAAGCACTGTGTGTGTGTGTGTGTGTGTGTGTGTGTTAGTGTGCAAATAAGCCATCCCAGATTGCACATCAGCACAAAGAATTCTCCCTCCTCCTTACTTGCAGTACTTTTCAATGGAGGCAGTTCCCACATCCCACTGCCCAAGGATAGAGAAATCAGGTGATAAGACCTGGGTTTCTGAATGACTTAACTCCCCCGCCGCCGCCGCCGCCCTTCTTCGTACGGTTGCACTGGTTCAGGCATTCATTTCATCTTCCAGAGAACCTTTGCCAGATATTGAGCCTAGGACCTTCTGTATTGAAAGCAGATAAGCTACAGCCCTTTTATGGAGACTGGGCACACGGGCTCCCCAGTGCTAAACTAATAAGAGAGGGCTCGAAGCAGGGTGAGGACAGTTACCACAGAAACAAACTAGCAAGATGCGGGCGGGGCAGTGGCTGCGCCACATTTATTTCAGCAGGAGATACTTCCAAAGAATTTCTGTTTGGATCCATCTGCTGCCACTTTCATAAATATTACTTTTTGGGAGAATGTTTCGTGAAGTATGCAAAGCTGTTTTTGTTGTTTGAATAACGCAGAGGATTGCTTACCGTAAAAACCAATTTGGGGGGAGGTGGGGGGAATAAGTGTCAGGTTATATTCAGGAGTTCAACAAAGCCTAAGTAAGGCTTAAATGAAGAGTTAACATGCAAATTAGCTTCCAGTCTATCTTCTACAAAGTCTATTGCTAGAAGTCGCAGCCCCTCCCCCACCCAATCATTTGTTATAAAGGCTTTTTTATGATACAAATTTGATAATCTCCCTTCCATGTTGGCATCGTTCTAATTTGCCTTGTAAGCCCATAAAATTCGGGCTCTTTGTCTCCCCTGAAGGCCACAAGGTTTTCAAAGATACCATTGTGCCGCCTAAAACCTATAAAATTGTCACTAGGGACTGATTAAACAGTCCTGAATTGAAACAGTGCGGGATTTTTTGTCTTGGTCCCTTTCAGGCATGACAATGCCCTTTTCAACTCCCGAGACAAAAGGGGGTTTAAGGGAGCGATTCTCTGGGAGATTCTTCGGAGATAACCCCAACCATATGGAAGACAAGGTGGCCAGCAGCTGAGACAAAAAAACAGGTGACAACAAGGACTGTCCACCCCAACCCCCAACCCCGGAAACAAGAGGCTGGACCCGAATATCCTTCTGCTCCCCACTCAGATGTCTTCTTGAAACCACCACCCACGGAGCTGGGCATCACACAATGACCCCCGGCCCTCCACAACAATGGGACTGAGAAGGCCCACTGCAGCCAAAGGCACACAAGCAAACACACACTCACACACACAGAGAGAGAGGTTGCTTTGTGGTCGACCCACCAACCAATGCCCAGAGAATTTGATCCTGCGCCAAGACGAGGGATGGTCTGGTTGATAGCCTCAAAAGCAAGAGGTGTGCTTAATTGAGAAGAGTCCATTTTCAGATGAGCTGTTTTAAGGAAAGAGACACACCCGGGCAAACGTCCTTCTTTGGCACCAGTCTTGGTGGGAAGTGAAGCTCTTCTTCCTCCTCCTCCTCCTCTTCTTCTTCTTCTTCTTCATCATCATCATCATCATCATCATCATCTATTTATATGCCACTTAAGGCCAAGGCCGTCTCTAAGCAGTTTACGAAAAAACAACACATTGTAAACACACAAACACGCATGCACAAGTAGCAGTAAAGCTGAAAAACGAAAAACTAGAATGCCCAAATAAAACAAAAATCATTAAAAAGCAGCCGTACATTGTGAAAACAACTAAAGAGTCAAGGTTCCATCTAGAAACCATTCCTCCTAAAGGAGTGGGTCAGTAATATTTCTCCTAGTATAATAACGTAGAGCAGACTCCCCCCCCCCCCCTTTCCCTCGGCTTAAGAAGCCATCCAGCCAAACCAAAGGGTCGATAATATTCCTCTTAATTGGCGTTCGAGAGAATGCACACAACTCCCATCTCCCTACCTCCACAGCCAGGTTGCCAAGAGAAGCGAGGAAGGACCACACCACCACTTTCGAACTTCGCAGAAGGCGAGAGATACGGAGGTCAGAGGACCAGTTCAAAATCCTCCAACCTGCACTGTTTGCACTAGAATTTCAATTCTTCCGCCCAACGCCAGATCACTTCCCTCTGCTATCACGATTGAGATTATGCTGCTGGCCAATGAAAGAGATACCAGGTTCCCATCCTAAAATCATTTAAAAGAGCCTGGAAATACGCAAAGAATTTTTTAAAAAAAATAAAAATCCTGCCTTTCATCTCAGTTTATAGAAGTTGAGAAACTTCGACGGGCTCGGTTTAAGTCTTCATCCTTATCGCATTGCGGCTGACAATGAGGGAACACTAGAAAATCCCTCGATAGAAAATCGCTCGGTTAACCCCCCACGCCCTGCGAGCCAATTAGACAGTGAAAATGCGCGCAATTGTCACAAAACAGCATCGCGAAAACAAGTCAGAGCCGGTTTCTTTCCTGTCGTAAGAGCTGTTTGGAAAATATATATACATTCTCGGTACTGTCACTTCGCAAAAACAAGGACAGCATCAAATCAAATGAAAGAATCGATCAAGGGAGGTGGCAGAATATTAGAAGGGCTGTGCAATAATGACTCCAATGGTACTGCTGCTGCTGTTACTACTCCTCCCCAGCTTGCATATATGCGCGTTTTATTGTGCGATAAGAAAGGGAGGCATTTTTCTGAAAGCTTGGAGGAAACCAGCTGTTTTAGGTTCCTTTCCAAAGAAAAGGGTCCGGGGCAAAGTTCCGCTTTTAGGCTATATAATGCTTCCTTTCCCACTTTCTGAACGCAACGCTTTGATATAAATATATCCTATTTTTTTTTGATAGGTTTCTTATAAATCCGGCCAAAGTTAACTTGTATTTCAGCGCGAGATATTTGAGCACGTGCGAAACTGCAGTTGAAGCAAATGGATTTTTCGAAGCCAGCGGTGTCCATGTAATTGGGCCTTAAGTATTAGTTCACCATGTAAATTCTGGGTACAGTCATTGACTGTAACTATATATAATTAGGGCAAACATTTAGTTCAGAGCATCCGTCTTCCTGTACACATTCGTATGGTAAATTTAATGGCAATCACATTGATCAATGTAGCTTTGCATTAATAGGACGAGATGGTGGTATATGGCATTTGCCAGATCGCAGACTGTGGAACTCCCTCCCTCTCTCTCTCCCTCTCTCTCTCTCTCTCTCTCTCTCTCTCTCTGTGTGTGTGTGTGTGTGTGTGTGTTGCTTTCCTACCCGAAGGGGTCCTAGCCTTGCAAACAGTCCTAGAAGCCCATATGCAGGAAAGCACCCCAGAGAGAGGGGGGAGGGGTCAAGCATCTCCCTAACAGCTTGTCACTTGACAGTCACTCTTTCCGGTGTAAATTGCCCCTTCGACATAAATGCAGGCAAGCAATTCGACCTTCTGAGCGTTTACAGGCTTGCGAACCCCGCGAACTCCAGCGGGACTGATTTTAATCCCATAATTCCAAATGACCAGGCAACGGCACCCAAAAGATATTTAAAAGGGAATTTACTGAGATCCTTCCAGAAGGGAAGAGATCTTGGTCGCTCCCAAACACCAGTTTATTGGATCATTCGACCTTGATTTTTGTGTGCGCAACTTTTGCGAGAAGAGGACTAGGGCTATTTATTGAGCATTTGTTCTGATTTGTTTGCTGGTAATATGAAGTTTGGCCAAGCAACTGTTAGCCTCACACTTTCCACTGCATTTTCCTTCTCTCCCCCCTCCCGCCGCCCCCCTCCTCCACTTTCCTTATCCCCCGAAGTCCGATCTTTTGCGGGGAGGGAGTTTGTAGCACCAATTAACTTTAAGAGGCCAACCTGAATTTGCAGGCATGGTCCCATTAGAAATAGTGAGTGATATGGGACTTCTGGGATCGCAAGCGCTCGCGTCTTGGGATGCCTGCCTCTTCTGCCAAAAAGACACGGATCCCGAGGGTGGTTTTTGTTTGCCAACAATCCGGTTTATTGAGCAGGGTAAGAAAGTTCTATTTGAAAATCAACTATGTCTGATACAAGTAACTCACTATTCGTTTTGTTTAGAATGAAACTCAACCACCTTCCTTTTTTTAAAAAAAAAGCAACTATGTTTTCGGCCAGCTTTCTAAACAAAAGGCCAAAAACAGGGTTAGGGCGAGACGATCAAGGTTAGCTACGGCAGGCATTCCGATCCCCACAACATTGACAGGGAAGTCCCGTTGAATTCTGTTCTTTTCCAGGATCCGAAGCACCCATCCAACACTTCCGTTCCGTCTATTAATCCGGAACAACTACCATTCGTGGCTTTGCTAATCACAATCGTTCATGAGGGCTGCCATCCCATTTCACCGATAACAATGGGTAGAAAATCCCCATATTTTCCCGACCCCTTACTGTGAACACACTGTGTGTGTGTGTGTGTGTGTGTGTGTGTGTGTGTGTGTGTGTGTAAGGGAAATTAACCCGGGTCGGGCGATCTTAACTTTGCACCCTTCCTTCTATACGCGTTCCTATCTGCCAATCCTCTCTAACCCCCAGGAAGAGTGCGTAAGATTTGCAGCCTTCAAGATCCCACGGTTACTTCCTCGTAAAGATAATTTGGCGGGGGCGGGAGAGAGGATTGGGCCCACTTCCCTTGGTAGCAAGCTGCTGGGATTTGAAGTCTGGGTTTTCCTTTCTTACTGGTTGGGATCCGCGGCTCATTTTACTCTAAAGTAGTACTATCCAAGCCAACGCCTCGCGAGATGAAGGCACCAGTCCAAGGCGTCGCCCCAGGGCAGGCGGGGTACAGTGAGTCTCTTTCTCTCTCTCCTTCTGGCAACCTGTCCGCGTCCTCGGCGCCTTCCTCACCCCCAGTTCCAGGAGACAAGGGCCGGGGGCGCTAAGTGCTGGTAGGCGGGGAAGAGGCTTAGCGAGGCGGCCTGCGGGAAAGCCGGGTAGCCCTGGAGGCCGAGCGCGTTCTGGGCGCCGCCGTAGTCCTGCGCCGCGCCGCTGCAGCTCTGGCACGCCTTGCCTTCGCGCACCAGCACTGGCACCACCACCCTGCGCAGGAGAGGCGCCGCCGCCGCCGCCGCTCCTTCGGCGCCGGCTCCTTCCCCGGCGCGCTCTCCTCCGGCGCCGCTGCCCTTTGCGCGCTTCATCTTGTAGCGGTGGTTCTGGAACCAGATCTTGACCTGGGTGGGCGTCAGGCGCAGCAAGTGCGCCAGCTGCTCCCGCTCGGGCGCAGACAGGTAGCGCTGCTGACGGAAGCGCCGCTCCAGCGCCAGAGTCTGCGCCTTGGAGAAGAGCACTCTGCGCTTCTTCTTCTTCTCGTCGTCGTCCTCGTCCGCTCGCGTCGAGGCGGCGGCCGGCCGCGATCTGCTCTCGGGGCCGCTCTCGTCCGAAGCTGCGGGGCAAGACAAGGGTTGGGGAGGGAAGGAGAGAAGGCAGGCGCGTTAGATCCCTTTTCGTGGTTATCATTTGTTTATTTACCGCTGCAAAGGGACACATGTAAGCGAGGATTAGGAAATTCCGGAAGACTGAAAGCGCAGTCAAAACATCATCAACATCAACATCATCAATGAAATACAGTAGTATCTCGGGTTAAGAACTTAATTCGTTCCGGAGGTCCGTTCTTAACCTGAAACTGTTCTTAACCTGAAGCACCACTTTAGCTAATGGGGCCTCCCACTGCCGTTCTCATCCTGAACCAAAGTTTTTAACCCGAGGTAATATTTCTCGGTTAGCGGAGTCTGTAACCTGAAGCGTATGTAACCTGAAGCTTCTGTAACCCGAGGTACCACTGTACTGTTCAATGAATCCGGCATATAGGTTAGGTCTGAATGGTACATTATGCTGTGTTTGTGGAGAAAGAGGGCATGGGGAAGAGCCTGCTGGATCGGGCCCATGGCAACATCCTCCTCTCACAGTGGGAAACCAAATGCCTGTAGAAAACTCCTAAGCAGTTTTTCAGCCCAAGAGTCAGAAACATAGTCATCATGGCTAGTAGCCCTTGATAGCCCTCTCCTCCGTGAATCTGTCCAATCCTGTCTAAAAGCCATCCAAGTTGGGGGCTGTCACTGCCTCCTGTGGGGGTGAGTTCCATAGTTTAACTGTGCGCTGCGTGAAGAACCACTTTCTTTTACCTGATATGTGTATGTCTAGAATATATAGCTATACCCACACACAAAATGCAGAAATAAATCTGCCCAGCCACCCGTAGATCCATTTTCTCTGGAGATCCGACAAAGCCGAAGCCGAACGAACCGAAACGGTAGCGCTTTTATTTGGGCGCACTGTGACCTTTTTATTTGGACAGGGCTTTGATGATGGTTCGGGTAGGATTTACACAGGGACGCACGAAGTTGCTTTATACTAAATCAAACCATTGGTCCCATCCACGGGAGTAGCTCTCCAGGGTTTCCCAAGAGAGACATTCCCAACCTTGCCTAGAGATGACTCTGGGAATTCTCATCCGCCTCATCTTGATTTTTTAAATGTGGTTATTTTAGGCATAGTTTAATGTTTTGTTGCCAGCCAACAACACTGGAGACTGACGTGAACTGGTCTCCTGGAGCACCAATCCGCTTCTGCAAGAACCTCCGACAGGAACAGGAGCAGCGCTAGGACGCGGGAGAAGTTGCGCAGCCGAAACCGCCTTCCTGTGGTTTGCGTTGAGAAGACAGCGATACCGCTTCTGTGTCGCGCGAGTTAAGCGCGAGACTGCGGGCAAGATTTCCTTTCAGCTATCATCTTGATGAAATATTGTTCTTATCTTACCCTGTCTATTGGAAGAGTTTTAGAATAGCGAGTATCTCCCCTTGATTTCAATGAGCTCCAGCTAGTACTTTTACGAAATATTAATTGTACAATTGTAGAAATGGGTTTGTGGCTTTTAGCTCGCTGAGTTCCTAATCTTTTGCGTTTTATCTTATTTTTTTAAAATCATACTTGGGCAGCTGGAGCGCTTGATAAAGCTGCAAAAGAGTAAATAACAATGATTGGTGCATTTGGTGGTTTGTAGGGTGCGTATATATGTATGTGAGTGAGTGTGAGAAAAGAACAAGAAAAGTGAGAGGTAGACATTTATCGGATGCCCAAAAATCTATTAAACTTTCTCATCCTTCTTATTGCCTCTCCCATACACACACACGCCCAACTGCAAGGGCTCAACATCTATTTTAAAGTACCCTTTTGTATGCGCCGTCTCCAAGCCTAAGGTTAGATCAAGAGATCTCCCGGAAGCCCCCCAAGCAGCCGCTCGCCTTAATAAGCTAAAAGAAGAGAAGATGCGGCTGAGCGCATTTGTTATCCTAAGCATGGGTGGTGGGTGGGTATGTGGAAGTGATATTCCTGGTGGATTTACTAATGGCAAAAGGGTGTGCTTTGGTTATATGGTGCGTGAGAAATGCTTCTAGAAACCAATGGGTCTGTCTTCCTTCTGTCTTTCTGTGACAAAAATCTCTCCCCACCTCCTCTCATTCAGGAGCCGCTTAGCTGCGAAGGGACCAGCTCTCATCGAAGTGGTGGATGGAAAAAATCGAAAGGAGGCGCATCAGCAAGAATACCTGACAGGGTTTTTATGGCCAAGGGCCATTGCCTCCGGAAGACCCCACTAGGAAGCCCTGGGGCGCACCATTTTCCTAAGAAGCGTTTTGGAAGACTGAGCTGGGTTATTAGGATTTTAAATAAGCTAGTACACGTTGTGAATTACTCTGTCTGTAAATGGACTCGTACTCGTTTGTGTATTTCCTTAATTCAGTGCCGGAGATTTAAGATGCAAGACGTTCCTGTTCCACAATAGGAAGGGTCCTTAGATCTCCAAGAACTGCTACTCCGCTTCTGGAAACACTGGGCCAAACGGGAAGCATCTTCTGGAGCGACAGACTGTTGTATTTAACCAGGGGATCTGCTTTTGGTGAAAGCAGAGCCGAAGCCTGGAAAACGACCCACTACTCTCCTCATCTTGAATACAAGGGAGCTTGAACTATTGGCAAGACGACCGGAAACAAGTTGACTCGGACTTAAGCTGCGTACACAACATCCATTTCTAGCACACCCACCCACCCAAATAATTCCGGCAACTATAGTTTACTCCTCACAGAGCTGCAATTCTCGGCACCCTTAGCAAGCTACAGTTCCCAGGATTAATGGGATATGTGTGCTTTAAAGGTTTAGCGGGAACACAGCCTGTAAACCCATCTGCTCTCGGTGGGACCAAAGCTACTTCCATCGAAGGTCGCAATCTTGGGCGCGTTTACTTGGGAGTCTCTTCGCATCCAGGGGAACTTAATTCTGAGCAAATATGCACAGGATCGGACTGAAGGGCAGCCTGAAAAGGCTATTGGGGGATCTAGGGAGGGGGAGCTTATATTTTACAAGGCTGCAGGCAGCACGATTCGGCAGGAGTGAGGCTTGTAGGTGTGGATTTCATTAAGTCCGCCCTTCTCATTTTCCTTGATCGAACATTTCTCCAAACCTCACTGGGGTGGAAGCAAAAATCACTGCCTAAAATCACTGCCCAAATTAAGCTCTGTCTCATTGATTTCAAAGGGAAATCAAAACACGTGGCTACATCTCCCACGGAAATCAATTGGACTTTTTTTAAAAAAAAAAAACAAACAACCTTAAGTGTGGCTGGATTTTACCCATAACTTGGTTAGCATTCAGCTGGAGTTCAGACCAATGGAACCTGAATCCAAGCGCTGGAATTTATTGAGCTTCGAACAAATATGCATGGATGGATGGATGAGTCAGATCATCTTTCGCTATTATATTACCATCATGATCTAAGCCATGGATTCTGTAGAAAGGCTGGAATTTGGTACATGCGTACATACTAACTACCACAGAAATAGACTACAGTGCTTTAAGAGCCATTACTTGGAAACAGAAATCGGTGGTGAGGGAAGGGGAGGGAAAGACAGACCGTAGAGATCAGCTATGATGAGGAAATTGCCCAGGGATACACTGAAGCGTGTTTTGTAATTAAACAAACTGAGCCCCTGGGGGGGGGGGACTACAAAAGACAGCCACGGATCTAATCTTGTTGCCCAGCAATACAAGCATATTCTACATTATAATTACTTCAGTAATATTAACTAATTACAGCAACTGTGGTATAGATTGTATACTGGGCTGAGTTTGGATTCTTATTTTTATCTACAGAAAATGTTTTGATTTTCCATGAGGTGGGAAATATCTCTATGAAGTCTGTTTCCCTGCCTCTAAACAATTATAAAAAACTATGAATAGAGATCTTAAAAAAAAAAGACTATAGAATCATATATTATATATTTGCCAACATCTTCATCTAGGCACACGTTCATTCAATGGAATTTTCTGGCTGAGGAAGTGTCCTTAAATTCGTATGGTACATTTTCTGTAGAAAACGGTAGATATATAAACGGCAAAGCATAGTCGAGGTAAAAGGCACCGTCAAGAAACAAAAAAATAGCCCTACATGTGAAGTCGTAATAGTTTTAGTATATAATATGTGACCAATTAGTAAATACATATTATATTAATCTATGAACAGACGCATATGTGTCCATCTTGAAGATGTAAGCGCGGAGGAGACAATACCTAAGCTGGACCATTCCTAAACACAAAGGCTACTACAGGGATCTCACGGTTTTGCCTGGAGTAAGCTTTATGATAGGAAGAAATGTATTTCTGCCTTGCTTTGAGTAACGAGTGTGTGGGCGTCCCTGAGTCCGTGTACACACACCTGTGTACACGAGGGATATGTATGAAAGTCAAATATGACACCTCTCGCTCAATATCTCCTCAATGCACAGCGTTATCGATTTCCCTTCGGTGGGGTAAGTGGGTTCTCCCCTCTCTGCCGCACGTACACACCTTTCCATCATCTCTGCCCAGCAATATTGTTGGGGTTCAATATTCCTCCGCCCATTATCTCTGGGTGACCACCACGTCCCCGTTATCTCCCCGCCTTTTACATCTCCCTCTAAGATGGTGGTCGCCTTTATTTTCTCCCTCCCTCTTCCCCGGATCTCCCCCAAGCCCTTCCTTCATCCCTGTGCGATCTCTGCCGCTGCCCCCCACTCACACAGATACTGGCTCCTGTCCGTTTCCATCCATTCCCGGTACAGGGAGCGGCCGTATCCCTCGCTGGGGTCCTGCTCCTTGCCTCCGCCGCCTTCCGGCTCGGGTAAATCCAAAAGGCTCCGCACCGTGAAGCTGATCCTGCCCACGGTAGTCATGGCAGAGATGCCCGCCGCCGCCGCCTCTTAGTCAGTCCTCGGCAGGGGCGGTGATGGGCAGGCTAAGGCGAGGAGAGCGCAGCTACTGGGTGCCGGGAAGGCTCGGCCGGAGGCTCATCCCTGCTTCCCCTCCGGCGAGAGATTAGTGTCGCTTACCGAGGGGGCTCCTGTTTATATCAACAGTCCTCCTCCCCAGCGTCAACACGGGCTGCTTTCAAACCGTCCCTGTCTATGGGATGCTAAGTACCTGAATTAGTCAAGTGCTCAAGCTCTAATGGGGAGTAAGGGCAACCTCACCCCCCCCGCACGCACACACACACGCAGCCCCCTACCCATCCCCCTCCTCTCCCCACCCCCCACAGAATCACCCCTCCCCAAAGCCAGCAGGAAGCAGCTTTCAGTGTTACAGATTCTGTCTGATTAGGCCAAAGTGGGGACAGATAATGGTAATTGTTCGCCGTGAATAACATCTTGGGTGGTATGCGGGGACCAGCAGCCGCCCTCGCCAGCCCCTCCGCCCTTCTGTGAGCACACAAAGTGAATCCTCGCAGAGACATCCGCAGCGCTTGTCCGGGGCTCGCTTGCTTTTCGCCTCGAGCCCTCCCTCGCTCCTCAGCCTTTTCACGAGAATGCAGGAATTTATTCATTGTTTGTTTTCTTCTCCCGGTTTGGGAACCACTTCGGGGGCGCAGCTACCCAGGATTCGGTCTCAATGGGTCCCCTTCTCTGCTTTTGCAGAGGGTGCCTTCGCGCCTCAAACATCCAGGGGCGTACCCCGCGGGAACAGCCTCTTGAGTCCCTCTCCGCCCAACGCCAGGGAGGCACTAGCGTGGCTGAGCTTCCCAGGTCGTGAAAACGCTTTCCCATGAAGCCCCTTCCGTCAGTGGGACCGGGGTCCTATTTCCAAAGAGTATGGCAGACTCCTAGCTCGACCCATCATCTTGTGGAGGCCAAACCATAGAATCATAGAATCATAGAGTTGGGAAGGACCATGAGGGTCATCTGCGCCAAACCATTGATTTCTGCCTTCCAAAGGTGTGAGCCTTCCTTGCAGCCAAGTTAGCGAAGGGCCACGGTTCAGTGGAAAAGAAAAGGCTCTGCATGCTGTCGATTCTGGGTTCAATCTCCAGCATCTCTAGGTAGGGGTGGAATGACTTCTGCTCCTAACCTTGAAGAGTCACTTGCTACCAGTGCAGGAGGTGGACCACAAAGCAACTTCCTGCAAACCTGCAAAAGGAAAAGAAAGAAAGGATCGTTTCGCCATGTTGTTGTTATTTCACAACTCAAAGACAGCATTCCTAAGCACACTTACTTGAAACTAACTTATATTGAAAGCTGTAGGGATAGGTGTTAATCACAGAGGGCTTCAGACGTTCTTGTGCACACAGATCATACACATTCCATGGTGTTAAACTGGAGTAAGCAGGGGTGGGGAACACCTTGACCGCCAGCTGTTGTGTGACCACAGCCACCATCATCCCTAGTCACTGGTAGTGATGGTTGGGGCTGATGGGAGCTGGACTCCAACAACATATGGTGGGGCCCTGGACTCTCCACATCTGCATTAGAGTGGTTGGTACTGGAACCAGTGAGACTCATTTTGGGCTGGGTTGACAGCAGTGTTCCCAGAAGGTGGAGTTATTCCACTCCTGCCTGGGTGGGGGGAACAGTGTAGAAGGAATATTTGGATCTATTTTCAAGTTATTTCAATCTAGTGACATAAGCTCATGTCACCCCCTCATCCTCGCATAACACAACTGAAGTGAAAACAGTGGGAGCATTGTGGGTAGCAGGAGAGGATATATTGATTAATATTATCCTTCCTAACTCGCGCTAGCAAGTTTCTTTATGCAGCAGAGTGCATTCCCCCTTTTACACAGCAAGAAGGCTGGTTGCAGACTCGTGTGAGTCTCTTAAAATAATAAGTGATTCAATCTGGCTTCCCCAGATTGAGATCTGTTCTATTATTCCTGGTAAGACCCCTTTTATCCCTCCTAAAAGAATAAAGACACAACAGTCTTATTCGTAAGTAATAAAAAGTAGTTTTACTCACGATCAGGCAGAGCACAGTGTGATCCCTGAAGGCAGGCTTTAGGCTTAAAGTTACAAATATGTACAAACAGGTTTACCCCATATGGGACATAACCTAGGAACTGCCGGATAACAGCCAGCAGTGCAGTCCAGGTGAATCAGGAAGCAGACAGGACGAAAAAGAAGAAAGGAGGTGGCTACGTGACTTGGCCTTTTACCAGGTCTGGAAAGGTCATACCCACCTACTAGTTGTGGGAATGTTCAGGGTGGCAGGAGAGGATATTTTGTTTTTTAATATCCTTCCTAACTTGCGCCAGCAAGTTCCTTTACTTAGCAGAGTTTACATTCCCTTTTTACATGCATAGGAGATAGCTGGTTGCAAGCTTGTGTAAGCCTCTCACTATTATACAATTCAGTCTGTCTTCAGTTGTAACCATTCATCTTGTTTTTATTATTGCTTGTAAGCCGCTCTGAGCCCGGCCTTGGCTGGGGAGGGCGGGGTATAAATAAAAAATTATTATTATTATTATTATTATTATTATTATTATTATTATTATTATTCAGATTGAATTGTACATTCCTGGTAAATTCCCTTTAATCCCCTTAAAAGAATAGAGACGCGACAAACTTATGCAAACTCAATAAAAGAAGTTTACTTACATCAGTTCACAGTTGAATCCCTGCAGGCAGACAGTTACAAATATGTACATGTGGATCTACCCCATATGGGGGAATAATCCCACTGTTCTGCTAGCTGAGAGCTAGCAAAGCAGTCGTAGCTAAAAGCTGGTCAAACGAAGGAGTCCAAAAAAAGAGGTGCACTGAGTGACTCTTCCTTTTGTTACCTGGACAGGTTAGGTCACACCCACCTTCTATCACATGCAAAAGGAAGGATACTCCAGCCAGGAGGAACAGGAAGTTTTGACTGGCTGGACCAAACATTCCCTTGCATGTCTTCTCTAGCATTACAAGGAATGTTGTACTTGACTGCTCTCAGTGGATTACATCCCACACTAGTCACATGCAAAGGAAAGCATGCTCCAGACCAGGTGTAACAGGAAGTTCAACCGGCTGAACCAACATTCCCCTGCATATCCTCTCTAGGCAAACAGTCAGTGTTGTACTTCACTGCTCCAGTGGATTACATCCCACAAAAAACAGCAAACCAACTTTAGATAAACCAATAGTCTAATTTAGTGGGAAATGTCATGTCAAAACAAAATGTTAAGAGTTACAATCATTCTGTAGAAAGTTACCACAAAAGAAGGTTGTTTCTGAAGCAGCAGCTGACAGCTGGATCCCAAGAACGCAAGACAGCCACCTGTGAGATGGATGCTCAGGGGGGAAATGGCACTCTCCTTTAAAGGAAGAAGGAAAATGTACATAGTTTTAGGTATAGGCATTGTTTTCCAGAGTCAGATGGGTTTGGGACTCAAAAGTAAGCGGATTGGTTACACTTAAGCTTAGAAAAAGGTCCAGAATGGGGAGTGAGGCAATGAGGGCATTGCAGGGGGTTGGACTAGATGACCCCCGCATTCCCTTTCAGCTCCACAATTCTATGATTCTCAGATGATACTAGCTAGTTAAACAGGGGAAATGCAGAAGGTCCATTCCTCTTCAACAAGGCATTTGGCTAATTATAAAATCCATGACCTTTTTGTGGGAATTTTAAGGAAGGTAGGAGAGGATATATCATTTTGACATTATCCCTCCTCACTCACGCTAGTGAGTAAACAGCAGAGCACATTCCATTTGCAACTTATTGGAAGCAAGTTGTTAATTCGTTAGAATCCTTTAATTAAGAAATCCAGTCTGGCTTGTCCAGTCTGGATTGTTCCTGGTAAGTTTCCCCTTTATTTCCCTCTTTAAATAATAATGAGACAACACAGTCTTCTTTAAAAGTAAGAACAAAGTTTTACTCATATTCTGTTCACACCAATAATCTGAAGGCAGGCTTTATCTTGTGGTTACAGTGAAAAGAAGTCTGAGCTACATCTCAGACTTTCTGCTTGAGGGCTCCAGCCTATGTGAAGGTTGAGCCATGCAGTGGCTAAGAGCCAGGAGAACAAGAGTAAGAGAGTAAGAGTCAAAATGGTAAGAGAGAGGTGTTGCATGGCCATCCCTTTTATCTGGTAAGCTAGGGTCATGCCCATCTTCCTGGTCACACACAGAGAGAGGAAGCTCCAGAGCAGGTATGACAGGAAGTCCTCCCTGTCTGGAGCAACATTCCCCTGTGTGTCCATTCTAGGCAACAGGAAACTGTTGTACTCGACTGCTCTAGTAATAATACATCCCACACTTTTAACCTGGGGAGTGGGTGGGTATAGTTTTGTGTGTTACTATGCATTTTTGTGTTTATACGGTAAACCACCCTGTGGTCCTTCGATGAAGGCAGTATATAAGTTTTAATAATGATGATAATACCAGAACAAAATTGGTGCCAGGCAAGTTATGGAATCACCATGGACAGCATTGCATCTGCTTTAGGGCAAGGATACCACCAGGTGCCCCCCGCATCCAATTGGATCTATGCCTTTCAATCTGGATTGCATTGCAAACTTGGGTTTTCTGAAGAATGCATCAAGGGGAGCAAATATGCATTAACATCAGCAGTAGGGAATATTTCTTCCCCATAGGGTCATGGCAATTATTGGATTCAATAGCTATACCCAGATTGTCAGCAATAATAACCGTCTGTCAGAATGACAATGACAATCTACTGTATTAGAAATATGATTTGAAGTCAACAATTCAGTTAGTAATTAAGGAATGATTAAAAACAAACTTAGTTGGTCTCTAAGATGCTACTGGACAATTTTTTAATTTTTTTGTTTATAAGGAACAAGTGGTCACTGATGTTTTCTTACCTAGTTCTGAAGCAATTGACTCTGCACATATCTCCCATCTCAATCCTATTAGATACTGATTTCAACATAATTGATTTCCACCTAATCTGTTTGGCTGGGAGACCTTAAGATGAAATCCTAGGAACAATTCAACAAAAGTCTGCTCACTGTCTTGTGGCATATTAGCTGATCATGATAAAGAGATGTTGGAATTATTCAAAATACTGTAGAAGTGGTAACTTAATCTTTAGCTACGAATCCGCTGCTTAACTTATATGAGAAAAAGGTATACTGCATATTTGACATGCAGGGGACTAACCAAATTTGCCTTTATTCCAAACACTGAGAACTGGCCTCAATTCACAGGCATACAAAACCTACCTGCATACTGAATTCCATTACACACAACACTTATTTCAGTGTTCATGTGCTAAAGGTTTGCATGATGGTTTAGGGTAAAATGAAAAAGATCATGTGGTTTATTTCAATGGGGTTAACCAGATTTAATTGCAACTCAAACAAACTGCTACTTAAATTCACTTCGGTCCAACAAATGTGGGCTTCCAGCTCAGGAAGGCAGGACCCACCCAGTCATGAGGCAGGAGAGAGAGCTGAGTCAGGGTGCACCCCTTTACCCACTTATTTCATTATTAGCTACCTCACTTTCCTGCCAGCCTTTCTACTGCTGTTGGCAACACTGCTTACCACCATCACCCTGGTAAAACTAGAAGGTGAGGCTAAACTCTCTGTCATCCTCTCCAAGGCCTCCCTCCCTGCACGTTCTGAGGAAGGGCCATGGGGATCCTTTCTCAGAGCCAGACATTCTGGGCAAGGACACCTGTGATGGCACTGTGGTTTACACAGCAGCTAGAAATTGCAGGATTTGCAGTCAAAATCACAAATGCATGATTGCCAGAAAGGCACACGAGGGGCTGACACTTAAAGATTTCCTGAATCAATATAGAATGGACTGTTTGAGGTCAATTTCTTAATGCCTTGGTGGGAATTTCAAAGAAAGAATATAATTTTATGTACTTCCTGTCTGAGTTCTCCTTCTCTTTATTTCAAGCCAGCAATGTGAACAGTTGTACATGCCTTGGCTCTGCCCAGAACCCAGACTCCACTTTGGAAACTAATTTTATATTTTGTAACTAAGAAGTATTTTTACCTGCATACCAGTTTGATAAATTTGCTGCTTGCATTGAAATGTAAGTAAACCGTTTTGTTTTTGAGTTGCTGCCCTCCAGACCTCTCATGGAGGAGGCGCACAAAGAAGGGCCTCAGATAATGATCACAGGGTCTGGAATAATTCAAATGGAGAGAGGTGGTCCTTGAGATATTGCAGTCCTGACTTGTTTAAGGCTTTGTAGGTAAAAGCCAGCACTTGGAAGTGGGCCTGGAAACTAATTGGTAGCCAGTGCAGTTAGGCCAGGATCTTTATAATATGCCCAAACTGCCTTGCCTTCAGTGAGCAACTTGACCACCAAATTCTGCACCAGCTGAAGCTTCTGAACTCTCTTCAGAGGCGGCCCTACATATTAACGTGATGCAGTCATCTAACCTAGAGGTAACCAGAGCATAGACAACAGAAGCTAGGCTATCCCTGTCCAGATAGGGCCTCCAGCTGAAAAGGATGGAAGGCACTCTGCGCCACTGAGGCCACCTGAGCCTCAAGTGACAGTAAAGGATCCAGGTGTACCCCCAAACTATGAACCTGCTCCCTCAAAGGGAGTGTAACCCCAGCAAGAGCATGTCATCTCCCATACATCCAGTCTAGGGAGCCACCCATTAACTTTGCCTTAGTATTATCTGGATTGTGCCTCAGTACCTTGACTCTCATCCAGTCCATTACCTAAGCAAGACAACGTTGACTGAACATATTTCTGGTTTGCCAAGCTTTTTTTAGAGAATGAATTTGATTCAGTGCTTGGTCATTAGTTCTGCATTTTATGCTTTTGTGATCTTTTAATGCTTATGCCATACATCACAATGATTTGTTTTTAGTCCAGAGGTCTCAAAAGTCCGGGAAGGTATGATTCGGATACTTTGATAGTCTTATCATTTAGTCACATCCTTATACTGACTTCTTCAGGAGGCTTCCCCTGAGCAATTAATTAATTAATCCGTCAATTAATCCATGCAATTGTGGCTTGCGGTTCCTTCCGCGCTATGATTCCAGATGGGCCTGTATCTCCGCGGGAGAGGAGGGGGGGATTATTCTTTTAATCTCCTGCGGTTATTGATTCGCAGCTCCCTGTGCAAACAACGCCCCAACACAAACGCCTCTCGGCGCGCCTATTCGGAGCGGAGCCTGAGTCCCGCCCCTGGCCCTCTTTCCCCGCTGGCCGGCTGAAAATGTAAATAGAGCAATAATGCGCCCGGCGGGGAGGCTCAAAGAGCTCTGTCTCTGGGGCTGATTTGTGGCCTGGGATGAGCAGGGGACGGGGCTCCAGTTGGCCGACTTCCTGCATATTTCTTAGGGACTGGACAGGCTCTCTGGAAAAGATTCCCAGGCCGTGATGATTGGAGCCACCTATCAAGCGTGCCCGGTGACAGTCGCTTTCCTGCCTCTCTCTCTCCCCCCCCCCCGCCCTCCCCTTCCCAGCCCTCTCCCCCGTCCCTCCCCTGGTTCCTCGTAGATCAGCCTCCCCAACGTCCTGGGTGGTCGGCCCGAGGGGAACACAAATACATGCCAACTGCTAGCCTGTGAACAAAGGGGAAATGTAGCCCTATGTCCTGGACCTGTTGGAAGCATTTGTTCCAGTCAAGATTTTGCATTTGTTCAGACGGGGAATAATAGGTGATTGACGCCTCCTGACAATGTGCTTTAGCTCTCCGGGATAAATCGGAGCTTGTTCCTTGTTGTCATGGTTTTCAATTGGGTTCAATGGGATTTGAACCACGATCGACTCTGCTTTGCGTCTACTGCAGCCTACTCCATACAAATTTATTAGTTATGTCTTTTTAAATGAGATTAAATGGAAACGACTTCAGGGAAACAACTCATTCATAGCCAGGGGCTCCGGGTGCCCACCAGCATTTGAATGCCAGCTTAGGGGTGTGTGTGTGTAATGAATATCAATTCATAACTTCAATCTAGAAGCAGGGTCGCCAGACATGGTACGCAGAAACGCTGGGAGATAAATGCTTCCTTTTTTTACACTTAAGGAAGGGGATGGGGCTGAACTGGTCTGGGTCCAAATGCCCTGGTTTTCCTCTGGGTTGTGGACCAGGCTGCGTGTGGACCTCGGTTTCAATACAAACCCTTCGGCTCCGCTGGGCTGAGGATGGGAGCCAAAGGCAGCCATCACAACTGCTTGGAAAGGCAAAGTCCGCCTGGAATATAATAGGGCTGTTTAGAAGAAATGGGTCGGAGCCAGCGTGGCTGCAAAGGGCTCAGAGAGGTGCCGGCTCCTCTCCGCAAACAACAGTAGCCAAAAAAAGGGGGGGTGTCTCATAAAGGAAGATGGTTCTCCTTTGTATGTATCCTCAAGGACAGGCCAATATTTCTGAGGCCATCAGCGATGGCAACGAATTAGGGGGGGACACCCCTCACCCACTATCCCCACCTCCTAACTCCTCGACCCCTCTAAGAAAGAAAGGTACTTATATTAAAATCGTGACCCTGAAAGCAAACAGTTCCTGGCTTCTGGGGAGGTTGTCTCTCTCTGTGTGTTTAGTTTGAAGCCTGGAGGGACGAAGTATTCAAGGTGCCTCTTAGAATACTTGCCAAGGACTCTCTAAGGAAAGTTGGTTTGGGTTGTTGTTTTTCAAACTTCGCGAGTCAGGAGAGAAAGTCTCTACTCCAGTGACCTCTCTTAGCCTTTTAAGCTATTGAATATCCTAAGCCCACACTGCTGTGTAGAAATAAGTAAATGGTACTCGTCAGCCCTTAAGAGCCCTTCAGCACCAAATATTTGCTCTTTCTCTTATGGATTCTCTCCAGTGGCACCAAAACCGCTCCTCTTCCAGCCTCTGAGCGAGCTGAGCACACCAACCCCTTAATAGCTCTTCGGAGAATCTCCTTGTGCTGGGCGGGCGGGGAGGTAATTCCCTCGGCGGAGTGGAGGAGAATTTGCTCTCAGCTACCAAAATATCTTGATATAAACCGGTGTGTTTATATCAAGCTGTTCCTATCGCCAAAGCTTCCTAGTGGGACTTATGTTGCTTTGGGAACCTGTTTTAAAACTTATTACAATTAGCCGATCAAGGGGCAGGTTGTCGTGTGTGGGAGTGTCGCATAATGGAATTATTTCCCGTACTATCAATCCATCTCTGCGCATAGAAACCTAGCTGTCAGGTAGACTAGTATCCTTTCCCCCTGACCTCTAGCTTTCTATGTGCTGGGATTTTTTAAAAAAGTTATTTGCTTGGATTCAACCATGTGAGCCTCCAAGATGGAGGACACGGAACAAGAAATAAGCCACGGGAGGGCAGGATGGGATGATCTAGCCTCCTCCATGTTTCAGACGATATGTGACTATTCCTTAGGTGGGACACTTACTTTTGACCCACTCGCCAGTTCTACTCTCTGAGTCTGACAATTGTTATAAGCAATTAAATGGACCCTTATTTAGATGTGCATGCCAAAGGTGCAAAAGTCCATGTGTGGGCAACATTTTCGTTAAGCAAAGGAAGACATGCTATTATTATTATTATTATTATTATTATTATTATTATTATTATTATTAATCTGGAATTAAATAAGATATATATCCAACTGCTGACCTTACTGAGTATCGTGCACTTACCCTTACCCAAAACTCTGGCTCCCACCCTTCTGAAATACGAAGCTCAGCTGTTCCCTTGCGACCTTCCAAAGCAAACCTGAGCAAGCAAACAACGTGTAAAGCAGTTCCCATAAGAACTAAGCAAAGCCCCCAACGCGTTTCGAGCGGATTGACTTTTTATCTCCCACGACGAAAAGAAGACAGCGAAAGAATCAGCAGTTGACTAAGCTAGGTCTTGATGTCATGTTTTCTGAGTCATTTGTCCATAAAATGGGAACACTACCTCACAGGGCTATTGGCAGTGTTGAAGACGTAAGAATATGAATTTCAGATGCGATGGGAGTCAAATGTAAGCTTATCTGCAGCTAAAGCTCTTGCCATCAGCTGAAACAGTTGTGTATCGATTGACTGTTTTTGACCAAATCATAGGAGTCCAATGTGATTTTTGACCAAATCATAGAAGGTACCTTGGAAGCCACAGCTTTTTACAAAGTATAACGCTACCCCTTTTCCAGGGAAGATGGAATTCGTAGAATGAAGCCGATAACCATTGCGATTGATATTATTTTCAGTAAATAAACACGGAAGTGGATAGCTATGTGCAACCAAAGTGGATACAGGGCAACCAAAGCAGTTTCTGTGCCAAAACCAGGCTTAAACTCCGATTGAAATGGATCTAGAAAAGTACCTGAATCTGGTCCCTGTAGGAAGCTGTCTTATGCAGAAGAATCTGCAGCCAAACTACAAGTGCATGATTGCTAAAGAGTCACAAACAGGGGACTGTATGATTTCATATCCTCTAAACTTTTTCTGGTGGGAGGGGGTACCATAAAAAACATAAACGTATTCTTCCTGGTGTTCATCACTGTCCCTGTTGAATCCTTGCAAGCCTTTTGCTGTGAGTAACCATTATATCGTTCTTGTTTACTTGAACAGTCTAAGCATGATTTATTTGTTAAGAGGAAACATAGAAGGAAGATGATCCAAATCTGCCTAAGCACCCTTGGATATCATAATTTGTTCTAGAAGGTTATACAACCTTGTATCTAAAAGCTTCTAGAGATAAGCTGTACACAGATGCTGATCTTTAACTCTGCTGAAATAGGTATTTGCATTCCTACACAAGTAAGAATAGGAAGGATATTACTCATCAAAATCCATCTAACACCGGTAAATTCCAGGTTACAGTACTGCATCGCCTTATATGTAGGGCTGCCAAACCATCAGCACAGCTAAGCTGCATCCCTCTGCCGCTTTTTGTCAAAAGGGAGAGTCTCTATGCTGTTGGGGAGGAAAGTAACTTTAGTAAGATAGAAATGGAAAGTTTTGCAGCTGGTCGGTCTCTTTCTAAGCGGGTGTCCTGATCTGGCAGATCTCCAGATTAGACCCGAGCAGGCGGCCTAGGTAGTGAAGAGAAGGCACAGCTGGTGTGAGGAACAGGAGCAGGAGGGAAACCCATGTGTTGACGAAGGAACACACAAAGCTACTTCACACACACACACACACACACACACACACACACACACACACACACTGGAGAGGACACTGGGTGAGAAAATGCGTTCTAATTTGTTGTGCAATATAAAACTCTGCTCTGAAGGTACCCAGGAATAAAAAACGATTTCCTTATCTATAGACTCTAGTAGATTTGATTATTTGCTACAGGTAGTAGATGCTACTATTACAATTGCAACGGTCATTACGATTAGGAGCAGACTAAGATATTCAGCCGAAATCGCGTTCCATTTTGCCCGGAGACAGAGCTCCCCCCACCCTAATTCGAAAGGATAGTCTTTTTGTTGTTGTCATTGTTCCCGGTTAAATACAAAAAGGGGGGGAAAGGAGGGGAAGGAGGGTTGCTGTGCGGGGCTTAGGGATGGTGAATTTGGGCAAGGAAAAGCTGCTGGCGATTGCCAATGGTCCCTGTGACTCGCCATACGCGTCAAGAAGTACTTACCATATGCACCAAGAAGGACGTTAGAGCTTAACTGCTTTGTGGTAGAGGGGTTAGAATCGCGCTCTGCGCGAGACAAAATGCTCCTTAGACTCCTGGCGTTTGGAACGCAACCGAAAAATACCTAAATACACGAGATCTGCTTAGAGAGCTTTGCGTTAGTCCACGTTGGGTGGTCGGTAATCCAGAACCGAGCCGTGTTCTACTATGATATTTACTCAAGGGTAATAAAGGCACGGGGTGGCGACCCTATTTACCCCTAACAGCAAATGACTGCAATTGGCACAGCAATAAAAAAAAACCTACTTCCAAGTCTTCCTGACTGACATTTCTCACTAACCTCCATGGCTACTGTTTTGCACCACAAATACATTTTACGATTTCAAATCAGACTGTCGACCTAGAGGTTTGAAGGGCTTAAGAGACTGAGGTCTGCGTTCAAGGCAAAGCTCATCTCGCCTTTTCTAGTGATTTGCAACTGGGTGATCGTCCTGTGGGACCGCAGTTTGCCTTGGAAGAGAGGGAAAGTCCGAACATATCTCTCTCTCACCAACACGCACGCACGCAAGCATAGGATTTGGCGTCTAGAGGAAAAGAAATAGAAGCTGGATCTGAAGAAACAGGTGCAAAGAGAAATTGAACTGGGAAAGAAGAAAACCTCGGAATAGACCGATTAAACCAGAGAAGTAAGGAAAACACGGGTCCTTCGAATTGTTTCACTCGCCTCTTGTGTCATACGCCAGTATTAGAATCAAACCAAACCCGGTCGTGTATAATACATCCATTGCAGGGTGGGGGTGGGGGCTGCAATTGCGCAGTCCTACGGAATAAAGTTGGACTTACTTCTGAGTGAACACGCATAGGATTGCCCTGCCAGACTTTTTAGAAGCCTGGCACTCCATGCTGATAATAGTCAATTGTGTAACCCTAAACACGCTTACTGTAAATGGGGCTTGCCTTTCAAAACCAGGAGGATATCGTTATGATTATCATTATCATTAACAGGTCGTTATCCTCACCGCCACAAGTCTGCCAAATTGAGCATTTCCAGGATGTGACGCATGTGGTCTGACGGCTGGGCTCCTTAGGAAATAGGACAGAAAGCTCAACGGAAAACTTACTTCCAAGTTCCAGGCCCACTTATTTCAGAGAGGCGCATGCTTAAATCTTTAGAATCAACGGGCTGGAAAGTGCTTCGCGATCTGGGTACTACCCAGCACTTTTTTGGGTACAATCCAGTTCCAGCTGAAATTAGGGACAATTAAACCCTTATTAGTGACAATTAAACCCTGCAGTGCACACTTAATGAGGGGAAATGCATAAGATTGGAGTATATTTCTATGGTGTCAGATTACTCTTTTTTGGAATAAGTGTTTTAAGTGTTTTAATCTGCTGTTCTTGGAAGTAAAGGGAAAGCTCTGTTATTTTTACAAGAGATGCATTGCATCCTACAGTCTACAGTGGTACCTCGGGTTACATACGCTTCAGGTTGCATACGCTTCAGGTTACAGACTCTGCTAACCCAGAAATAGTACCTTGGGTTAAGAACTTTGCTTCAGGATGAGAACAGAAATTGTGCTCCGGCGGCGCGGCAGCAGCAGGAGGCCCCATTAGCTAAAGTGGTGCTTCAGGTTAAGAACAGTTTCAGGTTAAGAACGGACCTCCGGAACGAATTAAGTACTTAACCCGAGGTACCACTGTATCTATGAACTGGGCTACACACAGAGAGAGGGAGAGATTGTATAAATAATACCAGACACTCCTTGATGTGAGTTTCATGAGTTGACCGTTTTCATGAAGCTGAAACTGATAAATTTGTAACCCTTTGGGGGTGGGGTTCTCTGAATGCAGACGTATTTCGACGTACTTTGAAGAAATAATAAGCATAAAGCAAATCTGGGGGTCTCTCTTCAGAACAGCTTAAAAGGATAATACAAGGAGAAGAAGAGGAAAACACAAGCGTCCTAAATCCAGGCTTTAAACAAAGGGAAGGTAGTGGCAGGGACGAGGCTCGGCTCCGCCAGCAACGAAGTCCACGTGCATAATGGCTGAAAGGACGACCACCCAAAGTGACAGCTTGTGGCATGGAGGATGGAGAGAGAGAGAGAGAGAGAGAGAGAGAGAGAGAGAGAGAGACCTGGGATAGTTTGACCTCCTCCGTTTGTGACTAGGCAAAGCGAAAGAGTCGCTCGCTGCTCCGGGAAGCCACTGGGACATCGCTTGTGAACAGGCATTAGTGTCTCAGAGAAATGGTATCTGAAGAAGTGTGCATGCACACGAAAGCTTATACCAGAACAAACTTACCGTAGTTGGTCTATAAGGTGCTACTGGACCATTTTTTATTTTTATTTATTTTTATTTCGACTGCATCAGACCAACACGGCTACCTACCTGAATCTAGAATCAGAGAAATGGGGGAGAAACGGCCTTGGTAATATAACCAGCACGCGAAAGTCAGCTCGAGCGGGACGGAAGAGAATTTGAGGTGTACCTGCCAGATTTTTGGATTGTAAACAATCAGGCAAGGCCTAATTGTCAGGTGCACCCTCGTCAATAAAAATGATGGTGATTAATTTTTTATTTATTCAAAATATCTTTAATATCGCCTTTCATTTTTTAAAAATGAAGAAATCTCAAGGCGGTTCTCAACAGGGCAGTAAAGTACAATAAAAACCATAAACGCTGCTGAACAAAGCTATGATAAACTCCACTCGCTGGTACTGGGAGGAAGACCTGGGAGGAAAAGAGAATAAATAGAGCACCATGGACCCCTCAATCCCGAGTATTTTCTACTGAAATGTATATTTTCAGTGTCTTGTCTTTTGGGGGGATATGTATGTATATTTGTGTGTGCGCACAATATACTCATATTTGTGTGTGCGTGCACGTGTGCGTGGCAATAAGCATGAAGGCGATGAAAGGCTGCAGTCCCATTCCCATTTACCTAGGAGCAAGCCACATTTAACTCAGTGGGCCTTACTTCTGAGTAAGCATGTATAGGATGGTGCTGTCAAAGCAAAGTGAGTGTGTGCAACTCCATTTCTCTTTCCCTGACGCCGCTACTAAAAACTTTTAGGAAAACGAGGGATTAGCTCAGATCCTTGAAATCTGGGTGAAAAACGAGGCGGACTTTCTGAATGTTTGTGTACAGTGGTACCTCGGGTTAAGTACTTAATTCATTCCGGAGGTCCGTTCTTAACCTGAAACTGTTCTTAACCTGAAGCACCACTTTAGCTAATGGGGCCTCCCGCTGCTGCTGCGTCGCTGCTGCAGAATTTCTGTTCTCATCCTGAAGCAAAGTTCTTAACCCGAGGTACTATTTCTGGGTTAACGGAGTCTGTAACCTGAAGCGTATGTAACCCGAGGTACCACTGTATACTATCTCTGTCAGTGGCCCATCTAGTCCAGCATCTTCGCACCGGGACCAGCCAGATGCCTGTGCGAAGCCGGCAAGCAGGACGAGAGCGCAACAGCCCCACTTCGGATTGGCATTCGGAGGCACTGACTGCCTCCTCAGCCCACACCTGCATCTCTGATGTAAGGTCTGCAACTGCAGAGCGTATGAAGCAACTCTCTGAAGAAAAGGGAATAGAGGAGGAACCAGTTATATTCTAGTTCTAGCCATCTCAGCCTTCAGCGAGAGATAAGGGGAAATATGCACTTGAGACCCCACAGAAGGGAAGGCGCTGAAGCGAAGAGCGGGAGAAGAGAGAACCTCTCCGGCTTCCAATCCCTCCCTGCCAAGGCGATTTCATTAATGGGCTCCCATTAGAGGCATATGCATTTAACCTTTAGGGCAGATGTGGGATGTGAAACACAAGAGCAGTTAAGTACAACATTTCTAGAGTGAACATGTTTACACATGGGGAGGAATGTTTGTCCAGCCAGCAGGTAAACTTCCTGTTTCCTTCTGGGCTGGGACAGACTTCCTCTGCATGTGACTAGAGGTGGGCGTGGCCTCACCTGTGCAGGTACTGTAATGCCAAAAGCACAAGGCAGGACAGCCATCTCTCTCTATGACTATTTTCATAGAAGAAGCAACATCTGCTTAGCCAAAGATGCTCTCTTGGCCTCCAAGCCAAGAGGACAAAGGCAGTGTCTCCTTATGAGATAGTTTCCAGGTGTATGTAACTTTTCTAAGCTAAGTCTGCCTTCTGGATCCGATTGTGAACAGAATGTGAGTAAACTCTTTTTATACTTTTATAGAAGACTGTGTCATGTCTTATCTTTTATGAGGGAATAAGGGGACGTGGGTGGTGCTGTGGGTTAAACCACAGAGCCTAGGACTTGCCGATCAGAAGGTCAGCGGTTCGAATCCCCACGACAGGATGAGCTCCCATTGTTCGGTCCCTGCTCCTGTCAACCTAGCAGTTCGAAAACACGTTGAAGTGCAAGTAGATAAATAGGTACTGTTCTGGCGGGAAGGTAAACAGCGTTTCCATGCGCTGCTCTGGTTTGCCAGAAGCGGCTTAGTCATGCTAGTCACATGACTGTATGCCTGCTCCCTCGATCAATAAAGCAAGATGAGCGCCACAACCCCACAGTCAGTCGTGACTGGACCTAATGGTCAGGGGTCCCTTTACCTTTACTACCAGAACAGTTATTATAGAGGCTTTAGCGAGCCTGAGCAAATGTATCCGCTGTGAGTTTAAAAAGGGGAATGTTATTGGTATGAGCTTTCGTGTGCATGCAAACTAATTACATTTCTATACCACCCTTAATCTGAAGATCACAGGGCAGTTTACAGTTAAGGACTAGATGGGCAATTGACCTAATCCAGCAGGATCTTCTTATGTTCAACCTGTACAATTTGACCCTGACACATTGAGCATCTGCTTTCATCAAAGCAAGTCCAGGCTCAATCGCCAGCATCTCCAGGGAGAGCTAAGAGAGACCCAGGTCTGGAACCCTGGGAAGTCACTGCATGATAGTGCAGAATACAATGAGCTGCATGTACCAGTGGCCTGACTTCAGTGTAAGACAGTGTAAGACAGGTTCCTATGCAGAGACTCCCACCCCTTTGAATGACTGTGCTATAAAGTGCCCTGTACATTGATGATGCTACACTTAGATGGAGCCCTGACCCACAATTGCTAGACTCAATGGAAGTTTTGTTCTCATAGGTTGTAATGAATCCCTGCTTCCCAGTTTCCTTAAAATCCATAAGGACTTCCAGCTAATTTTCTTCTTCTCCCAATGAATGTTTAATTTCATATTCACTTAAGAACACTCAGCTTTTGTGATCTAGGAAGAACTATTGGGTTTTTACAGTCTCATGGCAAGGCCCTTATTTTGTGAGATTTCCAGTTGAAATCAGTAATGCATGATTGCCAGACAGGCACATGAGGGGCTGATACTCATAGAGTTTCTTGAACAATATAGAAGGGACTGTATGAGGTTACTTCCTTAATGCTTTGGTGGGAATTTCTAACTTCCTGCCTGCCTGAACTCTCCCTTTCTTTCAAGACAACAGATGTACGTACCTACCTGGGCTTTGCTTAGAGTCCAAACTCCATTTTGAAAACTAATTTTGTATTCTGTACCTAAGAAGCATTTTTACCTGAATATTACTTAGAAGTATTAGCTTTCTTCATTTAAGGCAAGTAAACCTTTTTATTTTTACTAAAATGTGTGCTTTATTTTTAGCAATGGGGACAAACAGGGAAAAGGTCAGCAGACCACTAATAAACAGGGATTAAAAGGTATTATTGTCTAATTCCAGTGCTTTTCTTTCTTTAAAAAAATGTTTAGCGGTACTCTCATTTTGACTCAAGAAAATCACCATTTTATAGTTCAAATCAGGGAAAATAAATACAGTAAATGGACAAAAGTACGAAGATACACAAAATGTTTAGGGGTATGCGTCGCCCCAGAAAAAAGCACTTCCTATCTTCAGGTAAGCTGCAAAAGCTTGTGAGTGTTTTACTCTGCTGAAAAGGGCTTGCTTCACAACCTGATTATAGTGGTACTTCGGGTTAAGTACTTAATTCGTTCCGGAGGTCCGTTCTTAACCTGAAACTGTTCTTAACCTGAAGCACCACTTTAGCTAATGGGGTCTCCCGCTGCCGCTGCGCCGCAGGAGCATGATTTCTGTTCTCATCCTGAAGCAAAGTTCTTAACCCGAGGTAATATTTCTGGGTTAGCAGAGTCTGTAACCTGAAGCATATGTAACCTGAAGTGTATGTAACCCGAGGTACCACTGTACTCTCATATTTCTCCCACACATATTAGACAGGAGGTTTAAATTGTAATTTACAGATTTAATCCTGAATCTAACTGCATCATATATTTTTAAAATAATGATTAACAAGATAAGATTATAAGAATATAATAGCAAGATAAGAAGAGCTTGCTGGATCAGGCCAATGATCCATCTAGTCCAGCATCCTGTTTTCACAGTGGCCACTGGATTGGAGCACAAGAGCAGTCACCCCTCCTGTGGTTTCCAGCAACTGATACTCAAAAGCATTACTGTCTCCATACTCCAGACTTCCCACTTCACTTGGACTGGGAGAGTTCTGATTCCTGAACTTCATAATTTTTTATGAAGACCATAAGAAGAATTATGCTGAATCAGAACATACTTCCTCTCCTTCTCTAGACAAACTCTTGCCAAAGGGAGAATGTAGGAATAGAACAATAGTCCTCCTGGATCTGGCCAGTGGTTCATCTTTTTCTCACAGTGGTCAGAATTCCCCGCACATTGTTGTTCTGTTTGTTCCCCTTATTTTGACTTGGTTGCTTAAATGCAGGGGATTTCTCTCATCCTCTAACAATGGGGAAAAGGGTCCATGTGGACACCAGGAAACAGAATATATTTTTTTAGTCAGGTTAAAATCCTTCAAAAATTACTTGAAGCCTTCAAAAATCCAGAAACTCCAGCGGGTACAGAATGCCACGACGAGACTCCTTATGGGGTCTTCGCCATGGGATCACATTCATCCAGTGCTATACCAGCTGGACTGGCTCCTGGTGGAGTACAGGGTCAGGTTGAAGGTGCTGGTTTTAACCTTTAAAGCCCTATACGCCTAGGACCCTCGTACCTATGGGACCACCTCTCCTGGTACGCCCCCCTTAGGCCTACAAATAATAACACCTTAGAGAGATCCCGGGCCTCAGAGAGATTAGGCTGGCCTCGACCAGGGCCAGGGCCTTTTCAGCATTGGCCCTGGCCTGGTGGAACGCTCTGCCACAAGAGATCATGGCCCTGCGGGATTTGACATCTTTCCACAGTGCCTGCAAGATGGAGTTGTTCCTCCAGGCCTTTGGTCAGGGCTCAGCCTGACTCCCCTTTTCTTTTTGTATAAGAACTAATATGAAAGGCCTCCCAGCATTCTCACAGGCCCATGTAAGATCAGCGTAAACAGTTGAGCCGATGAGCACCTACTGTTCCCAAACCTAGCCCTGCGGAAAGCCATCTAATTAGACTTTAATTTGCTTTTAACCTGTTTTTAGGAGGTAATTTAATTATTGTTTGATTTTATACTAATGTTATATATTTGATGTTAGCCACCCTGAGCCTGACTTCAGCCGGCGAGGGCGGGATATAAATAAAAGTTGTTTGTTATAATTATTATTTAAAAAGTACTCTCACAGATTTTATTCCTACTCTGGGCCCATAACCTTTATGTGGAAAAACAGATTGAGGATTAATTTTGTAGATTAATCCTATTTCATGTGTGGGGTAGAAATATAAAAGTAATCTGGATGTGAAGCATTTTAGCAGAGTAAACATCAATTTTGCAGTTTATTAAAGCTTAGGAATTAGGCAATTATCCCCTTGTATATATGTAATCAGTTGACCTTCCCCTTTTCAACTCCATTGCAGAGAATGAACCACATGTTTTTACTAAGATAAACAGGAAAGGTGTTTACTTACATTTCAATGCAGGCAGAAAATACAGCAGTGTGCAAAAACAAACAAACCACCTTATAACTTACAATAAAATAAATTAGTAGTCTTAGCTAACATGGCTGAAAGCAGGATCTCCTCACAGGCAGAAGGAAATATAAAGTATTGTCTCCTTTGTTACAGAGTTCCCACCCAGTGGAAGCAAAGGAAGTGACAACACACAGAGGGTCCGCTCCAGGAAGTTCAAAGACTCTATGTACTAACCCTTTGCCTGTCTAACAAAACGTGCATTTGTGATTTGGGCAGCAAACCCCACAGTTTCCACCAAGCCTCCCACATGCTATTTTGACCATTTTCTTCCACTTCATGGCAGAAATGGTAGGAACAGGGAAGTTCTCACATTGGGCGAAAGATTCCTGCATTGCTGGGGATTGGACTAGATGACCCTCACTCTTTTGATTCTATGAGAAAGAAAGAAAGAAAGAAGAGTTTGGATTTGATATCCCGCCTTTCACTCCCCTTCAGGAGTCTCAAAGCGGCTAACATTCCCCTTTCCCTTCCTCCCCCACAACAAACACTCTGTGAGGTGAGTGGGGCTGAGAGACTTCAGAGAAGTGTGACTGGCCCAAGGTCACCCAGCAGCTGCATGTGGAGGAGCGGAGTGGCTCCCAAGAAAGAAAGAAAGAAAGAAAGAAAGAAAGAAAGAAAGAAAGAAAGAAAGAAAGAAAGAAAGAAAGAAAGAATCGTGCTGAGCCTTAAGTTGGGTCAAATTTAGGTTTAAGGAAGAAATCACAGAGTTTTAGGGTTGCCATATTTCAAAAAGTAAAATTCCTGACACCCGCAAAGTTGAACTTTTATGGGAAAACCTTCCCCCAGAATAGCTTTTGGAGCTGTTTCGGCTGTTTTTTTCCATCGCATTGCCATACATCCAGGTTTTCCCTGACATTTTGCCGGTTTGGCAAAATTCCCTCCATGCCATTTTTACACCTGGAAGCCAGGAGATGGCAGGAATTTTCCTGACATATGGCAAGGTGACACAGATTTCCTTTAATGCATTTACAGTACCATCTTAAGAACCTAAGAAGAGCCTGCTGACTCAGCCCAATTGCCCAAGGGACACCAGAAGCAGGATCTGAGAGCAACAGGACTCCTGCAGTGTCCAGCAACTGGTATTCAGAAAAGGTGTGTGTGTGTGAATGTTGTTGTTTGGTAATAATATTGGTAATAATTATTACCAATAACGCTGATTAATATTTAATAATAATAACAACAATAATAATTTAAAAAATATTTAAAAAGTAATAAATAAAATTATTCCACAATTAATAATAAATAGTATTGTTCTTATCAACGCCAATACTGTATAGGGTAATATCAAATGTCATTAAATAATACGAACTAGCATTATTAATTAATTAATTAATTAATTAATTAATTAATAACAGCACCGTTAATCATAAACATGCCTGTTTGTATTATTAAAAGCAATAAAAACATTAACATGATCTCATCTAATTCATTGGGCTTCTTCTTGGCGGGAGTGAGGAGGAAAGAGATAAGATTTTTTAAAAAAAAGAGCTGGGGGAGACTGGCTCTCCCGGGTTATTGTGGGGATTCCTCCCCCCCCCCCCCCCGCTTTGCTTGGATGAGGCAGCTGTAGCCCAGCTGCAGCCACAATTTGCTCTCCGGCCCCCTTTCGCGCTCTCAGCTCCTCTTCTCATCCCGCTTTGTGTTTCCTCCCGCTCCCTGCTTCCCTGCTCTTTTTTGTTGTCTTCCAGCCGAGAGAAAGAGCATTTATTTCAGGTAATTAATTTATGTATATGGAGCAGCTCGGATGGTGCTCCTGCTGTTAGCGCTTTGATCCTTACAAGGCAGCTTAAAATGTTGACTTGGGCAGCAGCGCCGTTGGCAGAGGCGGATCCTCAGCTCCAGGCGGCGCAACACATCGAGCGCCGCCTCGCAGAGTCGAGCTTGGCTGCTGCCCGTGGAAATCCGCGGAGGGAACCAGCTGAAACCCGAGAGTGCCGCGCTTGCAAGCGTTCTGCAAATTGCATCTTCTCTCTCTCTCTCTCTCTCTCTCTCTCTCTCTCTCTCTCTCTCTCCTCGGGACACCTGAAAATTGGGAACACACGCGTTAAGAGGAGGTTTCTTTCTTTCTTTTTACACAACCAAAGCAACACGGTGGTGCATCAGGTCAGCTTTGGAAAAGGCTGCTAAGGGTGAGCAGTTGGGTCCAGTCACAATTAAATCATCTGCATTGTCCTCTGAGTATCATATGTAAAGGGACCCCTGACCATTAGGTCCAGTCGTGACCGACTCTGGGGTTGCGGCGCTCATCTCGTTTTACTGGCTGAGGGAGCCGGCATACAGCTTCCGGGTCATGTGGCCAGCAGGACTAAGCCGCTTCTGGCGAACCAGAGCAGCGCATGGAAACGCCGTTTACCTTCCCGCCGGAGCAGTACCTATTTAACTACTTTCACTTTGACATGCTTTCGAACTGCTAGGTTGGCAGGACTGAGTATCATAAACACACCAAAATTAATACAGAAGTGTTTTTTTATTATTATTAAATTAAAAGCCACAACGAACCAACCTTTGGCATTTTTCTGGCATTTTCCCAAGCAATCTGAAGTTAATTCATGTGGAAGCCTGTGTCCTGGAAAAGAGTTGCATAGCAAACTGCCTTTACTAGGACCTGGGAGATCGGGGACAAATGGCCGCTGAGCCATGAAGCTCACTGGGTCACCTTGAGCCAGTCACCCCCTCTCAGCCTAATCTACCTCACAAAGTTGCAGGAATTAAATGAGAAGGGGGAGAACCATGGACGCCACCTAGAGCTTCTCCGAGGAAAAGGCGGGACTGAAATTCAACAAATGAATAAACGAATCTAAAGGAACCTCCTACCTTCCAGATCATCACCTCCTGGCAAATAGAAGGGGAAGAAATTGAGGCAGTGAGAGGTTTTACTTTCTTGGACTCCATGATCACTGTGGATGGTGACAGCAGTCACGAAATTAAAAGACGCCTGCTCCTTGGGAGAAAGGCGATGGCAAACCTAGACAGCATCTTAAAAAGCAGAGAATACCTTGCCAACAAAGGTCCATATAGTTAAAGCTATGGTTTTCCCAGTAGTGATGTATGGAAGTGAGAGCTGGACCATAAAGAAGGTTGATCGCTGAAGAGTTGATGTTTTTGAATTATGATGCTGGAGTAGACTCTTGAGAGTCCCATGGACTGCAAGAAGATCAAACCGATCCATTCTTAAGGAAATCAGCCCTGAGTGCTCACTGGAAGGACAGATCCTGAAGCTGAGGCTCCAATACTTTGGCCACCTCATGAGAAGAGAAGACTCCCTGGAGAAGACCCTGATGTTGGGAAAGATGGAGGGCACAAGGAGAAGGGGACGACAGAAGACGAGATGGTTGGACAGTGTTCTCGAAGCTACAAACATGAGTTTGACTAAACTGCGGGAGGCAGTGGAAGACAGAAGTGCCTGGCGTGCTCTGGTCCATGGGGTCACGAAGAGTCGGACACGACTAAACGACTAAACAACACCACCTTCCAGATGTTTTGGACTCCACATCCCATGAATCCCAGCCAGCACAGCCATACTCCTCAGTCTCAGGATCATACAGCTGAGTTGGCTAGGGTTGATGGGAGTTGTAGTCCAAAAGATTAGAAGGGCACCAGGGTGGCGAAGGCTGATCTAAATCATCCCTTGCTCCAATCCATCGCTTACTGGAGTTAAGGGCCAACTCATACTGCTTCATAAGTATTAGGGTTCTTCTTCTCTTCCCTGGTTTACAGAAATAGCCACATGAACTGCAACTTCAGACATAAACCCTGCAAACCTGGGTTGAGAATTTCATATTGTCAGTGAATAACTACTGGAGTGTAACACCAGTTTTTGTTGTTTTATTATTTTATTTTAAGGGATCCAGAGGTGATCTGGGAAATTATAGGCCAGTTAGCTTAAGGTCTGTTCGGGTGGTGGTAGGGGGAACTTGTGGAAAATGTTACTAAACCCAGAATTATGAAGAACGGGGGTAACCAATGTGTTGCTCTCTGAATGTTCATGGATCTCAACTCCCATCAGCCCCAAGGGTCATGGGTGATCAAGACTTTTTTTCAGCTGTAAATTGCCAGAACTGAGTTCTGGCACCTCTCAGGTAGGCACCATTGCCATTATAAGAGAACGGGGGAGGCATTCGTGGTGAGGCGTTTTTCTACAAAAAGAGCACTGTGGATGAAGGGGTTATAGTTCATCAACTTCTGAGTTTCTCTGGGACACAGAGGACAATTTTTATTGTGTGTGTGTGTGTGTGTTAGGGTGAAGGTTGATCCCTGCAAGGCAGTCTTTCTCTTTGTTAACTGACTTTTCCCCAAACTTGAAACAATGCTTTGCTCCTCTGCACCTTGCAGATTATTTTCAGCCTCAATCACAATACTAGTCTTGGACAGTGTTTTCCAAACGCTACTCTGAAGAAGAAGAAGAGTTTGGATTTGATATCCCGCTTTATCACTACCCTAAGGAGTCTCAAAGTGGCTAACAATCTCCTTTCCCTTCCTCCCCCACAACAAACACTCTATGAGGTGAGTGAGGCTGAGAGACTTCAGAGAAGTGTGACTGGCCCAAGGTCACCCAGCAGCTGCATGTGGAGGAGCAGGGAAGCGAACCCGGTTCACCAGATTACGAGTCCACCGCTCTTAACCACACTGGTTAGGCGCTCTTAATACCACACTGGCTCTCTGGTGTGCTGTTTCTATTGAGCTGCTTTTTCTACCCTGTGTTCCATATTTTTGTACAGTAAGTATTTGCTTATTTCCTCCTCACTCCCAACCCATTTTCTTCTGTGCCACGTCTTTTCAGATTGTAAGCCTAGAGGCAGCAATTGTCTTCCTTGTTAATGATCTGTATGGTCACTCTAGTAGCAATTTTTGCCTGAACACTAGAAGAATATGCGTGTGTTTGTTGCATGATCACTAGTGAGCCAGCATTAATTATATCTTTTTTATTTGTCACTGTGCTGTGATGGGTTCAAGAATACCGTAATTTCGAATTATGGTTTATTCATTCATTTTCTAGTTCTAATCTATGACACCCACTCCACTAGCAACAGGCAACACTACAGAAAAGATTTTGCAATATTTGGAAAAATAGATTCCTGGAATCTGTTTGGTCTTTACAAGTTTCCAACATTTTTTTTTAAAGTATAATTTTCCATGTTGGCACAGTTTTGTACACCCAACTCTTTTTCCATTCTCTTAGATGAGGCCACCACCTTGTGCTATGCCATGCTGCCATTGCAGCCATTTTGTGACTGGAGCACAATGCATTTTTTTCAGAATTCTAAATGTTCCCATGGGCCCAAAAAGACTGGCAACCACTGATTTGATGTGTGGGGGACTCGCAGCAGAACAGGTGCACTGGAAGATAATATGGAATTATCTCTGTAGTCATTTACATTTTTCATTTGTTTTGCACTTTATTTTGTCTCACTGAAATATTTTCAATAAAAAATAAAAATATGTATGTCAGCACTGTGAGCTACTTGGATGTAAACTTGTATATGTGACCCAAACACTGTGAGCTACTTGGACATAAACTTGTATATGTGATTGAGCCAAGTCACATAAGTAAAAGAGAATTGCTTCAATGTATTCCAGTGGAAACAGGAATGACACCAGGATTCAGATCATATTGTGAATCTTGGCTGTATTCCAAAAGCAGCCGAGCAACAGCAAAAGTAGAGTCTGATATTTCAGTTTTCCATATTTCTGCAAGAACCATTTGACAAAGTTGAACAAAATTTCATGCTGAATTTGATGTGCAGAATTTGTCTGTATAAGACGTTATCTGAATGCATTCGCAGAGTATGGGGTTGGTCAAGCTTTGCACAAATCTCCTTTAATCCAGATTAAATACATTTCAGGGTCTGTGTGCAGAGAACTTCAAAAGAGATTATCCTACTTCATCCCAGCTCATGCTCTATCACTGGGACCTGGCTTGCTCAGTGACTCCCTGGCAATCGCCTCCCACAGTTCTGTCCATACATAATGTCAAACAAGTAGAGAGTGAAAGGACCAGGTCCCATCTTCATCCTTGGTATCTCAAAATAAAAGGATGAGGTAGCAGGTGATAATGAGAACCCTCTGCCTGAGATGCCAGGGAGCTGCCAGTCACAGCAGACAATACTAGGTTAAGATGTGCAAATTATCTGACCTGGTCTAAGGCAGCTTCCTTATACTGAATACATGAATATAGAAAATACATAAACCTGGAGATTATATAACCATTTTGTGGGTGTTCTGGCTGTGGTGCTGATGAACATGGGAGCAAAGGGGGGGGAGTAGCCCCTCCCCCATGCCACACACACCCTTTAACCACTTTTATGCATTTGGGAGCTTCAGATCCCATGGAAGGCTACACACAAACAGTGCTGGATTTACATATAAGCTAAACAAGCTATAGCTTAGGGTCCCACTCGGGGGGGGGGGGCAAAAAAATTAAAGGGAAAAAACTGGATGTACATTTCCATAATATAAGATAAAAAACACAAGTGGAAAAGATTAGAAACCTTTGTTAAATGGCTGATTTTGGATTATCCAAGGGTAAAAGTGCTGTTGGTGGGTGATCTAAACGCAAGGCTATGGCCAGATGACTCCAGTTTAGCAAGCAAATACAGGAGCAAAATCTGGTTTCCCGAGACATCTAGCCCAGAAGCCCGCCAGACCCCAAGGCTATCTAAGGACCAAGATTCAAACTACGCTGGCGCCTGCCTTTTCAAATTTTCTAGGCAGCTAAGTTTACACATTCTAAATGGCTGCACAAGAGGCAATATCCATGGGGAATATATAAAAAGCAAATAAAACAAAACCTACACACAGCAACAGTGTTTTGTGTTGTGTAGGCTCCTATGATGTAAGTAGCCTGCTAGCCTGCTCCCTAAAATATCAATGGTTTTCTCATTTCTGTTTAGCATATATTCAACACAAAAAAACATCGACAATTTGTTGTTGCCAACGGACAACTGGACATATAAAGGGCCCCATTACCTTCAGTAGCTGAGGGCCTCACGAAACCTAAATCTGGCCCTGTACGCAAATAACTATAAGCACAAAGGACCCTCCTACTGTACATGTGGAAAAGTCTAGCTGCAAGTGTGTGATCTCAGGTTTGGTCCCACCCCTCTCTTCTGTGTTCATGAACACCAGAAGTATAATGCCTGCATAATACTTTTATAAGCACATGAATATAGAGATGGTATCAACTGGGGAGACAGATGATTGAGAATATGGGATTTGAATGTAGGCTTGAGTGTATGTGTGCAGGCTTCAACTTGTATTGAACTTCACTTGAAACTCTAGCTGAATATGATTGAATCACCCAAAAGTTGCTAAAGTCGGATTGGATCTTTGGTTCTATCAGGAATATTCCAGGCCATTACCCTATTTTTGTTTGTCTTCACTTCTATCTATAAAGTAGGAAGTCCATAGCCCTTTCAGCAGGCACCCCCAAACTTGGCCCTCCAGATGTTTTGGGACTACAATTCCCATCATCCCTGACCACTGGTCCTGTTAGCTAGGGATGATGGAAGTTGTAGTCCCAAAACATCTGGAGGGCCGAGTTTGGGGGTGCCTGCCTTTCAGCTATGGAGCGATAACAGTATTTTATCCAACAACTCTGCAAGAAGTTAAGCTGCTTTTGGTTTCCAGTGTTGTGACTGGGAAGAGCAACACTTCAACAAATGTACTAAAATTAATAGATGAAATATTAGTTAAAGCATATTAAATGACATAAAGTATCACTTGTTTCCCTATTCAAAATATTATCTTCCTCCTAAATGTGTTTCCTATACAGGATTAATGCAATAGAATATATATCATTCTAACTTAATTTCGTATCTGAAGAAGTGTGCATGCACACGAAAGCTCATACCAAGAACTAACTTAGTTGGTCTTTAAGGTGCTACTGGAAGAATTTTTTTTTGTTTTGACTATGGCAGACCAACATGGCTACCTATCTGTAACTTAATTTTTCCAGATAATGGGGAAAATGTCTCCTAACACTGCAATCCTAATTGAGTTTAACTGGGCTTATTTCCAGGTAAGTGTCATTGTGTATTATGTTATTATACAGGCTGTTATTACTTAGTAGATTCTAAAATCTTAACATTGCAGTGTGTTTACACAGAAGTTAAGTACCACTAAATTTAGCGAGGTTTACTCCCTGGTAAGAAAGTTTAGGATTTTAGCCTAATTTTACCTAATACTTAACTCTGAGAGCAATAATCTTACAATACTGGATTTGTTGCTGCACCTCTTTTAATGCTTAAATGCTTCTTAATACTGTTTGTTGTTTCTTATTACTCAGGACACAATCAAGCCAAAGTCAGGCATTTCCAAATCCCATTAATTTCAGTGGGAAATATTTAACCTCAGTTCTCCTTCTGAAATGAATGGGACATAATTCAACTTTGACTGAACCAATCTTCATCTCCCTGTCCTTTAGTTGCTAAAGTTCGAAAAGGCCTAGAAGGCTAAAGAAGAGTCCTATACCTCCCTCTAGAGGCAAAAGTCAGAAGAAGCTACAGTATTTAGAACCTTCAGTATTTGAATGAAAGAAAGGGAGGGAGTGTGGGGACTCTTTGTGCATCCTTTAGAAACCCCCAAGTTTCCCAAATCCATTTTATGCAGTGTATGTGCATTGAAGCTTCCAGCATTTCATACCACGGCTGGTTGTTCACTGTTCTCTCTCCCCGACCCCCCCTCCTTGTGCTTTGTTGATAATTGCTTCATGGATCTAGTTTTGCATCACTAATTTTAAAAATCCTGCCCACAGACTCTTGTCATCAGCCCATAAATGTTCCCCAAGTTGGTGAGGCTCATTTGACAACAATGTGAAATTAAGCCTTTAGTGTCATCAGCCCATTCCTGTAGAACACCCCGCCCAGCAGCTTGCAGTGAAACTTCAATTGCAGTGAAGTTAGGGCTAGAGGCACCAGCATGTGAGGGCATGGGGAGGGGGCAATGTCACAACATCCAGATGTTGCATGTGAGCATCACGCCTCCCTCCCAAATCTGGGCAGAAGATTCCCAGGCTTTGGGAAGGAGGTACCAGGCTTTTATATTTTCATACTCTTAATTTACAGGCACGGGTGGCGCTGTGGGTTAAACCACAGAGCCTAGGGCTTGCCGATCAGAAGGTCGGTGGTTCGAATCCCCACAACAGGGTGAGTTCCCGTTGCTCGGTCCCTGCTGCCCACCTAGCAGTTCGGAAGCACATCAAAGTGCAAGTAGATAAATAGGTACCACTCCAGCGGGAAGGTAAACAGCATTTCTGTGTGCTGCTCTGGTTCACCAGAAGCGGCTAAGTCATGCTGGCCACATGACCCAGAAGCTGTATGCCGGCTCCCTTGGCCAATAAAGCGAGATGAACGCCACAACCCCAGAGTCGGTCACGACTGGACCTAATGGTCAGAGGTCCCTTTACCTTTACCTTTACTCTTAATTTACCGGAAACATTTAGGGAACTGGCCTAGTTCCCCTAATCGACTGACTACACTCCACTGGCCCGACGAATAAAGATTCAGCAGGTGACTCCTGTCCCAACCCTTAAATGTCTGCTGAAAAAAATCCAATCCTGCCAGGCCCATGCAGGCAATTAAAGTACCCCCCATAATAGTATATTGATATTAGCTTTTAATTTCTTTTTATTTTAAACTTTTAAAAAACTTTTAATGATTTTTTTTTGTTTCAAAAAAAGTAAAAATATATCACTGTGTGATATATTTTTAATGATACAATGGTATGTAAATTTTTTAATAAATAAATAAACCAAACAAACAATCTGATGACACTTGTTTCTATCACTGTTTCCAGCAGAAATAAGGAAGACACAGAACCTCCACTTCTTTTCCCTCCTCCATATATTTTCAGGGCATTGTTAGATTGCTACAATGCTACAAACCTGCTATCAGTCATGCAAGGGGTTTGCTCTGGCTACATTCACAGATAGAGAATAGCACATTACAGTGGTACCTCAGGCTAAAGAAGCTTCAGGTTACAGACGCTTCAGGTTTCAGACTCCGCTAACCCAGAAATAGTACCTTGGGTTAAGAAATTTGCTTCAGGATGAGAACAGAAATTGTGCGGCAGCGGCTGAGTGGCAGCGGCAGGCCCCATTAGCTAAAGTGGTGCTTCAGGTTAAGAACAGTTTCAGGTTAAGAATGGACCTCCAGAACGAATTAAGTTCTTAAGCCGAGGTACCATTGCATGTGTTTCAGAAGGGTGTCTCAAAAAGGGACCCCAAGGTTAATAAAAGAAATTCTAACCAGCATTCCTTACCAACTAACACAACTAACAACTCAGTCTCAGGCACTCCTGCTCAGAAGTAAGACTTACTGAGTGTAATGGGACATCATCCCAGGTAAATGTGTTCCTCCCTGCCTGTGCCTTTCACACTCACCCACTGTGAAGGAGGCCCCATTCAAGCACATGGATAAAATTGTTAGGAAGCTTTTCAGATCCAATGATTTGGCATACAGAATGTGAAAGTGCACAAGATTACATGTAAATAATGATGTCCCAAGACACTTATTGGGGATGTGGGTGGCGCTGTGGGCTAAAGCCTCACGCCTAGCACTTGTCGATCGAAAGGTCATCGGTTTGAATCCCCGCCGCGGGGTGCGCTCCCGTCGCTTGGTCCCAGCACCTGCCAACCTAGCAGTTCGAAAGCACCACCCGGGTGCAAGTAGATAAATAGGGACCGCTTACTGGCGGGAAGGTAAACGGCGTTCTGTGTGCTGCTCTGGTGCCAGTTCGCCAGAGCAGCTTCGTCACGCTGGCCACATGACCCGGAAGTGTCTGCGGACAGCGCTGGCTCCCGGCCTCTAGAGTGAGATGAGCGCACAACCCTAGAGTCTGTCAAGACTGGCCTATACGGGCAGGGTACCTTTAAGACATTTATTGTATCTGAGACAGAAACGCAAACCCCCATGATGGCATGCACGCATACATACACATATAAATTACTGCCCTTCAACAGAACCCCCAAATCTGTCACTTGTAAACATGATGTGAAAAGCAACTTTGCCTTTAGCATGCACATTATTTAAAAGGCAAATAGCAGCAGGGTGGGGGGGCGCGGGGGTAGGGCTGCAAATTATTGGGATTGCAGCACGCGTGGAAATAGGAGTTTAAGTGGTCCTGATGTTGATGGTTCATTTGAAGCTGCCATTTTGAAATCAGAGAAAATCCCCTATTGGTACTGGCGATGGATTTCCTTTCAATGAGAATAGCAGCTTCAAAGTAGCCATTTTAATCAGGGTAAAGCCCCATCCGCTGGCCATGTGCTGTGATCCTGATTATTATCAGTCCCCACCCCAGGAAGCTGCTATGCTTCACTATTCATAATAGAGGATGTTAGGTGGCAGTGATGTGTTAAAGAAAGTAAGTACATGACAGAAGTTTGTGAGTACATGACAGAAGAGCTTGTCTCTACCTTTCATAATACTGAACCTGGAATAATCGAGTAAAGCTGGAGAGACTCAGGACAGAAAAGAAGTACTTCTTCACACAGCACATACTTACTATAGAATTTAGTGCAGCAAGATGGCTACCAATCCACATGGTTTTAAAAAGGAAACATACAAATTCATGGAGGATAAGGTTATCAGTGAGTGCTTAGTCACATTTAAAACACACTTATAACACTTTAAGGGTCATGGCTTCTCCCAAAGTATCCCCTCCCCTCCAACATTTCTCCAATGAAAATAGGGAACATGCCGTTCCATAATGACAATGACACAGGTGGCGCTGTGGTCTAAACCACTGAGCCTCTTGGGCTTGCTGATCAGAAGGTCGCGGTTCGAATCCCCGCGACAGGGTGAGCTCTCATTGTTTGGTCCCAGCTCCTGCCCACCTAGCAGTTCGAAAGCACATCAAGTGCAAGTAGATAAATAGGTACCACTCCAGCGGGAAGGTAAACAGCATTTCCATGTGCTGCTCTGGTTCGCAACATGACCCAGAAAAACTGTCTGTGGACAAACGTTGGCTCCCTCAGCCAGTAAAGTGAGATGAGCGCCGCAACCCCAGTGTCATCCGCTACTGGACCTAACAGTCAGGAGTACCTTTACCTTTACCCCACACATCTTACTGGGCTGCCCCAGCCACTCTGGGCAGCTTTCAACATATATAAAAACATCATTAAACATTTTAAAAAACTTCCCTATACAGGATTGCCTTCAGATGGCTTAGGGGTTGGATAACACCATACCCTCCAACATTTCTCCAATGAAAATAGGTACATCCTAAGGAAAAGTGGGACATTTCGGGATCAAATCAGAAACTGGGACAGCTTCTCTCAATCAGGGGCATCCCTGGAAAATAGGGACACTTGGGGGGTTTGGAAACCTGGGAACTGTAGTTCGTTAACAGTCTCCTAAACACTCTCAGCACCCTTAACAAACTACAGTTCCCTGTATTCTTTGGGAGGAGCTATGACTTTAAGGTGGTATAAGAGTGTTTTAAATGGATGGTTTGGATGTGTCCCTAAGAGTATCAGTCTAGCATCTGAGGAAAGGTCGGCATAGCTTAAAGGACAGTCTAGGAAACTGGGAGGTTCCTCTCTTTTATCTTCTCTTTTGCATGCAGGTACATCAGCCTCCAGTGCAGGCTGAGTTACATCCCAACAATTGCAATACTCTGTAAGCCGTCTTGAGTTACACTGGAGATGATGATGATGATGATGATTATTATTATTATTACTGCTGCTGCTACTGCTACCACCACTACCATTACTATTCGTATACTGCCATATAACTGTAGATTTCTGGGCTGTTCACAACATAAATGAATATTTATGTTCATACAATATAAAAAACACAAAATCCATAATAAAAACAAAAACAACAATAATTCCCACCTTTGCCACACCTTTAAAAGGGCACTCTTTGCAAAGAGTGGGGTAATGTCATGGTAGCACATGGTAATATACTTTACTAATAATTATATACCCTTCATTTTGTTTACAAAGCAATCCCAACATACTCATTTAAAAATACAAAATTATACAAAAAAAAAGTGTTTCCAGGAAATATGCTATGAGTCAGTCATCTTTTGAATAAATGAATTCCACCACCCCCCTTCCCAAAAACTCTCATGAAATTTCTTGGCATGATCAGTTTGTGACAACTTGTGTTTCTACACATGGTCCCATTTCCTTACCAAATATATTCCGCCTGTGGCTAAATCCAGCCCATGTCATAATCAATTAAATCTTCCATTTTTCTTTTTCAAACCAGGCACTCAGGTTGCCACATGAAAGTCTTCAGACAGGTGTGTGAGCGTGTGTTTTGTATGAATGTTTACCCACGGCATGTTAATTGAGCCCTGTAGGTATGTTTTCACCACATTTTTGAAAAATAAATTGTATAGAAAATATGTTTGTGTTCTTTTCCCTTAAAAATAGAAAAAATGAACCTCTAGACATCAAGAGTGTGAGATCAGCCCTTGTGGCCTAATGCAATTCCCTGCCTTTGCTTACACCTTGGTATTCTACCTCATTTAGCCTCTGGCCTTGGGAAAAATATGAAATGGAATAAATCAGAGTATTTTCTCACCATTTCCAAAGATGTAAATTATTAAATGGTGAAAAGCAATGCCAATACAGACTTCCGTAATCTTCAAATGAGCTTTGCTTTATTTCTTACACTTGTGTGTGACAGACTGAAATGCATGATTGAAAACACTTTCTTAATGGAAAATATGGTTCCTCATAAATTTCATAACAAACTGTTCAAACTTTGTCAGAAAAAAATAGCCCAAAATGTTTCATTCTCATTGGCAAAATGTTTTTGTTTTAGAATAGATCATATAGTAGTTCTGAAACAGAACACTGTCTATACATATGTGTCAGAGTGTGCGTATGTGCTTGTGTGTACATTCATGCACTCTGAAATACCAATTTTGGCACTTTGAGGGGGTCTGGATGCCATAGCTACAATTTCAAAAGGCTACATGATTTGACTAAATGTAGGGAGCCAACATGGTGTAGTGGTTAAGAGCTGTGGACTCGTAATCTGGTGAACCAGGTTCGCTTCCCCACTCCCCCACATGCAGCTGCTGGGTGACTTTGGGCTAGTCACACTTCTCTGAAGTCTCTCAGCCTCACTCACCTCACAGAGTGTTTGTTGTGGGGCAGGAAAGGAAAAGATATTATTAGCTGCTTTGAGACTCCTTAAGGGGAGCGAAAGGCAGGACATCAAGTCCAAACTCTTCCTCTTGCTCACAGGAAGGACAGATCCTGAAGCTGAGGCTCCACTGCATGAGAAGAGAAGACTCCCTGGAAAAGACCATGATGTTGGGAAAGATGGAGGGCATAAGAAGAAGGGGACGAGATGGTTGGACAGTGTTCTCCAAGCTATTAACATGAGTTTGAGCAAACTGTGGAAGGCAGTGGAAGACAGGAGTGCCTGGCATGCTTTGGTCCATGGGGTCACAAAGAGTCGGACATGACTAAACTACAACAACAAGGAGAATCAAGGGTGGGACATGTGAGTTTCATTAACAGACCTTTCCATATAGTTCATGTTGTGCATATAGATCACAATCAGTATGCATTGGGCAGTAGCATCACAAACATAGAGCAGTTCCCGTTGCTGAGGAGACAAGTTGTTCATTTTGTAAAAAGCCTTGCCTCTTCATCAGTTCAGTTTCGAAGGTATCTTGCTTCTACAGCAAGAGCAACTGCTACAGGACCACCGTCAGCAAGGCAAAATTCACACACACATTTCTGTCCTGGGTGCACAATCCTTTTCAGTTCATAACTTCAGTGTGTTCAACACCACTGTACTGATTTGTGTTACATCTGTTTCATATTTGTATCTATGACATGCTCAAAATCTTTCTTGTTGCCTGACCAGTTTTCTTGCTGCTGCCTTTCAACGGTGCATTTATTCAGTGACCTAGTGAGAGGCACAGCTACTGCCCAATGCATGTAAGCTAATTGTGGTGAGCTTCTGTGGAATGTCCTTTGGGGACAATGGCCCTTCCCAGCTCCGTATATTACCATTTGATTTCTGTGTTGGGCATTATTCTCTCTCCTGCTTCATTCTAACCTGTTAAATTAAGTTAGTTTATTTGTATTATATTATATAATGTTTTATGTGATATTGCATGGATTTATTTTCTGTATTTATTGACATTATATGTATAATTTTATTTTCCCCAATATGTTTTTGAATTGCAACATTTATTAACATGTATTTGGTATGTGAACCGCCCTGAGACCTCTGGGTATAGTGCAGTATAGTAGTAGTAGTAGTAAATTTTATAAGCCACTTTGGACACAGTTTTGTGGAAAGTGGCATACAAATGATGGTGATGATTATAACCTTTTTCACTATCCTATTGGTAACTCAGAGCTCTAGAGTTCATTTTGATCATTGCAGGTTCCTGGTATTGAATGAGTGTGAAGATGTGCATCCTGATTTCCTTTGTCTCAGCAAACAGCTGAGTCTGGGACCTTTTGGATTCACCTGAAACCATAGCTATGGATCAAATGCTAAGTGCATAGTTTTAACTTCCCCATCCTGGTTATCACTGGATTAAATTATATTCTTCTTTAGACAGACACAGTACCTTGGTTTAAGAACTTGATCCGTTCCAGAAGTCCGTTCTTAAACCAAAGCGTTCTTAAACCAAGGTGTGCTTTCTCATAGCAGCAAGGGACTCAATTTACCAATGGAACGCACTCAACAGGAAGTGGAACATGTTCTGCTTCCAAGGCAAAGTTCACAAACCAAAACACCTACTTCTGAGCTTACAGCGTTCTTAATCCAAGTTGTTCATAAATTAAGCTGTTATTAAACCAAGGTACCACTGTAGATTGGTGTGCATGTTTATTCCCAAGAAGAACATTAGACCCATCTCTCTATTCCAAGAATGTTGGACTGAGAACCTAGACAAGACAAGATTTAAATTAGGAGATATTTCACTCATATACCTTGCTGATCCTTTGAAATGGAGTGGGGGAGCATTTCCACATTTTAAGCAGGAAACTCTTCCCTGCTAGAAAATAGCTTTTGGAGAGAAACAAGAGCTTAATGAATTTCAGAGTGAAATGAAGTTTTGTTGTAGGTGAACTCAATGGGAATAAAATACTTAGGAAACGAATGCAAGCAATGTGTCATGCTTTTATGCATCAAACCCACAATTGTTAACATATGAAGGAGGCTTGTTTTACTGCAGCTTGAATTGCACACTAGCAGATTGATTCATGAAGACTCTGTTCAATAACTATGTGGCTTTTCTGTGAAGTAAACCCATAAAATGTGCAGTACAGAAGGGCATCTAAGTCTGAATGGTCATTAAATGTGTAAAGATTTGTAAAAATCAAGCTGACTGAGAATAGCAATGCAGAGATTCTTCTGTGCTGAAGAAACAGATCTTATATCTAACTACCTATCTAACATTATCCATCTAGGTGCAAACATACACACAGTATATTGCATTAGAAAGGGAAATACTGTATGTGTTTCATCTATAGCCATAGATCTCTGTTACAACCTAGACTTGAATTTCTCCGATATGGGGATCAGTCTTTGTTTCTTTATCGCAGGATCCTAGGTGTCTAACTTGATATCTGTAGCGCCTGGGAGGGACTTATCCAGCCTGTAATCTTCATCTTGCAAGTGCATTTACAAGATGACCTCATGGCTACAACATGACATGCAGCCAAATTTTGTCCTTTTTTTTAAAGGTTTTAATCTTCTCTCCACTTTGTGTATCATCTTGCCTTATGAAGAGTTACTGAGAACTCAAAAGCTTGCAACAATTTTTTGGCCCTCCTGATAAATGTAGTGTCCAGTTATGGATTTGGCAACATATTTCATCCTAGTGTTATAAGAATTTAGGGTCTCAAAATAAATTAAATGTTCATAAATTACAAGGCAAACACATACGTAAGTATATAAACAACGCGTCTGAAATAAGTACAGGAGAACAATCCTGAAGCCATTTTGACCCTCCCAATCCATTTTGACTCTCCCAAAATGACCTCAAATATTTCTCTGCAGGGAGGAAGGAAATGGGAAAGTCTCTCCATTGTCTTTTGCTTACCTGTCTTAATTTGTGTATGAATAGGGTGAGCCTGTGAACTGGATTCAGGAACTGAAGTATTTACCATCAAAAAAGAATGGCTAGGCTGCCCAGGTAAAGCAATCAGTGACCATTAACAGATATTCTGGCAGACAGGATTTCTGCTGTAGACCACCTCCTCCTGTGATGTATGTATGATGTTTTGGGGGGTTGGTCTTGAGCTACAGGGGGGCAGTTTCAAAAGTCTACATAAGGGCTTGCACACCATCGTTCTGGATTCCTCCTCCCTCCTGCATGTGGTGAGTGAGGACCCTGTTGCAACAGTTTAATAAAGATCAGGCTTACTAGCTGCTTTGCTTCTCAGTATTCTCTGGTTGGCCTCTGTTATTTTCTCCTACCTACTTAAGGACTCTATATGGGCTCTTGGATACCCCACAAGGGAAAAGGAGCAGTTTTTTCTTATAACACTAGCCATGGAATGGATTCCAACAGGGTGTGATGAACAGTTGTCCAAGAGCTCCTGAGTCCTGGGTCTTTTGTGTTGGGCCCAAGATCTCTAGTCCTCCACTTTAAAAAACCACATGCTGTGACCTCATAAATAGAAACTAGTCTGAGAATAATTTTCTTGAAGCCATTCATGCCATGCAGCTCACCAAACTAGAGTGGCTGATCCACATGAGGAGTGATGCACAAGGGAATCATAAGAGCCAGCAGCTGGGAGTAAAAATATTAGTCATTTAGAACTGATTGTCCTATCCAAGCCAGAAAACCCACTTTTAATGGACACGATCTGAGCTGTGTTCTCTGCATGCCAAGCTGAAAGGAAAGGCAGAGAGAGAGCAGTTTTTGGTTTTTCCCTAGAAGCTTATAAAAGCAGCCAATGGAGATGTTTTTGACTAGGTTCAAATCTATGCTTCCCCTCTGGTTTTGAAATCTGCAGCCCAATTACCCTTTTACTTGATGGTGGCAAAGCCTTGCTCCAGACCATTACTTGCTTGTTAGTCAAAAGAACCAACCAGAATAGCAACCCAAAAGTAGTCATGCAGCTAATCACTGCCAGATGACGGATCTCATTCTGATGGCAAAACCAGACTTCACAGTTCCAATGCAGCAGGTAAAATCCAGCAGTCACCCAGTTCCTATTATATTTGTGCTACAAATGTTTCATTTGGCAAGTTCGCAATGAGTTCTGCTCTGTTGTTTGGTAATAACGCGCAGACACAGTTACACATCTCTCACATTGAAACAGAAACATCAAAAGAGCAAAGAAACATACGCTCAGACTTTACTGATTCCTTCTCTTACAAAACCACATTTTAAATAATAAACACACACAAAACAAATCTCAGGCTTCTTTGTTTTTTTAAAAAAGCAAGTACCTGATAAACTGTCTGAATAACTGATTTCATGCTTAAAATCTAAGATATACTTATGTCCAAGCATCTTTACCTAAGATCCAATCAACTGCAGCATGGGGGAAAATTATTATACCAATGCCATGTGGTTCCTAGTTTTCTACATTGCTGGTTTTCTACATTTGATGAGTACACCCTATCAAATTATGTATATTATGCAGATTATGTATATCTATATGTAGACTTCGTGTATCAGGACATAAATTATATACAGGGCCTTTCCAGTGATGGTTCCTACTTTACGGAACTCCCTCCCAAGAGATATTTCAGAACAGGCATAGTCAAACTCGGCCCTCCAGATGTTTTGGGACTACAATTCCCATCATCCCTGACCACTGGTCCTGTTAGCTAGGGATGATGGGAGCTGTAGTCCCAAAACATCTGGAGGGCCAAGTTTGCCTATGCATGTTTCAGAAGGTCTGGAATGGAAGGCCCAACTGTTTGAACTGTTTTTTAATTAGGACTATTTTCTTTGGGCCGCTGTTTCAGAGTTTTTACTCTCCTGGTTAAGCTTTACTTTGTTTTTCAGTGTTGATTGATTTTGATTTATAATTAAATGTTGATTATTGTTCAAGGGTGTGGTCAAGCATTATTATTATTATTATTATTATTATTATTACTACTACTACCTCCACCCACCTTTTATCCAATTAGGACCTTCAGGGGGCATTGTCCTATAAGGCAGCTTAAAAATATTTTAAAATATAATTTTTGGAAGAGCATTGTACCATAATGTACACAGTCACCTCCAATGTAAACAGGGTTGCTTATGGAATTAACTTCCAAGTAAATGTAATTAGAACTACAGTGTAAAGGAAACTATTTTCATTTAGCATGGCAGCTCCTACAGGATTTGCTTGTTAGCTAACAGTGGGTGTCACAAAGAACTTCCTTTTACATATTTTACCACCAGTCTTCACGTATTTCTTCTTTTGAAAAGACTGGTCTCTGTGGTTTGGTAATCATTTGTTTGCAATTTGGTTCCTCACTATGTGGCTATTAACTCATAAAGGCTTGTATTTTCATAAGGAAGTCAAGTATCAAAGAACATGCTGACTAGTAACCAGTTAATAATTAGACACTTCCATGTTTCAAGAAGTCAATAGAAAAATAAAATAACAGCTCGGATTTACATGCAGTCCACATGTGAATACTGTACTTGCAAAACAGAGTCTTACGTGCTCTCTTCGGCAGCACATATACAAAACAGAGTCTTGCCTGCAAAATAAAGGTCGCCTTAAGATATATTTAGAAATGGGATTGTTCCATATGTTATTTCTCTGTTGTTCTTGACTGTATCTAACGCTAGCCATTGGAATCCATATTCTGATGTGACTGCTTTGTATGTCTTGTTCATTTCCTCTTTATATCCAGGCTCCTGGCCAAGATCAAAGCACAGAGGCATTTACTTGTAAGTAAAGAAGTACTGGTACTTTTTTATTAGAGCAGGCTAATGGTATGAACTCGGGGGCTAAAATTTGTGCAGTTAGAAGATCTGCTTTTAAAAACCTGGATGAGGGAGGAAGGAAAGGGACAGCGTTCACCCCTTTTTCTGTGCCAGCTCCAGTCTGGTGCAACAGAGGGCCCCAAGGATCAGGGCCCATAGGACATCTTCTAGACTTTGGATCCAGTGGATTCAAAGCTATTGTCACCTTGCCATGTCCCAAAATAATGGTAGATTCCCATCCTCTTGGGGGCAGCGCGGAGTAGTCACAACATAGCCAAGCCCTCCCCACTGGTGAAACTGAACAAATGGCTGCCATCCTAAGCTCCTTCAGCAGCATGGAGCAGGAGTTAGGAATGCACTATATTTCTGCTTTAATTGCCCAGCAAATGTGTACAGTACTACGACACTAAGCAGCTTATATACTAATATTTTAGCTTACTTTCAGATTGAGATAATTATACACCAAATGACCCGATCAGACCTAGATTTATGGAGCTAAAGGTCCACAGCTATGGGACATATTTTTCTAAGTGAGTAAGATTTTTCCAAGGCAAAAAATATATATATTTCACCCCCACCCCCCAAATCCACCTTTTCTTTTTCTTGCTTTTCTATGCTTGGTTTGTCATATTTGAAGATGTGTATTTGTGTTAATAGGGCTTTTTTTTCATTATTAAAATCAATAAGCTGGGGAGAGTAATTACTTCATTTTGAGAAAATATTTCTGCCTTTTAATGTGTTTCCACATTGTTAAATATGCAAAAGAAAATATTCACGTAAACACGTGTCTTTTCCAGAAGGTTATCAGCCACTCTGCTCCTACCTCAGAGTTTACCCACATCATAAAAGAGACATATAAGTATTTCAGAAGATTTATAGCTACATTAAATGCAATCAAAGGTTTTTGGATCTAACAGGGAGAAAGGTGTCAAAGTTTGACAACATTTTCCTTCACTGTGCTGTCAAAATATTGCACACTAAACTCTTGTAACTGATGACAGCAACAACCGCCAGAGTGATAAAATAAAAATTTAAGCTTGAGGTGTCAAAAATGAAAGCAGTTATTTACAACCATAATTATCAAGAGAGGTACTTTTATTTACGGTAGTTATTTACACCACAATCCTAACCATGTCTGCTCAGATGTATGTGCTATTGAATATAAGGGTCTTGCTTCTAAGGTAAGTAGGGTTAGGATTGCAGCCTTAGTCGTTTATTTTCAGTACTGTACTTATGAGCTGCCTTTCAGGACAAGTCTCCTAATATGACTTACATAAGAAAATTAAGATCATAAAACAAAACAAACTCCAGGCACGCCTGGAAGAAGCGGACCATTTGGATCCCTTCCAGTCGGGATTCAGGCCTCAGCATGGGACTGAAACTGCCTTGGTCGCACTGGTTGATGATCTCCGGCGGGCTAGGGACAAAGGTGAGAGCTGTTTCCTAGTTCTGCTGGATCTCTCAGCGGCGTTTGATACCATCGACCATGACATCCTTCTGGACCGTCTTGAGGGGCTGGGAGCTGGGGGCACTGTCATACAGTGGTTCCGCTCCTTCCTCCTGGGCCGTGTTCAGAAAGTGGTGGGGGGGGGATGAGTGTTCAGACCCCTGGCCGCTCACTTGTGGGGTGCCTCAGGATTCTGTCCTCTCCCCCATGCTTTTCAACATCTACATGCAGCCGCTGGGAGGGATCATCAGGAGGTTTGGGCTGGGTGTTCATCAGTATGCAGATGATACCCAGCTCTACCTCTCTTTTAAATCAGAACCAGTGAAGGCGGTAAAGGTCCTGTGTGAGTGTCTGGAAGCGGTTGGGGGATGGATGGCGGCTAACAGATTGAGGTTGAATCCTGACAAGACAGAAGTACTGTTTTTGGGGGATAGGAGGCGGGCAGGTGTGGAGGATTCCCTGGTCCTGAATGGGGTAACTGTGCCCCTGAAGGACCAGGTGCGCAGCCTGGGAGTCATTTTGGACTCACAGCTGTCCATGGAGGCACAGATCAAATCTGTATCCAGGGCAGCTGTTTACCAGCTCCATCTGGTACGTAGGCTGAGACCCTATCTGCCTGCGGACTGTCTCGCCAGAGTGGTACATGCTCTGGTTATCTCCCGCTTGGACTACTGCAATGCGCTCTACGTGGGGCTACCTTTGAAGGTGACCCGGAAACTACAACTAATCCAGAATGCGGCAGCTAGACTGGTGACTGGGAGCGGCCGCCGAGACCATATAACACCGGTCTTGAAAGACCTACATTGGCTCCCAGTACGTTTCCCGACCACAATTCAAAGTGTTGGTGCTGACCTTTAAAGCCCTAAATGGCCTTGGTCCAGTATATCTGAAGGAGCGTCTCCTCCCCCATCGTTCTGCCCGGACACTGAGGTCCAGCTCCGAGGGCCTTCTGGCGGTTCCCTCACTGCGAGAGGCCAAGTTGCAGGGAACCAGTCAGAGGGCCTTCTCGGTGGTGGCGCCCGCCCTGTGGAATGCCCTCCCATCGGATGTCAAGGCGATGGACAACTACCTGACATTCAGAAGACATCTGAAGGCAGCCCTGTTCAGGGAAGTTTTTAATATGTGACATTTTAGTGTATTTTTTATCTCTGTTGGAAGCCACCCAGAGTGGCTGGGGAAACCCAGCCAGATGGGCGGGGTACAAATAATAAATTATTATTATTATTATTATTATTATTATTATTATTATTATTATTAAATTTAAATAAAAGAATCCAGTTGCAAAACTAAAAGCAACAGCAGTTTAAAACCCAACTCACAGCACTTTTAATAGAAAACAGTTTGAAACAAGTTTGAAAGTATGTTTAAAAACCAACAAAGCAGTAGCCATATGTTCTGCTTTTCTAAAATAATTACAAATATATGGGGACACGAGTAAAAAGGCCCTGTCTCTTATCACCAGTCTGATGGAGCTTGACAGTGGGCCTGCAAGCAGAGCCCCAGATGCTGTTCTTGGAGCTTGGCCAGGTTGGCATGCGGGCAAGTGTCAGATAACCTTCAGTTAACCTGGTCCCAAACTATTTAGTAATTTTAATATCAATACCAGTACTTCATATTGAGCCCATAAATAAATAGGCAGGGAAACAAACAGGTCACAGAAATTGGAGTTATATGTTCTGAATGTTTGGCTACCACAACCATCCTAGTGGCTGCATTCTGTATCATTTGAAGTCTCTGAACTATCTTTAATTGCAGCCCCATGTAGAGAGCATTATAGTAGTCTAGCAATCTCAATGTAAAAAGAAATGGTGCAGTTCACATAACAACCAAAGCTGGATGTTAAGTGCTCCTTGCCACTGACCACCTAGGCCTCTAGTGGCCATGATGAATTCAGGAACACCCCAAAACTCTACCTGTTATTTAAGAGGTAGGGTAACCATATCCTGAACATGCAAATTTTCAAATTCTCAGACTCCGAAACCCCTCTCACACAGAGTCTCCATATGACCAGGCTTCAATCTCAATTAACTGGCCCTTCTCCAACCCATTACAGCATCTGGACATGGGCTCAAGTTACGCATGGCCACTCCTGAGTCAGATATTACGGAGAAATACAAGCTTTAGAGATAAGAGTGGGGACGCAAGTGGCACTGTGGGTTAAACCACTGAGCCTAGGACTTGCCGATCAGAAGGTCGGCGGTTCGAATCCCCGCGACGGGGTGAGCTCCCGTTGCTCGGTCCCTGCTCCTGCCAACCTAGCAGTTCGAAAGCACATCAAAGTGCAAGTAGATAAATAGGTACCGCTCCTGCAGGACGGTAAACAGTATTTCCATGTGCTGCTCTGATTTGCCAGAAGCGGCTTAGTCATGCTGGCCACATGACCCGGAAGCTTTACGCCGGCTCCCTCGGCCAATAAAGCGAGATGAGAGCTGCAACCCCAGAGTCGGCCATGACTGGACCTATTAGTCAGAGGTCCCTTTACCTTTACCTAGAGATAAGAGTGGGGAATATGTGCCTTCTGGAAGTTGGTGGACTCCAACTCCCATCATCTCCAGCCAGGATGACCAATGGTCAGGGATCATGGGAGTTGGAGCTCCACAATATTTGGTTCCCCATCCCTGCTCTAAAAGGACCTTACTTGTTGAGTTGCTGCTGGAGCTAGGCCAAAAACATACATTCCCTGAACAAGCATGAGAGTCAATGTGTGTTTCCACAATTCTGGTAACATATGAATGAAATTGATTATTTTGGTGGAGCCAGTATCATAGCCTACTTCTCACATTAGCATTGCCAAACCCCAGGGAAGAGCTGGCTTACACATTGCAGGGTACCAGAAGGCATGGAGGATATATTAATGAGGAAGCTGGACAAGAACTTTATTGGCTCTTGTAAACACAAAGAGAACAGCGATAGGAAAGCCGTGACTCCACCCAGATACAACTATGTCCAGAGCCACCTAGTAACTAAACCATACAATGGCACTCTCCACCTGAATCACACCTCAGAGAGTTAATGCCTAGGAGAGATGAGTCAGAAGCTCACATTTCTGGAGGGCAGAGGGATCTATCAGGATAGGTATTCCAAAGGGAAATATTACAAAGTGAGATTTGCTGTTAGATGAAAAACCACCAAAGATCATACAGAGATTTACTTTGAATGTGTATTACATTTTTGCTTGCTCTTGAAGTCTGGGTAAACCATGCTCAGGAATCTCATTGTGAAATCTCTCTCTTTAATACTGCCTGTTGCAGCTGTTCGGTGCCACTTTTGAAAAACACAGCTTTTTACTGCTATGAAGCAGACAAAAAAAATGACCTCAGGCAGGCAGTCTGGGCTTACATGACAGCCTTGTCTACTACCATCAGACAGGGTCGGGTCTGAATGCTTTGAGCATTACAGAATGTTTTACACACACACACACACACACACACACACACACACACACCCCAATGCAACTAATCATTCTGTGGGTTTCATTCTCCTTATTTTGCCGCTCCCTCTGTCACTCAGTGTCCAGAGGCAAACACCATATCTAGTTTAACCTGTCCTGCTGGCTGGAGCAATAGGCAATGCCTGGAATGATGGAATAAAATGTTGGGAGCCAGGGCAGCTGCAGCTTCATTTGGTAATTAAATACATTTGACAGTATCATCCTCCAGATTACCGTAGTACTTGACAACCCTGTAGTAGAAGCTGTGCAGGGGGAAGTAGGAGTAGATTTGGGGCATGATTCCATTCAAAGAAGAAGAAGAAGAGTTTGGATTTGATATCCCGCCTTTCACTCCCCTTCAGGAGTCTCAAAGCGGCTAACATTCTCCTTTTCCTTCCTGCCCCACAACAAACTCTCTGTGAGGTGAGTGGGGCTGAGAGACTTCAGAGAAGTGTGACTGGCCCAAGGTCACCCAGCAGCTGCATGTGGAGGAGCGGAGACGCGAACCCGGTTCCCCAGATTACGAGTCCACCGCTCTTAACCACTACACCATAAGAAAGCATGCAGGATCAGGTCAATGGCCCATCTGGTCCAGCATCCTGTTCTCACAGTGGCCAACCAAATGCTTGTAGGAAACCCACAAGCAGGATTTGAGTTCAAGAGCACTCTCCCCTTCCATGGTTTCCAGTAACTGGTATTCAGAAGCATCACTGCTCTAATTGTGCCTGCTTTGTGTATTGGATTCTGAGATGGTTCTTGACATTTCATGAAGAGCAGTGTCAGGGTTTCAGGGACAGAGAGCGAGGGGGAGGGGTCCCAGGGTGACGAGGAAGAGGACGACGATGACCCGAGGTTGTCAGTGAGTCCGTCAAGTGAATCCGAGGATTCCCAAAAGGGAGCCCCCCTGGTCAGGCCAAGGGGCAGTAGAGAGGGAAGCAGTCAGAAGCAGGGGAACGAAGAGGGAATCCCCAGTGGGGGTTGGAGATCGGGACCGGCCTCTCCGTCGGAATGGAGTGAAGGGGGTGGAGTTACCAGTGTGTCAGAAGGAGCAGAACAGGGAGCAGAGAGGGGAAGGAGTTCGGAGCAGAACGTCCTGCCGGAAGGGGAGGAGTGTAGTACCGAGAGTAGCGTAACGGTTGAAAGGAAGGTCAGAGGCAACGTACGCGTGCCAAGTTCAAATGTGGAGGCGCGCGGAAATGAGGAGAGCCCTGAGGAGGAGCCTGGTCCCAAAGCACGAAGGAGGGGGGAGCAGGCGTCAGAAGACTCAGCCTCGGGGGAGTCCCGAAGGGAGGGAGCACAGGGGGGCAGGAAGACCCTGCGGAAAAGGAAGGAGAGGAAAAGGTGGAGCAGTACAAGCCTCTTAAGCTGGTGCAGGGGCGGGACTGACTCAGAGGGGACTTCAAACATCTAAGGGTAACAGATGCTGAGCCACGGAGCTTGGATGTAACGACAACAATGTTCTTCAATAAAACCTTTTGTATATAACTTGGACTGGATTTTGGTCTCTTGTGAGCTGGGACCTCGGGTGGCTCTGACAAGCAGGTTTTGAATTCAGGGAGGGGAGAGGAAAAGCTTGTGGGAGCTGTTGTCCTATTCAGATGAAAGGCTTTTGTAAAGAGGAATGTATATTCATCTTAAGAGTTGCATCCTGAAAACATGTTCACTTCCTACTTCTTTTACCCACCACAGGAGTTTAAACAAACCACTGTTCCTTGAGTTCAGACAGCATAAAGAACCGTGGCTAACTTAAATTAAAAATAAAAGTTTTTAATCTCCTACTCATTGAACCAAAAGAGGAGGAGTGGAGAAGGGAAACCTGTAAGTCTAAGGCTCACTGCATTTCATTTTTTTGTTGCAGGAAGCCATGGTTTTCCATTACATCCATTACAAGCCCTGATCTCTTGCCTTCTTAAAGAGAAATAAAAGTACATCTGCAATTGCTCAGTTAGGAAGAAATAAAGCTACTCCCAGTTCTCTGAGGTTATGCAGTACTAAAGGTACTAGGCTGACTGACAAACAGTTGGCATTTTTTACATTTTATTAAAATGTAAATGTTATTAAAATGATTTAATAGAGCATACACCATTAAACATATCAGAGTGCTTACTGTTCCACACAGACCTATAACACTTCTCACCTCACAGTGTTTGCTTGGGCCTCACCATAAATAATCTGGCTATGGACCTGAGTTTAGCCTTTCACACTGATGGCACTGGGACAATCAAGAGTACCATAATTTTGTAAACAGAATTCAGTTTGAATTATCAAAGCTACATCTGAAGCAGGCAACAAATATATTTCATAAGATTCATTAATCTACAGTGCATCTTATTTTATATTACAGGGGTTTACAATAGGTACTTGCTGATGCCAAAAGCAACCTGATAATAATTTCGAAGGGGTGGTAGTGACTGAGACAATTACTTATATATTTTTTCCTCTTATCCTAAATAACTAAGAGCTTTGCACCAAACATATACATCATGTTTCTGTTAGAAGTAGTAAACCTTTCCTTTGCTACTGACCTGTGGAGACCTTATCCTGAAGGCGACTGAATTATTTTCTGTGATGGATAACCAAGAAGAAACCAGTTTACCAGCTCAGTTGGTTAGAACATATTGCTGATAATAGCAAGGTTGCAGGTTTGATCCAGCTACATATTCCTGCATTGTAGGGGGCTGGACTAGATGATCCTCACGGTCCCGTCCAATTCTATGATTCTAAGTAATCCTTTAAATTTTCGATGTAAAGTACCCCAAAGTCTTATATTTTAGTACCTAAAATATGGGTTTAGAAAGGGGGAGATCAGACATAGTAAATAAATAAACCATGACTCCTCTCCCTCAACAGAGCAAAGGGTTTTCCAGGAATAGATCAGCAACTAAAGTTGCAATCCTAGGCACACTTACTAGAGAATAATCATTACCAGATATAACCTCTCCATTCTTAAAGAAATCAGCCCTGAGTGCTCACTGGAAGGGCAGATCCTGAAGCTGAGACTCCAATACTTTGGCCACCTCATGAGAAGAGAAGACTCCCTGGAAAAGACCCTGATGTTGGGAAAGATGGAGGGCACAAGGAGAAGGGGATGACAGAGGACGAGATGGTTGGATAGTGTTATCGAAGCTACCAGCATGAGTTTGACCAAACTGTGGGAGGCAGTGGAAGACAGAAGTGCCTGACGTGCTCTGGTCCATGGGGTCACGAAGAGTCGGACATGACTAAACGACTAAACAACAACAAATCATTACCAGCCACAGTGTAACATTACTTCCAAATAAACACGCATATGATAATGTGAATGGTGGAAGGAAAGAACTGTAGTTAGTGATGGTTTAAAGCTATCAATGAATCCAGAAGACCTCTTTATTATGTGACAGCTTAGTATGCAATGGAATTAGTTTGTGCTCACCTGAGATGTCCCATCAATGGGATGGTTCCCATTAGGATTAATTATTTCAAGTCAGCACTCAGGTTTTCTCTGAAGACGTGTTGCTTCCTTGCTGTGATGACTACAGAGCAGGGTCAAAGGCTTAATTTCTCATTCTAGAGCTTGGGACGGAAGAGAAAGAAACGCTGGTTATACCCATTGAATGTGGTATACCCATTGAAATTAATGGACTTAAGTTAGTCATGCCTATCCATTTCAACAGGTCTACTCTGGGTAGAATGATCATTGGATAGAACCCATTGTCTTGAAATGTATGAACATCTGTGTTCTACGATCATTACCCGAAGCATGGAACATTTTCTTGTAAGAGAGTCCTTGTATGTTTCAGTTACACCTGATGTAAAAATTCTTCTGCAGTTGACTAGAACTCTGCTTTGTTAAGCTGCTTGTGTGCAGCAGGATGTATGGGGGCAACATGGCACATGTTGCAGGAAAATAACACATGTTCTGGGTGTTGATGTCCAAGTGACTTTGTCACATGTTTCGTGATAAGTCTGCCCCTGTTAATTTACCTAAATTCTGTCACACTTCTGAGGATTTGTCAGTCCACGTGACATTTAGATCACTCTAAAAGCCACACTGGTCAGGAGTTCATCCCAGATCCAACTAGCTGAGCTGACGGATGAGTGTTCATGCACCTTTCCTGGCCATGCCTGAGAACGCGAGGGCAACCCTGAGAGTAAGGAAGAAGAGGAAGCTGCCATGCAGCGCCACCCTGTGGGCAGGTGGTTATCTAGAAGGCAGGTATGGTGGACGAACACCAGCTGATGACATGGCTCCCCAAATCAACATAGACTGTGGAAACTTCACACTGGACTTCAAGCATCTGGCATTTTGTGCCTCCCCATTCTTCCTCCAGATTCTGGGTCCTTGGTTTCCAAATGAGATGCAAAAGCTGTTCTCATCAGAAAAGAGATTTGGGGAGCCATGTGATCAGCTGGTGTTGGTCCACTGTCCAGGGTCAACACAGCCATCTACAAGGAGATTTTGGAGCGCTTCGTGCTTCCTTCCGCAGACGGACATTCATGGGGATGCTGACCTCATTTTCCAGCAGGACTTTGGCACCTGCCCACACTGCCAAAAGTACCAAAACCTGGATCAATGCCCATGGGATTACTGTGCTTGATTGGCCAGCAAACTCGTCTGACCTGAACCCCATAGAGAATCTATGGGGCATTGCCAAGAGAAAGATGAGAGACATGAGACCGAGCAATACAGAAGAGCTGAAGGCTACTATTGAAGCATCCTGGTCTTCCATAACATCTCAGCAGTGCCACAGGCTGATAGCATCCATGCCACACTGCATTGAGGCAGTAATTGATGCAAAAGGGGCCCAAACCAAGTACTGAGTACATATGCATGCTTCTACTTCTCAGAGGTCCAATATTGCTCTATTTGCAATCCTTGTTTTGCTGATTTCATTTAATATTCTAATTTTCTGAGATTGTTAATTTGGGGTTTTCATTAGCTGTATGCCATGATCATCACAATTATAACAAATAAAGGCTTGACATATCTCGCTTTGCATGTCATGAGTCATCTCAATTTAGTTTCACCTTTTAAGTTGAATTACTGAAATAAATGAACTTTTCCAGGATATTCTAATTTTCCGAGTTTCACCTATAAAAGGAAGTTTGTGACGTTCCCACCCAGAAAACACGTACTCTTACAAGTCCTTCCCTCTGGGATTCCTGCCAGAAATGTCCACTAGCAAAAGCTGGTCACTCATATTTCTATTATCAATTTGCGTGCTCCAGAGTAGAGAGAAGGTATGACATGATTAGGTACGCATATGTGTGTCCCCTCTGAGTTTCAGCTCCTCGAAGCTGCATCGCCAGCCTGTGCTACGATCGCCCTTCACCATTCTCAGGATGTAAAGACGGTTGACTGGCGCTCGCAGATTCAGCTGCTCTTTACAGGCCACAGCACTCAGTCTCCATGAGAAGCGGAGTGTTATGACGCTTGTGCTACCGCAAGAGGGCGCCGCAGCCCGTTGATCTTTTATTTAGCAAGAGGAAGAAAGTAGGAAATTCAAAAGCAGGTTTTGTGGTATCGCCTCCCCCTCCCCCCCCCCCCAGTTTGAAAAGAGTATAGCATCCAGAAGAGAAGAGATGCTTTCGTTTTAAAAGAAAAGACCGGGTGGGGGACCCCTCCTCCATATTTAAAGAGTGAAACAAAGGCAAGAGTTAGCTCGCTTGCTCCTAGGGTCGTTAAGAGTTAAGACCCGCCTAAGTTGCCGAGTGCTCTGCTTCCGACGGCGGACAGACAGCTCCTTTTGACAGCATCACGAGCAAGGCGTGAAGGCGACGGCCTCAAACTCTAACGCTTGGAAGGAAGTCCGTTTTGGCATCAAAAGATGCGACGAGCTGCTGGCAAATGTCCTGCTGTGGTTGCTAATTAGAGCCGAGGGAACGGGCTCGTTTAAAATCTCATATTCATGATGACTGAGTGGAGAGCCTTCAGTTTGGCTGGGATGTTTGCTTTACTTTGCACTTTTGAAGTTAAGAGAGCTATTCCTACGCGCCATAGAGTGGCAATAACGCCTTTCCAGAGGGGCGGGTTTTCTTTCTTCGCGGAAGCAAAGCAAACCATTGAGTCTCCGCAATTCTTAAATTACAACCCGATGGGAAGACACCATCCTGCCTTCTTTAAAGCAGAGCTGGGAAGCCTGTGGATCTCCAGGGGTGCTGGGACTACAATGCCCATCATCCTTGAGCCGAAGCTGGCTGGCGTTGTTGGGAGTTGGAGTCCAGCAACCTCAAGAGCAGAGTTTCCCAAATTTGAGTCTCCAGCTCTTTTTGGACTACATCTCCCATCATCCCTGACTCATGGATGATGGGAGATGTAATCCAAAAAGAACTGGAGACCCAAGTTTGGGAAACTTGTCCTAGAGGGACACGGATTCCTTTCCCCTGCTATAAAGAGACAAATACTCCCACGAAAACGTCGCTTTAAAATCGTTCAGGGCTCCATTTTTGAAAAGAAGGTGAATGGCCTCAAAGCTTCCTCTCTCAGAGCCTTTCCGTTTAAATCCCCGTTGTGCCCGGCTCATATTGCTCGCAAGCAACTGTCCAAGAAAGCATTGGACATGATCCAGCCAAAGACAAGCATATTAAAATCCTGAAACCCGAAATAGGATTGAATATGCAATGCAGTCCCATCATCACCCACAGCCCTAGTGAGTTGTGTGGGACTTGCTCCCAGATAAAAATACTTCTGCTTGGCCGGATCTTGCCCTAATTGCCCTGTCCTCGCTTGAGTTTATCCTAGACAAGGACAGTTCAGCCTTGACTTGAATCAGCCTAATTGGAGAAGGCCTGGTGGCCAAGGGGAATTTAAGGAGGTACAATGGGTTCACAATGCACAATAAGCTAAGGTGTGGACCGGCCCCTAGTCATCCAGGGAACAAGACGAGAACCAAAGAAAAGAACTCGCGCATGCGCACACTCACGCCTGCCCATCCTAATAGCTGCTCTGCAGAATGGGATTACCATTATGCCTCTGTATACAAGTTGCTGGAAATCACAAGCGGGTGGGTGGGTGCAGAACTCGGGACATGCTTGCGGGCTTCTTATTGGCTGCTACCGATCGCCCGCTGGATGCCAGAGTAGACGAGCCATTCACTAGTCGGACTCAGAGCACCAGTTACAGTGCAATCCTATGCATGTCTACTCAGAAGTAAGTTCAACGAGGTTTACTCTCTGTTAAATATAGGATTACATTACTCCAAGTGCAAGCCTATACATGTCTGCACAGAAATAAACTCCCTTGACTTCAATGGGGCTTACTTCTGAGTACACATGCATGGGATTCCACTGTGAAACTTTGGTGTGTCTGTGTTTTTTCCTGTCTCCACGATGGGGTGTTTTTTTTTTTAAGGCCACCCACGCTTATGATTTCTACCCAGAAGTCCGTTGCAGAGGAGAATGGAGGAAAAAATTACTTTCCTTAAAAAAAAAAAAAGTCAGATCGCTGAAAAGGCTGCTCTGTTATCGTAATCCTCTTTTAATAATAGTGCAATTATTAGTACTAGTACTATTATTTTTATTCCTGTCCAGTCATCTTCTGTCTGCCTTCTTCAACATCCAAATAGGTATTCACGCCAGCGGTCATGGTTCAAAAGTCTCTTGATTTGAGGTAGGTTTCTTAAATCATGTAGTAAAATGATTCTCCCTAGTTTGTTAATGAACTAGCGTGAAAACCCTGCTTTCCCAATTGAGAGTGGAAAATGGATTCCATCATCATTTTTTTTAAAAAAAATATTTCATTCGATTATACAGCAAAATAAATAGCACATTTTAGATCAACAACCACAGTAGAGGAAAAGGAATAAAGTGATCAGTGGTGCAGTTCTATTTACACTTACCTCGGAGTAAGCATCACTGAACATAGCGCAACTTACATCTGAGTAGACATGCACGCGATTGCTCTGTAACAGCACAATCTAACACTAGACACACTTACCTAGGAGATGTATAGGATTTGTGTAGTTAGGCTGCAACCCTATAACCACAGCTGGATGTAAGACATAATGGACTCAATGGAAGGTACTTCTGAGTAGTCACGTTAAAATAAAATCGAGGGCTTTTTTTTACTCTGTATTTATCTCAGTCAATTCGTATTTCACGCAGCTCTTCCCTGAAGGTGAGTCTCAATCCCATTACGAAAATAAAATAAAAGCAGCCTTCCCGTTTCCTCTCAGCACTTCTACTCTTTTTGTCTCTGGAAGCCGACCATGACGGCAATCAATAACTTATCCCCATGCCAAAGTAACGTTCAGTCAACATCGGCAGCTCCAAAATCTCATGAAACGATCCAAAGGGACCCGAATTAAACCATATTACGTTACTCGCGAGACAATAGCAAACAAAGCTAGATTAAAACAAAACAACAACAACTCGTTTGTGCATAAGCATTTTTACTAGCAAGTAAACTCTGTAAAATAAATTTAAAAAACAAATGCATATTTCTAGGTTGCAGTTGCTTATAGTGCTTCGGAGAAGGGCGCACGAGCCTGTTCCATCCCAATGGATGTGAGTTTATTCAGCATGAAACTGCGCCCTGTTTTATGAGCCGCAGAAATAGACATCCCTTTGAAGTCAGTGGTAAACAACATGCATTGATTCCTATGGTTTCCTAATGCTGTTCCTTTCTGAAATGCACCCGGAATTCTCGGGCTACCAGGGTAGAGACAACAGCACCGTACTCTGGGGCAGCTCTAACAGAAAGAGGGACACACTTTTCCTCCAAACTAGGATCCAGTTTCTCCTCGGAACGATTCCACCGCGGGAGCGTCCGCTCTACACAAGCCAGGGATGGTCCTGTGTCCTGTTCTGCTAACTTCTTTGGCCACGATCCTAAGGCAGCCCAGTGAGCTGAGCTTCAGCCCATTGCAACCGACGAACTTGCGCCTCCCCTAGCCCCTCCAACCCGAGGGTCGGCGTTTGTGTACCTGCAAGAATCACCCAAGGGATCTAAAGGGAAGTAAGGCAGACACACACGCACGCACACACACACACGCACACGATCCTAAATACATTTCACCTGGAAATGCGTCGCGTTCATCGTAGCGGCGCTTTCTTATTTAGGCTGCCCGCTTCAAGGCAGTTCCTCCTGAAGTCAGGTTTATGGAAACGCACCTTGAATGGAGGGCCCCACAGAACAGGGGCACAGAATAAGCCCCTATTCAGCAGCAGCGAGGCCGGCGCGGGCCAGGCGCGGGTTGAACGCGAGTTCTTAGCCCCGGGCGAAGTGTCAGTCATTCCCTGCTCTTTGATCTTTCCACCGGGATTTGGAGCTCACCATAACAACTTTCTGGTATAGCGAGGGGGATGTTTTAAGATGTATCCCCCCCCCCCCATCTTAAAAGATTCCTTCTCCCTTTAACCTCACCACCGCACCAGCTCCCCGTTATATTTCATCTTTGGCGCCTTCTCTTTGTATGGAGAGAATGCAGGATGGAGACATAAATTTCCCCATCCGATATGAACTCTGGTTCTGTTTTCTTTCTTCCCCTTTCCCTCCTTCTTTCCTTCCTTCTAGCTATTGAATGTATTTATATCCCTCCGCCGTCTCCGAGGGGCACGCTTCTCCCCCTCCTCATTTAATCCCCACAACAACCTTGTGAGGTAGGTGAGGCGAAGAGGCAGTGACCAGCCCGAAGGTCACTTTGAACCCTGGCCTCCCGGGTCCTAGTCTGACACTCTAAGCGCGGCACCGGACCTTCCTTCCTTCCTCTCTCTCAGCTTCATTTTGCAAAAAGGATACCTATCATCTGATTATAAAGTTAGAGGAAGGAACAGATTAGGCGGATAGCATTCCTGGGTGAAATGAAATCGTGAAGCTGAGGCTCCAATACTTTGGCCACCTCCTGAGAAGAGAAGACTCCCTGGAATAGACCCTGATGTTGGGAAAGATGGAGGGCACAAAAAGAAGGGGACGACAGAGGAGGAGACGGTTGGACAGTGTTCTCGAAGCTACCAGCATGAGTCTGACCAAACTGCGGGAGGCAGTGGAAGACAGGAGTGCCTGGCGTGCTCTGGTCCATGGGGTCACGAAGAGTCGGACACGACTAAATGACTAAACAACAACAACAAATAATTTCTGGGTGAGGAGAAGCACATTAAAAGCACTACTTGGAAAGATCAAGCAGTGGGAGGCGAGTGATTGCTTAGGGAGTGTGGGATCCACGTTCCCCTCTGTCCCCCTTTGTTGCCCCATGTGAAATTAGGGTTTCTCCCTTGCAGCTGTGATCCACATTGAACTAGAAAAGCTGCCTGAGTTCTGGGACCCCAGAAGGACCTCGGAGAGACAGGGCAAGCGGCCCTCCGCCTGCTCAGACGCAGCCCAGCAACCGAGAGAGGCTCATCCGGCCGAGATTCGTCCGCAGTTCAGAAGGGGAGAAATGAAGATTAATGGCCTCTGCGCGCCCCGCTCCCGAGGAGGCAAGAACTGCAAAGTGGCTGTCGCAGAGCCTCGATGCGTGTTTTTAGGGTTCACACTGTTCGGATCCCAAAGCGGCGTCATCATCCCATTGCATGATGCGTTTGTCCTTGAGCGGAAAAGATCCCCAGTGAAAGACAAATATGGGTTTCTTTTCTTCTCTCTCCCCTCGTTTTGTTTTGTTTTTAAAAAATCCTTAAGGGATGTAGGTGCGGGGAGGGGGGGAGGCTGCAAATTCAAACCATTTCGCCCAGATCAAATGGCCGAGCCTAGCGAAGCGTGAACCGACGCGCAAGTTTCAGGTTTAAAACATCTTCAGGACTGTAACTGGAGCTCCGCACAAAAGAAGGAAAAAGGGAGATGCAATTCATTGGTTTTGTTTGATGGTTTGGGGGTGTTTGCTTTTTTTAAGAGTTATGCGCAGAACATTTCAGGCCAAAAAGATAAGCATTTTCCGCAAGATGTGAGATGTCATAATTGTCACTAGGCATTGTAACTAGTTGTTGTATTCTTATTGCATATATCTTTTGTATTTTTTTCTGTATTATTATGCGAGTGCCAGCGTGGTGCAGTGGTTAGAGTGTCGGACTAAGACCTGGGAGACCAGGGTTCAAATCCCCACTCGGCCATGAAGCTCCGTGGGTGACCTTAGGCCAGCCACCGCCTCTCAGCCGTGACCTACCTCGGGGGGTTGTTGCGGGGATTAATTCAGGAGGGGGAAGAACCTTGCACGTCACCTTGAGTTCCCTGGAGAGGACGGTGGGATATTAATGCAATAAATACATAATACTAATATGTTCTTTTGTCATTTTGAGGACCTTTGAATCACAAAGTGGTAGGTCAAGGCACCATGAGTCTAAGGGGCCGCAAAACTCTGGTCCGATGCGGTCGCCCCTCTGGAAAAAGGGTCAACATGAGAATTTTTGTGCTGTCCTATTTTAGAGAGACTGTGTGGGCTTAAGGCTGGCAGCAGGGGTCCCAACTTGAATATAATATTGGGAGGGGGGCAGATAAGCCCTGTGCCCCTATAATAGATCACAATACACCATTTGCACCGACACCATTTGAATGGCAATGCCCATCAACTTTGGGGAGCCTGGAGCCCTCAAATATGTCAGGGGGTGTCGAAGGGAGTCGGGACCTCGGCCCCTAGGTGTCGACTCCTATGGCTGGCAGCTTCACACGTTCACATACGTGCACTAGATGACGATAGGCTTGATGGCAGTTGAATATGCATACAGAAACAATGGAAAAGTTCTGGGTCTGCGAGAGAATGTTAAAGGTGGGTATCCGTATTAGTGTATTTCTCCCTGCGAGTCACAAGTGGATACTACTACCTTCTAGCGGTGGGTCAATAGCATCCTATTATCTCATTAATGCGCCGCGCTTGCGCTCTCCACAGCCTATTTCCATGAAAGCAACTTGAATCGTGTCGCTATACCGAAACTTTAACCAGAGAGAGCTCTTTTCGTTTGCAATCTCAATTAGGCTTCAGCTGCTGCTGTGTTTTTTTTAACTAAAACAAAGAACAGGGCAAAACCAGATGGGTTTTCTTTAGACTGTTTGAAAAGGTTACTCTCCCTATTCACCTTGATCCAGTCAGGAGGCCTTTGTCATCCGATGAAAGATGCTTTGTATGTCCCCAGGCCATCTTCCACCAAATCAGGCTCTTCCATTGGACAGAGAGGCCGTGACACCGCGTCTCCCTCCGGCCAATGATTCGGCAGTTCGATTTACGCTCCATCTCTCAGCCGGGGCAGCGCAAAGCCAGGGTCCCCTCCCTCCCCACAACAAACCCTTCATAAGAAAGATGAATGACTCATCCATCAAGCTCCAGCTTTTGGGATTGAACTTGAGACTTGCTGAGATTTGCGGATGTGCAGTGAACCGCAGCTTGAACTTTGGTAGCTAGGCCAGAACCCTGAAACCTGATGAATGACTTTTGTCACAACATATATACAGATACATATATAAACCTGCGGATCTCTAGACGTTAGGGAGGGTCAGAAATGCTTAAAATGGCAGCCCAACCTCTACCAGATCTCTCCTCTCTTCTACAGGACTTAATCGGAGGCAGGCTCAGAATCTGTTTTGATTGCCAGGTCTCCAGAACCATTGCAAAAAAATAAAACCTAGCTCAAACTGTGCTTCCACACAGGCTGTGAAACGTCTGGCTACGGAATAAGGCTGCATGTTTTGATTAAGAGTATAGCTGAAATGAAACAGCATTGTGACTTAAGCCTAATTCTCAATGAAGTGGTAAACCTGTGTCAGGACTGTACCACATTGCAGACTGTGGGTGGGCTTGGTGTGACGGAATGTTCCTCCAGGAAAAAAAACCCACCCTCCTTCCTGACATTAAATGAGCAGAGTCCTTTTGTATGGAGAAGCATTAAATCCTCCAAATAGAAATTACGTCGTTTGTTTGAAGTGGAAATGTTGAGGCACAGTTTACCTCTCGAAGAACCGTACCTAAAAGTGCAAACAAGGATTCCGAAAGTTCTAGGTTCGAATCTGAACTCGCCAGGTGGTCTTGGACAAGCCGCTGCTTGACGTGATTCATTAGGCGTTCCTGTATCTCTCTGGTTAGATTAATGATTCTCCACACTTAATTGTTACAAACAATGGGGGGTATGATTAGGTATGCATGGCAAAGGCTTAATTCCCTTTGTTTTTGTTTTCTAAGGAGGAGGTTATTGTCTCATCTGTTTTGATAGCATTGGCGTTGTTCTTATGGGGTGTATGTAAATCAAGAAAACCAATGTCATAAATGCTTTAAAACTACTTCTACAGCCCAAATCTTTAGAAGAGGCCTTTGGATTGAGGACGCAAGCACTGTATGCTGAAAAAGAACCCAGGCTGTGGTCCTTGTTGTTCCCATGCTTGGGAAAAGTTTAACTTAGGCAAATAAGCGGGAGGGGGGAGGAAGGAGGGGAAGTTTAATTTGCATATCATTTTCCTGTATCAGATTCCAACTTTTCTTAATGCAGAAGTTGAGTTAGGTCCGCACAAAGTAAGGTTTCTTTAGGTATCTGAAGAAGTGTGCATGCACACGAAAGCTCATACCAAGAACTGACTTAGTTGGTCTTTAAGGTGCTACTGGAAGGATTTTTTTTTTTTTTTTTTTGACTATGGCAGACCAACACGGCTACCTATCTGTTTAGAAACCACAGTCCAGGGCATATTATCATACTGAACTGGAGGAAAGGCAAAACAAAAAAAATTCCTTCCAGTAGCACCTTAAAGACCAACTAAGTTAGTTCTAAGTTAGTTGGTCTTTAAGGTGCTACTGGAAGGATTTTTTTTTGTCTTGACTATGGCAGACCAACACGGCTACCTATCTGTAACTGGAGGAAAGGCGTTAGTGTGACCTTCTGCCAGTCAAGACTTTCACACTGTGGAGGAGGAAACTGTGGGAGCAAGGCAGGCTTCTTCCCCAAACAGAAAACGTGTGTTGCAGAGATTGCTCTTCTCTCTTCCACTCCTTCGCCCAACTGCTTTCCCCAACTTTGATCACTAGTTGCCCAAATGATGTGACAAAACAGTGAGTGGGACAGCAGTTGCTAATAGGAAGTCCTGTCTATAAACTATTTGTAGAGGATATTAGTACTATTATTAGCTGTATTCCAAACTTTTTGAGGTGCTTTGTGGTGTGAATGGTATCCAGAATACAGAAAGCAAGACTTTCTCTTTCCAGATTCCTGTTCCCCAAATGTTAGACCAGAGTTGGATGGCTAAACTGGTTGGTGATGATGGAAGCTGTTCTACAATAATACTTTGAGGACCCAAGGATAAAGATCATTGTGTTGTTGGAAGCGTAGAATGGCCAATAGATCGGGGGTGGGGGGGACAGGAGGGCCCTTGGGTCTGGGCCAAATATTCAATTTTTTGGCATTTGATAATTTTTGCAACTTGTCTTTATGTACATCGAACCACAGTGTATGACATACTCTCACAGCTTAAGATTTGCACATTTAAGCAAATAAGAAATGTGATTTGGTAAAAGACTTTTTTTTGTTAATTGCTAAAAATTTGGCCATAGTGAAGAGTTTTTAAATGTTCATCATTTTAATTTTAAAATATTAGTTCTGCTGTTACAAAAGTAGACAATGAGGAATGTGTGCTCTCAGATCAGCTGATTATGGAAATGAACAAGTCAGTCTCCTTTTGGCACCTTATTTTCTGTTTCAGTGTTGCCATTTTAAAATTTTTATTAGGGCATTGAGGCCTGAAAAGGTGGAAGCCTCTCTGGCCCTGCCCCCCCCCCCGGACTTGTAAGAGGGTCTGAAAAGGAAGCAATCTTTGCCCTTAACCTGATGGATGGAAAGTTACATCTGAAAATTCTGTATAGACTCTTTTAGAGCACAAAAGTAAAAGGAGTAAACAGAGAGTAAACAGAGCGTTTGTGACTCCTTTTAGTGTGACTATTATGCTCTTTCCTTCCTTCTTCCCTTTGGAGGCTAGATGGTGTAAGCAGTTAGGCTCCTAACTACCTGGTGTGACTAAACTATTTGCTCCCTTGGACTGAGAGCATGCAGCACTCTGTCTCTCTGCTCTTTTCAGACATGGATTAGGGTATTATTAGATGACAACCCATCAGTCATCTCACTGAACTGCCAGGTATCTTTAGGGACACACAGAGAGGCAGACAAATACATTTGTTTGGAGCAGGCTTCCTCAACCTCTGCCCTCCAGATGTTTTTGGCCTACAACTCCCATGATCAGGGATGACGGGAATTGTAGTCTCAAAAGATCTGGAGGGCTGAGGTTGAGGAAGCCTGGTTTGGAGGAGGAGGAGGAGGAGGAGGAGAAGAAGAAGAAGAAGAAGAAGAAGAAGAAGAAGAAGAAGAAGAAGAAGAAGAAGAAAGTGTACATTCCAATAGACAAATAATAAACAGACATTTCTCTTGGTTAGGGTGGTAATCATATCCTGATGGAATGTATCCAACCTTGGAGATGATTTAGCCCAGCTCAGAGTTCCTAAACAAGAAACACCAACAGGCTGCAGTGGCTTCAGTTTTGAGGAAAGAGAGACGCTCACAAGTGTGCTGTTTCTTCATCTAGTGAGGTTCTGCTGAAGAAACATCAGCCCTAGGACCTAGCCACTGAGTGATTTCTAAAACAGGGGCGGAGAACCTGTGGGTCTTCCAATGTTGCTGGAGTCCAGTTTCCATCAGCTCTCAGTCAGCATAGCCAACCTGGAGTCTAACAACATGTGGGAGAACCACACTTTGGGTCTACAGCTACTAAGGTGCTGTGGTTAGACTGTTGGACTAGGACCTGGGAAGTCTTACATCTCCATTCATCCATGAAGCTCATTGGAGGACCTTTGGTCAGTCACAGTCTCTCAGCCTTACCTACTTCACAGGGTTATTGTGAGGATAAAATGGGGGGGGGGGGCACTTTGAGCTTTTTGGAGAAAAAATGAGATATAATTATAATGATTCATTAATAGCATAATATCAGTAGTAAGTAAGTAAACGAATAAATAAAGGATCTACACTACACCTTTTAGACGAGCTTCAGACCTGAACGACTGTCTTCTCTTGATTCCCAAACAAGGAAAGCTGCTGGCCGTAGTTCTGTTCATAGACCAAGTTCCTCAACAAATCTACAGCTCCTAAAGTTTTCTATGGTGCTGGACCAATGTCTAGTGCTGAGGCTTAATCCCAACTGGAAGTTTCCCTCTGATCCTGTTCCTCTGACACCCATTCCCAGGCACCTGTGAGTAGTCATATCTACTCACCGGCAGGAAAAATTCATTCTTGCTCATTCACCTACCTCAGCAGGAAACACACACAAAGATGTCTCCTCCTCAAGGTAAAGATGAAGAAGAAAGTAGGAAATGAGGGCAGCAACCCTGAGAGTATTAAACTGAAGGAAGATGAGTAGGTCACCACAGGAATGACATTCTAGGAAAGTTACAGATAGGTAGCCGTGTTGGTCTGCCATAGTCAAAACAAAACAACATTCCTTCCAGTAGCACCTTAAAGACCAACTAAGTTAGTTCTTGGTATGAGCTTTTGTGTGCATGCACACTTCTTCAGATACAGTCTAGGAAAGTTGAAGGTTCCTCTTTATCTACTCTTCCCATGCAGGAATATCACCCTACAGTGCAAGCTGGATTGCATCCCAACACTTCCAACAAGGAACACATTCCACGCATTTGATGGATCAATGAATAATAGAAATCTAGGGTTGGAAGGAACCTCAAGGGTCGTGTAGACCAACCCTTGCAATGCAGGAGTCACAGCCAAATAATTATTGACGACAGACGGCCATTCAACCTTGTTTAAAAGCCTTCAGTGAAAGAGAGCCCACCACAATCCGAGGGAGTCCGTTCCACTGTCACAGCTCTTACCGTGGACTCGACTGAGCAAAAGTTTATATGTCATGAAAAAGTGTTAGTCTTTAAGGTGCCAGAAGACTCTTGGCTGTTTTTGCTTCAAGAGACTAACACTGCTGCTCTCCTTTGGTCACTGATCTCAACAAAATGGCTGCTACTGCTTTGCCCGGAGTTCTACGCATACCTTTGAAATCCATGATTTTTTTGTCAGTATAATATGACTTCGAGTTAGTCACAGCCTAGAGAAAATAGTACCGTTGCCTTACAACCTGGGGAATGCAGGCTTTCCAGTTACACTGAACTCTTCGTCATTGAGCTTAGTAAAAGGATTATTCTATATTCACATCTAGAAATAACAAAACTTGGCCCCATTTACGCTGGCACATCTTTTACGTATTTTCAGTCAATGGTCTTTTACACATTCCTGCGATTAAAAAAAACGGAAACAAACCGATGTCCCGATAGGATTTATGTTCCTAGAAAAAGACTCTTATTGTCCCTCTGACGCCGAATGGGTTCTAACTTCACTTTGTCCAACCGCAGGGAAGCAAACGAGGCAGGACTCCTAACATCTCAGCCGTTTCAGCAATGCAGAGGTTTGATTCTTTTCCATCCCTGGAACATCCTTGAAATAAACTGCAAGGTTATAGGCTGAAAGGATCAGATCATAAACAAGTATATAGGACTGAATTCATTATGCGGTTATTTCTAGACTCCTACTGATTCTCTGGAAAAGGGAGTTACGTTAGTTCAAAGGTGGCTTTTAAAAAAATGCCCAAAGGGAAAAGAAGGAAAAAAATATTGCAGAATAGCAGGCGCGAGATTCTGATCTGGATCGGCCCCCTCGGCAGTTATTTACTTTTTAAAAAACAACAACAATTAGTGCAATTGTAAATTCGGTGAATGGAGTCGCGCCTAATTTGGCTCAGAGTTAGGAACCAAGTATGTGTAAACGGAAACCCTCATTTCTAAATATTCCGGTTTGCCTCAAGCAAACGATATATAGCAAAACCATGCGATTTCCCACAGTCGGAAAAGCACATCAAAGATTGTGCCAAATAATATGTTTTACAGCCTCTCCCAAAACTCAGTTATTTGATAGCGCCCTTGTCTTCAGCGGCAGTTATTTACAGCTGTCTTAGTTAATTTTAGGGGAGCTGCGGTTTGCTTTCTTGGGTAACATTTATATAAAGCATGATCCCGGTTCAGGAGCGCCACCATTCACTTCAACGGGGCCTGCGCGGCAGAGCTCCCAGTTCCCGGGAATTCTGCGCAGGAGGGAAACAGAAGCTGCTAAATTACTCACTTAATCACTCAGTATTTCTTTTAGACATGCGTGGGCACACATTATCTTTTCAGGAGAAGATTAAAAATGTTCCCCTCGGGTATTTTAAACACCCACACACGTTTTTCCCCCTCAATGGAAACCTTGATGTACATCCCTCTATTATTCCTCCCTTCTCTCCAGGCACCGCTAATCGCAGGTGGTCGTGCGCTGCTTTTGTTGTTTTTAAATTGTGTGTTTTTCAAGTGCAACAAGTCTACATTGCCTCCTACTTGAGGCATTCCGTATGAATCCCTGACACATACGAACCTGAGTGTATGTCCCAGACGACAGCTTTTATACCTAACCCCAAGTGAATAAATTCGGGTTCGGTGTTTTTTGGGAAACTGCAGTACGATCAGCACCTGCAGCCTGAGTCTGTGCATGTCTACTTGGGAGCAAGTCCCACTTAATTCAATGGAGCTTTCCCCCAAAGATAGGAGCCAACTCCTAGGGGCCGTGGTCCCTTCGCCCTCCCCCATAAAATATTTGAGGGACCCGCCCACCCGTTGATGGACATTGCCATTCAAATAGTGTGTATGCGCCACATCCTGTGATTGATTATGCGGGACGGGGCTCACCTAGGCCCCCCAAATGTGCCTAGGATTTCCGCTTTGATGCTGATGGTGATGGAGGAGAAACACTCCTGCATCCTTTTCTGCCCTGACAGTCTGACTCCCTGAATCCGGTTGAGACTGATTTGCTGTCACTCATCATTGACAGAACCTGGTAACGACCGGATTTCAGGTTCTCAGAAAGTGGAACAGGGGGTTTCGTTTTCTCTGTCTTTTATCCCAGTGATCAGAGACTCATTTTGCAATCTCTTTTGCACCTTTAGAGGTGAATTCAGTGATGCCTGCAAAACGCCCTTTTGGGATTGTGATAAAACTGCAGTCTTGGGGGAACAGCTAGACCACTCCGAGATATCCCCCCCCCCTTCTTCCAACCCCACCCTCCTTGTGTTTAACTTCAAGGCAGCTGAAGTTTTCTGGAACTCAGAAATTTGCTCATTATTTTGTGGCGTTTTATTCGATCCCAGTAAAGGTATTACCTTACTGTGGATTCTAGATTACCCCGCCCCCTGCTGGCCAATTTATCAAATTGGCTGCCTATGCTGTACCTATTGAGGGCGGGCACTCCTAGTGCTGATGACATCAAATGCAGAAGCGCTCAAAACGGGTTCCCGGGTGGTGCCCTGGAACAAATTTACCTCCTACTCACTGGCATAGGTTAATAATGCTGACATAAATACTACCACTCCTGCTATTGCAAATATTTCCCCTTGACAGTTCCATCCACAAACCAAACAAATGGAAGGCTTACACTGGAGCCTATTCCAGTCTGGTTCCTTTGAATGGAACTAAGAAATAAATCCGAACTGCAGCCTGGTCGCATTGAAGGGATGGCAAGTTCAGTGCCAGACACGCCTGCGAACCATCTTTACTCAAGAATAAATCCCACTTATTGGAGTGGGGTTTGCTCCTAAGTAAATTGCCTTACTCGACTCTACAGGGACTCGCTGATCGCTTCCTACACGATTCTTTATTTTAATAGTTAGGTCCTTTGTGTAGAGATTTTCAAAAGGGATACATGACAAATCTGAAGAATCATGAACTGTGCAGGCTGTTTATGTTAGCCAGATTTAATATGTTTCCCTCGATGATAGTAAGAGGAAGATATTTAGCTCTCCCAGAAGCAGAGCGTCTCTGCAAATGTAGTAAACAGGAACCTGATACTTTGGAGCATATTTTCTTTTCTTGTGATTTTGGCATTTATGCAGAAGACAATTATTGGAGGCCTTGCAACTCAACAGGCTCAATTCTATGCCACCAACGGTTCAGGACCTGCTCTCGGACAGGAATGATCAAATTACTTTAATAGTGGCTGAATTTCTGAGTGCTGTCCATGTAGACAGACGGGGCCATTATTAAGAGATTTAGTGGTTCATGATTGATCGGTGATGTGGTAGTGTTATATTGTATTATTTATGCAAATTGATTTGCTCTGGAGTTAAAGATCTGACTGGGACAAACCTTGTTATGCTGAATTCGTATTTTTCACAATTTGTATACGGTGTTTGTTTGATAATGTGTGGTTTGCTGTGCCTAATAAAGGATTGACTTTTTAGTTAGGTTCATTGCTGGACAGAAGAGAACCTCTTCACTCTCTTTGAGAGATTGGCTTGGAAAAGGAATTGTTTAAATGTCACCTGTCCTCCACGAAATCGTGGTAAATGAAATTATGGGGGGGGGGGGAGGTGGAATCAGCGCGAAGATTTATCCTGAAATATTGAGTTCAAGGCTTGAGGAGGGGGTTGTCTTCAAGTGAAAGCCGTATAATATCCCACTCCCCGTTTGGAAATGGATTTCAGAACACCATATTATACCAAACAAGGAGTCTCATGGCAACTTAACTTCATATAGTACAGGGCAATGCCCTTGCAGGAATACAATACAAGCTGTTCAATACAATCCCAGCACTTCTAGCATTCTGTTTATGGCTAATATTGGATGTAGCCCTTTATCTAGAGAAGAAAACCCTCTCTGCCAACGGAAATTATGCCAAATAACTTCAGTTTAGCTATTTGTTGAAAGCTGGCAAATGTTCGAGATATTCTTAAAAGGTATTTTTTTTATTAATGATTTTTTTAATCGTAAAAATTATGTGTTGGAGAAATAAGCAGGCTGTAGAAATTCAGCAGCGGGTTAATGTTTCCTGTCACTGTTTGGATATCCCTTCATTTATTACTGGCAGAAATTCACAAGCAATTTACTCCTGAGTAGCCCTGGAACTGACTTCAGTGGGCCTTAGCACTCAGACAAGTGGTTTGTAAGCGGAAGCTTGTCTCTCTATGTTTGTAAAGGCCTCGATCCAGGAGGAGGAATGATTGGGTTGTTTTCATTGCCGAGATCCGGTCCCATTCCACTGAAGGCAGCGGGAAAATGTTTCTAATGTCCATCAACAGCAAATGAGACATTTCAACTCACCTGATGCCAGGAAAAAGCCCCTTCAAATATTTCCCCCCGTCCTTGTTTAATTCGGTTCTTTAATTTCTCTCCTCGCCATCAAGGCACGACATGTGAGAAATAAGCAACAAGAGGACCTAAAGACCTTTCCCAAAGTGGATCATCACTTCTGCCTGAGACAACCATAGTCCCAAAATTAAAATAGACGACCCTAACACCTCGTTTCATCATCTCAATAACCAACACCGCGTCCCTCAAACCTAAAACGCCGCCTAGCCCGAGGCAGTCCTCTAGATGGCGCTGTTACAAGGTAATCCGAAAGCCCGCTCAGCCTTGTTGAGACCGAGAAAATTGCCCAGACATTCCCAATTGCTCACTATAATTGAGGACAGAACAATGCGGGCTTTCCCCCCGCCCCATCGACTCTAAATTCATGTAACATGTGACAAATGAGAAACCGATTTCTTTATTAAAACCAAATACGCTTTTAAAATCCGGCTTTCCGCAGCTTTTGAGCTCGAGACGTTAAAATGTGTATATTTTCCTTTGTGCTGTGATTAAAAAAAAATAAAAATAAAGAGATTGCTTAAAAGAATACAAACGCAAATGAGCTGAGTGCTGCACATTTCAGTCCAATGTGTTCTCCAGGAAAACCCTAATTAGACACTGGCTAGTTTCCATCCAATGAGACCAGCAAGGAGCAAGTGGAGGCAAAGTTATTAAAATAGCCAAAGCAACTAACACATCATTAAGGAAAACCAACCCATCAGTCCAAGCAGCCAAGAGCAGGCGCAACTTGCGACGCGGCGCTGTTCCTCCCGGGCCGCCTTGAAAGTCAAGATCTCGCCCAGGGCGGCAGTCCTGCTGCCATTGACAGACTCCAACGACCGCGAGCAAAGGGGATCTTGACCAGCAAGAGGCAGAATAATTGGGGAAGGCTGGGAGAACCGTCCGCGGGGAGTCTGGGGTGTGGGTGTGTGATTTTACAGTTTGTGAAAAATAAATGCACTTTATTCCAGCTGTTCCTGTGTACTTTAAATTAATTTTAACGCCATGATCATTTCCCCAATGGAAACTCGGGACACACCGAGGCGCGGGGAGGAAGCGTTAATAGCGCTACGCCAATATAATTTCTTTCTTTCTTTCTTTCTTTCTTTCTTTCTTTCTTTCTTTCTTTCTTTCTTTCTTTCTTTTTTCTTATGCCCCTCCCCCCCACCTCCTGGAATAAGGAACCCTCTTTCGGCTGGATCTCTCTGCTCCCTCACGCGGATCTTCTGCCCAAGAGGCCTTCGTTTTCAAACCCGCTTTTCAGGCGGAGCCTTCAAGCTGCGTCCCCAGTGAACGATCAAGGCGATTTATGGCGCGCAATAGCGCTGGCTTAGGAGCGAATGAATCCCATCAAATTGATATGGATTGGCCTTCCCGAGAGGGAATTAAAACTAGACAGGCAGCCGTAACGAAGAAGACTTGACAGGCCAAGCGCAGGGGGTTAGATATGGGGCAGAGACCCAGAGGCAAGCCTTAGACTTTCTCCCGGTTTCTTGGGAACGTTGTAGGGTCGTGACCACTGCAGAAGCGCGGCTGGACGCCTTAAGAAAGGCGCCAACACAGCCTCCACCCCGAAATTCCTTGGTTTGCACCGTTCTCAGCCCTTTTGTCGCCAATTGCACTTTTAAGACCAAACAGAATTTCCCGGTTCCCATACTCGCAATCCAGAGAACATTAGCCACATTTAGCAGCCGATCCTAAACGGATTTGCGCGGAAAGTATGCCCGGTGGGAATTTTTTCCCCATCAAATAGAATGCATAGGCATAGCTGTCAACGTTTTCCTTTTTTTAAAAAGGGAAATTCCCTTATTCCGAATAGGATTCCTCGCAAGAAAAGGGAAAAGTTGACAGCTATGCGCATAGGAGTGGTAGGCTTAACTGTGAGGTAGACCCATTGAATAAAGCGGCGCTTACTGATGGGTAAACATGCAGTTGGCTCGAGGTACGGAGGCCATGAAACTCAACAGGCGTCGGGGTTAGTCGATTTCCATGGGACCTAAACACAACTGATTCTCGCCGGATCGGGGCCACGGTCTTCCCTGTTGTTGGCGGCGCCCGGTCTCTTCCCCCCTCGCCCGCCCCACACACCTCCAGCGTGAAACTTTCTTTTCACGCGTAAAAGTCTCGTGCACTTGAGCACGACTTGGGAGCAGTCGAAGTGGCTTCTGGATTTTTGTTTGATTTGGCAAGTCGGATTCTCTCCGCTCCTGCCGAGAATTCCCTCAACAACATCACGTCTTAGACGTGACTCTCCACATCCAAGCGAAAGGCAAGCCCCCTCTGCAGAATGTGGGAAGGAGATAAAGGGCCTTTTCTTCAATTAAGTGTCTTGAGGGAACATGGGAAAGCCTCAGATTCATTATTTAAAAACGATTAAAATTCCACAGCAAAATCCTTATGCATCCATGAGGGAGAACATCTGATCATAATGGCTACATGTGCATGCACGGAATCGCGAGGCAAAGGGTTGTTTCAAAAGCCCAAAAGCGCCGCAAGTATTATATCGGCGTTCGTCGGCGCAGTTGGGAAGCCGTGTGTACAAATGCGGTACACAAAAGGAGGATTGATTTCAAAGGAGAGGAAACACCAAGACTGGCGTGCGCCTATCTCAAGAATGAAGCCGCAAGCCGCGGAAGACAAAACATTTGGATTAAAGCCGCTCGGTGGCAGCCGGATCCCCAGCAAGTTGCTCAGAAGTCCGCCCCATTGACTTCAATGGAGCAAATATACACCTCAGGTTAAAGAATCCCTGACAGATGGCCATCCAAATCTGCTTGGGCCATTCCAAACTTCACCACATTTCCGCAAAGAAAATGGGAGCTTGTGATGTCCAAGTCTCACTCTCTGAGCAGCCTGTTATCACGCAGTTAGACGAGTTTAAGCCCAGTTAAATCAATGAGAGGTTGGTGTGTCTTCACTCTGCAGAGCATCGAGCTGCTGCTCGGAAATGAGGCCCAATGATTTATCTGAGGACTTCTCGGGTAGTAGATGCACTCACTAAAAGGAGCTGTTGTGTGAAGGTTCCTAGACCCAAGCCCGATCCTATATCCATGTTGTTGATTCAGAACAGAAGGAAGCACCTGGGATTTGCTTCCCACGAAAACTGGAAGCTGCCAGACCTTTGGTCTTTCTGACTTAGTCCTAGCTACCATGAGTGGCTCAAGGGTTTCAGACAGAGGACATTCCCAATGGTAGCCGGAGTTACTGAGGATCGAACCAAGGACCTTCTGCATGCGCGCAAATCATCGGCACTGAGCAAAGGCCCTTTTCCAATAGCATGAGACGATTGCCAGTATGCCAGCCTCTATTAAGGCCAGTGCTGCAGACCATTTGGGCTATGGATAAAAAAGTAAGGGAGTTTCCAAGCTGCTACCAGAGGAAGGAAGAGGGGGTCCTCCTTCTTAGTTAGAGAGAAGATGCGGGAGGGGTTGCCACCTCAAATCACAAATTTCTCGAATGATTTCAGAGGCAGTTCATGGGGCTCCTGTCAAATGGGTGTTTCAGAGAGCGCAGAGGAGCAAAGGGTCGTTTTCTCAAGCTGGTCTTTGAGCTACGTCCTCAGCAAATGGGGGAGCCGCCTCCCTCCTCGCTCTCCAAGAATATTGTGAAGGTCATTCTCACCTCACTTCTTCAGACTGGAGAAACAAATGTTCAGAAGGAAAGCGCCGTCTGGGGGCGGGGGACTGTCACCCGGTCTGCCGGCAGCCAGCACCATTTACAAGGACCCCGATTCTAAGGAGGCCCTCTGGCTGATGTCCATCCAGGCCGTCCGAAATGTGCTTACTCGGAAGTAAATCTCGCAGCGTACAGCTTCTTTGCAAGGTTGCAATTCCGTGCACATCCTTGTAAGGAAACCGCATCGCTTCGCCATACTTGGCTTCTTGAAATTACCGGCTTGAGGCCCGGTCCTATGCTATGCGTGTCCCCTCTGAATGGGGACAAAGCCGGGCAAAGACACTCGAGTTCAGCTAAGTCAAGGGAACTTCGGCTTCGCCTGGTTCGCGATAGAACTGGAAATAAAAGTATCTCAGCAACATGTGTGGCCCATCTTGCATCATCCCCACCAGAGGGGGCTTTTCACTTCCAAGTAAATGTGCTTCGGATGGTTGTTAATGTGGTGCCTTCAAACACGTGATTAATGTGTGAGTCGCACCAGGTTCCTAAACACGTTCGTGTGAACGCGAATTCTGAAACCAGTGGAATTTGCTCCACGCAAGCCCCTTTCGGTCTGTGTTGTTATTTTATGCATTTGTTTTAAGAGATTTAAGGGGACAGGAGTGTATACAATTACATTTCTTAAACCATTATTCTAGTTTTTTTTAAAAAACTCATCTCGGCCCAAGCGTGTTTACTGTGGAGATTTTCGAGCTGTGGTGTAAAATTATAGTCTTAGAACAGTCATTTGCAGAGGTTTTCCTTGGGTCTCTATGTCAAGCAAATCGTGGCTTACGTCTAAGCAAAATGTGCCGAGGTATATGGTTGTCTGAAGTCCGCGTCACCTTAATCTCAGATCCCTGTGGGCCACTTTGGCACGAGGGAAACGCGCTTTGCATATTCTCAGAGACTCTGCAGCACTAGAACATATGAAGGGCCTACTGGATCAGACCAACGGCCCATCAAGTCCAGCAGCTTGTTCTCACAGCAGCTTCCAGGTGCCTGTGAGAAAAGTGCAGGCAGGATTCGAGCACCAGAGAGAGCGCTCTTCCCTCTGATTTCCAACAGCCTTGCTGCCTCCAGCTGTGGAGACAGAGCAGAGCCACTATGGCTAGTAGCCCTTGATATCCTCCTTATCCTTCACGAACATGCCCAATCTACTTTTAAAGCCATCCAGATTGGTGACCACTACTGTCTCCTATGAGTTCCATAGTTTCACCAGGCGCTGCTTGAAGAAGGACTAGCGGGGCCAAGACAGGGTTCCGATTAGAATCATAGAATCATAGAGTTGGAAGAGACCACGAGGGCCATCGAGTCCAACCCCCTGCCAAGCAGGAAACACCATCAGAGCACTCCTGACATATGGTTGTCAAGCCTCTGCTTAAAGACCTCCAAAGAAGGAGACTCCACCACACTCCTTGGCAGCAAATTCCACTGTCGAACAGCTCTTAGTCAGGAAGTTCTTCCTAATGTTTAGGTGGAATCTTCTTTCTTGTAGTTTGGATCCATTGCTCCGTGTCCTCTTCTCTGGAGCAGCAGAAAACAACCTTTCTCCCTCCTCTATGTGACATCCTTTTAAGTTCTGCGATTAAGTTCTGCGAGCAGAGCTCTCCTGAGTCACCTCACGTGGTGAGGCTGCATAGAATCATAGTATTGTAGAGTTGGAAGGGACCCCTAGGGTCATCTAGTCCAACCCCCCAAGCAGGAATATCAGCTAAAGCATCCGTGACAGCCATCCAACCAACCCAGGCTTCCTCAAACTCTGCCCTCCAGATGTTTTCGGCCTACAACTCCCATGATCCCTAGCTAGCAGGACCCAGTGGTCAGGGATGATGGGAACTGTAGTCTCAAAACATCTGGAGGGCCGAGGTTGAGGAAGCCTGATTCATCCTCTGCTTCCAAGGAAGCGGATTACGCAGCTACATAACCTGAACGCTTCCCACCCAAACACTGAACCGAGCGCCGGCGAGGAGAGACGCGCAGAGAGAGGACCTCCTTCTGCTCTCCAGAAACTCAGCCGCCAAGCCTTCCCCTTTCCTTCCCTCGCCCCCGGCCCCATCCAGCATCTCCGCTCTCGGCGCGAAGCCTCCACAGACGCCCCTCCTGTCCTTCCCCAGAGGCCGCGTCTCTGTCCGAATTGTTATTTTTCCTTAGGCGTTTGGAATAACACCCACTGCAGTTTGGCCGCGGCGCTCGGAAAAAGCGGCATTCCTGCTCTCCCCGGCGCAAGGCCGTCCTCGCCGGCGCTTCGCGGAGACACTCGCATCCTTGTTAATTTCGGCCGGGCCAGCGCTTTTATTGTGCAATCAATCGTCCCCGGGAGCAGTTCATTGGCCCGGCCTCCCTCCGGCCGCCTGAATATCTCTGTGTGTCTTGAAGCTCCAGGAGACCCAGCGGAGAAGAATGACCCCATATGCCATTTTGTTTCCCACCTCGACATCCAGCCGGTTTCAACGCACACAGGGGACTTTGTCCAGGAAGAAGGGGGGGGCGGGATGGGGCTTAGGCGTTTTATTTAAGTATTTCGGTTTATTGGAGGCTGCTGCTGCTGCGCTTTCAGACTGACGTCCCAGGCCAAAAGGTAATGTCTGTGGAAGTAGCTGGGTAGGAATCGATCTAGGCCCGCGCACTGCGATGTCACAGAATCATAAAGCCCAAAGGGACCCAAAGGGTTCTCTAGTCCAGCCCCCTGCGATTAGAGCCCAGTGCAGTGTAATTCTGCCCCGTGGCATTCAGTGGTCTATGCTTAGCCTCCAGCCTTCAGTCCCTGCTGTGATTTAGGCCCCATCTGCACTCTACATTTAAAGCATTATGCTGCCTTTAAACAGTCATAACTTCCTCCAAATAATACTGGGAACTGCAGTTTGCTAAAGGTGCTGATAATTGTTAGGAGGCTCCTAGTCTTCTCCCAGAGCTACAGTCTCCAAAGTGATTGAGCAATCAATCCCTCTTCCCATGGAAATTTGTAATTTGTAGCTCTAGGAGAGAAATAGAGACCTCCTAACAATTTTCTGCACTCTTAACAGACTGCAGTTCCCACGATTCTTTGAGGATCAGCAATGTAGGAATTTACTTCTGAGTAAACATGGATGGGATCCGGTGGATGAGCTTAAATGCCAAGGTGTCGGTGTGGGATGCATTATTACTAGAGCAGTCAAGTACAACAATTTCCTGTTGCCTAGAATGGACACAGGGGAATGTGGCTCCAGACAGGGAGGACTTCCTGTTATACATCCATCTGTGTGTGACCAGGAAGATGGGTATTTGAGGGGTCCGGCCCCTGCAAAGTTGATGGACATTCAAATGGGGTGTGTGTGCTTGTGATCGATTGTGGGGGCGGGACTTACTTGTGGCTTACTTGTCAATATTTTATTGAAGTTGGCACTCCAGATTCATGACCAAGGGGCAGTGAAGGAAGTGCTCAGAGGCTTTTGTGGGCATCAGTGCTCAGACTGTGCTCAGGGGCGCCACGTTGGAACTCCTGAAATGGGCATTGGCCTTCATTTCCCGATGTTCCTGTATAATGCTGGGCATTTCCCATAAGTGCAGGAGCTGCCCTGCCTCCGACCCTCCCTTGCAGATGCCCCTCACGGGAGCTCACACCAGATGGGGCCTCAAATCAACAAGCCGCAGTCCAGTGGCATAGGCAGAAACGCCCGCATTGCAACCCTACGCAGTTGTGCACAATGGGGATTGCAAGCCTGTGCACAATTACTATGCAACAATCGCAGTGCCTTGCCAGTTCCTCCGAATACAATCAAGCGAGTGGCTCAAGAGGGGGAAAGCCGCCTTTAAATAATTCTTCTTGTTGCTTTAAAGATCTTGAAACGTGCCCGTGGGCTCCAGGTTGGCGGTGTTCAGCAGCAGCGGGTGACCTTGAGGGAGTTGTGCAAGGAAACCGGCCCTGGAGATGTTTGGTTTGGTAAGGTATACTGTCAGGCTCGCATTGCTGCTCATTCTATAAATTGTGTTTCCTGTCGAGGGGGGAAATGTCAAGAGTTTTACAGCTGCAGGTTCTGAACCGTACAAACCACGAGAATTACACTGAGAGCCGTAGATTCAGGATTGCTCGCTGGAATATGCCTGGATGCTGTACATCTGGCAGCCCGATCCTGTACACATTTACTCGGAAGTAAGTGCCACGGAGTCCAGGAGGACTTGCTCCCGCATAAATACGCTGTAGTAGTCTGAACACTCAACAGTCAGAAGTTGTGATAGCTCTGCTCAATGGAATGGGGCAAACTTTTGAGTGACCTTGCATATGATGGCGCTGTTAGAGTCCCACTGATTTCTGTGGGAGGTCCTTCCAGGCATCAGGATTCTGGAGATGTGACTTAAGAAACACATCCCGTCTGAGTGCTGCCGATGTGAGTTACCACACTAGTAGAAAATCAGAATGGGATGTAATTAAGGACACCCTGCTTAGAAGCTGTTATCATAACCACTTCCCATTTTGAAACGCAGGCTATGCACGCGGCGGTTTCGAAAGTTTTACGGTCCGACCTCATAGCAATCTGCACTTGGTGTGGCGAGGCGCCAGGGGCAGGGTTGCAGCAGCCGAGTCTATGCGCGAGGAAAATCCCACAGGTTTCAAGTGGACTTACTCCTAAGTAACCGTGCATAATACTTCAGCCTCCCATTTTACAAATGGGGACAGTGCCAGTGAGATAAACGCCCCTTGTCCTGGCAAGTAGAACTGAAATTGGAACCCATTCAGACTGAGTCCAGTCCTGGGGCACACACATTCTCACAGTGGACTTTGATGGGGGAAACTTAGGTTCAAGTCCCTGATCTATTTGGGTGGACAATCTGTCCCTTCCCATTTCTCTCCCAGTCAGAGGAAATGGTTGCCCAGATACCTCGCTGTTCTCCCTAGAATATGCAAAAGTCTAAATTTCAAAGTGTTGTGTGGGGATAAAATCGGGGAGTGTATGGCTCCTTGGAGGGAAAGTGGAACATATATATAATAATAAATAAATAAAATGTAGATTGGATCGCAGCCTTAAAGTAGACAACACATTAGCAGCCAGTACACAGCACCCCAAGCTACTCAAAGTAGGTTGGAATACATGGATTAGTTATAGTTAGCCAAAGCATTTCCATCAATCAATGGAATTAATTAGCCACGCATTTCCTCTTATGCCGGATCCTGTTCACGCTCCCGTTATTTCTGATTTTGGTTTTCCTAGATTGGGAGCAAGTCAGGGCACCCTGTTCGTTGCAATTTAATAAAACAGGGGATGTCAACTCGCTGAAATGTTGCCCCCTCGCCCATATGCCTCCGTTCAGCCAGTAGAGTCTGCTGAGTAGACGGTTAAGACGACGTGATGGGAATTTTTAAGCCCCAACTCCCAGTTACGTTAAAACATTCCCATCCCAAACCTTTTTCACCCGATCCTCTTAGGTGCACTGCAGCCCGTTATTTCAATAGGCGCCTAAATCTCCGTAGGATCTGCCAAGGCACGTCTCATTCTGCATTGGATCGGACTGATCATGTTGGATTTGATTTAATTTCTCTTCCCAAACGTGCCTCCTCTCAGCAAAAAATAAATAAAATAAAATCTCGAGGCGGTGGAGGAGAATCCCTGTCGGAATAATCAGGGAAGGATTAACGTGCCAGAGCAATAAACGGGCTGAAATGCAAACATTTCCACTTAGCTGAGTTATGACTCGGGCAATAAATCACCTTGTAATGTACGTATTTAAATACGCCTCCGGTTTGCTGCCCGATCATATCCATGTTTACTCAGAAACAGCTCCCCATTGCGTTCCTAGGTAACTGCCTTTAGGATTGCATCCTGGCTGCTTACGCGCTGTCCCTGCGCGGGTTCATTCTCGCAGGGGAGTGATTTCTTTCCCAACTCTACCACCATCACCACCGAATTAATTATACTGCTCAATATATTAACAATGATTTAAGTGTCATTTAGTGCTGAAGCACTTTTTCATCGCAATGAGCACTTTGAAACCCTGAGCTCTTTGCATCCTACACACACACACACACACACACACACACACACACACACACACACTACACATAAGAGCCTGTTGAATCAGATCAATCGCCCGTCTAGTCCAGCATCTTGCTCTCAGGGTGGCCCGTGGGAAACCCGCAAACAGGACCTGAGTGCTAGCCAAGCAAGTCCTACTGAGTTCACTGAAAGTGTTCCTAGTTAATGAGAACAATGGATAGGATCCGGTTGATCTCTCCACCCGCTGGTGGGTCTGGGCTTTTCTGAATGCCAGGACCAGGAGCTGCACGGTTCAAACCCAACCCACCGGTCTCTGTTCCTCAGTCCCTTTTTGGCCTGAGGTGCCTTGAGCAAGAGCACTTGCCCCGCTCCTCTGCGGCGGGGAGCCAAGAAAAAGAGGTACGGTATCAGTGGATACCATTCGAATCCCTGAAACCCGCAGTCGCCAGACGGGGACGCCTCGCAGCCCAGCAAAAGAGTTTACCCAGAGCTCCGAGGCGCGCACTATTTCGCATCCGTTTTTGTGGCACGATTAGATTTGCAGGAAAGGAAACCTTCTGTTCGACCTCCCCAATCCAGCCCCCTCCTTCTCCTCTTCTGCACCCCCTCCTCTTTTTCTCTTTCTCTACCTCCAATTATTTCATTATTTTGTACCTGAAATTAATCTTTTTGCCAGGCAGGTCAGCGCGATCAACAGGCTGCTGTTTATTATAATGTTTTCATATTCCTCTCGGCTCCCTCGCCCTCGCCCGGCTCACTGTGGATGTGACCTTTGTTATTTCAGCCCACACTCAGCAGTTCAATGGAAACAAGTTGAGCACGTTCACTCCTGATAAACATTATCCTTAAACCACTGGGGACCTGGGCAGAGTAAACGAGCTTTTCCGACAGGACCACATCAGGAACACACATTGAGAAAAAGGAACCGGGAAGCAGGCAGCGATGGAGGGATGGTGGGATGGATGGGAGAGGCGGAGTTGGAGCTGCTGTGGCTGGGGGTCGGGGTGGGGGGTCGGGAAGGTATGGACGGGCAGATTGGGTGGGAAAAGAAGACGCCTCAGGGCGAGAGCGGAACGCGCAAAAAGGAATGGAGATGGCCGGAGGACTCGTTTCTAGGACGTCAGAAGAGTGGACGGAATGTGTGGACTAGGGAGACCAGGGTTCAAATCCTCATCCGGCCACTTGGGTGAGCTTGGGCCTCTCAGCCTGATCTACCGCACAGGGTTGTTGTGGGGATTAGATGAAGAGAAACATTGTAAGCCGCCTGGAGCTCCTTGGAAGGAAAGGCGGCATACAAATGTAACAAGCAAACAAACCAATAAAGCTAGAACAAAGCCTCATACATTACTGCCAGCAGAAGACTCTCCGTTCGGGTTAGGTGGCAAGAATTGCCAGGGATCAGAGGGCCAAATGTTCAAACGGCCAGGAGGTCGGAGGGTAGCTGATCAGAGACGAGTCCGGACGCACGCGAGGGGTTTTCACCAGCGCCATCCCATGCGCGTTTCCTCGGAAATAAGTTCATAGAATCATACGGTTGGAAGGGACCTCAAAGCGCATCTGGTCCAACCCCCGACCGATGCAGGACATCCATTACAATGAGTTAAATGTGAGGCTTCCTGCAAAGTAACTGGACGTAGTAGGGGTGCAGTCGTGGGCGAAGCTGTCTGCTTCAAGCCTATCGCGCCTATTTAGGAAGATTAACGTAGCGATTTGCTTGAAATAAAGGACTGCAACCTCAACTGGAAAGAAGTCGCGTTATAAAATCCACTGAACCGCCTTCCGCGATAAAAGTGTTTAGGAGCGGCTGTTACCGATTAAAACTCCAGTCCCAATAACAAGGACTCGCTTCCCCCTTTAAACTGGAATGCCAGGATTTTCTCTGGTCTGATCATGAGCTCGCGGGTCCTTGGAAGGAAGTGTCATGAAAATCCACATAAACGCGACGAGGGCTGGGGGAGATCTTTTGTCCAGCTAGCGAGGCTTCACCGGGGCGTGGGTCAAAGAGTTTCACTCTTGGGTAAATTCAGGGGGAGCACTGGAATATCAGCAGCCTGATCTACACACAGGGAAGTTAAAGGGGAACGATTAGGATTTCGAGGTGCTTCGGCTGCGATCTTAAATGACAGCCGTGACAGGGCTTGAAACAACTTGATAGGGTTGAGGTGAATGCCATTGACTAAACATGACAACAGGATTCTAAATCTATCATCATCATCATCATCATCACTGGACTTAATTCCACCTCATGGATTTAGGACTGTAGGGACAAGGATATGAAAAAAAGAAGAAAATGTTCTAGCCCCAGCGTTTCAAGGTAACTAGTTTACGGATCTGGGTGTGCATTCGAATTAAGTCCAACATAGTCCTTTTGCTGGCCCAGGTCTGTCGTTAACTGATAATATTGAGTAGGCTGCAACAGCCTATGCAGACTTCGGTGTTACTCAGAATTCTTCGGCGCTGTTTTGGAGAGCTGCTTAAATTTCGCCACGAGTCCATTAACCATTTTATTTTATTTTTACATTTCAAGTGATATAATTGCCAGTTTCACAAGTCAGCCTGCGTGAGAATGCCCTGTCTACGCTCCACAGAGCTGGCCTCCTTTTTAACCCCAAAGTGGTGGTTGTGGCCCGCTGCTCTCCGATCCACACCTCTTATCACTGGGGAAAAGTCTTGTAGCCAAGGGTGACCGCGCATCTCGGTGGTGTGGGGCTGCCCTGCGTCACGAGGTCTGCATGTCCTCGCTCGGAAGAAATCTCTTTGTTTAGAAGAGTTTGTAAGCGGCCTCAAACCACGTTCCGGAGAACACACGAAACCCCCATTCATTCTTGCACAGAGCAAAGGTTTCAGTGGATATTCTGAGCTTTTGAAAGCACCCGGCCCGGCCCATAACAAGCTCTTTCTTCCACCGACACTGGCCCCAAGGCAGCTTCTTTCGCCTCGGGTTTCCACTTGGTACGCCAGTCACTCCTGTTTAGGGATTCGACTCAAATTCAAACCCAGACGACCCCGTTTGATGCGGCGCTGGGTTCCCAGCAGCCTTTATTCGTTCTTAAAAGAAAAGCTTGACCGCTTTGCTCAGCTCCGTTCGGCGATGCCATTTGCAAGCAACGCCGACCAGATTTTCACTGTTCTAGCTGAGTGTTTTCACACGGAGTCGTTAATGGGCCCGATGGTGTTTCTTGGACAAGAAAACCCTTCGCCACCCGATCCTAAAACATGAGAAGGTTCATTCCCTAAAGGACGTGCGTTAGTGATTTTTTTTGGGGGGGAGGGGGGCGTTAAGGAGAAGGTTCCTGCTTAGCAACCGGGCGAAAAAAAATGCCCAGAAAACCCTGCCTTGAGGTTTTTGCGGGTGTTATCTGCGCTGCGCGTCAATATTCTGAACATTAGACCTCTCGATTCAGAAGCACCACGGTGCCAGCCAAAACACACATCACAGCCTTTCACATCCACGAATGTGTTGCCGAGCCCAGCTCGCCACAAGCACGGCCAGCACTTTTCTTTCACTTCCTCCAAAATTACTTAAATTTTCACGTTGGCGGAGCTACGTTTAAAGACAGGCCAAACATTTGCAGGAGGGGAACGTTAATGGGCCAGTGACCTTCTCGTTTTAGGACCCTGCAATTTTTATTTTTTAAATAGGTACCTACGGACCTATGGATGCCTAGAGGAAATTGTACCCGCCAGCCAGCAATGCATCATGATCTGCCTGCCTTTGGGCAGTTGTAGCTCTGCTGATTTTTCTTCTTCTCTGAATGCTGTCATAAGGATACTTAGGGGAAGGGACTCCCATAGAAAGCCACTTAGATTAATTGTTCCGGGTTTCAACAAAGAAAAAAAAGTGTGTGAACGTGTGTGTAGGCAGCTAGATATTAGCTGGGGTGATTTAAACGCGTAAACGTAAGTGTGATAATTTCGTTCATGGAGCCACGAATTCAAAAGTTATTGTTTTTTCTTCCCATGTGTAGAAAATGGGACCCGCTGACTCCCCACTTTCTGTTGCCATTTGATCACTTTTCCTTAGACAGACGTCCGTAGCTCTTTTTAAATTATTGACACTTTCCTAGAACGCATAACCAATTTCTTATAAAAGAAGTATACTTTCGGGGGGGGGGGGGAAGGGAGGGAAAACGTTCTGATTTTTGAAAACATTACTTTGCCCTCAAATGTAGAAGGGGGAAAATTGCATTATTAGCAACCACTGAAAATCTGCAGGTTCTGGACGGCAAAAGGTGGACCCTCTCTAATGAAAACTATACGGTCTTGAGCTGCTTACCCGTCTCATTAATGCATCTGGCACATTCCGGCATTAGTTTCCTTGCTAATGCGCAGCTATCGCGCACCTATTGCGAGCTGCCCCTGTGCCGGGAACCCAGGTGCTGATCCAAGCCCGCCTGCGAAAGCGAACGGAAGGCCCTTCCAGGGTGAGCATGTCTGTCACCCTCCTCTGCCAATGAGAGGGCCCGTTCTCCTTTAGGTCCGCCCTTGGCGGGGGCGTTCCCCTGCTGAGTGATAGCCTGAGCCGCCCCGGCCAGCCCAGCCCAGCCCACGTTGCTGCGAGATTGAAATGCAGAACTTAAGTCTCCTGTCTCAGGAAAGTGACTTCCTCGGGGTTCCTTTCCTTGACACCGTCGCCGGCTCGCGTGGTGGAAATCGGAGGCAGCCGCCGGGGCCTCCTCCTCCAGCGCGCACTGCGCCAGGCCGGCCAAGGCGCACTCGGTCGCCTCGTTTCCGTGGGGGATCTTGAAAAACCAAAAAAAGCAAAAGCAAAAGCAAGCCCCACCACACGTCTCTCCCGCTCCGCGGTTGCCCTGACTCGAGCCATGGGTAAGTTGGGCCGGGGAGGGAGAAGGCAGGAGGGTGCGGGGCTGGCGAGGCAGGAGCTAGCAGCAGCGCCTTCTCGACTTCGCTCTTGCTCCTACAAGTTGGAGGGACGCGCGAAGGGTCAGCAGCCTCAGCCGCAGCGGGCGATCCTAATCAGGCTGGGCTTGTAATTTGGGGCTCGCCTGGAGGGAGGCAGATAGCTCGGGCGCCTCCTCCCCCGAGGTGCCCTCTTTCCGTGCGTTTCGCCCTTAGCTTTAAGCTACTTGTATTTCTGAGCGAATCTCCCAAGCGCTGCTGACTTAGGAGAGGAGCTCCCGCAGCTCTGGCTAGCTGCTCGCTGCTGCCTCGCCAGCATTTCCCAGAACTTAAATTTTCCAGGCTGAACGAGACCAGATAATTTTAATCATACTCTTAAAAAAAAAAGAAAAAAAAACCAGTGAGAGGGGAAGAACAGGAAGGGGGGCAGAAATTAGTGGTCGACAACCGCCCTTTCGTTTTGTTTATTCGCATCTGGAACTGCATTCAAGAGCGCAATTCTAGCTGTGTCTACTCAGAAGCAAGCGCTCTTGTAGCTAAAGGGGGCTTACTCCCAGGTGAGTGGGTTAAATTGCAGGCCGGGTCCCGTTTCAACAGGACCTGCTTCCAAGTAACGCCTCGGTGCGAACTTTCTCACCCCCTCCCGTCCCGCCTCATTGCAAAACGGTGGTTTCCACAAAAGTGACTCCCTCTCAAGCCTGGGTGTTTTAGGATCGCGGCCCGCGCTGCTGCTGCGCCCGTTCCAGAGCTGCAGACGGATGCTTTAGCATGGAGATTCGTGAGATCCCCCCCCTCAAAAATAGCATTTTCTCCGGACGGGTGGGTCACCGCGATCCGAAAAGAGTTTTTTGGGTTTTTTGGCAGCCCGAGCCCAAACCTTGGAGGGAAAGCCCCGCTCACTGCAGGGGGGCTTACTCCCAGGGAAGCATGCCTAGGATCGTGACCATTTCCCGCGGGCCTCGCTTCTTGCCAAGACCGGTGACCCGGGGGCGAGCGTACCTTGAGGGAGAAGCGAGGCCTGGCTCTGCGTGGAATCTGCTTCCAGCTCCCTGGCGTGCTACCCCCGATCCCTGGGAATGCAGCTGCCCCCTTGCAGTCACGGGGCGGCTTCCTCCTCCCAAGTAAACGGCTCCAAACTAGAAATGGGTTGGGGGGCGTCGGGGCTGCGCTTGTTCCCACGAGCGAGTCCTATGTGCGGTGCGTGTGTTTCTCCCCACAGAGCCAGCCTTCGGGGAGGTGAACCAGCTCGGCGGGGTTTTCGTCAACGGGCGCCCGTTGCCCAACGCTATCCGGCTCCGCATTGTGGAACTAGCCCAGCTGGGCATCCGGCCGTGCGACATCAGCCGGCAGCTGCGCGTCTCGCACGGCTGTGTCAGCAAGATCCTGGCGCGCTACAACGAGACGGGCTCCATCTTACCGGGGGCCATCGGGGGCAGCAAGCCCCGGGTCACCACGCCCACGGTGGTGAAGCATATCCGGACCTACAAACAAAGGGACCCCGGCATCTTCGCCTGGGAGATCCGAGACCGGCTGCTGGCCGACGGCGTGTGCGACAAGTACAACGTGCCCTCGGTCAGCTCCATCAGCCGCATCCTGCGCAACAAGATCGGCAACCTCTCGCAGCAGAGCCACTACGACTCCTACAAGCAGCACCAGGCGGCCCCGCAGCCCGCCCTACCTTACAACCACATCTACTCGTACCCCAGCCCCATCGCGGCGGCGGCAGGGGCCAAGGTGCCCACCCCACCCGGGGTGCCCACCATCCACAGCGCCGTCCATATGCCTCGCACGTGGCCCTCCTCCCACTCCGTCACCGACATCTTAGGAATCAGGTCCATCACCGACCAAGGTAAGCGCTCCTGGAGACCTCGGGTGATTAGGGCAGGAAGTGGCAAGCCAAACCGAAGGGGGACCCCCCTGAACTCCTCCCCCAGAGGGCCCAGGGCCTACTTGTGGGGTGGGGTGGGTTCATCTCTTTACAAGTTAGATCTCCTCGGTACCAAATCCTGTCAGTGTTACCTTGGCGAAGGTGTAAATTGAAATAGAAATCCTTCATGACTTTGCCCAAGATAAAAGCTACAGATAACCCCCCCCTGCGGATGACGTCCCCTGGACTCCTAGCTAGCATATCTACTTTGAAATAATCTTCATCTTACTTGGTGGGAATTTCAGCTTCCCAGATGACATTTAGCTGATTCTTTGGGTACATCCTCTAAATGGCCCATTTCAATTTAAGCAGAAATAATATTTTTATTATTTGTATCCAGCCTATCTGACTGGGATGTATATATTTGCAAAGTACCTCAAACTAATTTGAGCTAACAAAAATCAAATGCATTAAAACAAATATGTTGTTTTATTTTAAATTACCTAGTTCCAAACTGAAATAGAACCCAGTTTGCTTAAATCTATGGCCCAATAAGTGGCACATTTGCTTTGGAGTAACTTCCATTAAGCTTAGTTTAACTTGCTTATGAGTAAACATGCATAAGATTGGCCTATTCAGATTAGGCTGCATTCCTACATATACTTACTTGGGATTAAGTGCCATTGAGCATAGTAGGATTTATTTCTCAATAAACAATCCTGCATCTCGTTTTTTAGACTGGGCTGCAGCTATGTGTTTGTGATATGGCACTCAAGCCTATCTGCATATTTGAAGATATGTTTGCTAGTGTTATATGGCACTGCATTGGAAAGCCTAGTTTGTGTAACTCCTGCCTTACAAGTATACCTCTTAATAAATATAACATAATACAACCTATTTTCAGATGGCTAGCCATATTAATCTGCCCCAGCAAAAGCAACCGTCTTGTGACATCTTTTAAAAATTTAATATGGCCTAAGTTTATACCATAATAAATGTGTTAGCTTTTAAGGTGTCACAATCCTCTTTGCTGTTATTATATACCTGGTAGTAATAGTTATATAAACATATGAGGGTGTTAAAACGATAAAGAACCCTGTGGCGTTCTAAAAACAATTTTATTGTGCCATTATGTTTCTGTAGACTATAGCTGACTTTCTCAAATGCTTAAATGTCACCTTCAGTTTGGCAGCAAGGTAGCATATTTTAATATATCCTAAAAATATAAATGTCTATGATATAGATGAATAATGCACAAGCAAAGCAATAGGCAAGCATGCAAAAAAAGAGAGAAGCTATCAGGTATATTTGCTTTTTCCCCCTGCCAGGCCTTCTTTGTGCCTGTTTGCTTTCATGTCAGGGATTCTACAGGAAAGGCATCTCCTTGAAATTGCAGGCAAATCCACCACCAGTTTTCGCAATCAGACCAAATTTGCTCAGACAGGAAGTTCAAATGTCACCTAATTGCTTTCGTTCTTCTGCTTCACTTTGTTTTCCTCCAAAGCGGTGGTCCAGAAAACTGAAACTACCGACGTTTAACTAGCATTTAGCCCCTTCCCAAGAACTGCTGCTCGGCTCGCTTTTCCTTACTTTGCTCCAGAAATCGAAACCTTGCCGTTGCAAAAAGGCAAGAGCGATTGAACCGAACAGTGAAACGCTCAAACTAAGCACACGGCATCAGATACTTGCCCACCATCTCAAAATGTGATGCTACACAGTCTCGCTAGGGGGGGTCTCATAGGTTTTAATGGGGCCAAGTCCCCCCCCCAAAAAAGTGTATGTAAATCTAGTCAGCTCCTCCCAATAGTCTAACTCTCCCCCCACATCAATTCTACCTATTTTTATCACGAAACACTATTATTTAGATTATGGCTGCTGTATGATTTGGCAATTTTTAAAAACAAAACAAAACACAATGTTCATAAAATATTCAGGCTTGTTTTTTTTAAAAAAAAATTCACGCTGCTTTGCATGCTGAGGGCAGAAATAAAATAATAATAATAAATAAATAATAATAATAATAATAGCTAAACATTAGGTTCTAACTTTTTCTAGCTCACTTTTAAGATTCCAGTTGGAATTTCTGCAGGAAAATAAATGCTGCCAGTCCTTAAAAATTACAATGCATTTTCCAGGGAGGGGGGGAAGATTTGCAAATGCTAATTGTGCCCCTTGTGGGTGGGTGTTGGGGAAAGAGAAGGAGCTGCACGAGAGCGATACGCGACTTGGCGTGTATTTCCTCCTTTTCTTAGAGCCATAGTGTCCAAGGCCTCCTACCTAGGGAGCCGGGCAATCGGGTGGGATCTGAATGACAAGGAGGCTTTTCCATCCCGTCTCCAGGCCTCCTCCGCTCCCTCCCCTTCCCCTTCCCCGCTCCGGTTTGCGGAGCTGCATCTGAGGGCGCTTTGCCCTTGATTTATAGGATAAGCTGACCTTGCTGACACGGAAAGGAAGCCCCTATTCATGGGAAAGTGAGAGATCAGCAGAACAGGGAGCTCGCAGAGACAGCTCGCTTTCTTAAGACAACTTTCGACGTGCGCCAGCGCGAGGAAGGGAAGAGACCAGCGGCTGGGGGGCTCCCCTCTTTCGTCCCGGAGAGGAGGGGCCCCCCTGCGTCCTTGTTGCGAGGGCCTCCTCTATGTCCCTACCGAGCACCCGTAGCATTTCCTTCGCCCTTTAGGGCATCCACCGAGTTTCCAATAGCCTGTTGATGGCAGGAGTTCATAAAATAAAAACCCCAAGTGTTTGCGCTGAAATGGTTCTGTTTGCACCCTAAATGCCCTGGCTTAACCGGCTTGTGGATCCCATCGAAGGCTCGCTGCGTTTGTCAGCTTTCCCTGATGGCTTCGAATTAAGATTCCGTTGAAATCTATGGGACTTGCCCCCAATCAGTCCTATCTTAGGATCGAAGTGTTCTCGCCCCTAAATCCTTACGGTTTTTTGCTTGGAAGGAAGTCAGCTGGCCCCATGGATTTCAAAGGCACTTGCATCATGGCAAAAGAGACGGGGATCATAGTCACATCCGGAAGTAGGCTGTAATATTGATACAGGCTTAGGATAGAGACACGCAAACATTCCGTTTTCTGGTGGCTGTTGCAACCGCGCAGCTTTCCAACGGAGCAATCCTGTACCGGTCGACTCTGAAGTAAGTCCTATGGAGCTCAGTGGGGTTTGCCTCCTCCATCCGTCACAGGATATAGGTTGCAAGCTAAATATTTCAAACAAATAATAAAAAAAACCCTTCCGTGTTAATTTGCGAGTTAGTTTTCATTACGCATCTCCTGCCGTAAAATGTGACACTATTCCATCAAATCGACCTTGAAAATAATTATGTCAAAGATACTTATCACTACGCAGGGGCTGTCAGCAAGAGAGGATGATGGGTGACTTTCAACAACTGCGGAGTTTTTCTTAATCCAGTTAGGCCCAAATAATTTCATTCCTTTGTGTTAGGATGGAATAACTGGGCGCTGGAGTTTGGGGGGTGGGGTTCGTTGAAAACAGTGTGGAAGGTGGAATGGAATGTCAGATCTGCCCGTCCACATGTACCTTAAACACGTCTACTTGGAAGTAAACACTTGTTAATTCAAGGGCGCTTAAACGCTGCGCATAACAAGATTGGAATCCAATTATTTGGAACGCTCCAAATGCACTTCCGTTCCTTATTTGAACGTTGTAAATTCAACCCAGTCTCGAACTCAATGATATTTACCTCATAATAGACAGGTATGGGATGTCACTGTAAGGCTTCAATCCACCCATGGAGCCAGTAAATACAATTGGGGTACTCTGGAGGAAGAGGATTCAGGCGTGAAACCAGAATCACGATAATATGTGCTAAAATGACGCCATACTGCCCTGTAACACCCCCCCTCCCCAATTCTCTGACATTAAATATATTGCCTATTATCGATTACCGTTTATTCATGGAAGTGAGTGACTGGAATGAATGGCCACTTCTGGTTCGCCCTGTCATAAGTGGTGGCCTTTGAGACTGCGGAAGTCCAAAACTAGGTAGCTTTTTATCTTTTTCTCTTTTTTATGTTTATCAGGCTGTTGGAAACTCAGTGGCTAGAAACGCGTTTAGGATGGGACTTAAAAGGCAAACAAAATTGTACGGGTGCTGGACAGGGACATAACAAGGCGACCCAAATCACAAGTCACAAGGCAAAGTGTTAGGAGGAAAGACCTTCCCCATCAGGTTAAGCGGAAATGTAACACAATTCATCAATTCTGCAGGTGTTCGTGGTGATTTGTCCTTTTGCGATTAATTAAATGAGAATTAGTTTGTGTGTGAAGTTAAGCTTAGCTTCCCGGTGGACAAAGCTACTGGTCGTTTGCAAGGCTTTCTCCTTTGATAGACCCCATACAGGCTGAAAAAGTTTGGAGGAGACTTTGATTCGTGTGTTTGTATCTATGTATCTAGCGCATCTAATATTTGCACAACTATAGTCAAACACAGACTGTAGTCAAACTACAGTCAAATTTCCTTCCAGAAGTATTAACGTAGATTTATTTTTATTTTTTAAAAAGAAGCAGCCACAGCAAATACCCTTTTACGAGCTAAAATTACCCCACCCATTTAAACTTAATATACCTCTATGCTCAGCTGAATATCTGTGTTACTTTGATTTCACTGGAACTTGTTTGTGGTTCAGAATATTATTAGGATCGCAGCTTCTCTGTATCGGGGACATTAACTGCGATCTCCAGGAAAGGAAGGCAGACAGGTTTTTCAGTGTTGGTTTGTTGGGAGCTCAGAGCTCTCTCCTTTCTAACATGGTAAAGCTGAAATCGTAAACACGTTTGCTGGCGAGTAAGCGCGCTTGACCACAGAGGGGCTTACTTCCGAGGAAACACATTCCTCGGCCGTGAGTCCTACTGGGAGACATCTGCATCCTGCTCCTTTATACGTTTATTCAGAAATAAGTACTTATAAATAGCTGTTTATCGGACCGTAGGATTGGGGTTTCAGTTACTTGAACTTTAAAAGAAGGAGCAAAAGTTTCCAGCTTGCAGGCGGTGGAAACGCACCCACAGGCAGGGAGGAGATGGGCTGGCTTCAGCCTGTTTTATTTACTTCCTTACAGCGCAGTTGCATGCGTGTCTCCTTAGAAGTAAGCGCTATTGAATCCAATGGGACTTAGTCTCAGGCGAGCGTGTCCAGGTCTTCAGCCACTTCCTCGTGGTTGTACTTTACGCGTGCAAAACCAGGATCTCTTCACAGCGAAGGCAATAAATAGCCTCCGTTAAGTGATCCCGAGTTTGCGCTGTTGCTTAACAATTTCAGAAGCCTCTTCCTCGCCAGGTCAGCTGGCGGACCACCGTCTCTTGGAATCATTCAAGGAGCCAGGAGGCGGGACGTTGGGTTTGCACCAAGGGACTCCTCTCGGCCTGCCGCCCCCGCACCCCGAATATACTTTAACTGCGGGGGAGGGAGAGAAGGAACGAGACCCTCGGAAAATAAGAAGACTCTGGGACGGGCGGGCTGTGCGCGGCGCATTATGAGCCTGCGTTAAAACCACAGCTTGAAATAACGTTCGTTGTTTGTTGGTGGGCAAAGCCTGGCAGATAGCGACTGAGATGTCACCAGAAGCTTGCGCTGCGAAGAGAGGTCCCACGTTTTCCCAAGTCGGGGCCTCCTGCTGCTTTCATTTTCATTCCTCCCCCCCCCCCATTTATTTCTTTGTTTCATGTTGGATGGTGGTGAGAGAAGCGATCTAGCGCCTGGCTCGGCAGATTTACAGATTTACTATAGGCTGAATCCCTTGATTTAAACAGGAGGCCTCCGTTGGAGCAGATTTGCTCTTGGGATGTGGGTCCGGTCGGTTGGGATGGCACCGCAGTCCTAAAAACCACGCTAGATCCAGCGCCTGGGAAGTACCGCTGTGGAAACCATATAAATCCAGCGGAGGCGGTATACTAGTGTCGCCTCGGCAAACTTACTCCCGAGTAAGCCTCGCTGGACTCGGTTGGGACTTGCTTCCGAGTCAACGTGCGTGGGATCCTGGCTGCAGGGCTGCTGCAATCCTAAACCCATTTAGTTGGGAATGAAACGTCATGGGATTTACTTCAAAGTAAACATTTTTAGGCTCGGGCTGCCCACGGGGCTTGAAGAGCCGCTGTAATCGAGACGGCTGATTTCCGACTACCCGAAACCTTAAATCCTAGGCGCATTAAATAGAAACAAATACCACTGATTTGAACGATTTCAAGCAAATTTGATTAGTTTCACGACTTTTCCTCCCAAGGAGGGCGGGGGGAAACGGTTTCAGGCTGGGGGAAATGAAGATCTGGGAACAAATGGCACGGAAACCCCCAGCCAGCCTCCATTAGGAAGGAGGTTTCCAAGCCCCGTTGATAAAAAAAGGGGGGGGTTAGCACCCAAGGAGGAACAGGGAGCCAGAATTGCCGCCCCTCAACGCACCAACTTAACAACAAGTTCCATTACGGGTCACCTACATATTCCTGCATTGCAGGGGGCTGGACTAGATGACTCAAGGGATCCCTTCCAGCTGTACAGTTCTATGATTCCATGGAGAGGCGATCGGGACTTGCTTCCGATGCGATCAGGCACGAGGGTCAGTCGCCCTTTTCCTTGCCCCGGGAGACCTTGGCTAACGAGGTGCAAGTAGATGAGGGTTTTCACGGGGAGGGAGGGGAGAAGGAGCCGGGCCCTGAGTCTCTGGTGGAGATGCAAACTCCAGCCGGCCATGGGCGTAGTCAGGATTTATTGGGGGGGGGGGAGAGGACACCCACCTGTCATCATCCTCTGACTGGCTCTGTCTAGCAGATTCGGAATGAAATGTCTCAGCCACAGTTGTTTAAAATTTCTTTTGACCCCAAGCGCTAATAATAATAATATATGTGTCAAAATCTTCCTACAATTTCTTGATTGTGGGGTGGGGGACAGCTGCCCCCCCCCCGTCCCTCCCTGGCTTTGCCCCTCGCACCCAGTCCTCCCTTGCGCACGAGTCTCTTTTTCCGGGAGCCCCGATCCGAGGCCGGCGCCCCAGGCTGACGCTCCTTTGCCCTGTCTTTGCCCGCAGTAAGCGACAGCTCGCCCTATCACAGCCCCAAGGTGGAAGAATGGAGCAGCCTGAGCAGAAGCGGCTTCGCGGCCACAGCGCAGCACGTCGCGGTGAACGGGCTGGACAAGAGCTCCATGGAGCCCGAGGCCAAGTACAGCCAGGTAAAAAGCGAGCGCCGGTTGCCTGGAAGAAGGGCTGGGGGGGGGGGGGATTGGAGGAGGGGTAGGAATCGCAGGCTGAGTTCTCAATGCCCTTCCCTGGTGGTGAGGTAGTTAGTTGAGGGCAGGACTTGCCTACTGCCAAGTAAGCCCTCCTGAATCCAGTGGGGCTTATTCCGAAGTAAGTGTGACTAGGGTTTATTGGCTTTCTTTTCCTCCCTGTGCCATATTCCAGTTGAGTTCCAATATACTTACTCAGCAGAATCATTTTTTAACTTCCAATAAAGAGAGAAACGTTTTCAAACCGGAACACGCAGCGATCTGGATTACGGTTCCGCATGAAAGCCAAAACAAGCCGCCTTCTAGCATGGACGTAGACAGGATTTTTTTGGGGGGGGGCAGGCCTTTTGTTAGAGGGGCAGAACCTGTTAACTATGCATTTATTTTTATTGATTTGGGGGGTCAGCTTCCCCTCTCTGCCCCCCATTGGCCAAGCCCATGCTTTCTAGTAAAGCCAAGATCCAATGAATTGCTTTAAGTGAATCTTCCAACACACACCTATTTTGGGATGGTGTGTGTATATATGTGTGTGTATGTATGACCCTCCTCTCCACACCACCCCCTTTTGGGGGTGATATTGGAGTATCAAAAATAGTACGCAGCAGCAGAAATTCAGGATGGTCCTGCCCGAATCCTGTGCACGCTTCCTTTGTCTTCAGCAAAGCCAGGAGCCACAGGAGAGAGTTTGGCTGGAAATATATTCTGGAAGCAGCCTCAGCTCCCATACTGAGAGTTGGATCCGGCTCAGTTACTTGAACTTCATTCCCATTGAAATCAATGAGGCTTAAGTGAAGTCATAACTAACTTGCCCCACTGATTTCATTGGGCAAACTAAGCAAACTAGGAGTTAGGCCCAGTGAACTCAATAGGACTTCTAAGTAGACATACACAAGATCATAGGATTGCACTGTTTGTCCTGTTCCAATCCAGAGTAAACCTGATTATATGTGTTATATGAGTTGGAGAGTGGCTGGGGAAACCCAGCCAGATGGGCTAGGTATAGATAATAATAAATATATTATTAATATTAATATTCTTACTTGTCACTTGTTGGAGAAGGGCTGGAGGGGAGGCTTGCTTTATTTTGAAATGCTTCCGAGGTTGTGCCATTCCAGTGTGGGAGTACTGAGCTAGGTTTTCAATTAATGATTTGCCAGACCAAGAGTCCCTTGCTTTAATTTTTAGGTTTTACTTGGTTTGTAATAAGTTGCCTGCTTTCTTGGAACTGAAGGGGGGTGGAGCTCTGTCTTCTCTTAGCAAACTATTCCTTTCCTGCCCTGGTCCATTGGGCACCTTTCAGTGAAGCATCCTGAAGTCATGTTGGTTTTGAACAGGAAAGGCATACAACTCTATCCCACACATTCACTCAGAAGTTCCACTGTGTCCAATGAGGTTTATTCCTAGATAAGTGGAGACAGTTACTTAAGCACCCTTATTGGGGACCAAGCCCCATTGAACTTGGTAATACCTATTTCTGAGTCAACTTGCTTATTCCTGTTAAGCGCCTACTTCAGTTTCTTAGTGGAATTAACAGGATTTCAGAATGCTTTAAATGCCACCTTTGAATGGGGACTAGTAGAGATGACCACATAAAAGCTACATGCATTCGTCATGTGAATAGGCCCCAGAGTGCCCTTTGGACCATGGCATAAGCTTGGATATTAGCTTTGTAATGTATTTGTATCCCACCATATGACCCAATGAACCTTTTTAGAATTGTGGTGTGATCTGGCTGCAACATCTGTCACCCCATTGATTGCCAGGGTTGATTTGGCTGGCTAGGCGGGTGTCTGCTTCCTCCCTCACAGCTTCATGTGCATTCCTCCTGAAGCTGTGCATTCGAGAGGACGACCATCCCAGGTAGAAGGCGTGTACCATTCTTTGGTCAAGGATACACGATAGCTGCACTCCCCTGTCAGAACCTTCAAACCAACTTTGTAATGTACTTACTGTATATCCCACCATGTGGCCCAATGGACCTCCTTACAATTGTGGTGCAAGATATATCGTGACGCGGGTGGCGCTGTGGGTTAAACCATGGAGCCTAGGACTTGCCAATCAGAAGGTTGGCGGTTCGAATCCCTGTGACGGGGTGAGCTCCCGTTGCTCGGTCCCTGCTCCTGCCAACCTAGCAGTTCAAAAGCACGTGAAAGTGCAAGTAGATAAATAGGTACCGCTCCGGTGGGAAGGTAAACGGTGTTTCCGTGCGCTGCTCTGGTTTGCCAGAAGTGGCTTAGTCATGCTGCCACATGACCCGGAAGCTGCACGCCGGCTCCCTTGGCCAATAAAGTGAGATGAGCGCCGCAACCCCAGAGTCGGTCACAACTGGACCTAACAGTCAGGGGTCCCTTTACCTTTTATATATTGTGAACCTTTATTCATGCTTTCTCCAAGTCTTTTATTTCTTCAACCTCAGATCAGTTGGTTGCTCCCAGTGCAGTGACCCATGTGTAGATGCTGCTCCAGGTGTGCTATTTCCATGCATATTTATCATTTTTCATCCAGAATGATGTTCTGCCTGTGGATGCTTCTTTTTGCACATTGATTACCCCGACTTGTGGGCACATCCACTTGAACACAAATAACACCCTTCCCCAATATATTTTTATGTACTGTAAATGCACCAGATTTTGAGGAATCAGTTCAACTGATTGATAATTGATTTATTTAAGAAAGTAAGAAGAGCTCGTCTGGATCAGATCAAAGGCCCATCCAAGCCCAGTAACTTATTTTCACAGTGGACAACCAGATCCTTATGATTATTCAGAGGCATGCAGTCTCTGACAGTGACGTATTCTACCATCATGACTAGTTATCATTGATAGCCCTTTTCTCCATGAATTTGTATAGTCCCCCTTTTAAAGCTACCCACGCTTGGAAGCCACATATTGTGGTAGCAAATACTATGTGCTGTATGAAGAAGTACCTCTTTTAGTATGCCCTGAATCTCAACAATCAGCTTTATTGGATGGCTCTCATTCATTCCATTCATTCATAATTTTATTTGTATGTCTCCCCCACAAAAATCATACCCAAAGCAGCTTAAAAAACAGGAATGAATTTCAAAATCAAATAGTGCAAAAGCAATTTCATAATAGCATAATACCTGCATAACAGCAATACAATAACATATAAAAACATAATAAAAAAAATCCTTCAGTAGCACCTTAGAGACCAATTAAGTTTGTTATGGGTATGAGCTTTCATGTGCATGCACACTTCTTCAGATACCAGTGCACACAAAAGCTCATACCAATAACAAACTTAGTTGGTCTCTAAGGTGCTACTGGAAGGAATTTTATTCTGTTTTGACTATGGCAGACTAACACAGCTACCTACCTGTATATAAGGTAAAGGGACCCCTGACCATTAAGTCCAGTTGTGACTGACTCTGGGGTTGCGGCACTCATCTCGCTTTATTGGCCAAGGGAGCCAGCGTACAGCTTCCAGGTCATGTGGCCAGCATGACTAAGCCGCTTCTGGCGAACCAGAGCAGCGCACAGAAACGCCGTTTACCTTCCTGCCGGAGCCGTACCTATTTATCTACTTGCACTTTGATGTGCTTTTGAACTGCTAGGTTGGCAGGAGCAGGGACCGAGCAACAGGAGCTCACCCCGTCGTGGGGATTCAAACCACTGACCTTCTGATCGGCAAGCCCTAGGCTCTGTGGTTTAACCCACAGCACCACCCGTGTCCCTACCTACCTGTATATAAAAGCATGCAAAAAAACCCATACCATAAATACAATGAGATTACATCAACATCTAATACCCACTAGCAAAAATAACCAGGGAGCTTAACTGTGTCACCTTGATCCTAGAAACTCCCCTCCCATCATGTCGCTTACAGTCCCTCTCCTGCAGCAACTTACAAGGCTTCCAAAGGCAAGGTGTGGGGTAGCTGGAAACACCTTTCTCAGGATGTTGTGACTCTGGGTTCTGGCACTATGAGAGGGGGATAAAACCTTCTCTCTTATTTTCCACACCATGCCTAATTATATACATCTCTCATTAACCATGCTTACATCCTTTATGGTATCTTTCCTATTGTCCTTGATGCTTTGTTTCCTAATCTGCAACGTACTATACATTCAAAGTTGGCTTCTATTATTGCAGTTTTGAATAACCCCTGCCTGCATTCTTGGGAGATTTGACGATCTTGACTTTCCATTTCAACTTTCAAGGAGTTTCCTCTCTTGAAGTCAAATGTGCCCATGTCAGACTTCCTTGACAGTTGTCCACATATGTAAATGCTGAATTTGAGATAACTATGGCCACTGTTTGCAGTCCGTTTGACAACACTTCCATCTCCCACCAGGTCCTGGGCACCACTTAAGTTTAAATCCAGGATTGCCTCACCTTTTTTGGGTTCTATGACCATCTGTTCTGCAGCATAGTCATTTAGTGTATCTTGACATTTTAGTTCTTAGTGGAAACCATAATATGCACGTATCCATCCTGCCCATTACTATAACACTTCCTCCTTTAGAGGCCTCCTTGGTAGCATTCTCCATCTTGAGATCACCCTGGGCATTTGGGTACATTCCAAGTACATCACTACTTTGGGACCTGTCTTGCCACCCACAGCGATGCTGTGAAGGTGTCTTTCCCTTTTGGGATTTTCAGTCTGTTCCCCCTTTGACACACAGAAGGACACCAATTTTTTATGCCCTAACCTGTCCTTCCTATAGAGTTTGTATTCGGAACCAGTGAGAATGCTTCACTGGTGTTCTCCATTCCACTGGGTTATTATTATTCCTATTATATATATGCAGTCCTTTAATACTCAACACCCCAGCATACCCATCTCTGTTCAGAGGCTTTTAGAATCAGCATAGAAGCCAGGTGTGGGGAACCTCAGGCCCAGGGCCAGATATAGCTCTCCAAGTCTTTCTGCCCCACCTTCAGCACTCTCCCTAGGCTACACCCACTCCCCAGCCACACCCCTCATTGCCCTTGCTTTGCCGTCTTCTTCAGTAGTTTTGTTTGGCTGGAGTGCATGCATGAGTGTAGAAATTAACTTACTGCACAAAGGTAACAGGTGTGTGTGTTGCTGCATCCACTGTTTTTCTCTCACCCCACTGGCCACTGGCACATGGCACTCAGAAATCACCGTCATGCCAAAGGAGCTGGTCACACCCTGGCACACACATTTGCGCATGGCATCTCTATCCTCAGCGTCTGTTAGTGTGATGGCAATTGCTTGGAAAGGCTTGTTTTCTGTACTGCAAAGGATTTGGGTTACCAAACTGTTTGCAGACAACCGAAGCCATGGGATTGTTTGATAAGCTAGCTGGACTTGAGGTCCTGTTGAAATAAATGGGACAGGTTAGTAATGGTCAGTTTAAGTCCCATTGGTTTCATTGAGAACTAAATGCCGCTCAGCGGCCTGGATCCAACCCAGCATTTCTAAAGAAGTTGTGAAAGAGGATTCCCCTGCCCAGGTCTTACACAATTTCTAACACCAGCAGAGTTGTTACAGCACAGGACAGATTTCATTTTGAATTTTTGTTCCTTTGGTGTTTACATAGGCATATGTGATTTCTGGTTGCTCAAAGTTTATGTTGGACTGCAGAGGTGTGTAAACTTCAGTTCCTTGTCCAGGTCATGCTCATGCAACTCTTGGGTTGAACAAGGAACTGGGAACCAACTGCAGCCTTGTTGTGTTCCTTTGAGTAAAATCCGCATACATGTGACCAGGTGTACTTTCATTTGCCTTTGTCTCCCCTGGGATGTAACTGCTTCCCGTTCTGTGGATTTAGTGATGTAGCACCAAACTATAAGCACAGTGAGCACAGCAAGTACCATAAGCCACTGTAGTGTAGTGGTTAGAGTGTCAGACTATGACTGGGGAGACCAAAAGCTCACTGGGTCAGTTACTTACTCTCATCCTTTCAGGGTTGTTGTGAGGTAAAAAAAATGGGGAGGAGAACTATGTAAGCCTCCTTGGAAGAAAGGTGGGGTACAGGAGTACAAATATAGTTGTTGTTGTTGTTTAATGAGTAAAGATGGAGTTTCTCAAATATTTTTTTTTCTCCCCTCCTTTCTTTGGCAGTAGAAAAACCTGCTGGTGCAAAATGTGTGTGATCCTGGAAATAATCCCTGTCTTGCTACTGCAGGGGATCTGCACATATCAGAACCCTGTACTCTGTAATATAGGGTCAGGTTGGGGACTAATAGGTGCTGGTGTGGAATGTAGTGAAAACAGGCCTAGATTCAACTAAGGAAACCAGCACAAAGGCTCTAGCAAGTGCAACAGGGCTTCCTCCTGAGTGGCCCCTTCTTGCTTCCCCAAATCTGCTTTAGGTGTGATGAAAACAGCCCCTTAGAATAGCACAGAGGGGAATAGAGGGATATTGCTCCATCTAGCAAACAGAAATGCTTGTGCTGATGGAACGACCAGAAGAGCATGGTGTTGAATTCCTCCTGTAAATTATGCGTCAAGACAGCCTTAATTCCATCCCTTGGTGTCTGCTGTCTCTGGCCCACTCCTTATAATATTAGGGGGGCAGGGACTATCTATAGTGCTGTAGTAAGAATGACTGGAATTGAGGGGGCAAGAGTAGTGGGTTTTCTGCATTAGAAGGGCATTGAATTGGATGGCCTTTGAGGTCCCTTCCACCATTCCATACATTTGAAGCACATCTCTATCTCTGCCACCCCAGAAAAATAATAGGAATTGTATTTTGCTCCTCATAGAGCTTTATTTCCCAGCACCTTTAGCAGACTGTCGTTCCCAGGCTTCTGGGGAATTGCTTTAACTGCATGGTGTATATGCAGTGTACAATACTATTTTTTTAAAAAAATTTTTTATTGATTTTTACAAATAATTTACAAAAATCATATAACATACTTTCTTATCTTAAACAATGTTTTGGACTTCCATCAACTGCGTCTGAATATTTTTCAGTCTTTATCACTTAATCTGCATTTCATTATTTTCAGTATTACATTTAATACTCCTTCACTAATAATTCTTATCATAGTTTTCTCTGCAATATTTCGCATAATCCTCCTTACAAAACTTCTTGCAATCCTACTAGTGTAATTGCAGCATATGATTCTAAGCACGTAGAACACTTACCTAATGATGTAGTAGAATTGCTGGGGAATAGATGGGGAACCTTTGGCTCTCCAGATGCTGTTGGACTTCAACTCCCATCAGTCCCCGCTGCCTGACCAATGGTCAGGGGTAATGGGAACGCCGCAGGTGGCTGAATATAGGTCTCCCCTTTCTCTCCTTCCCCCGGTTTCATTAATCTCTTTCAGGAAAGAGTTAATAGTGATGTTAACTCTCATATCAACAATAAAAGAATAGTGAAACAACAAGATTTCAAGGCACCTTAGTGGCTAAGAAATGTAAGCTCTCATGGGCCAGAGTCCACTTTGTCAGATGCAAGAGACTATTTGTATCAGGCATTCATAAACAGTTGAATGGTGCTAATTCCTCTAACTTTTGTGTCACTTAGTAAGGCTAAAAGTCCCAAAGAGTTTAAGCAGTAGACTAACCTACTAAAACCAACTTTAGCTGGACATTTGGCAAATGCAAATTATAGCAAGGTTTAAATTGGTGGGCCTGAGAGTTAGGGGTGTGCGTGTTGATTTTTTTCATCTAATTTACATACTGCAGTAGGCAAATGGGGCAAAATAAATGCCAAAGGTATCCTTTTTGTATGTTATTGCGCTTGGTACCTTTTGCAGTTGTCTCATACCTGGTTCAGCATCTAAGAACAAAACAATGCTTCTAGACTAGATCTTAATTTCGTCAATATGTAGATGTAATAAATTGATTAACTTATTAGCCAGTTGAAAAGCAAGCAATCATTCTGATAAAAAATTTGAATCGGTTGCAGCTTTGGTTGTTACGCTCCATGAAAATAGAAAACAACTTGTCTGTGTTTACATGAGCAAAGGGAAAAAAGGGGGGGAGTATGCAGTATTCTTTGTTCACCAGTGATATTTGGTTGCATATCTGGACCTTTTATACATATGTAACTAAGACTGATTGATTATTTATTTATTTATTTAATTAGTTTATATCCTGCCCTTTCAATGAACAGAGCAGATAATGTGATATAGAGAAGTCACAGGCATTCCAACCCCCCCCCTTCCTATAGTCAAATACGTGTTTTGCCTGTGGGTTAAGGGCTGAATGCCGTTTTCCTAATCTCCACAGTTTCCTGAATGAAACTTGATTACTCAGATTCTGTTCAGGAAGTGGTGGTTTTGTAATTGCATCCATAGAATATAGGCCAACCTGAAGTTAGTGGGACAGATTCACCACTTGAATACTCTTCACATTTACGCCACTGCCATAGGTCAGGGAAGTTGTCACCAGTGAAAGCGCGTGCGCACACACAGACACACACACTCTGCATTTAGTCACTGCATTTTAGTGGGATGATTACAAAGGATTTCTGTCTGAGTTATACATAACATTTCCCTGGCTAGTAGCTTGATGATGAAAGTCTGTGTTTGGTTTTTTGTTATTCTTTAATTCGCAAGTGAATGCCTTTGAAAACTCATGCTTCTTGGTATATTTATAAGATGGTTCTGTCTACAGATACTTTCAGTGTGTGGAACTCGTTCCTCTGTATTTCTCATATTATGTGGACAGGCTGTGCTTAAGAACCTAAGGAGAGCTCTCCCTGGCTGGATCAAAAGGCTCATATACTCCTGCATTCTGTTCCCAACCAGGAAGATAGATGTTTTTGGGTAAATCCATACCATAGTCTTCCCTTACTTATTGCTCTCATTGACTGGTCTTCAGAAGCAGGTTGCTTCTGAAAATAGGGATGGAATAGTTGACAGCTGGTGATAAGCCTACCATCAAACTGAGAATGCACTGTGTGTTTATGCAGTAACAGACTCCGTTCAGCTCCTGAAGGCCCTGCTGTGGATCCCAAACCCCAGGAGATTTTCTCTTGTGCTTATGCCTTGTTGGTTAGCTCTGTTGGTTAGAGTGTGGTGCTTATAATGCCTAGGTCATGGGTTTGATCCCATGTATGGATGCATATTCCTGAATTGAGGGGATTAGACTAGATGGTCCATAGGGTCCCTTCCAATTCTATGATTCTGGTCCATGGGGTCACGAAGAGTCGGACACGACTAAACGACTAAACAACAACAACAAATAATGTCCTGTTGGGGAACTGCCCACGAACATCAGGCTGGCCACTGTAAGAATGAAATTTTGGCATAGATGGTCAAGAAAAGCATGCTTGTTCTTCTCTCTCTCTCTCTCTCTCTCTCTCTCTCTCCCCGCTTACTGGCTGGCTTACGTGCCGGTTGATCTGCCCAGAAAGAAGAAGCAGTAGTTATAAGGAGAAGAAAGCGTTATGCTTGACCATAGTTTCATGCCTTGTGTGTTTCTAGGCTGTAAGCTGGATCACCTTCCTGAACCTTTAAGTGGTGCAGTAGTGGAGAACACCTCTTTCCCCCAGCTGCATTGTGCCTTGAGTCTTACATGTGGTAGCTTCAGAAATGGATGTGGTAGAGAATTTATTCAAGCTCTTCCTTACTCATATCCCAATCATATATTTTATAATTACTGTTTTGTTTATATGACAAAGGAACTTTACAGAGTAACCAAAGGTTATTTTTTTAAAAGCTGAGAGGAAAGTCTCTGCCTCAAATAACTTACACTCTGCACTTTGACAATGAGAGGAATGAGGGAGATATGTAACGCGTCCAGTTGAAATTCACTCCCCATAAGGCTTGAGAAATATGGGTGGTATTCAACTAAGTTTTCATTAGAATAGACCAGGTTTCCCAAGCATGAGTCTCCAGCTGTTTTTGGACTACGGTCTCCATCATCCCTGGCCACTGGTCCTGCTAGCTAGGGAGGATGGGAGTTGTAGTCCAAAAACAGCTGGAGACCCAAGTTTGGGAAACCCTGGAATAGACCTTTGGGCAACATTCAACTAATGGGTCCTGTCAGTGGAAGCCCTGTGCAAGGACCTCTGCTTGTGCAATGGGGCTGCCACTCATCCACCCACCCACATGCTCCCCCCGCCCCAGAACAGTGCATGGGGGAAGGAAAGAAAGGATTGCTCCCTCTTGCAAGTCAAGATGCTTGCCCTCACTGAGCAATCGCCTTAGCAGGACATGAAATTCCTCCCGTAGAAAAAAATGGACCTAACTTATTCATGTTAAATAATTTCAGTGGGTCTTCTCTGAGTAAAACTTGGTTAAATACCATCCTAAGTCTGTTTAGAATCACACAACCTTAGAGTAAAATTTTATACCTACATGCACACCCCTTAAACATGGGTAACTTTTCATGGATGGTTTAAAATTGGTCAGGCTGCAACTTGATCTGGCTTTGCAAGTTCACTGAAGTTAAACTGAACCCACTGTTGCAGGTGGAATATGCCAGGGTTAGCCAACATGGTGCCCCCCCCCCCATATTGTTGGACTGCAACTCTCATCAGCCCCAGCCAGGCTGGCCAATATTTGGGGATGATGGAAGTTGTACTCCAACAATATCTGGAGGACATCAGATTCGATATCCCAGGAATGCTTATGAAATCCTCTCATCACATTTCACATTGAACCTGGGAATCCCTTCCTAGGGAATAAATTTTCTTGAATATGGACATAGTGGAATTGCCTTCTCCTATATGTAACCTTTCCTCCCCCTATGCACTCAGGTCATCAGGAGAGACCCTTCTCTGAGTACCTGGCCTTCAGAGGCAAGACTGGTGAGTGCAAGTGGCAGGACCTCTTCAGTTATGGCACCCTCTTGTGGAATTTGTTTGTTCTCAGGCCCATTCTCTCAAGACTTAGGAAAACGTTGGAAGCCCTTTCCTTTCAGTCCATCTCTGTTTTCTTTATCCGTCCTATTCATACTTATTCATATGATTGCTTGTGCATGTGTAGCTACCTGGGATGAGTGGAATTATTTTGTTCAGTGTCAAAATTCTTGAGTGGATGATGGCAGGCAAGGCATCATTGATGGACCTGAGGACATCTGGAGGTCCATGATGATGATGAGGAACCTCCCAAATGTGTTTTGTTCCCAATCTTCCTTCCCAGGTGAGCTGCAGTGAACCCTTGTGAGACCTCCTCCTTCCTGACTGCTTCTGTGCCCAGCGTTGGGCCGTCGTGTAAGGAAGCTGTCCCTTGTGTACCAGAGTCAGGCTCCAATGAGAGAGCCTGTTGTGGGGGCACCTGGTTCTGCCCCCTCAAAAAAATGTGCCTGGGGCCACGGTCCCCATGCCTCCCACACTATGCCACTGATGCCCCATGTATGCAAAAATACTCTGTTCCAGTTGACTAAGTGATACAGAAGGCCAAGTTACTCTGGGGTGAGAAGGCTCACTGGGTCAGTCGGGGGGGGGGGCTCACATGATCTGCTTAGTATGTTGTTGCATGCAACCTATGGTGGAACCCAGTTGGTGAATGGTTGTGTGCATTCACCCTACCCAGTGGAGCCACTGGTTTACAAGAATCACCTGAATACCTTGCTAGGGTGTTAGGGAAATGGACTCTGGTTAAAGAGGAACATTTTTGTCTGGCGCCAGTCAACCCCCCCTGGCGAGAGCATTCCACAAATGAGGAACCACTGCAGAAAAGGCCCGCTCTTGTGTTGCCACCCTCTGGCCCTCCCGTGGAGGAGACACATGAAGCAGGACCTCAGAGGATGATCTCAGGGTCTGGCTAGGGTCATATGGAGAGCGGCAGTCCTTGAGGTATCCAAGAGTTCATGGCAATTGCAATGAAAAGGAGACTGACCATCTTTGGAGAACAGCATCACAGAATTCTGGGATGTGTTTCAAAGGATGCCTACATTTCAGTTTGCATCTTGTTTCAGAAAGTACAAATTAGGTAGGCTCGTATTAAAATCAGAAATGAATGGAACCACATGTCTCCTCAATTCCTGCATATTTTGCCGCCCTGTTTAATAAGTCAGATTTGTATTGCCATGGGTATGCAGTGCTGCCTTACCACCCGCTGGTAGCTCTCACTATCAGAATCTAAATCGGCATGAGAGTGCATGTTTCTTACCGGGGGGGATGGAGGGAAGAACAAGCCATGAGGTCTCCTTCGCTTGGACCAGCCTTTCCATTGACTGCATATTTAAATACTTGCCAAGATCTGACTTGCTTTTCTCTTCCAGCTGGTAGGCTATTTTTGCTCCCTTCCCACAGTGCTGCCAGCTCCTCGTTGTGGTGCTGTCTCCACTATGAAATCCATCTGTGTTCTTCTTTCAGCAGACAATATCTGAAAATATTTAGCCCCAGTTTCCCAGTGGGGTTCGAAATTTATAAGCCCTTTCTCCTGTAACTTTCCCCATCCCAACCTGTTTCCAATAGAGACTGTGGTTTGATTTTCATTGACTGACTCTCTAAGAAACCACTTCTCACTTCTTCTTGTTGTATCCTACTGTTTGCACAATATTTTTGCAAGTGAGTAATTGCTGGTGCAGAGTCAATCACATTTTATGGTTTCTGTTTCTAACGGCAGATTTATTTGAAACGTGATAACCTAATAATTATGCAATATATTATGAATGGAGCAATGGTACTGACAACAAAACATTACTCTTCTCTGTGGGTTCCCCACCTCCAAACCTAAATAATTTGCTTTAGCGGTTTGTGATGCCTCCGCAATGCCAGTGTAACATCTTGATGTTTTGAGACTACACTGTTAGCTAATATACCCTTATGGAATGCTGACTAGCACCTATGTTTGGGTATAGGCGGGTGTAGCAAATCTTGGGGCAGAGAAACAATATCTAATTAATTATCACCAATCTCAAAGACACTTACTGGGACCTAGGTTTTACTAAAAGTAAAGATATTGATTTATTATTGGCTTAATTTGCAATGGATGGATAATTTCAGATTGGCTGATAAATGACAGCTAGAACTATTTGTTGCTGCAGTAGTTATCCTTCTGTATGGTTCTTGAAAGCAATTTTATCATTTATTTAGATTTATATCCAGTCTTTCATCACTTTTAAGGATCCCAGAATGGGTTAAAAATCACGCCAATTGGTCTTTATGGATCTTTATTATGCTGATCAGTCACTTTGGGTTTTTTGTGTCTTTTTCTGAGCTTTCTTGATCCATGTGCTGCTAAAGTCATAATCCAATCCAGGATTTCAGGTATGGTTTAGGAACTGGATTTTCCTTCAATGTGGGCTTATGTTAAGGCAGACTGTAGTTTGGAGATGCTACTTACATGCTCTGAAAAACGGGAATTCTAAAAAGGACCTTTGTTGGCTTTGCTCTCTGTCATCCTTTCATAAACAAAATAATAATAATATTCCCCTTCTGAGCAAAGGCTTTTTGTATCTGTGATACTGAAATGATAGCAAGCACATAGCAGTCCTTTCTTGGCTGCTCCTTATATTCTTCCCATTCTCAAAAAAAGTTGCTGAATCTTGAGACAAACAATAATTTTCTTTCAGAGAATTGATGATGGTTTGAAGAAGGAATTGTTCCTCCTACTTTCATCTCTGGTAAACAGGTTTTAATTTCCAATATGCTGGAGAAGCTGGTTGACTGATTGGTGGCCACAGATCTTAACAGTAAGCAGAAATGTTGACGGGCTTTTTTGTATTGTATTATATTGAATTGTTTAAAAGCCTGAAAAACCTGTTCAACCAGAGTTGGCAGTGGGGCGAAATAAAAATGTGTGTCAACCATGTGAACTTAAGCCTCTCTCAAACTATCAGGTATTTCCTCACCAGCTTTTATCCTGCTCAGGATTTCCTCTGGGGCAGAATTTGCCATCTGTTGAATGGTCACAACAAGTATGTTGCCTACAAGTTTTCCTTATTTGTGGTAGCTGCCTTATTTAACATTTGGCAAAATTTAGGACTGCTGTAAATCTCTGTTGGTGGAATTGGGTACCTGCTACACGTGTACAAAATATAAATCGGAAAACCCTAAAAACTATTTTTTTGTTCTAGTTTTGTCCCAAAGCATTTCTGGCTGTCCTTATGAAATTTTGTATAACATTTGGATGTGCTTTTTATTAGAAATTTTAGCACATGAAGGTCAAGTTTCTCTGTCCCTCTGAATGTTGCCATTTTCATACTACTCCAGGGCTTCTAGATGGGAAACTTGGGGCTCTCTAGATGTTTCTGGATTACACCTTCCATTATCCGTGGGCATTGTCCCCACTGCCTGGAACTGATTCCAGCAGCATCTGGAACAGCACAGGTTGCCCACTGCTGTTCTGGATACTGTCCTTATTCTTTTTTTCCGGTTCTTAGGCAAATAAAATAACATTTCCTCTGGAAAGGAGCTCAGTTAGTTGACTCATTGCTCACATAAATGTTTGTGCTCTTTGCCACTGTAGAATTAACAGTGGGCAAGGAATATGGATGCCATTCTAGCACACTGGTGCTATTTATTTGGAAGTTCACTTTTGAAATCTTGCTTCCGGAGAACTGTGCGCAGGGCTGATTGATTTTTTAAAAAAGATGTGGTGTGTGTGTGTATAAAATATATTATATTCTAAAAAAAGACAGTACAGTGGTACCTCAGTTTAAGAACAGTCCTGTTTAAGAATGATTCGGTTTACGAACTCCGCAAAACTGGAAATAGTGTCCTGGTTTGCGAACTTCACCTCGGTCTAAGAACAGAATCTGAATGGTGGAAGGGCACCAGCGGCAGGAGGCCTCATTAAGGAAATCGTGTCTCAGTTTATGAACAGTTTCAGTTTAAGAACGGACTTCAGGAACGGATTAAGTTCGTAAACCGAGGTAGCACTGTAGTGTTAATGCACACTAAATTCCACGTTGGTGAATAAGAATTCCACCGCTGATGGAATTAAGTTGCTGATTAAGTTGTATTTGGGCAAATGGTCAAATCTTCTCTTGGGATTGCATAAATTGATTTGATTATATAAATCATCTTTACTGTCCAATAGAGGAGTGATGTAGTCTGTTCGCATCCTGTGTATTGCCCTTGGCTTACACCCTCTTCCCGTTATATTACCCTTTTAATATTACTCATATATGACTGGCATCCCAGTCCACACTCAGAAGTACAATCTTTGGAGAACACATGGGGCGTTATTTCCAAGAAATATGTTTATATAGAATTTAAGGTCATTGCTTCATTCCCTCAGAAAGAACAAAGGGGGGGAGAGGGGGGGTGGAAGCAGCAAGTATGCATCAGCGCTGCCATGTCCCTTGGTTATGCAAACATACAGTTTTAACAGCTATTTCGCAAACGTGAGGTTTAGTCTGTTGGACACACATCTTTATATTCTGCTGAGCTGCAGCTTTCAAATGGATAGTGGGGGAATTAATCTGTTTGCAGAGGAATGATAATGCCCTGAAAGAGAAGGGTGATGAAAGAACAGCTGTCAAACGCTGAAATCTTTTCTATTTACACAATCATGTTTTCATATTTCTTTCCGTAGCACATGGTTAAGGAATAACTGTGCCTTGATGCAATCCATTTTGAAATTTGCTGCATCTTGCAGTCTGAGCGTGATGGCGCAGAGGCTAAGCCATGCCTAGAGAAGCAGGAGCTAATGATGGATTGATTTTAAGAAATTTAGCTCAACTTTCTGGTATAATAATCCTCAAGGAAGGTTCATAGTTTTAGAGACTGCTTCAGGATTCATCACTGTCATTGGAAGCCTGGGTGGCTTCTGGGACACAGAACACTTTCTATAAGCTTTGGCTGCTGGCCCCACTGTCTGGATGGAGATAGCTTGACTTCAGTTGACTATGCTCTGGTAATCTTGTGCCTAGACTACTATATTGTGTTAAATGTGGGGCTGCCTTTGAAAACTGTGCAACGTTTGGTAGTCAGACTTGTAACTGGGACCAGGAAGTGTGATCATGCTGATACCATCAGCACTGGAATGGGGTCGTTTTCAGGGCCAAAGTCAGAGTGCTGCTTTTAACCTATAAAGCTTTAGATGATTCTTATGGAGTGCCTTTCCTCATATGAACTTCCTCAGCTCTTCTGTTTGTATTTGGGTTGCCTTTTCTTGGTACCACCGTTAAAGGAGTTCCAAGGGTGGTTACACGAGAAAGGGCCTTCTTTTTTTGCAGTGGCTCCTCCTCTTTGGAATGCTTTCTGAGAGCCAGTGTAGTGTAGTGATTAAGAGTGGTAGACTCATAATCTGGGGAACCGGGTTCGCGTCTCCGCTCCTCCACATGCAGCTGCTGGGTGACCATGGGCCACTCACACTTCTCTGAAGTCTCTCAGCCTCACTCACCTCACAGAGTGTTTGTTGTGGGGGAGGAAGGGAAAGGAGATTGTTAGTCGTTTTGAGACTCCTTACGGCAGTGATAAGGCGGGATATCAAATCCAAACTCCTCCTCCTCCTCCTCCTCCTCCTCCTCCTCTTCTTCTCACTTTCTCAAATGCTCACTTGCATTTTGGAAGAGTTTTGATATGAAATCACTAGATGGTTGCTGTCTCCGTTTCCAGATGGATGGGCTTTGTTGTTTACACGCAAACACACTCCCCGCCCCCTCCTTCAGGCTGCAATGGAAGCCATGTGACAGTCTTGTGTCAAAATTGCGTTTTATTTAAAATTATACCAACAAGAATCCAACCCTTTACCGTCTGAGTTGACTGAGCATCTTAAATAAAAAAGTGCATAGAAAATAAACAGGTTTAGAAATTTGTACAAATATTTACATCCTCCTGGGTTTGATGTTGTTGTTTTTTTAACTTTAAAACAGAAAGCCTTAGCAGGAAAGGAAAGAGAATCACAAAAGTTAGAAGTACAAAATTAAAGAAAAAGTTGTTCTCACCCCACAAGGGAGAGGGAAAGAAAATCAGGTCTACGAAGCAGACGGGCACAGATAAGGGACCAGGGGGGACTACCCTTCCCACTCTTGCCCCGTATTTCTGCTTGCCGTAATTTCAAGCCACAGACAGGTCCACTGCCAAGAGCATCCCCTCTTCCCAAGCTTGCTGTTTAATGGTGACCACTTATGATAATTTTATGGTGGCCTCTATGTACATGAGGGCAATGTCTAGCGGGATCACTTTTAGTTATCATTCTTATATGTTTACTATTCAGTTTTTGATTTTTTAAAAATGACTGAACTATACTTATTGCTGGACTTTCCTTGTTAAGGCAGGTGTCTCTCTCTGTATTCAGGAGGAACCATTGCTCAGTGGCAGAGCACATCTTTTGCATGAAGAAGGGCATTTCTAGTTAGAAGGATTGAGCTGAAGGTCAGTCTCCAGACCTGACACACTCTAGACAGAGCTACTTTCAGAATAGACAATGTTGGTTTAGATAGACAAATAGTCTGATCTGGTGTAAAGCAGCTACTTGTGTATCTCCACCACACAGTGACAGGCCAAGAGAGGCTCAGTACTGGCTGAAATGCTTCAAAGTCAGATTGAGGTGGGCTTTTCTCAAGGCTGATGCCCACTGGATAGGTTGTGCGAATCAACACTAAGCTCAGCTGGAATCTGTCCTGTTTCCAGCTATATGCTATTCCAAGCTGAAGTGATTTCTCAATGCAGACTGGTGGTTGGTCTGAGAAGCTTTTCCCGACCAGCACTTTGCTGCAAAAAGAGATATGACCCCCTTCCTCCACCCAAATGGATTGGTTTCATAATGAACCATAGACCAGCTTTGATAAAGCTTCCTTAGTCTTGTGTATAAAAGAGTATCATGTATGTATGTTGAGACATCACAACCCTTTTTGGTTGAGATGACATGTAGACTCAATGTGCACCCCCAACCTACTCATGCTAAGTGTACTGTCTGAACAGGCCCTACACACATTGCGATTGTCAGTGTGTAGATTTATCTGTGTGAATGGGGCCAAGGCAATATGCATACAGTTCTTATACCTTCTGCCACCCAAATTATTCACTTCTGTCATTGCTCTGACCATGTGACACCCTTCCTTAAATCCTTACACTGGCTACTTGTCTATTCCTGGATCCTATATGAGTTTCTTTACCTATTTACTCTTATAACTTGTCACATTCTTTCATGTGACCTTTGAGCATCCATCTCCACCAACCATCCAAAAATATCCACCCTTTCATCCCAAGATGGTGCCACCAATGCAGGTGCCAAAGGTGTGTTTAGACAATAGACGTAAGGTAGCCAAAATGGTGTCTCCCAGATGTTGTATTACAGTCCCCATCAACCCCAGTCAGCATGGCTATAGGTCAGGGATAATAGGAACTGTAGTCAAGCAACATCTGGAGGGCAACACATTGGCCACCCCTGCAATAGACTAAACACACACAACCTGAGGACAAGGACATTAGATGCTATCCTGAGCCAGATGCGCACTGCAGATCATGGGGTCCAGAAAGGCTTTTATTATGTCAGATGTTTAGCAGTCCCTTCAGCTTCTTTAGCACAACACTGATAAGCACAACTGTGCATCTGAACCCGTTTTAACTCTTTGATTCCATATACCGTGTGACACAGATTAATTTAGTATAATTGCATAGCTGCCAACTTTTCCCTTTTCTTATGAGGAATCCTATTTGGAATAAGGGGATTTCCCTTAAAAAAGGAAAAGTTGACAGCTATGTAATTGAGGGGTAACTCCTGACACAGGCCTTCTGCACTGTATATTCTACATCAGCCGCAGCAAAATTGTAAAAATGCATTTTGCTAAATATATAAAGCATCAAAAAGGCAAGGGGGTTAGCATTAGATCTTCTGAAGTTCCAGTTCTCTTTGACTCTGGCAAAACGTTAATTCTGAGCCGTCGAAACAATCCAAAACATCTCCCCTGTGGATTTTGCCCCTTAAAGAGGAGGCAAAAGAGGGGGGGGGAGCGAAAAGGGAAAAGAACATAGGTTACATTCAGCTAGAAGCACTTCTTAAATAATTAAATTTCCTTTCATAAACAATGGCTTCGATTATGTGAGTAATATTTACAGAACTAAAAAAATGTTTCTCAAAACCCAGCACTTAAGTAAAGACTTCGAAGTACCTTACAAGCCCATAAACACCGCAGGGTTCTCCCAACTCCTGATTTTGTATTTTGGTGTTCATTTCCTTCCATTGAATTATTGGCCCAATATTTGCTGGGCCTTGGAATTTAATCCCCTCCAGTTCAACTTCAAGTGAATGTAGTTCTTGTCAGAAATGCCAGATTAACAAATGGGTGTCAATTCCACCGTTAACCCAGGCAGCCTAAATTTCAAGCTAGTCCCAGCAACATGCCTGGAACTCTAGCCATATTTGCTTGAGTGTAAGGCCTACTGAATTCAGTAGAACTTCCTTCGAGGCAAGCATATGTAGGATTGCACGGCCTTTTTGAAAAGTGACATTTGAATCAGATTTTCAGTTCCCTGTGTTTGTCATTCAAATGACCTATGTTGGTTGGAATGTAGATTTTGGCTTTGTTTTTAAAATGGTCTCTCTTGCTTTCTATTCTCCATATTAATAACTTCAGTTAGAGATGTTTTGCTTGGGAGTGTGTATATATATATATATATGCCATTGTTCACAGGGGTAGTAACATAACAGTAGAGGGATCTTTTATTATTTAATAGGGTACAGTGTAATGGAACATGTGTGGTAAATAAATTTTAACTATCATTAAAAAAAATTCCAAAGAACTCAAGTTGGTATACATGGCTTTCCCCTTCTCCATTTTTATCCTCACAACAACCCTGTGAGGTAGGTTAGGCCAAGAGACAGTGACAGACCCAAGGACACCAGTGCGTTTCCTGGCTGAGTGGGGATTTGAATTGCTCCCCCAAACCTCATTCCAACACTCTGTTATGCCGTATATCCATATATGCCACATGGCAAATTGATTTTGGCCTTCAGGTGTTTAAAAGGTGGGAAGAAAAAAAAATGTACTTGGGATAGAAGTATCCTGTCTTAAGATAGTATCTCCTTCTGGATCTCTAGTAAAGGTAAAGGTACCCCTGCCCGTAAGGGCCAGTCTTGACAGACTCTGGGGTTGTGCGCCCATCTCACTCAAGAGGCCAGGGGCCAGCGCTGTCCGAAGACACTTCCGGGTCACGTGGCCAGTGTGACATCACTGCTCTGGCGAGCCAGAGCTGCACACGGAAACGCCGTTTACCTTCCCGCTGGTAAGCGGTCCCTATTTATCTACTTGCACCTGGAGGTGCTTTCGAACTGCTAGGTTGGCAGGCGCTGGGACCGAGCAGCGGGAGCGCACCCCGCCGCAGGGATTCGAACCGCCGACCTTTCGATCGGCAAGCCCTAGGCGCTGAGGCTTTTACCCACAGCGCCACCTGTGTCCCTCTCTGGATCTCTAGAAGACACCAATAAGATCAGGTGTGGAGGACTTGCAGAGGGGGGGAATCAAAGTTCAAATCAGTGTCCCAGTTAAGATGGTTTTGGCTCCATCACCCTCTTGAGGACAGGGACTGGGCTTATGATATGGTTCATATCCATTGAACTGCCACCACTTGCAGTTCTACTGTGACGATTTGTGAAATCGCAGCAGCCCTTCACCCCTCCCACTGAATTGCACCAGAGCCCAAAAGGGTCCGGACAAGGAGTAAATGAGGATTACTGTATTTTTTGCTCTATAAGACGCACCAGACCACAAGACGCACCTAGTTTTTGGAGGAGGAAAACAAGAAGAAGAAAATTCTGAATTCTTAAAAATTGCACAGTGAAAGCAGCAAACCCTCTTGCTGTTCTGGCTTCTGGGATAGCTGTGCAGCCTGCATTCGCTCCATAAGACGCACACACAGTGAGTCTTATAGAGCAAAAAATATGATAATTTTATCTGCAGAGACACCTCTAAGGAGAGAATGAGATAACCTTGCATAAGCCACCCTGAAATCCTTGAAGAGAAGATACAATACAAACATGCTAAACAAAATATTTACACACTTCTCTCTATTCAGTTAAATTACAGGGGATTCTAATGATTTCCAGAGGGGTCGCTAGCTGTATTAGTCCATTGCAACAAAAACAGCAGAGAATATTATGGCATCGCTAACTTTTAAGGCAACCAAATACTCTTTGCTGTTTTCACAATAACTTGGTGTAAGAGCAGTGCCTGATGACCTGCAACTGTAGATTGCCCAAGCTGTGGTTTTCGTTCTTTAAATTCCCATAAATTTGGAATTTTTAAAATGTCTGCTCTCTCTCCTCAGTAGAATGACAGCAGGATTGGGCCTGAAGTTGTTAACTGCTCTCCATGGGTGTTTGTGCAAGCTGGTGGTCCAGGTGTCTGTTTGTATAAAGAAGGGAGAGGCTACCCTCTGTCTCTGTAGGAATTCACAGTGAATGACACTTTACTTAAATAAAAGAAGTTTGTTCTTTAAATCACCAAATGCCTCCTGTCCTCAAGACAAGATCACCACACACACACACACACACAGAGAGAGAGAGAGAGAGAGAGAGAGAGAGAGAGAGAGAGAGAGATTTGTTCTTTTTTGTGTTTTTAAATACTTTATTTCTCCAGGAATGAAGCCTTAAAATACAAGGGCTGGATTTAATGATCAGTGTTGTTGTTGTTGTTGTTTTTGTTGTTTTGGGGGGAGGTTCTACCAGAACGTTCTCCAGCAAGAATTCCATAGAAATGGGCTTGGCAGTGCTCCTGTGCCACTCACTTTAATTCCAGTGTGGCTTGTGCAAGAGAACTTCAATGAGCACAGCAATCGGATGTAAATTTGGTAGTCCCTGTTCAAGAAAGTATGTAAACATCATCTTAGGGTGTTTCACCAAGTGATTATATGAATGCCTTTTGCTTTGGTGTGTGTTTTGAAAGCAAGCTAGAAAGCAGAAGTGACTGTAAAATCAAATACACTTTCTTTTTTTTCTTTTTGAAAAATATAATTTTATTTTACAGTTTATTATTGTTATATTTTGAATTAGATATATAGGGGGGCACCAATTTTATTTTTTAAAAACATATATATTAAAGACTTCTTGGTTTACAAAAGTTATGTGCAATGTCTCTCTTTTCAAGTTGCATTTTCTACAGATCAAATATGCTCTTTAGTTAATGAAGGATTTTCGTTCAACAGGGTTCCCCAGTCGGTATGGTTAAAATCAAAACTTAAAAGATGTCAATTGGGTTAAACCATCCTCCGAGCAAATGAAATAGAAACAAGCCCAGCAACAGTAAACAGCATAGCCCACTCAAAAACACAACAAGTGTACTTTTTGGAAGTTATTTTACAGCATTAAGAAGCTTGCAGTAGTTGTTATGAGGTGAAAGAAACAATATAGTATTTACACTGTAAAGATGTACCTAAAAGCCATTGGGTTTTTAAGTCTGGCTGTTCACCACATCCTGGAAAGTTGAAGTGGCACCTCTGAAGCCAACATTATTATGTTAGTTGGTAATTAAAAAAACTTAAGAGCTGGTCCAGGGCATTCTGCTTCATGAGGAAAAACTCATGTCTCCCCTCCCCCCAAACCTCTCACTCAAAGTACCTGGGACCTGAAACAGAAAATCCCACTAGTGCCTCTCCCCGTTCAAAGCAGTAAAAATATAATACAACCATTTAATAGCTTAACAATTACCTGCCTCTTCATGACACCTCAAGTCTGCCACCTGAGGCCATTGCCTCACTCTGCCTAATGGCAGGGCTGCCCCCGTTTTTAAAAATCCACGTGTTTATTCTTTTTTAGTAATTGTTATTATTTCCTCTCCTCTCTTTCAGGCACCAAGTTGTCTCCCTACTGTTGGAAGTTTTGTCTCTGCACCAACAATGGCGCCTTATCCCACGGCAGCGCAAGTCTCTCCGTACATGGCGTATAGTGCCGCTCCTTCTGGTTACGTAGCTGGCCATGGCTGGCAGCATGCTGGAGGCACTCCGCTATCGCCCCACAACTGTGACATCCCTGCGTCGCTGGCTTTCAAGGGTATGCAGACAGCCAGAGAAGGTAGTCACTCTGTCACGGCCTCTGCACTCTGATATCAGAAACATGGCAGAACAATTTGAAGCCAGCCCAGCCCAGTCACTTTCCCTGTAATACCTTCTAACAGATGGACCTTCTGGGGCTGCTGACATTTGAAATATTTTTTCCCTTCATTAATAATAATAATAATAATAATAATAATAATAATAATCCTTGGGGTTCAGTAAGTGTAAATAACCTAAGAAAGTGATAAATGTGTTGCTGCCCCTTGCACTGTTTTGCATCGAGAAGACCTTACAACCCTCAGAGGGCTATTCATTGGTGAAACCACACATATTTATTCTAAGCAACAGGAGTGTCTCCAACGTGCAATTGTTTCAGATTTGTGAAAACCCAGTCAAGGAAAACCAGTAGATAATGCTACGATCCTAACTAAGAAAGGCGACCAAAACCAGAAGTTCTCTTCTGGATCACTCAATCGTTCTTTTTTTCGCAAAATAAATAAATAAATTGTATGGACAAGTGGAGAAGAGTTTTGGTTAACAGACAGTTGACCTCTTCTAGTAACAAATAAGAAAAGCAAATGAATTCATGGCTCTGTTATTTATCCTGTATTTTATTGTGATTACAAAGGCAATTTAACTTTTGTTTTCTATCTGTAAATAAGGACCTGACCTTGGTCATAATTTGCGTTCCCACTACTCGACTCATTTCTGTTTTCTTTCTGTTGCCTGAAAGGTGACATCCTAGCCATGTGTTGTTTTCGTTTCTCAACAATGGCCTTTACCTTAAACGATCCAAATTTTGACAGTTCTTTTGAGTATATTTTGGGCACAGGGTGGAGACACCTGCATCTCATGAAAAGCATTTTTGTTTCTACAGCAGAGAACTTAACGTGACCCCCGTGGGTTGGTTTCAGAGTGTCCATTCTGCACTTTCCATTTGCAGAAGAGACTAAGATCCAAAAAAGGTCTGCTGTACGACGAGAGGGAAAAGCAATTTTCTCCAATTTCCTCTCCCCTACAGCATCTCACACTGTTTCAGAGGGTCTTTGCAATCCTCTGGAGTGACCTTTCAAGGGCCATGGGGGAAATTAGCAAAAATGCCCCCTCCCCATCCAGCAGAATTGTTCTGTGTTCTGCTCACACAGACTCTGGATCCAACCCACTGATTACAATGGCACTTGAGTGTGACTTATGTTCTCTGCATTAGGGCTGAAAATTCCTCCATATGGTACCTAATCTTCTGAAATCATGGTATCATCACACTAATATAAAGATTCATGGATGGGAAGGACCTGGACAGAATGGGAGCCTGCATTTAATGTGAAATTTTGTGCAGATATATTTTTTAAAATAAGCCAAGGGCACAATCCACCAGGAAGTTCTCCTGCCCAAGCATGGTAGAGTTCTTGTGCACCTCCCATTCATTTCAATGGGTGCTTGTGCAGGAGGTGGGTGAGTTATGCCCCATGTTAACCACTGTGAAAGAAAACTGTACTGTAAATTGTCGGCTTACCTGTGTTCAGTAATTCCAGCCCAAAACTTTGTTGTCATTTTAAAAAAGGAAAATGAGAAAAGTTGTCTTAAATTCATGCTTTAATGAATGTAAAAAAAAGAAAGACTTTCGGTAAAGTTTACAATGTTGTACATAAGCATGTTTCATTCATAGGCATATTGGTGGCGGTACTACAGATATTATTTATAATGTTAACAAAATTCCATTTTTGCATTTCTGTATTCTTTATCAAGCATCATTTCACGGCCTTTTGGATCCCAATTGCTCTCTTTTACTCTTTCCCCTTAACAGTATAATCTTTTCAAGATGGCCTGTTTTCCTTGGACAATAATAAAGTTGTGAATATAGTTTCGGAAAGCCTCCTCGAGCTTGCAGATGCGTGCTGAAGATTAACCATGAAAAGGAGCGATTTGAAAATTGACATGATATTTCCTCGCATTATAAAATATTAATATATTATGTATTTTTGTAAGTCTAGTGCAATAATGTAAAGACACATCATTCAATACAGATTTTGAAAGACTTCTTTAATAAAATTATCTCCGTTTCTTCCTAGCCATGCTACATATACTGCTGAAACAGCAAGATAAGATCCTGTCTCTTTTATGAGAATTTCATGCTTTTGTTTCAAAATGCCAACAAAGGTAGATTTCTAAGGCACTGCAAAGAAAATAATATGTGATGTCATGCCGATACTTCCTGGGAAACTTTCCAAAACATTTTCCTACTGCAATCATTTAGTCAAATGTTGAATTGAGAATATTGGTGAGATATAATCAGCATGAGCAAACAGTCTCCGGGTCACAATTTTCTTCTGGCACACAACAGAACTGACTGACCAGGAACTAACTGCTTGAAATGAATAAAGGGTGTGCGTTTGTTGTGTTTGATGCGCTGTGTGTGTTACCCTTGGATCATGGGTCAGTATTCATTTTGGCTACAATCTTAGTGCAGCCAGCAGAACAGCTCTGTTGATCTGGGCTCTCTCAAGCCACCTTGAATGAGTTTCTCTCAAAAAGGCAGCGTATGAATATTTCAGAACAAAGGATGACATCCAAGAATGTCTGCCAGTAGGCACAAGGGAAGTCTGCTTGCGCAATGGGACCTCCAGTTTCTCAACTCCCCAGTGTCCCCAAATCTGCTTCAGGGGGTCTCCTTAACAGCCAGATAACCATGTGGGGTGTGAGGGTAGGAGAGGAAGGAGAAGTCCAGTTGTAGAAGTGGAAGCCTGCTTGTGTGACACAGGATCTTGCCCAAATACTCAGGAATAAGTGATGGACCAGAGCATGCCAGGCACTCCTGTCTTCCACTACCTCCCAGAGTTTGGTCAAACTCATGTTGGTAGCTTCGAGAACACTGTCCAACCATCTCGTTCTCTGTCATCCCCTTCTCCTTGTGCCCTCCATCTTTTCCAACATCAGGGTTTTTTCCAGGGAGTCTTCTCTTCTCATGAGGTGGCCAAAGTATGGGAGCCTCAGCTTCATGATCTGTCCTTCCAGTGAGCATTCAGGGCTCATTTCCTTAAGAATGGAGAGGTTTGATCTTCTTGCAGTCCATGGGACTCTCAAGAGCAGGGGTCGGCAAGCTTTACCGGCCTTGGGCTGGATCACTCCCACAGAGATCATCTGTGGGCTGGACTGGTGCAGCGTGATGCTGAAAATCACCTCTGCGCATGTCTGCGGCGACGAAAAGCGCTTCTGCGCATGCCCAGATGCCGAAAATTGTGCCTGCGCAGAAGCGATTTTCAGTGTCTGGACATGCGCAGACGCGACTTTGGGTATCTGCCCGTGCGCAGAAGCCAATCTGGCGCCACTCAGCGAGTTGCCACGCTGCTTTAGCGCAGCGTGAGGGGGGGCTTGCCGAGTGGGCGGCTCGGTTTGCGGGCGGTTTGTGGGCCAGTAAAACAGTCTTCGTGGGCCGTATCTGGCCCATGGGCTGCATGTTGCCGATCCCTGCTCAAGAGTCTCCTCCAGCACCATAATTCAAAAGAATCTATGAGCTATGCCATGCAGGGCCACCCAAGATGGACAGGTCACAGTGGAGAGTTTTGACTAAACGTGATCCACCTGGAGCAGGAACCAGCAAGCCACTCCAGTATCCCTGCCAAGAAAACTCCATGGACAAAAACAACAGGCATATGCACGTTTACTTGGGTATAAATCATAATGAATACAGTAAATCTTACTTCTGAATACAGTGGTACCTCTGGATGCGAACGGGATCCATTCTGGAGCCCCATTCGCATCCTGAGCAGAACGCAACCCACGTCTCCGGGTCACTATTCGCCGCTTCTGCGCATGCGCGTGACCTCATTTTGAGGGTCTGTGCATTCGCAAGGGATGAAACCCGGAAGTAACCCATTCCGTTACTTCCGGGTCACCACGGAACGCAACCTGAAAATGCTCAACCTGAAGCGTCTTTAACCCAAGGTATGACTGTAATCCTGTATAGGATTGTGCTGCTAAAGACTAAAATGGGGCTGCAAGAGCAGCTGGCCAGGGAGGACAGCACCTGTCATCCCTGCACACCTGCAGCTGGAGGAAGGGCAGATATAATAAACACGCCCACACTGCGCCCTAGGCTAAGGTTACCAGACGTCCCTGTTTCCCGGGGACAGTCCCCGAATTTACAAGTCAGTCCCCTGACAAAATCCATCTATTTAGTAGGAAGTTGAAAAGTGTCCCCGGATTCATTGAAAAAGAATCTGGTAACTTTACGCTAGGCATGTAAGCCTAATTTCACAGAATCCTTTTTGTTGAAAACAGTGCAAAAAGCACTTGCCTGGATATCCATTTCTTCACCACATGGATCAGAATCTAGAAATTAAACACACTAATCCTGAGCTCGTGCCCCCTCCCCCATCTTTCACGCAGCTCATATCACTTCTATGAAAAATCCTATTTTGTGAAGAGGAAGAAAAATACTAGGAAAAAAGAAAGAAGCCTATTTGTATACAGTGTGACAGTTTCTCCTTGCCTCTACTCTCCTTGTCTCTATTTAATTTTAATTCTTTTTTTAAAAAAAAGAAAGGTGAAGTTTTTGTTTTTTAAAAAAAACAGGATTATGCAATGAATAATGATTCCAACTCTCTCACCAAGATTGCAACTTGGGGGGGGGGCCTACCTTTACAATCCCATCTTAAATTAAGTAAATAATTTGCTTTGGTTCATGTGGAATCCAAGTTCATAGGGAGCAGTATTTTACATAGCTGTGACATGTTAGCATGACCACAGCAAAGCTGGGGATAGCAAGGAACAAGGTGAAACCATTTTTTAAAAAAACAAAAGCATGTATTACAAATATCAAAGCGATTGTCGTTAACATTTTATTTTCCTGAACAAATAATCTTTTTTCTGAATGCCCCATGAAGTATGAGTGTCTCTAAATAATAGTTAAAACAAGTATGCTTGTTGTGGAAATATGAATTAATGGCATAGGTTGTTGATACAGTCTTCATCCTTTAAGGGAAGGTCAGACCTTGATAACCTTATACCTGCTGGTTTGTAAATGGGAGGATATTAATAGGCTAGTTGTTGAAAATAATGCTGTTTGAAGTACAGGAATCAGTCAATGGAGCCCATTGAACAACATACTGTTGGTTTTTTCCCTGGCTCTTTAAAAGTTGTTCTTCATTTATGTTATTATAAAGTATTTACATTTGTCTAAGAACATGTAAGACATGCATAGGAGGCAAAGTGCAAGATGAAATTATGTAGCTGAGCTCTCTTTTATATCAATTTCGGACCCATTTATCAGAGCAGAGGATTTAAATAAAAGAGGCCCCACTGACATTGTTTCAAGTATTGATCTTCCAATTACTCTAAAATGGGGAATGGAAAAAGAAATGATTTCAGCCTTTTAAAGCAATTTTTATTCTATAAAAGCCTACACTAATTATGGTTGCGCAAATAAATCCTTATGATCCAGACCTGCAAAAGCTTTCGCCCTGATCCTTCACACAGCCCTTGGAAGAAGTCCCATTGTCTTCAGTGGAATGCATTTCCAAGCAAGTGCCTTAGGATTGACCTCTTGTCCCGACTCAAAACACATTCACTTCAATCAGGGCTTTCCCCCCCAGCCTGAACTCGCTGGAACTCAGTACTGGCACCTCTCATTGGTGAGTTCTGGCACCCTTCCCCCCCCTAGAAAAACAGCACTGACTTTAATTCAAGAAACTGTACAAGAGACAGACAACAACGTGACTTTAATTCAAGAAACTGTACAAGAGACAGACAGCAACATGACTTGATGATAGCAGCATCTTTACTTGCAATCTACACTTATGAGTTCTGCTTTAAAGACCCTGCAAGGTCTTTAAACCCACACCCACCCACCCTGTTTCAGCCCAAGATATGAGTGCATGTTGCTGATACAGATAAATACCTAGATGTACAGGTACACTGCAACACTCACCTGAGCCCTGTTTGACTGCCTCAGAGCATCTCTGACGCAAAGGAGGAATGAACATCCGTATCCAGGGGTCAGTAGTTGCCCCCCAACTACTGCTGGGTCAGGGTCAAAAATGATAGCTAGGATGTGGGACACCTCACAGGCAATGTCTTCCACATCATTTCCCACTCTGAAAATGCAATCGTGGTGCAGAGCTCTTGTTGTTGTTGTTTAGTCATTTAGTCGTGTCTGACTCTTCGTGACCCCATGGACCAGAGAACGCCAGGCACCTCTGTCCTCCACTGCCTCCCGCAGTTTGGTCAAACTCATGCTGGTAACCTCGAAAACACTATCCAACCATCTCGTCCTCTGCCGTCCCCTTCTCCTTGTGCCCTCCATCTTTCCCAACATCAGGGTCTTCTCCAGGGAGTCTTCTCTTCTCATGAGGTGGCCAAAGTACTGGAGCCTCAGCTTCACAATCTGTCCTTCCAGTGAGCACTCAGGGTTGATTTCCTTCAGTATGGAGAGGTTTGATCTTCTTGCAGTCCATGGGACTCTCAAGAGTCTCCTCCAGCACCATAATTCAAAAGCATCAATTCTTCGGCGATCAGCCTTCTTTATGGTCCAGCTCTCACTTCCATACATCACTACTGGGAAAACCATAGCTTTAACTATACGGACCTTTGTTGGCAAGGTGATGTCTCTACTTCTCAAGATGCTGTCTAGGCCTGTCATTGCCCTTCTCCCAAGAAGCAGGCGTCTTTTAATTTCGTGGCTGCTGTCACCATCTGCAGTGATCATTGAGCCCAAGAGCTCAGGAAGGATTAAAGGTGCAGAGCTCAGGAAGGATTAAACACAGTGCCTTTGGAACAGGAATGGGTATTAGGGAGGCCTAGTGTTCCTGTTGTTCTTGCCCACTACCATCTTGCCTAATAGATTCTCGCAGCATGGATTACTAGATGGAGGGCAGGGACTACCAGCCAGCATGATGCCTCTGAGTACCAGTTGCTGGAAATTGCAAGTGGGCAAGATGCCCTGCGTGGGGGGTGAGCTCCCATTGCTCAGTCACTGCTCCTGCCATACTAGCAGTTCAAAAGCACGTCAAAGTACAAGTAGATAAATAGGTACTGCTCCAGCGGGAAGGTTAATGGCATTTCCGTGTGCTGTTCTGGTTCACCAGAAGCGGCTTAGTCATGCTGGCCACATGACCTGGAAGCTGTACACCGGCTCCCTCGGCCAGTAAAGCGAGATGAGCGCCGCAACCCCAGAGTCAGCCACGACTGGACCTAATGGTCAGGGGTCCCTTTACCTTTACCTTTAAGATGCTCTCGTGCTCATGCCTAAATTGCATGCTTCCCACAGGTGTTTGGTCAGCCACCGTGAGAACAGGATGCTGGTCTACATGGGCCATTGGCCTGATCCAGCAGTCTCTTCTTAGCTGCGAATTGTAACTCTGAAGCTTCTCACATCTGCTTTTTAGGATAGAGGGACTACCGATACTGCACCATCATTCTTTTTGTACATGATTTATGCTGGTGGTTGCTGAATATGGGTTTTCCCCTTGCTTCCAGTTGGCTTTGGATCAGCTGTTTTTCCACACACAGAACACATTACTTGGATTGGGGGAAATCCCATTGAAATCAATGGTACTTATTGCTAAAGAATCCAACTGAGATCAACGTGTTATATTCTGACACTGTGGTAGAAATAAGCTATCTTTATAAATGAAAATTGGAGATCATATTTGGCAAAAAGGTTGGGTTGTAGACAGAAAACCAGAACTTTTTAGCTATTTTTTAAAAAAGCACGTATTTGGAGGAGGTTTTGCTTTTAATTAAAGATTGGGCTGAAGATGTAATTAAAAACATGTTGGAAACAATGTATACCAGAAGGCTATGTGTGTATATAAAGTATGTATAAAGCCTTTTATTTTTATATCTTGAATGCTCTAAATTAATAAAGAAAAGAATTAACTGAGGTGGATATCATTTCCTTTTTAAATTCTTCCATTCCTTCACCAGAGAGACCCAATGCATAACTGATGACAAAATGACCCTCCCAAAAGACTTGCCTTTGGTATGAGACAAAAAGAACCAATTACCTTTCTGTTGACTTTGCCTACTGAAGCACATTTCAAAGAAGTCAACGTGGTCAAATCCAGACAAAAGAGGTATTTTGATATTCATGTCAGCACAAGTATTTTTTAAATGCTGAGAAGGCACCTCTGCTTTTATTGTGCAGTGTATGCCTCTATACTTCAGTGCTTTTTATTTTTTATTTAAAAGAAAGAATACAAATACTGCAATCCACACTAGATCCCTTTTGCTTGAAATCTTAGGGACAGAGTTTTGCAAAGCCACTTGGAAGAAGTACACCAATATATATGGGTGGCTGGAGTTCTGGATCCTAGAAGACAGGACACATGTCAGTTTTTACTCTCAAACATTTTGTTTTTTTAAGAGTCAGTTTTTCTGAGCACATAATAAGAGAGTGCTGGATCAGGCCACTGGCCCACCTAGTGCAGCATCATGTGACCAAACAGTTGCCTGTAGGAAACCTGCAAGAAGGATTCAAGCACAAGAGCAGCAATGCTGCTGAATGCCAGTTTCTGGAAACACTGGCGGAGGAAGAGGGGTGCGGGGGGAGCACACAGCCCCTGGCAGCGTAACCCTAGTGGGATGCCATCGCGGCTGCCCTCCTGCCCGTGCTGGGCACCACGCCATGCCCCCAGGATGTGCGCCATGCCCCCGGGATGCGCGCCAGCCACGCCCCCGCCTGCTCTCTGCACACACCCCCCGGTGCCAGAGTGTAGAAACACTCCCCGCCCACAGGCAGCCTCAGCTGCCTGCATGCGTGACCTTGGGGTGCGGAGCACACTCCCCCTCACAGATAAGGCCACAGCTGTCTGAACATCTTGCCCTCTGTCTAACCTTTTGCGGTCTCAGTAGTCTGCAGTGTCCTGTCTGTAACATTTGTCTCTGAGACCTTTGTCTGCATCATACACTGTGCAAGGGGAAAATGACGCGGTGGAAACAGGTGCCAAAATAACTTTGTACCACCCCACGATCTCGGGACTGGAAGATGTGTAAAGGTCACAGCCCAAAATGTATCTGCCTGGGTTTGCATATTGTGTCAATAAAAGGAGCCTCCACAGAGCTGGCTGGCAGCTTGCTTGCAGCTCACCTGTGCGCAGCTCACCTGCATTATTAACTCCTGCCTCATGTCCTTCACTTCACCGGAGCATGAAGCTCCGCCACTGTCTGGAAATCACAGAAGGGAAAACTGCTCTCGTGTGTGTGTGTGTGTGTGTGTGTGTGTGCATGCGCACGCACAAACACACAAAATATCACGCAGAATGAAGGAAACAGGGTTAAAATCCAAATTTATTGAAGAAAAAATACAAATCGTTTCACTATGAAAAGTTACAGATTGATAGCCAGTTTCCTAAATGCCCTACCTCAAGGAGAACTCACAGAAAAATGATATAAACGTAATAACTGGGGAAATCAGTTTATTTAAAGTCACACTACATGTTACATTGAAAGTGTGTTTGAAGCCCAGGCTTGCTTGAGGTTCTAAATGTCTTTTTCTTCATAAAAAGCACCTATAGAAAGCCCCAGGCTAAAATGGTGGGTTGGGTTACTGGCTCCATATCCATATTATTTGTGCTATATTTGCTTCCAATTTGATACTGAAACATATTTTAACAGACATTGCTTTAAACTGCCTTGGGAGTTATGTCTTTGATCACCAGTTTTCTTGAAGCCACCGAGAAGCATATTCATAAACCAGAAGCATCACTGCACCACCTAGAAGAGATAATTTTATTTTATGAAATACAAAATTGTAACGCTTTGTGGCTTTAAATTGCATACATGTATTTTACCAACAAGACCAAAATAGGACCTGTAGTGTAGTGTGGGGGGTGCCAAGGGGTCAAGGCCCTGGGCACAGAATCTTCGGGGGGGGGGCACAGAGATCTCTGTATCCTGCATCTCCAGCAGCGGTGGCTTGATGAGAGTGGAGGGTGAAGAGCAGGACTTCCTCCCCTCTCCGTGGGCGTATCCTACCCTGCCCCCAAATCTGCTCTGGAGGGTTGGGGGCATGAGGGAAGTGGAGAGGGGGGGAAAACGTTCCATTGTGCAAAAAGAAATCCTTGTGCTGACAGAACGATTCTACTTAGCATTGCTTTGAATACAACCTACATTATTTAATGCCCACTTCCTGCTTTCACCTGGGCTGTGGATCTTTTGATGGAAGAGCAGGTATATCCTGCTTTCTCAACTCCATTCATAATCAATGTCTGAAGCAGGGACCCCATGCATATTGTCCTATACGTGAAGCTATCATACAAGACCTTTGGAGAAAGGAGTTACATTTCCCCTCAGCACAGAATGAGAATCCATAGCCAAGTTATATGTATGAACTAGATCAGGCACAGGCAAACTCAGCCCTCCAGATGTTTTGGGACTACAACTCCCATCATCCCTAGCTAACAGGACCAGTGGTCACGGATGATGGGAGTTGTAGTCCCAAAACATCTGGAGGGCCGAGGTTGGCTATGCCTGAACTAGCTCTAAGGGTCATTCCATCTTTCTATGACCCGCAGCTGGCTGTGTGAATGAAAAAAACAATAGATAGAATCCATTGCTTTTGCTTCAAGAACATAAGGAGCTACTGCTCTTGGACGGGATCCTTCTGTGAGTGCAACTAAGCTGCACTGGATACCAACTGTTGCTTTTGAGGTGATGCGATATGGCAGTTCTAACAGCAACGGCTTACTATCTGAAGAAGTGTGCATGCACACGAAAGCTCATACCAATAACAAACTTAGTCTCTAAGGTGTTACTGGAAGGATATTTTTTATTTTCTTAACACAGGGAAGTTATCAAGCCAACCCAAAGTCAAAAATGCTGTGTGATAGAGATATGCCAGGTTATTTATGGCACAAGCTCTATAGGCAAAAACCTGACTCATCGGATGCACAAAGCAAATTGACATTTTAACCCATGACAGATTGTCAAATAATGGTGTAAATGAATACATGGAGGAGGGAAATGAGACTGAGGCTGCCAACTCTGCCCTTGCCCTTGCTATATTGATGATAGCTTCTGCGTATAGGCTCTGCATTGTTACAGGGTACAGATCAGCATGCCCAACACATATGTGTTAGGGCATAAATCCTGGGCACAGGTTAGACTCAATGGGTTGTAACCAACAAAATCAACTTATTAGTACATGGACTTTTGCCTATCAACAGGACTTCTCCTCCTCCTTTTCTCCCTGCATGCCTCTGCACCCAACCACCCAGAGTAGATTTGCGGTTGTAGGGAGAGGGAATAAGGAAGAAGTCTGGTTGTACAAGTGAAAGTCCTTGCACCTAAAGGGGTGACATCATTCGGTACAACACAATTGAGGAGACTGAGAAAAGAGCCAATCCCATTTTTTCCTCCTCATGTTTATTTCTACATTTGCACGTCTACAGGTACAGGGCCATAAGAATTTGCAAATGGTATCTAGAATGCATTCTAAACACACAAGATGCTTATACACTTAAAAAGGTGTGTGCCTGATTATATGGATCAGCCATAAAGGAAGGTTTCCTTCCATGTTTCTGCCCCATGTTTCTGCAGGCAGCTATGAATGAGGCTGCATCAATTGCTATAAGAGCAATGAAATACTGCAATAAGGTATAAAAAACCCCAAAGTTGTTTAATTTCAATAATACAATGTTTGTATTTATATATATTTCGTCTTAATAATATTTAACAGTAATATTGAATATTAAGATAACATTTACAAAAATACCATCAAGGCAGGATTAAATGCACTAGATTTTTTAAATAAAAAAATTACCTGGTCCTAGTCTCATGATTTTAGGCACCAATCCTTTGTACAAGGCTAGAAATCTGTAGAAAACAACAAAGAATGTTTTTATTTAAATTGGTAGAGGGAGGGAGGAATGTATATTTGCTCAATTTCTGAGACAATGCGCTAAAAATGTTTGCGAAATAACAAATGTATACAATGCTTGGATTTTAACATCTTGGCCCAGGATAAATAGCAGATTAATGTTCAGCTACGGTGGCTTTGCTGTGATCCCTTCTACTCAAAACATGACTTTAATTAATGAGACATTTGCTATTTGTTAATAGCAGCTGCACTATACTTTTTTTTTAGTTGTGAACTTTCCAGAGAACTCTTGATATGAGGTGGTATGTAGGGTTTGAAAATAAGTATAAATACAAATGAAGTATACAAATGCAGTACACTAGTTGAACAATATTGCTGTGCCTGAGTTCTCACTTTAGAAGTATTTTACATACACTAAGTTCAGGGTGTTCCTTACATGCTAGTTTCAAAAATGAGAGAAATTATACTGCAGCAATTTGGTATGAATGCACCAAGTCAATGTTTGCATTCTCATCTTGCTATTGAGGCTAGCATGGAATGGTCAACACAAACGCTCCAATCTCTAAAGAAACAGAAACGAGGGAAAGAAAGACAGAGAGAAAGGCTAAGATTTATTTGTTGATCTCCATGTTCTCTATAAATTTTATGACCAGTTCTGAAATATGAACAGTTTTAATTGTCCTTCAGCCACTCTATAGATACATTCCAAGATCGATTGGGGCAAAGTAAGATGCAATCAAGTGGACATTTTTTAAAAATCTGTTAAAACGAAGTTCTCATTCTTTGTCCTGTGTGCTGGCCACTTTCTGGGATTCCGATTCTGGATTGTGTTTTCTAGTGCTACCACGAGAAAAATATTCAGTACATGTTGCCTGATGCCATTTGGATCTGAGTGGGAGAGGGAATGCCACTGGTTCAAATATTCCTCCTCAACAATTTCAACTGGAAAAAAATCCTAGAAAGTGGCAGAGTTATCAGGGTCTATTTTTCAGGATTGCCCAGTCGCTTACTTAAGGGAACTGGGACTTCTCCTCAGCTGCCTAGTATACAAGAATGAGAACAAGACAGGCTCATCAGCTGCTCTCTGAAAATGAGAAGACTATTATAGCATCCCATCCGTTCACCCCCCCCCCCAAAAAAATAGCACTTCTGTCAGGGGCTGCTTAGGAATTTTGTAACATAGGAAGCTGGCTTTTTACCAACAGAGTCCATCTAACTCACTATTTCTGACATTGACTAGCAGATTTTCAGACAGGTTTTTTTCTGGGCTCAACCCTACTTGGAAACGCTAGAGATTGAACCAGGACCTTTCACTTGAAAAGTATGTGATCCTATCACTGAGCTACAACTCTTCCGCATTCACAATTGGAGCAATAAAATAGAATATACGGTATATTTTCTAATTACAATACTGAGGTTGAAAGATGTCTATAGCTACCAGACTGATGCAGTGGTGAAAAAGTAGAAATGACTTGCTGCAGACTTGTTAGGATATTTTATACATTCTCTCTCTCTCTCTCTCTCTCTCTCTCTCTCTCTCTCTCTCTGTGTGTGTGTGTGTGTGTGTGTGTAGTAAATAAAAATCCAGAAAACTCAGATAAAGCAATACTTTTCCTTTGTAATGCTTATATGCACATTTCTGAAATGCTGCACTCTGGAGCGCTCCTGATACATAAGCACTGCGAAGGGTGGCTTTTATGAGCCTCATCAAATCTGAAATATAACAATGTGGTTTTATGGACTCATGTGAACAAGCCAGAGACCTGGATATTTATGATTGAAATAAGAATGCTTTACCCTTCTTCTTTATAGACCGTTGCCATAGTTTTAAAACAGGTCCTGTACTTCATCTCTCCAGGAACCGGCTGTGGTCCTTGAATCCGACTTTTTGCAACATCAAAAGGGATGTTAATAACTGAGGCTATTGTTCCTGAGGCTAGCCCGATTCCAAATTTCCTCAGAAACTCCAAGGTCGGATCCTAGATAAACAAACAAACAAAAAAGCAACAAACAAAAGGGGAGCGGGTAGGAGAGGGAGAAAATGAATGAGAGAGAGAGAGAGAAAGAAAGAAAGAAATTAAAAGAGGCACAGAAGCACCTCAATTGGTTAAAGACTATAAAGTAATATGCATTTAATCAGAAGTCTTGCACGACACGACACACTCCTGTTATTCTAGCGGAACACATTAGGATTTCCTACGCTGGGGCTTGTTTTCTTGACAATCCTATTGGCTATGTTTTTACACATGGTCTAAATTGCTGAAGTACACATTTCCTCACACAGGATTTATAAACACAGTTCATAAAGCAAGACCGGTACGGCATATGGGGATGATTTGTATAATTGGGCTTCACAATGTACTTAGTATTACTGTATCAAAACGGGAGAAATCCAAGCACACTATTAGCTAATTGGCCAGAATATTTTACAAATGACAGCAACTTCCACCATGAAGCCTACTAAAATGCTCATTTGTGCGTTGGACCCCCAAATGTTAAATTAAATAAAGGCTAATCTCAGTCTGCTGCTTTCCCCCTCCAGGTTTTTTACATTTAGTTTCACGTGTAGCTGATGCACTGTACTAAGCAGTAACGGCTTCCTGCTATTAACAATCCAACAGCGGTGCAACTGCAAAGCAGACAGCAGCGCCCTGTGCATTATAAACAGTAGTAACTCGCTAAGCTAATTGGCTGAAGAATTTACAACACATTGTTCCCAAAGCCGACTATTTTGCCCTGGCTTAAAAAGGTAGAAACTGGCTGTAAAGTCAGCCTTAAAACAACATTTTTTCTGTATGGGCTGAGACAATCCAACTGTGTTCATATTTCCTCAGACAGCCTTCCTACCCTGGAACATCAAAGTGCTCAATTAGTTTATTTGGAAGTGAAATTTTCCTTAATAAAGTCTAATCCCATATGTGTGAACGCTGGGAGCTGCCAGAGAATGTTGTCATATTGGATTTCCTAGGTACTTTACAATATGACTTCAAGAAACCCCTTTTTTCTTGCATCAGGGAAGCAAGAAAAGACCCCCTAATTTCTAAACAATATAGTAACATAGAGAGCACATTTGTTGCGACACATTGTCAGAAGATTCCTTAGAGGGAGCAAAATAGGCGTAAAATCCACATGTGGGATTGGGCCAGATTCTGTCTGTCCACACTAAAAAGCTCCAGTTTTACATCTTAAAGCTCAAGACATAGTTTATTTTAACTATAATGTGAAGAAGCGCAATTTTAAATTAATATAATTAATGCATTATCAGAGAGGATATAAGCTGCTAATGGAACTTGTAATTTTCCTGTTAAGATGACTGGATGGGTTCACAGCAAGTTTTGGAAAAATGGTAGAGAATACTGTATGTTAAATACAGGTCAAAAATGGGAAGGAACAACTTTACTTGGAGACTGGAAAAGCAGTATAATAACTTACTATAAGAAGCTTTTGGAAGACTGTCAAATAACAACCCAACATATTTGCCAGGCTGCTGGCATAAGTTTTATATACTGAAATCAGAGAACAAATTATGAGCAAGTTGGTAGAGAGACTTATCAGCAGAGGAACTTCTGCTGTAAGTTTTAGAGTTTTTGTGGCATGTTGCAAGTGTTGGCGAAGCCACCACAAAAAGGAAGCAGGTGATTGCCAGAATCAGACACTGTATGATAGGCCTGTATGCACTGTGAGTAGGATGCATATGCCTTAGGACCTCTATGGTTTAGGAATTGGATACACTAGTTGCTTCCCTTAAAGCCCTATGGCCTCATCATTATCATAATTGAAGTTAAATATCCTCCCAGGGAAACAACACAATACAGTGTTGGGTTAAAGGAATGATAATGAGCTGTGGGGCTTGGACACCCAAATCTGCCTTGTACTCATGTCATAATTTTGGGCAAGTCTGTTGTTTCCTTAGTGTGTGTCATTAGTTTGTTTTCTAAAAAATGGGTGTTGCAGAAATAAATGCAGAAGCATAGGGTTGATAACAGGGCTTGTGACTCTGCCTTATCTCCAGCTTGAGGTCTTGTCTTCATCTAGTCCAGTTTCTCCCAAACTTGGGTCTCAAGCTGTTTTGGGACTACAGTTCCCATGATCCCTCATCACTGGTCCTGCTAGCTTGGGATGATGGGAGGTGTAGTCCAAAAACTGTTGGATCTAGTTCAACATGGTGTTTCCAACAGTGGCTTGCTAAATGCCTCAGGGAAGTTGATAAGCAGGGCAACAGGGCTACAGAATTCCTCTGTTGCTTCGTTCTACATCTGACATTCATAGATATTCTGCCTCTGAACATGAAAGATGAGGATGGTGAGAAAACTAGAATTAGCTGGCTCTGCCTGTCACTGGATATGCCTACCTTTGACCTCCCTGCCTTTTGCTCTATCAACCACAAATGGTCTCATTCCTGACTATATTATGTTTCTTATTTTATAGAATGAGGCACCCACCTTGCTGACGGGAACAATATTTTTCACATTGAAGTAGAAACCAAAATAGACCATATTGAAAACTCCATGACGTCCCAAGGTAGCAGACAAGCCTTTGTTGAGTCCCTGGAGCCCCAACCCATTGGCCTGAATAATCTGCCGAGCTTTGGCAAAGGTAGATGGCTGCTGTATTGGGAAAAAAAGCAAAGTAACCATAAAGCATAAGCCCCTTTTCCAATTTGATGCTTAACCAATCTCTGTTGTAGAAGACAATAAATGCAATGGCACAATCCATATTAAAATATAACCAAATACAATAATTTGCCAAGTAAGCAGATGCACATGTGAATAGGTAACAAATATAAGTGCATCTGTTCTGAACTCTACATGCATGCACATTGATGAATGAACTAGGAAAGTTCTCCCATACACAGTAGTCAGGGAGGGCTGTCATCCTCTCCTGTTACATCGCCCTTAGGAATCTAAGAGGCTGCCATGGATCCATTGAGCTTAGCATCATTTGGGAAGCTCAGAATGAAAGGGAACTTCAATGGACTTCAATGAAAAAGGGCCATCTCAGTGTGTGTCTAGGGGGATGTTCTGCTGCTGGTGGAAATGGTGGGATGAGTTCCTCTGTGACAAGCAGCCATCTTAGGCGGTGGAAGCACCTCCCCGCTCACTCCACTACTGCCACGAGCAGTGGAACATGCCCTTCTTGCCAAGTTTTGGGGAGAGAGAGGCATTCAGGTGTGTGGTGTTTCGTTTCGTCTTCACGAAATCCCTTGCATAATTCCCCCCTCTCACCAATGGGCAGAGGAGGCCTCTTGAGAGGTAATTCAAGAGGTGGTGGCCCAGGAGAGGACTTTATCTGTGACAGTCCTCAGGTTGTGGAATTCATTCCCTACAGAAGTTCCTTTGGCACCTGTCATATGCTGAAGGTGTGCATTTCTTTACCCCGGCACCGGACATTTGAGTGGGAGAGAGAGATTTTGAACCCACCCTATTCTCTTGACTGCAATCTCTTCTTTTTTTAATTTTAATTTTTTTAAATTAAAGTAATAATCATAAATAAATAAGAACAAACATGTGCACCCCACCACCGAGACCATTCCATTGTAATTATCCAACCTCCCAAAATTTCAACAGACTACAATCTCCTTTAAGTGTTTTAGCATTGTAATTTTAGATGGTTGAAACCTCCCTTGGTTACCTTATGGTAAAGAGTGGGTAAGAAATCATAGAAGATAGAATTGTAGTATTTTAGAGTAGGAAGGGATCCCAAGGATCCCAAATAAATAAATAAATAAATAAATAAATAAATAAATAAAGAAAGAACGAACTGTCAGAGGCCTAGTTTTGATTATTTTAACTATAAGATCTGGAAACTCTCGCATTCTAGGCAATAAATGTATCACAAGCCAGATAAAAACAATCCTGTTCCTAGACATATATTTCTAATGAACAGTTGAAGATATTCTAGACTCTGTTAGGATATTTCCGTTCCACCTTAAAAGGGAGCAGGATGTTTGTGTCACAGCCTGCGTATTTCCTGTTCACAGGATGTTTCTGTTGTGTCTATGCTTTCGTTTCTCTCTGGGTGTGCCTGAGACATTGAAGCAGGCAGTCATGTTTTCTCTTTGTTCTGACCAACGCTGAATAAAGTTGTAAATAATGCTCTCCTGCGTGCATCTTTCGCTGTGCGAATTCTGCTGATAGAGCGTGCGTCAGCTCTGGAATGTGGCAAGCTATTTCTGGAGCTCATGTCACTAATTGAATAATACTGCATGTCTATGGGAGATCGATGAATCGTCCGGAATTGACGTGGGGCATGATGGCCTTTGTCTCCCTGGCAGTATCCCAACAGACTCTTCCTTTGGCTTCTCTTGCTTATTTTGACTATAATATCTGAAAATATAATAATATTTTGACTATAATATCTCACACTTTCAGTCAATAATTGGAACCTGTGGCCCTTCAAATGTTGGACTCCATCTTCCATCATGACCATTGACCATGTTTGCTGGGACTAACAGGAGTTACATATAATAAGAAAAGCCCTGCTAGATCATACCAAAGGCCCATCTAGCTCAACATCCTGTTCTCATGGTTGCCAATAAGATACTTATCGCAAGTCTACCTATCTTGTTGGAGAGCACCAAGACCAGAAGGGCCATAGCTTCCTTACCCTTGCTTTACACGACACTTGAACCACAACCACAAAATATCAGTTTCCTATAAAAATATTCCTAATAACCATTGTAAACATTCCTTCTAAATCAGCCAGGGAGAGGATACTTTCAGATTACAGGAACTGTGTAACTAATTTGTGTGACCATTTCTAGAGTCTTAAACTTTTAGAACTCCAATGCATGACTGTGGAAGATTGCTTTTAACGTTTTTTACTGTTATGTCTTTAGCCCCAAGTTAAAGATTATTTTTTCTTGTCAATTGTTTGCTTGCTTAACTTTGCTTTTCACTAATGTTACCTTTGCGTAGTCAAATATTTAATTAGAAAGGCAAAACTTGACTTCCGCAAGGATGCTTAAACAGGGAAATGAAGACAATTTTGACTACTGCTTTGTAAACGGTACTGATTTCAATGCACTTATTTGTTTAATGAGCTCCCATTGCAAAATGCCAGCAAAAATGACCAACAGATGATCCAAATAATATCTAACCCACCAGTTTAGTGCTTATTCAGGTGACAAGCAAGCTGAATTTCCTTTTAATATTTTGTTTCACTCAGATTTACATATAGCTAACAGGTATCTATGATTCACTTTGTAAGAGTAAAAAGCAAATCTCACACAAAAACAGACTATATGGCTGCAATAGAATATAGGGCTTTATTGTGAACTTCCCAGCAAGAACTTAATGCCCAGGGAGAGGCATACAAATGTCATAACAATATAAACAAATTGCTCTGGTTATATTTACCTAGGTCTGTCCAGACCATGATTTTAGTACGCTGCAAGCAGTCTCAATAAATAACTAGTGATCTATTTAAAGAGTGATGTATTTGGAAAAGGCTTATGTAAAAAACATACAACTGATTCTGTAAAGCTCATTAAGCTTGTTCTGAAAAGAAATGATAAAAATTCAAGGGGCAGGGAAGGATTCTTGGATTAATGTGTTGCATCTATGGAAATGTGTGGTATGAGCCAAGTTATGTTAGGGGAGGCATTAGAAGTGCAACTCTATGTTTACTCAGAAGTGAGTCTCGTTGAATTCAGTGGGGCTAATATTATTATTATTATTATTTATTAAATTTATATTCTGCCCTTCATCTGAGGATCACATATTGAGGTCATAGCTGTCAACGTTTCCCTTTTTAAAAGGGAAATTCCCTTATTCCGAATAGGATTCCTCACAAGAAAAGGGAAAAGTTGACAGCTATGATCGAGGTGAGTATAGAAGAGCAGTTAGATAGTGCAATCCTAAACCTGTCCATTCAGAAGTACACTTGATTGATTTCAATGAGACTGAGTGCAGTCCTACAGCCCTCTGCAATGTTGATGGATCAAGAGAGGTAGGATTGAGCATGGCCACCTCTCTGCTGGCATAGAGGAGCACCACTGCTGGCGGAGATCCTGAGCTCTGTTTAGCAGGTGGAAAGCTATGACTAGTGGTTGTCCTGCTACTTGTAGCCAGCAGAAAACCATGAAAGATAACCATGGGGAGAAGGCACCAGAGGCTTTGAATTTACAAACAATCAATGGCACAGCCCTAGGCAGTGTGGTGGCAGCAGGAACAAGGGAAAGGCACTGAAATCTTCTCTCTGGGGACCTGACTGCTTACTCTTTCACGTTAAGCCACGGTTTTTCTCATTTGTGATATACAAACTGGGTCTCAGTATAATTGATATCAGTCGTGGGGAAGGAACCCTGGAGCATTGTTGTTAATCACTTCACTCTGAAGTTTGCAATTTGCTTATTACACATAAGCAGGGTATACTATTTCATTTTTGTGGCTACCTTAGTGTCCGAAGTCAGATGAGTCTGTACGGAAAACGTCCCCCACCCCAAAAAAATCTAACTTATTTAAATGAGGAAAGGAATTTTCTGTTTGTTTTCTTTAGAAAGTTCTTGAGCATTTCCCAACATGTCAAGACATACGGTTTGCTGGTAGATTCATTTCTGCTGCATTTGAAGTAAAGAAAATGTGTTTCTTTAAGTGAGAGCCCTGAATAAAAGGCATACAGAATAACTATATTATATCCAGCAAGGAGGTGGTGAAGTATGCTGGGGGCTTCGGTTATCTTTTTGTGCTTGAAGTGCAGGTGGTCTCCGTGCTCTGGAAAGCAAAGACTCCAACTGCAAAAGCAGCTACCCTATATGGACATTGTTGCAAATGTCCATATAGACTTCCAACAAGAAACTGTTCTGCACCCACCAAGCTAGCTGGCTTTAAAAGAGAGTTAGACAAATGCATGAAGAAGAGGGCCACCAATGGCTACCATGCCCTCCAACACGTTGAATCCTAAAACCGGGATGCGCATCTTACTATCCATGTTCCTGCATGAGACATGTGACTCATGTGACATCACGGAGCCCAAAAGGTTGCAGGTTTTTTGAGCCCTGCATTTTGGGGTGTCGCACGAGATCACAGCCCTGCACGAGATCTCGGGGTGAAATTGTGCAAGATCAAGGCGACGTAAATGGCAGCTGTGCTCTTGTGGGTAAAAATGGGATATCCCAGTTTTTATTGGACATTTGTGGGTTGTGCGTGACTAGCCATGATGGCTATCCTCTGACTACACAGCTGGAGGCAGCAATTCTGAATACCAGTCACTGGAAACTACAGGAGGGGAGAGAACTCCTGTGGTCAAATCCTGCTTGTGGGTTTCTCACAGGCACTTGGGTGACCACTGTAAGAACAGGAGTTCAGCCTACACTCGAGTAGGACTCTGGCAGAGACACATGCCCAACTGGCATGTTCTCTCCCTTCTGGTCTTTCGTTTGGGAGCTTCAAAAGCTTTCTTTTGCCCAAACATCACTGCGGAACACTTAGGGATCCGCCGAGTTTGTGCACCTTGCGTGACAGACCTCAGCAACTCAGCATTTTGGCTAATCTACTTTATTTACATATAAACACACACAGAGCACTGCAACATGGCTCCCTCTCTTTCTAGCATCAGACAGCAAAGAGAAAAAGAACAAAGGACAATAGTCCCACTTCATGGAACACAGTAACACAAACATCCTGTTTCCATCACTTCCCACTCTGTGGAGTCAAAACATAATACCGTCATGTGAAAGACAACAATCCCATGACTGCAATCATGGATCAGGATTTCTAACAGGGAGAGCACTTCTGTGCTCAAATCCTGCTTGTGGGTTTCCCACAGGCATATGGGTGACCACTGTAAGAACAGGATGCTGGACTTGATGGGTGATTGACAATGCTGCTTGAAGGTTATCACTCCAGATCAGCGGCGTAGCTAGCCACTCGAGTGCCAGGTGCGGCACGCATGCCCTGAAGCCGGGGACAGGGCGAGCCGCCCATGGGGGAGTGGGAGCCTCTTCCACTGTGTGGAGCCTCTTCCACCTCCCCCTCATCTGTAGGGTGGCGGAGGGAGAGGCGGAGGGCAGACGCAAGTCCCACACTGCCACTTCAGGCAGCACAGAGCCTGCAGGCACCCAAGCCACCACGTCACTCCCAGAAGAGACGTGTGGCTCGGGCACACTGAAGGCCTGCAGTAAGTGTCGGCCCCTACGGTGTGGCATCCAGTACAAGCCACATTTTGTTACATTTGTTGACTGAACTAAAAAGTTTCATGAGCCCAATTTTTATTTTTTAAAATTCATTTTTTTGTCATTTTGTCACCCCCCCCCCAGTGATGACAGCCAGGGCAGCTGTCACCCCCCCGCACCCCTTTTCCTCCGCCACTGCTCCAGATCTGCCCTATCAGGAGTGCCACTCTGGGGACAGTACAGTGGTACCTCAGGTTAAGAATTTAATTCGTTCTGGAGGTCCGTTCTTAACCTGAGGTACCACTTTAGCTAATGGAGCCTCCTGCTGCCGCCGGAGCATGATTTCTGTTCTCATCCTGAAGCAAAGTTCTTAACCCAAGGTACTATATCTGGGTTAGCAGAGTCTGTAACCTGCAGCGTCTGTAACCTGAAGCGTCTGTAACCCGAGGTACCACTGTAATGAGCTAGTTGGGCCAATGGTCTGGTTCAATATAAGTCATAATCTTCTGGCCTAACAAACGTAAGAGTCTATATGTACTGTAGCTTTGAGCACCTTCATGCTCTCTTCTATTAGTTGATTTTCAGCATGTTAGTAGAATACTTTTTTTGGGGGGGTATTTACTGCATAATGTTGAAAAACCAAATTGTAGGCTTACCATTCGAACTGTAAAGTTTAGAGAGAGGATATATATTTAAAACAAAAAGCTGCTTCCTTTCTATTCTTCTCCCCTTCCTCCTATCCCCTTCCCTTTGTTCTGTGCTGGTACCATGCCATTTCCTGACCATTACAGAGCAAAGGATACCCTAGGAACATTGATGAGGCTCCGCCAAATACTTATTTCCCACCGCATCGTCCGTATCAAATTTGCTTCTCCAGCTGTTTTGAAATGGCAACACTTAAACTGGGACCATCACTTGTTTTAAACTGCCCCAAGAGATTCCCCTCTTCCTACAGCTCGCTCTTGATTAACATTCTATACTTGTTATCCAAGCACTTGCGTTTCCCAACATATTGAAAAAATATTCCAGTTACCATACCTCTGTGAAAGCATCCCGATTTGCCTGGAGGCTAACCTTGACTACTTCAAAAGGGTTAACCACAACTGCTTCTGTTAGCCCGGATCCCAAGCCAGCAACTGCAAATGTCTAAAAGAGTTAAATCAATCAGTTTTCATGCACACTGCGGTAAAACATCCCCGTACATCACATTCTGAAGTTGAGCATTAAGCTGACTGATATGATGAAAGTCGAGAGACCTACCCTTGTGCAGTAGTATACCATTACTAAACAGCTTTCGTCCTTGATTAGATGTTGACAGTTCATGCAGAAGAAATTACAAAAGCCACAAACCACATTCCAAATATTCCAAATAAAATGTCAAAGTCCTATCAACAACACATTCTCTCTAGATGGGGGTGGAGAAGCTTTGTGACTGATTTTAAGAAGTGCATATGTGGTAAAGCTTGCCCTCCACATTCTGTTTAAGGAGAGTTTTGCCTCGTGAAGAATAATTTACACGTTATTATGAGTATAATATAGACACAAAGGCAGCTCTTAAAACCACTTACCAGGGAAGTATAAAACAGTGACTTAATTAGGTAGTAAATCTAATACAAAGAAAACACAGGACTAAATAACTGCGCTTCCCAGTTCAGCAAACAATTGCCTTAGAATAAAAGTTTTCCAAGGCAGATTTCACCTCTGAAACAACTTAAGTAAAGTATTAGTAACTGATGGCAAATATTTATATACCCCAAATAGCATACTGGTTGGTGCTATGGCATCATTAGAATGCAACTGACAGTCAAGGCATTGACATAATACGGTAAAACAGAGTAAAATCACTTAAGAGTAAAACTTTTTTCTTTAAAAAAAACACCTTTCCTAATATTGAGCACTCTGGTAATAACCCAGTAGAGCCTTAGCTGTGTTTAAGAACATTGATTTCAGTGGACTTCTATTTCATATTATTTCCTAGCATGCAATACATTTTGATTGCAGTGGGTTTTCTGAATTCTCTGGCTCTTCCAAAGACAGCTGAATCTTGGAGGAGAGTTCATTTCTGGAAAAGCTTCTGACTCTACATGGGGTTGGAGGAAGAATAGAGAAATTGCAGAGAATGGGAGGAAGTGTTTGTGTGTGGCAGAGGCTGAAATCGCTACATACTGCTAAGACCCACTGAATGCACTGGGGCTTGCTTCTGAGTAAAGATGGATTATACAGTGGTGGCCTCTTTAGACCCTGCAGTTCATAAGTAAAACAGAATCAGCTTCCAGTATTCTTCAACATACTGAGTGAATAAGCTGATGAGTTGTATGTGACATACAGCCAGATATAATCATCATACCAATATGCATACAATAATGGCACAGCCCATTGCCACCACAGGTGCAGAAATATAATCACAGTTGATTTGAAGTGGGCTGGGTCAAAATATAAACCACTGGAATCAATGGGTTTAAACACACTCAAATCTATGATGGAATATAGATGGTGTAGACCCCCAAACCAACTTTTTATCTGCTGGGGAGAAATTTGTTTTCTTTTTTGTGAACTCTGCCAGATCTAGAGTCTTTCTGCCTGACTTCAGGTACATCTCTTGTTTGCCTTCACCATCTCCTTGCCGAAAAGCCCTTGAATCATTACTGTCAGTCTCCTCTGCCAAGGCTTTATAACATGAGAAGTGTTCCATAGTCTATGAAGCGCGTGAGTAAAGAATGCTGTACACCAAAATACTGTTTTCTCCTAGAAAGCAAAATGAATCAGAGCTTTCACTGTTAAAAAGGTATGTGGCAACTTTAAGGATTTACGGTATCTCATGTTCTTTTGGAAAAGTGGCAGTCCGCAAGAAAAGAAAAGAAAAGGGAGAGAGAGAGAACCTTCAAGGACAATGTAATAACAATAATATAACTAGAATAGTAATAACTCAAAGTGTCTTCATTCTGACTTTATATCACGCTGGCCAATTATGCAAATTCTAATGAAAGGTCTCTTCCTTTATATGGCGAGCAAAAATATGCCTGTCACAAAACTTCCACTGAGAGAGCCAAACTCCAGAAATGCTTCCAATCCTATAACTTGTTTAACCAAGAAATCTATAATCCAGATGGTCAGGAGTTTTTGGGTTGTTGTTTTTTTGCTAGTGCACTCTTCCAATTTGCTTTCCGGTAACAGCATTAAAGTCACATGGACTGATTCCTGGGTGGCCAAGTTCCTAGGATCTATGAGATGCATCCTGCCCAAAGATCTCCAGGCACAAATTCTCTTCCATATTTTGCATAAACAAAGAGGGTGGGATCCAGAGTGGCAGGAGCAGCAGCCGCACTTGTACAATGATACAAAGATCCTCCTTCATGTGGACCCTCTCTGAAAAGTCCCCTATCAAGGTCCAAAATTAATGTGGGGCTGCCATTGGAAGGATGTTTTACTCTTCCACTGTGTGTGAGCAAAAGTTCTTTCTGCTAGTCCACAAAGCATATGGATCTAACACACTTTTTCTCTTCTCTCTCGGACTTGTCCCTCCATTCATGTGTCTTTGCTCAACCTACTTCATTATATTGATCAATGTGAGGGGAAAAGGAGAAGGAGAAGGAGGAAGAATGGGAACTATAGTAACTCTCCTTATTCCCATTACAAGAGTGTATAACATTACTTACCAGTGCTGGTGACAGTGAAACATTTCCTAGTAATTTCTTGTATTGTTCAAAGGTGAAAAACTGGAAAGTAAATAGAGTGAAATTTAAAACTCAAGAATGGAGTAGAGATTCTTATCAGAGAAAACTGTTTACCTTTATTGGTCTAACAAAAGACAAAGAGAATGATTTGATCTGGTGGTCTGTTGTTGAGTGATTAGTTCTACACACAGGGCTTTGGTTAAATTTGAATCAGGCAAATTTTGTTCTCATATCACTTAAACATATACTGTATTAGAAATATTCAGACTATATATATACACACACACACACCCATATATACATATACATACAGATACCAAGCACTCAATCCCATTACAGCAGCTTTGTATTTCAATATCTTCTTTCCTCTTAGCCCAGAAAGAAAATAATAATACTTTCCAAACTGCTTCAAAAATCAAATAACCATTAACCATTTGTCATTTGTATAGCTTATTGTGCCAAGAACAGACTGCTCCTTACCAAACAGTGCAAATCTTTCCTCCTTATTCCAGATAGTGAATACAGGGCAGTTTTCTCTTTTTTAAATTGTCATTTAATATCAATTTAAACAACTTAGACTGATCCCACACTTGCAAAATCCATCATTGTTGAGATCAGCAATACTGTGCTATCACGATTTGAGCAGTTGACAAAACAATTCAAAATTGCTCCAGTCTTTGGTACAGGAATCATTCCTTTAAAACTTGGTAAGAACATTGTTATTGGATCAAGCACAGTATTAACATTAAATATCACCATCGCTATTGGGTTGTTTTTTTAGAACCAAAACAAAACAATGGTTTGAAACCAGAGGTACACAAATGTAAGGCTGCTTGAACCTGGACTTTTCCACCCCCGGATCCCCAGATAACTTTTTAAAAGCAGATTTTCCAACTGCGCAAATTTCTCACTAGAAACCCCCACACTAAAAAGAAGGGCAGGAAATACAGTAAACACAAGTAGTGCTTTGCTCCTTGCTTACACTATGTATCAGTGGCAATTTCTGCATAAGAGTCAGGAGAGCTTATCCATAATACAGCAATGGTTCATTCATGGATCTGCCTCCATTCAGTAACTAACAGGTGCAAAAAATGAGTAATTTAAGGGCATTTACAAGGATGTGATGAAGCATTACCTGCACAAAGATGACAAAAATGTGGTTCGGGCCACAAAGAAGGTATTTTAATATGGTTTTGGCAGTTTAAGTATGAAAACTGAGCACATTCTTCCCTTACAAAATTTGTGCACATGCTTACATGCTGCCCCTGTCACAGCCTTTGGTTAGGTGATGAATAAACGCAAAGACCCAACATGTACAATTCCTCTCCTCTCATTTTTCACACTGTACATTATCAGCTCTCCAACAGCACATAATTTTTCTCAGTTCCACAATTTGCACACTAAACACACACACCCTTTGAGCCCCACTCCACAAACCTTGCATGACATTTTGAATGTGGTCCTGCAGTGGGAAGGGAAAATTGCCCCAAGCCATCACTCTCCATGGGCATGTGGGGGTGGAGGTAAATGTCAGCAAAGCTGCTTTCTGCAGCAATTGGCTGTGCGGAGATTCTCATGGCAAAATCAGCCACACAGCTGATCCAGCAGACTGGAACAGTAACTTCCACAATCCTTTCTGGGTACTTCTGCACGACCAAGTACCCAGCGGAGAACTTGGCTGCATAGCTGTACCATGTCTCTATCTTCCCCACACTTGCCATCACAAATGGCCTCGTGGGCCAAAGTGGGAGTTGCACCAAGCCAAATTTGGCCTGCAGGATGGAGTTTCTCCACCCACTTGATGTAGAGGATTTACATCAGGAAGACTAGTCTTACAGTAAGAGATGTTCGACAGTGGATCGGACTCCAACCAGAGGTGGTGGACTGTCCTTCCTTGGAGGTTGGATGGCCATCTGTCATGGATGCTTTAGTTAAGATTCCTGCATTGCAGGGGGTTGGATGACATGACCCTGGTATCCCTTTCGATTCTCCGATTCTAGGATTCTCCTTGCTGAATCTGTTATTTCCCATCACTATTCTCTGGCTTTGACAACTGCTGCCAGCACTATTTTGAGGATACCTAATGCAATAAAAAATACCATGGCATTCTCACGCACGGGATACATTCAGAAATGACGCTTACATTTAAAATTTCAGAGAAAAGACATTGAGTGGGTAACACTGCTCCGCAGCTGGCAACATGGCTGTACCCTGGAGCAGAACTGTTTTCACTGACATCCAATGAAGGGGTCCTTGGGGGGGGGGGTGTAAGGGAGTCTACCTGCAGCAACTGCCAGTGGCTTCTTGCGGAGCACCAGCTCAGACCTTGAGAACCATAGTTTTTGGTGCAATTCTCCTTTTCAGCATGCTCAGGCTGCTTTGTAAAGTGTAACATTTCCCTTTGCTCCAGTTCACCCCATTTGAAACCGGTTTCACACATGGTACCCTTGGAAGAAGCATTCCACCCTACCATATTTCTGTCAGGAGCTCGTCTTACACTCAAGTAGGACCCTGGTAGAGACACATGCCCGACTGGCATGTTCCCTCCCTCCTGGTCGATCGTTTGGGAGCTTCAAAAGCTTTCTTCTGCCCGAACATCACAGCGACCGATGCCAACAGACATCGGCACATTTAGGGATCTGCAGAGTCTTCGCAGTTTGCATGACAGACCTCAGCAACTCAGCAATTTGGCTAATCTACTTTATTTACATATAAACACACATGGAGCACTGCAACATGGCTCCCTCTCTCTCTCTAGCATCAGACAGCAAACAGAAAAAGAACAAAGGACAATAGTCCCACTTCACAGAACACAGTAACACAAACATCCTGTCTCCGTCACTTCCTACTCTGTGGAGTCAAAACATATACCGTCATGAGATAGACAACAATCCCATGACTGCAATCATGGAGCAGGAATTCTAACAATTTCTACCAGGGCTTCTGTCATACTTTTCTCCCAATATTTAACTCTCCTTTGACACTAAGTCCACAGGAGTATGGAGTACTGGGCCAGTTGCAGATGCTTGAAGCATCCCTCAATGTGGTCTTTCTTCTGGAGGACAGATGCCAGTGGTGGGTGGGGCTAGAGCAGGCATCCTACAACTCCCATGATCCCTAGCTAGCAGGACCAGTGGTCAGGGATGATGGGAATTGTAGTCTCAAAACATCCAGAGGGCCGAGGTTGAGGAAGCCTGGGCTAGAGGGAAAAGTGGATGGAGCAATTTACCCTTGTGCTAATTTCTACACACGCACACACCTTTCTCCATCCTCTAACCTGGAAAGCAAGAGGCAGAATCAGAGTTCAAAGACATATTCCAACTGAGCAAAAACACTAAAGAAGGTGCAAAGTGGAGCTGGTGAGGGGTGGGCCTGGGAGAGGGTGTGGCATGGGGAGAGTTTGATGCTTCAATGAATGGGTGAGTGCCTAAGGCCAAAGCAACTTTTCATGTAAGATGACTTGTAGTATACAGATGGGATTTTAAATCTCCTTTAAACATTTCCGAATGGATGAAGCACAAGCATTATGAAACATGTCACCTTACACCGCGTAGCACATGGAAAACCGGTCCTACTGCAGTATTCAAAAATGTATCTATAAATCACAACATGGTAAGTTAATTCCCTGAATGCAGTATAGGATTCTATGTTAAAAACTGTGCTACAAACACTTGTGAAAAGTTAATTTGGACAATAACCCTACAATATGTTTGTACTCAGAAATAAGTCCTATTGAGCTCAGTGGATTGCTTTGAAAGGCTGCAAAGCTCTGGGAGTCGTATGTCTCCTTGAAGTCAATGAGACTTCACTTTGAGTAAACTTACAAAATATTGTACTGTAGAAGTGAGCAACAAAATCAGTGCAAAATTAGGTGAAATGAGGACTGCGGCCATGAGTAATTTAAAGCCTAAATGGCAAAATTACAGCACAAGCCTTTGCCTGTCTACTCAGAGGTAAGCGCCATTGAGTTCTATAGGGTTTCCCCCCAGAAAAGTATGTATAGGATTGAAGCCTAAGTATCAAAACAGATTTTCAAATTGCACATTCAACTAACAGATCTACCATTTTTTCTATATATTGTCACAACGAACTTTTTCATGGAATTTTAGGTATTCCTTTAATGTTTCCCATACCCTCCATGCATGCTACCTAGCAATCTATTGCACTTAAAATTTGCTTTCAAAATACGATTGCTTCCTAAAGCCATAAACAGAAGAACTAGTTAGTATGTAGCAACTCTGTTTCATATTATGGGGACAGTTTTGAAGCTGAACAATCCTAGGAAACTCTAAATGAAGGACCAAAATGCACATAGCCAAGCGAGTACGACTTAGCCTTTCAGAAAATTCAACAGTTTGCTTCAATGGCTCACTTTTTTTTAAGAGCTCAAAATATCCTTATCATAATAGAGTGAAGCAACTTTTGTTGCTGTGAAACAGTGATATTTTTTTATTTTATTTTTTGCTATGGTAAAAAAAAAAAAATGCTTTCTTCACAAACTTCCAAAGAAAAATAATTGCAAAATATATGTCTTCGTGTATCTAATAACCAGTGCTGTCCATCTGGCAAAGATACATTTAAATCTAAGTTCCACAGAGGAGAGAAAAAACGTCAAAGTACTTACCATATGTCTCAATAACATTAAGGTAAAAATGTCTGGGAAGGAACACATGCAAAATATGTATTTGCCCAACAAGATCATCTGTTAACCATTGTACTGGCACTGTTCATGTCTTTTCTTTAAGTCGAAACTAAATCAGGGCTATAAAGTTTGGCTTTTTATCCTTCAGAATTACCAGCTTTCTTTCAGAAAGGGGGGCGGGCAGAGAAAGACAGAAAGAGGCACAGACAGACAGACAAAGGATCTGAACTCTTCAAAGTGAAATTGTCTTTGACACATGGCGTCCAAGTGACATATTACCTTAATTATAATGGCTTTATTTTTACATGCAAATGGATTTACCAAAGGAATAGACAATTATATTTTTCTTCTGAACAGGAACTCGGCCTTGTTTGTTTATCTGAGTGATCTTTTATCAGCGCAGCAGTTTTATAATTCAAGGCAGCCTTTCTCTGTAAGTTTCCCCGAGATGTGGATGGCAGGTATGGAGGCAGCTGTAGAAAATTACCACAATACAACTCGAATTATTGTATCAAATTTTAAGGGATTCCAAGGGCCATCTAGTGCGTGCGTGTGTGCGCGTTCGCGCGCACACACACACACATACACACAAACGTTTCGTGATTCACCCCCGCTTCTCTGGGTAATTATTTCCTAGTAAATTGGGACAAATCTACAATTTCCTTAGAAGTAAGTGCCACTGAATTCAATGCGAATTTCTTCTGAGGATTGTATCGTTAGTGTTGAAACAAAGCTCATAGGGAAGGTCTCTCAAGCAAGTTGTCCTAATTCAATCTGTACTTAAATAAAAATTCCTAATTTATAGACTCATAATTATGTGAGCATCCAATTATAGATACTGATGGACTTTGTATATATAAATATAGTGTGTGGGGGGGAATCTTAGTCTGTAATCATCATGTATTTATCAACAGATGTTTGAACATTGTGTGTGTGTGTGTGTGTGTGTGTGTGTGTGTGCATTCACATGCATGCAACCACAAAATCTGCTTCCTTATCTAAATCAAGTACTCCACATTCTTTTCTCTTTTCAATCTAAGATTAGCAAGCAATCCAGACAATTCTATCTGAAATGCAAGGTTACCAGCAGGCCACTGAATTTCAGATTGCACGGCACAGGAAGTATAAGGAAAGTTTCTCCTTTTAAAGAGTGGATGGACAGAATGTGCTCTATAGTACTCTCTGAACGTCTAACCCAGTATGCGAGGGTAAGCCTGAGGTTTTGCAAAGAAAGAGCATTTGGACACAGTGTGTATTTAAGCTATGTCAACCTTTTGTATTTGCCCTCCCCTATCATCCATGTTACACGGTGGGGAGGTTCTGTATCCTCAAGGGAAGGCCCAAATTAAAATGGTTCGCATCTGGAAAGAATTCAAAGACAACTTTTATTTTTACTGATGTGTATTCAACAATGGTTCTCCATTTTCGTACCTTATACTGCTGCCTAATTCTGTGTACCATTCACTACTCAATAAAAACATTAATAATGAAAAGAAAAGAAAAGAAAAGAAAAGAAAAGAAAAGAAAAGAAAAGAAAAGAAAAGAAAAGAAAAGAAAAGGTAGAGAAGGGCTACTACTATTCCATCAATTCAGATACAGTGAGACATGTGTAAAGAGGTCTACACTCAGCTTAATGGAGTTCTAATCTGAAAAAAGGACTTCATCTGAAATTCCAGATGGTATAATACTTGCTTAACTCTCCATCTATTTCATGGAGGACCCCAGACATCCATAGGGCCTGCCTTTTAAAAAGAATTTATGGGACCAGCAGTTTCACCTGGCCCTACTGTTATATGCCAGCTGGCCACCCACATCAGTTTTCTGAAGCTGAATCCTGGTTGTGAATCTTTCCAGCTCACACATAACGTTTCTCTGACTAGGTGGCAGGTCGAGCCCCTCATTTCTTCATTTTTTAAAATCATTTGAAACAGCCAGGATTTTAAGAATTTATTTTGGTGTTTCCGTTATGTTTCGCAAAAAGTAGATTTGAGCACAGAGAAAGCAGGCAACAAATGTTTTACACAAAGAAACAAAGCCCATTTGTGAAAAGCTCTTAATCACACAGAATTTTCACAGTGCTATTTGGAAACCGAAAAAAATCAGGTTTAAAAATGTGTGCTAGCGTTTTATTGGTTACAGTATAGTTATTGTCCTTGTTAGTTGTTGGCATCTTGGTGGGGTGGCAGTACAGTGGTACCTCGGGTTAAGAACTTAATTCATTCTAGAGGTCCGTTCTTAACCTGAAACTGTTCTTAACCTGAAGCACCACTTTAGCTAATGGGGCCTCCCGCTGCCGCAGCATGATTTCTGTTCTCAGCCTGAAGCAAAGTTCTTAACCCAAGGTACTATTTCTGGGTTTGCGGAGTCTGTAACCTGAAGCATCTGTAACCTGAAGCATATTTAACCCGAGGTACCACTGTATTCATTTGACCTTCCCCTGGCCACAGGCCCATAGCTTACTGGGAGGTAGAAGGCAAGAGGGCGATGAGGTCGTTGCATGCAAATGCACTGGCAGGAAAACTAGATTGGGTCTGCCAGTGGTTTGCACCGCACCAGCCTCACCACTGCCTTCTCTCTTCCCCTCAACATCTTGGTGAGCAGCAGCAATGAGGGCAGCAGAATGTCAGCAGAATACCACTGCCCTATCACAATCATAATTAATTTGTATGCCACCTTTCCATACTAAAAACCATGCTCAAAGTAGCTTGCAAGGTGAAAAGATTTGCATAATTACAAACACAACAAAAGTAATAATAAACCATAAATAAAACACATCAAAAAGTGTGCAGCCAAATTGAACAATTTCCACATAAATCACAGTAAGATCTAAAAAAATAAAGATACAAAACATTAATATCAATAATAGCAGCAACAAACACACCTAAACAATGCCCCAGCCCCATCAGTTGCTACTGGTGTTATCTCCTATGTTACCTGTCATATGTTATGCAACAATAGTGAATTATATTAGTGGAATAATACCTTTACTGCCCTTTTGGGAGTTTCAGCCAAGATTGGAGGGAGTATACCTTTGTAGAAACCGAACAATCTATTGAAAGAAGAAAAAGAAAAGGTTATTCAGGTATGTACTGTATGAGCATTAGCCAAGTGGCAAACCTGTTTTCTTTTCAGAATAAAACAACTACAGTAATCTCAAAGCAGTCTTAATTATTCAGAACAGCCCTTATTGTCAACAGTGAAGGTCTGTTTTCATACTGATTGTGTAACTACTGCTGCAGTCCTTAAATTACGTATCCTGAGATAATGCCACTGACTTCAAGAGGACAAAACTGAAATGAATTATTTGAGGAACATGGGTCAAATCTGAGTCTACACCTCTGAAAGAATAAGCAAAAAGTAAACACAAATTCAACACACAGTGTATATCGATTAGGGCTGGAAGCTATACTATCCAATAATAATCCTACTCAGAGTAGACATGACAGAGTAGACATCAAAATTAAGACATGGTGGTTTCAATGGGTCTACTCTAAGTAAAACTTAGTTGGATACTATCCAGTGGGACTTAGTATTTATTACAATTTATAATTACATTTATAGCCTACCCCTCCTCCAAGGAGCTCAAGGTGTCATATATGCAGGGTTGCCATATGTCTGGAATTTCCCTGACATTGCTGGGATTTGCCTTTTAAAAACAGTGTCCTGGTGGAACTTGCTTAAATGCACGGCAAAATCCAGACATATGGCAACCCATGTTGGAATTTCCTTTAAAAAAGCTCAACAAGTTTGGCAAACAAAAAGCACAAGACTTGTGTCCAGATTATCACTTTCTGAAACATGGCAACCCTATATATATGGTTCTCCCACCTAAATTTATCACAACAGATTAAATTAGGCTGAGGGGGGGGGCTCGAGTCACCCACTGAGCTTCAAGAATGATTGGGGAACTGAATTGTTGTCTTCTAGGTCCTAGTCCCACATTCAAACCATACTACATTTTATGCAGAAAGAAAAGTCATTCATTAATTGTTTACTATCTAGGTAGGTAGACTTTCAATATAATCTTTAATGAATAGAAAGTGCTAGTGCATACACACAGATACAATCATTTGGAGGAGAGGGGAATGAAAGGGGAGAGGAGAATGAATGTTTAGAAGGCTCCTTCAAAATTTAATTCAATTTGCAGGAACAGTTGCGGCTTAATTTCACAGTTAGATTTGTGTATATTTTCCCAATCATAGAATTGTAGACTTGGAAGGGACTCCGACGGTCATCTAGTCCAACCCCCTGCAATGCAGGAATCTCAATTTAAGCACACATGGCAGGTGGCCATCCAGCCTCTGCTGGAAAACCTCCAAGGAAGGAGAGTTCACCACCTCATTAGGTAGACTATTGCACTGTGGAACAGCTTTTTCTGTCAGAAAGTTCTTCCTGATGTCTAGTCAGAATCTCCTTTCTTGTAACTTGAATCCATTGCTTCAGGTCCTAGCCTCCAGAGCAGGAGAAAACAAGGTTGCTCCATCCTTCATGTGACAGCCCTTTAGTTAGTTGAAGCCTGCTATCATATCTCCTCTCAGTCTCCTCTTTTCCAGGCTAAACATACTGTCACGGTCCAGTTTACGGGCGGTTGAGGACATCAGGACTGGGGGCAAGATGGCGGGGTGGGAGCAGGAACGAGAGTGTGGAAGCCAGGAGTCAGGAAGCCCAGGGTCCAAGGGTCAGAAAACAAGGGGTCAAGAAGCCAAGGGTCCGAGGATCAGGAAGCAAGAAGCCCAAGGCAGGAAGCATGTTGCTGTGACAAAGAGCCAAAGGGAAATGCTGACTTTATATCCCTTCCTGGCTCTTGCCACCAGGTGCTGTGAGTTACCAATCGGCCTCACCTGTGCAGCGGCACCTTGCCTCTTGAGAGCAAACTTAGGAAAGCCCCAGTCCTGCTAAGCCCTACCGGTCAGGGCCTGACTCCTGCACACACTCCCAACAAATACCCAGCTCCTTCAAGCGTTCCTCATGAGGCTTAGTTTCCAAACTTTTGATCATCTTGGTTGCCCTCCTCTGCACACGTTCCAGCTTGTCAACATTCTTCTTAAATTGTGGTGCCCAGAACTGAACACAGTATTCCTGGTGTGGTCTGACCAAGGCAGAATAGACCAGGGACTATTATGTCCCTTGATCTGGACACTATACATCTTTTGAAGCCGCCTAGAATAGCCTTTGCTTTTTTTTTTGCTGCTGCATCACACTGTTGACTCATGTTAAGCTTGTGGTCTAGTAAGACCCCTAAACATATCCAGAACATATGAATGTGAGCTCTCCCCACCCCACCCCCTTTAATTTGAGTACTCTTATACAATCCTCATGTGGGTCTTTGCCACCATTTTGTATCCGGCATGGCTAGAGGAATTACATGTAGCTTGAATAGATTTTGTTTAAAGGAAGGAGTGAAAGCAGATGGTAAGCGTAAGTGAGCTGGTAAGGCACAACAGACCCAGCTCATCACCTGCCTTGCTGAAAATCAGATTTCTATTAAATTCTCTCCCTCAAACACCTTGCCTCCAGAAGGTCTGTATGACTTGTCATCAATGGATCGTAGCTTGTGTAAGACACACCGGATCTGTCTTGTCTGCACCTCAAACTTCTATGAATTGACTTTGGCCCTGCATTACAAGGGTTCAACCTGAAGTCTACTTGTGCCCCTCAAGAGACAGACCAAGTCAGTGCATGTGGAGAGAGGAAAAAGAAAATGTGCATTTGATCTAGGAACATAGGAAACAGCAAATAATGGAAAGCACATGAGCTGTGAGCAACAAAAACCAAAAACTGCCCAAGATATAACCAGGATATCCTGTGATGCGAGTCGTGTCCTTACAGATATTTCTGCAGAAGCAACCTTGCTGGGAGGTAAGCTGGGACAGCTGTTTCAAGCAGTAGATTTTAGGGCTTCAGAAGAGAAATCTTTATTCATACGCATGAGCATGTGTCAGAAGACAACCACACAAAAACACTGTCATTTTTTTTTGCACCATCTATTTCATTTTATGTTTTTGTAGATATGATCATCTGTCAGTTTTTTCCTTGTCTTATGTCCAAGTTGCCACATTTTCTCAGCAGCTTCATGAACGTATCATGAAAATACACCAGCATTTTATTTATGTATTTTTAATATGCATACCATATCTTCATTAAAAATATGTATACACACACACACACACACACACACACACTCAATCAATCAATCAATCAATCAAGAAAAAACACATAAGAAACCAAAATCGTAGATCACAGGTTATCAGATAACAATCCCCTTAATAGTCAGTATAACCTTGGTGGCATAGAACAGTTTTAGCAAAAATTAAAAAATGAATACTGAAGACCCATGCTGAATCTCTATTGGAAGGGCATTCCATTAGACTGGGCCAATGACACTGAAGGCTCCGTTTTGTGCTGATAAGCCTTGCCAACCTGGGGGACAACCAATCACTCCTATAGATGATCTCAGAGATTTTAGTGATCATTTCTCCTCATATATCTCATATATCCATCTGTGATTGTTATTTTCATGAATACCTACATTTTATGCAAACTTCCCCTCGGTCTACGCATTTTTGTATACTTTTTTTGGTTGGAGAACTGCCCCACAAAATTCAGGGATGTGTGAATTTCAAAGGATAGCTGTATTTCACTTTACATTCAGAAAAGTGCAAATTAGGTAGGTCAGTTCACATTAGAAGGGATCAGTTCAAATTAAACTGTGAACTGAATCAAATATATCCTCCATCCACAATTGTATTAGGCCCACAAAATATTACTGATCAAAGCTTTATTATTATTATTATTATTATTATTATTATTATTATTATTATTTATCAAAGTTTCATTATGAAGGTTTATGCTGAAATGTTGGTGCGCAGAGTTATAAATAGAATCTAAGAATGTGACATAGAGGAAGAATTAAATTCAAGTGATGGTGTTGTGTATTGTTACAGGATTCATTTCTGTTGGTCATCTTTGTTGGGCTTCTCTATTTCTGTTCTCTGGTGCAGTCAATTGAGCTTTCTCCTGTCCAAAGGGTCAGAGGACTCTCTGGAATGTGACCGTGCAAGAGACTGCAGTGAGGAGGGGAGATTCAGAAAAAACTGTGAAGCTTGTCTAAACTCTAGATTTAAACCATTACTTTATGAAAAGCCAGCTCAATATTTACATTTCAACATGGTATTTTTTAAAAAATAATAATTTGCGGGGGGGGGGGGGATGTCAGTTACTTTCCCTCTAATTTGTTCTTCAAGTAACTCCCTAATTTATTTCCAAATCTGGTTCCCCCGCCTCCCCTTTCTTTTCTTCTTAACTTAGTGGGTTTGGGGTTTCATTAAAGTTAGCAGTATCTCTATAATAATAAAGTATCATATGATATAATAATATATAATATATGCAGCTGCCTCACTCTGTCTAATGGTAGGGCCATGCCATGCTGAATGCATACAAGTGTCCTGCAGTAGTTATTTTATGGCACCTAACTAAAGTGGGCATAAAGAAAGAAGCAAATGTAAAGGCAAGGGACAAGTGATTAGTACTTGGCTTCTGAAGGGAGGAAATACTTCTTTTCTGCCTGAAAGTAAAGAAAGAGACCATCTCTGCCTCTGACGAAAACACAATTCTGATAAATTTATACTTAATAAGAATATAGTGGCTACAGCATTAGTAGCAATGACATTCAGGCAATCCCCCCCCCCAACTATCATCACATGGGGGTGTAAACATGAGGTGTGGCCTCCGATCTCAGCTCTTCCTGTGTGCCAGCACCACCAGTCCCACAGCTCCCTTTGGTGTGCTGGGGGCAGAACATCTGCAGTGAGTAGACTACTCTGCTTGTGTTGGGTCCCTGTGTGATTTAGACGCCTAGAAGTTGGGAGTTCTAAATTGTGCAAGGAACCTTTGTGGGTAAAAATAAGGCCTCCCATTTTAGCAGTTATCCCTCCAACTCATGGAGGACAACAGAGATGGTGATGAGGGCAGCAATGCGCTCAAGATATGGATAGGGCTCAAGATCCCACAACAAATTCTAGGATTCTCCCTTCTATATTCTCCTTCATTTTTGCTATTGTTCAAGGAAGAGGACAGCACCACCAGTGATACAGATAAGTGTTCCGAATTTCAGCATGAAAGGGAAGACAAGAAAGTGTCACCACATCTCTAAATGTTTAACGAAATGGAAAGAGTTAACAGCTGCAGCTTTAACCGAAGCACAGTTAAAATGCATTATTTTGTTTCAGCATTAAGCATCTAAATGAACATCACCATTCAATTGTGTTCTGGGCAGCCACCCAAATTCGTCTTTGCAATAGTTGATTTTGAAACATTACAGTCAATCATATCTTCCCAATTTGTTCTTCTTTAAGGCTTTAGGCACCCTTCTGGTTTCCATTTCTTGTTTGGAAGCCTTGAGTCATCCATTTTGGCAACATGTCCAACCCAAATCAGTTATTTTCTCCAAATTATATTGAAATTGGGATCTTGCTTAGTTTGTTGTTTTCCTCCCCTGTCTCTCACATAATTTTCCCTTTAAGGATCAAATACAAAGCTGATTGAAGGCATGCATATAATATCCTCTTTCTTCAGTTGCTGTCAAATCCAAGCCTGTTACCCACATACTTCTGTAATTGAAACAATGACAGAAAGTACCTTTAGGGCCCTGTTCCCTTGCCCTGCATGAATCAGGGGTTCACTGGATTTAGATGAGTTGCAGAGTTCTGCCAGTGAAGATGCACAGAATGTTTGGTGTGAAATGTACAGTATTACTGATGTTAGAAATACTTTTTCAGTTTGGCAACACTGGATGAGTGCTCTTAAAAATACACCACACAGTGCAAAGTGCATATCTGAGTAAATCATAGGAGTGCTTCTATGGATATTTGCATTGTGGCACCTGGATTTAAATTAATTTTCATAAGCTGACGCCAGGGTGCTTGGTGGGGGATGGAGGGGGCTATTGTTTTTGTATGTTTATTACCGTGTTGCAAATAAGTTCAAAAATTATTCTCTCTTCCCCCCCTTTCTCTCCCTCCCCCTCTTTCTCTCTCTGATTCCCATACAGTGCTGAAATAATAATTTATGATTCATTAAAGGGGGAAACAATCAACCTGGATGCAATTTTGATGATGGATCCAGGTTTACAATGGGTGGAATTCTGCTCACGGAGATGCTCTGCTGGTGCAAGTGAAGCAGGGTTGTGACATTCACAAATTCTTCCTTTCCCCTGAAAAGTTAATCTACAGGGTTGGGGGACTTTTTAGAACAGCAAGGGGGGGTCACAGGGGGCTGTAGGGCAACAGGGAGTAGACAAAAAAAATCTCCCTCCTCTGCTGGATCTATTACAGTGGTACCTTGGTTTTTGAACATCTCAGAAGTTGAACGTTTTGGTTTTCGAACACCGAAACCAGGAAGTAAATGCATCCATTTTTGAATATGCCTCAGAAGTTGAATGGCTTCTGCTAGGTGTTTCTCAATTAAATTTGCAGACTGCCCTTTGCACCTTGGTTTTCTAACGTTTCAGAAGTCGAACTGTCTTCCAGAACAGATTATGTTCGAAAACCAAGGTACCACTGTATTATTATTTAATACTACTACTACTACAAAACAACAACAAAATAACATTGGTAAGATACCTTTTATTAAATTCAGCTAAAATATTTTCTTATTAGGTTGGGTTCACTTCATTAGAAATGGGAAGGGACTGTTGTTGTTTTTATTGGAAAGGTATACCGCTGTTGCTTTTGTATTTATTTATTTTAATGGAACAGCATAGCTATTACTATTGCTGCCACTACTAACATTATGGACAACGATGATACAGTGGTACCTTGGTTTAAGAACAGTCCTGTTTAAGAATGATTTGGTTTACAAACACCACAAAACGGGAATAGTGTCCCGGTTTGAGAACTTTACCTCAGTCTAAGAACGGAATCCGAACAGTGGAAGGGCACCAGTGGCAGGAGGCCTTATTAGGGAAAGTGCGCCTCGGTTTAAGAACAGTTTCAGTTTAAGAACGGACTTCCGGAATGGATTAAGTTAGTAAACCGAGGTACTACTGTAATTTTAAAAGTCAATTACTGCTACCGTTTTTATAAATTCTTTGTGGGGAGATATTAGGTAGTATATCTAGTTTAACCTTAACAGATCTCAATCTTAAAAACATCCAAATTCAAGGGAAATTGGTGCATCACTGACATGATATATTATCAAGGAATATAGGCAAGCATCTGTGATGTGTACTTTTAACATCTGCAAGATTAGTTCACAGGCTATTCTATAGTTAGCAATACATTTCCTATATTGCTGCTTTCAAAATGTCTGACCACAGCCTAGATAAACCACACATTATTTACAAGTTAAAAAAAACAAAACAGTTTGCTGTGGGTTCTTTTTAATACCATTCCACTCATTACTAGCTGTATGTAGGCCAAGTTGAAGTACATCTCAATTTGCAGATAGTCACTTAGGAAATTTATAAGCAAAGGGATTATAGTGAAAATGAATGTAATCCTTTCTTTTAAAGTATACAAAATGCCTCTTCAGAAGTTAATCAAACACAGTTGAACGCATACCTAATGCTAAAAGGTTTGTGTATTGTGCATTGCTGTTTGGTATTCCAGTACTTTCAGCTATAATACTCTGCGTACTTGGCATTCAGCATCGTCAGACATGGTGCTATTCTACATCAAACTAAGGAATATGTTTGATATCCATTCCATTCTGCACATACTCTCTATATTCTGTTCAAATTTACGAAATATTCGTTGAATATTTGATGCCTGTTTCTGATGTCCTGTATTTCCTTTCAATATTTGACCATATCTGATTGCAGACGTGCAATAATAGTTATGTTATGCAATGGCACTAGTATCAAACAGTATCAGACCAATTGGCTTCAAGTAGGTAGCTGTGCTGGTCTACCGTAGTCAAAATAAATTAAAACAATTCTTTAAAAAGATAGTTTAAAAGACTCTTCTTAAAAACCTAAAAACTCCCTTAAAAGAATCAAGTCTTCAAAAAAGTTGTATGATCTAAGAAAGTCTTTAAAAGAATCCTTCCAAAAGAATTTAAAAATTATAATGTAGCACCTTAGAGACCAACTGAGTAGTTTTAGGTATAAGCTTTCATGTGCATGCACACTTCTTCAGATACACTGAAACAGAAGTCATCAGACCCTTCTATCTAATCAGGCCAATTGGCATTAGTATCAGACAGTATTTGTTGGCTGTCATAAAAGAATCTTCTTCTTTGGCGATCACTCGTAGTCGAGTAAGATTGTCTTCCATAAACACGGTTTTAACAATGAGTCTGCCAGTGACTGTGGAGACCAATTCTGGATCCACACGTCCTTCCACAGTGGGGACATTGGTTTCTGGGTGGGAGTTGATCATGGTGAGGGTTTGTCAAGCGTGCCTTCCTCTTACCATGTTTCTCCCTTTCGTCCTGAGTTCGAGTGTCTTCAAAACCCATGACGCCTTTGGTAAAGGCTGTTCTCTAATTGGAGCGCTCGCAGGCAAGTGTTTCCCAATTGTTAGTATTTGACCGCATGTGATATTCAACAGCAAGTGAAATACAGGATTGTACTCAACATGACACTAAGGTGAGAGTTCTGTCAGTGCAAGGTTTTCTCCTAGCACAATGGAATGTTCTCTCCCATCCCCCACCCACCCCATAAATCTGTTCTGGGGGTTCCCCAGCCTTGCGGAGCCCATTTGGCAATAGTGAGGAGCATGCACAGGGTGAGGAGAGGGAAGAAATACTGTTGCATTAGTACTAATCCTTGCATCAGTGCAATAATTTAATTGAATAGTGGCTTTCATATTGAATGTGTGTCAAATCAACAAATAAATGCCAACCATTTTAAAGGCGAAATTTCACATTTAAAATGCAAAACTGAATTCTGTATTCAAAATTTCACATTCAATATCAGATAGCAAAATAGGAAAATATGACAGCATGTCTACTGTGCTCCACTGAATGCAAAGAGAAGTTATACTCAGGAAAAGTATACACATTACATAATACTCATGCTATAATATGCCCATTAAAATAGTAACTTTATTACTTATTCCTTTCCTCCTTAGAGCTCAAGGCAGCATGCATGCTTCTTCCCCTCCCAATTTTATCCTCACCTCGCCTCTGTGAGGCATATTAGGCTGGGAGACAGTGACTGGCCCATAGTCACCTTGTGAGCTTCCTGGCTGCGTGGGGATTTGAACCCAAGTCTCCCAGATCTTAATATAGCACACTAACCACTACATCACACTGGCTTTCTAAATTCCCAGAATAAAGACATTTAGGGCAGCCCAAGGAGAAGGACACATATACTGTGCAAAAGGAGATCAATCTAAGGCAGTGAGGATGTTAATGAAATATATTTTTAGACTACTTTGGAAGATTCCAGCTCAGAACTGGCTCAGGAACCACTGGGTTGGCCAACAAACGGATGAATAATCAGCATCAATCTAATTTATTTGGAATGACAGTCATGGCCATATTTACAACATATGGGTCAGATTAAGTAGTAGTTGCGCGCCATCATCATATGTGACTTTGTTATTTTTGCAGAGAAACGAGTCTCCCTTCCACAGTTATTAATCACCCCTCAATCTCTTGCTCAAAACCCTTGCTAATTTTTGGCTGCCTGTTCTGTTCACAACACACCTATAAATAGATTCAGCAAGAGAAAGAAAGATGAGAACACTGTCCTCTCTTCAAGCAACAGAAAGCGAAACTGGAAACAATTGCCTGGTGTGTTGTTGTTTTTTAAAAAGTATACAAACTAAATTCAAATCTTATTCCCTCTAGCCTGCAGTACTCTATCTACATATTTTTTGTAGCCAAGTATGGTTTTTTTGGGTAAAGGCTAGAGGGAAGATGGGTCTTATGACCTCAGCTGTGTACTCTGCAGCAAATGCAGAGTATTCATTAGTGGTTCAGAAATCCACATCTTGTACTGAATTTCAGCTTATAGATTTTTTCTTACTTCCTCAGAAAAGAAAACGGCAGTGGGTGTATTGTGTTGTAATAATACATTGAACAATAGAACTGAGTCCTGTCATCTTGGTTTCCTCTTATTGTGAATACTATGGGTCAATTTCAATGTATTAGGTATATCAGTAGGGTTGCCAGTCTCTGGTGCATGTGTTTTTAAAGTACAGACCTTATTGTCTGGGTTAGGAAGTAGACCCAGGATAAAACCTGACAGTCAGGAGGTGGATCTTGGAGGAATCTGGCAGATCTGGGGTGGGACCATTGTAAAATCTGGTAGATGAAGTGTGGTGTCAAGGTAAAATCAAGGAGTGTGAGCAGATCTTGACAGAATCTGGAGCTTATTAGTTTTTCAGCCCTAGGCAACCCGTAGTACTGGTTATCTGACAGAACGATTAACTGGTTATACCTGTAAATAGTAACTAGCTAGGAAATGTATCTATTGGTACAACGGTTTCCTATGTTCCTAGCTGATGACCAGCCAAATATATATGGTGGGGGTAGATATGTTAGTTTTATGGTTCCCATTATCCCCGTTGTTCTCAAGACCTTTTGAGTCTGCCACAGAGTCAGCATGGATGCAATGCTACCTGACTCATGGGTGGACTACATGTTACATGAAAAGCATGCATCCAAGTCCTGATATGGGTTGCCAATGCACTAAAATAACCAGGGTATGAAAAACTGAACAAAAATTATATTTGAAATCAATAGGGTTGAGCCAAAAGATCTCAACATGTTGAAATAGGGCAGGGCGCTAGCTAAGGAAGGACTGCTACAGAGCGCATTTTGTCCCATACAAAAATTGGAGGATATATTCATTATGGTGTTAATTTCTACTGTCTGTGCTACCTTTTTAATTTCCACTGTCTGTGCCACACAAATACACAAACACCCCACTTGGCTTTTCCCTGCCTTTCTGTTTACAATAGAAAACAGTTATAGGCAAGCCAGAAGAAATTTCCCCAAAGCTTATAAACTAGAAAAATGTCTCATTATGACTCAGATTGTCAGAACTGGATGAACGTTCAGCAGGCATTTTTAGCTGTCCAAACACTAGGGCAAAAATTATAGAAGGATTCTTTTCTGGCCTTTTGCTAACAGAACTTTCCTTTGCATAACAGGTACATCAGGAAACAGTCACTGGTTAAATATTGCACCACACCTAGGTCTATTCACGCAGAAAAATGTGAGAAAATGCATTTGAAACTTTTGTTATGAGAGAGGATGACAGCAATTTGTTCTTTTCTCTGACGTCACCAAAGACAAACCTTTGCAATTGTATGCTGAGTGTAATGACAACATGACACAGAATTAAGCTATTTAATATCATCACAAAAGAACAGATTAGGAAGGAATCAGTTTCATTGCAGATTGATAGCCTTTGCTGGAGAGAAGTATTTTATTTTATTTTTTGCATCAGCATATCTACATACAGCCACTGTGGAGACTTAATTAGTAGAGTACTATTTCCCACCTTACTTTTAAATAAAAAGCCCCAAAGGCAGTAAAGATGACTGTATATATTATTTTATCATTCTGGCTACCTTAATTCAATACACACAGCAATGGAGTTTGCAAACACTTCTGCATTTCCACTTATTGGTGACTGCATTTTAGATTACTTAAAAGTACCAAATTTGCACTTTAAAAAAATAACCTCAATGTCTAAATAAGCTCACTTGTAGGCAAATATAACTGCAGGTGCAAGATGCTGTCTGAATTGATTTGCACTTCCAAATATACAGGCAGAAAGCATTTACATGTCCCAATTTCCCTTGCTTACAAGGCCACATTGCTTAGAGGTGCTTTTATCTGAATTTTCATTTCTATGGACATATGCTCAAACTCATGTCATATGGACTAGTTACTAACTAAAATATTCACGACAGCCCCCACCCAACACTTCATGCACAGCTTCTGAGTGAAGCAGGAAGTTCAAGGACTTTTTCAACATTATGGTTTTGCTTCATGGAGAGTATTTATATGTCGAGAAAATCATGGAAAGTGCCTAGCTTGTCATAATCCACGTAACAATATGTGCATAGAAGCTACATATTCTGCATAATGATGTAGATAATTAATAATGAGGAGGAGGAGTTTGGATTTGATATCCTGCTTTATCATTACCCTAAGATGTCTCAAAGCAGCTAACATTCTCCTTTCCCTTCCACCCCCACAACAAACACTCTGTGAGGTGAGTGGGGCTGAGAGACTTCAGAGAAGTGTGACTGGTCCAAGGTCACCCAGCAGCTGCATGTGGAGGAGCGGGGAATCAAACCCGGTTCCCCAGATTACGAATCTACCTCTCTTAACCACTACAGCACAATCATATGACAGTTGTTACCTGTGGAAAGGGGGATGAATGCACACTATCTCCATCCCATCAGGTCCTATACATTCAGCATGGATGTTTATCAGTCACAAACTAATAATAATAATAATAATAATAATAATAATTTATACTCTGCCTTCCCTCAGCTGACATATAAAAATGAGAACCACTATAAACATAGAAAAAACAATAATTAAGAAGCAATTAAATATTGGTAGAAGTAAAACTATATACATATATAAAATTTATTAGAACCATGCAAATAACTATAATAAAACAGTGTGGCGCCAGCCCTTTCATTAAAAGCACTCACTTCCCAAAGCATTTGGAAGAAATAGCTTTTGCTGTTATCCAGCAGGCCTCTTCTTATGTTAAGCATTTTAATATACTATTAGTTATGGTGGTTTTTCTCTCTCCAAATGTCCTGACGAGGCCACATGCCATTCTTGCCTCCTTTTGAGGTAGGTAAGAAAGAGAGGGAGAGGGAGAGAATCACTGCGGCAGCTAGACTGGGAGTGGCTGCCTAGACCACATAACACCTACATTGGCTCCCAGTATGTTTCCGAGCACAGTGTTGGTGCTGACCTTTAAAGCCCTAAACAGCCTCGGTCCAGTATACCTGAAGGAGCGTCTCCACCCCCATCATACAGCCCAGACACTGAGGTCCAGCGCCGAGGGCCTTCTGGTGATTCCCTCATTGTGAGAAGCGAAGTTACAGGGAACCAGGCAGAGGGCCTTCTTGGTAGTGGCACCCTCCCTGTGGAATGCCCTCCCATCAGATGTCAATGAAATAAACAGCTATATGACATTTAGAAGACATCTGAAGGCAGCCCTGTTTAGGGAAGTTTTTAATGACTGGTGTTTTAATGTATTTTTAACCTTCTGTTAGAAGCTGCCCAGAGTGGCTGGGGAAACGCAGCTAGATGGGTGGGGTAGAAATAATATATTATTATTATTATTATTATTATTATTATTATTATTATTATTATTATTATTATTATTACTATTTCCTCATGATCAGCCAAGGAGCTTCATAGTTGATCAGGAATTTGAAGATCAGTTCCCCAGATCCAAATCCAGTTGTTGTTTGACTCCAAATCCTATCACTTCCAGATAGCATGGCTAACGGGAGTTGTGTAATCCAACAACATCTGGAGAGCCACAGTTTCCCCACCCTACTCCAGCCAGTGCCTGGAGATTTTTGTTGTGAACTTTCCCAGTCCTTTCCATCAAAAGCCAACCCTAGAGGTCCCTTCTGCTGTTTTTTTAATCAGGACTTGTCTGTCTAGATTAGCGGTGACACACACACTACGTAATGTCACAGTCCTTGTAGATTTTATTTTTCAAACACCTTACAATGTGTTCTTTGAACAGCCAACCTGCCTCAGCAAGTTTCATTCCCTTTTTGAAATGTTTTCTTTATCTGTGTTCTTTTGATCAGTCAAAACGTTCCAGCCCTAGCAAAGAAGAGCTGCCATCTTGGCATGCAAGGAAATAATGTCAATTAATCTTAGCTGTACAGCACCATAGTTATTGTTGTTATCATTCCATATTTCTTCAAAACAGGCCAAATGTCTCCAAAGGCCTTTAGGCTCCTGTCCAAACTTACAATGCAGATGATATAATAAACTAAAATCAACTCACTGTAATTGACTTTTCATTTTGAGCTAGACTAGGGTAGATTAGCATCAGGCTCATGTAATGCACAGTGATTCCACAAGCTGGTTTACAACCATCTGGCTTCATCAGAAGACCCGTCACAAAGCCAACATAAATAGCAGCTCATTGGGCATGACTAAATGATTATCTGCTTTTATACAGAAGACATGCAGAGATACAACACAAACATGATCCTCTGCAGCCAGTATGAGGAGAGATTTTGTAAAAAATAAAAAATACTGTAGAAAATGCCTCTCCATATGTCTGCCAAGAAAACAGACACTTGAGACAAAATTTTCTTCCAAGCCATAAAAGTTTGATTTGCATTCTTGTCCTTGCCTAACAGCTCATGGGAAGGAGTTACTCTATGTCTTCATCCAGGGCCATCCCAATACATTTTGCTGCCTGAGGCAAAAGACAATATTCTGTCTCCTCCACCCCCGTTCCATCTACAGAAGCTTACTCGACTAGCTGTCAAATTTTACTTCAGTGCTGACAATGGGATAGCATCCTTCTTTGCATTTGGGGACAGCAGTCTCATTCAGCAGATGCATGACAAGCCTATGGTAACATAGATCTGAGGAGAATACATACATACGTACGGTACATACATAAAGGTAAAGGTAAAGGTACCCCTGCCCGTACGGGCCAGTCTTGACAGACTCTGGGGTTGTGCGCCCATCTCACTTAAGAGGCTAGGGGCCAGCGCTGTCCGGAGACACTTCCGGGTCATGTGGCCAGCGTGACATCGCTGCTCTGGCGAGCCAGAGCCGCACACGGAAACGCCGTTTACCTTCCCGCTGGTAAGCGGTCCCTATTTATCTACTTGCACCCGGAGGTGCTTTCGAACTGCTAGGTTGGCAGGCGCTGGGACCGAGCAGCGGGAGCGCACCCCGCCGCAGGGATTCGAACCGCCGACCTTTCGATCGGCAAGTCCTAGGCGCTGAGGCTTTAACCCACAGCGCCACCTGCGTCCCATCGGTACATACATACATACATACATAATTTTATTGGTATGCTGCCTTTCTATAGTTCAAACCATGCTCAAGGTGGTTTAGAACATGGGGGGGAAATTACAACAGAAAATCATAAACAATAAATAAAACATCAAAAAATACATAACCAAATGGAACTATTTCCAGATAAATTGTAAGATCTAAAATAAAAACAAATCATATTACTATTATTTATTAATAATATTAATAATAGCAGCAACAACAACTGCACCCCCCAAAAATAGTCCTTAAACAATACCCCAGCTCAATATAATGTCGAGGTTACACAGGATAATGGCTGAGATGAAGCCACTGTTGTTCCACCACCCAGAACCAGCAACCTGAGGAAATTATCTCATTCTGCCTAATGGTAGGGCCGGTGCTCACTTCATCTGGTTTTTTTTTAATCCTCAGAATAATTCTAGAATATTAGTGCAGAATATTAGGTGCAGAAGAACAGATCAAGGCTGATCACCAGACCTTAAAGCAGAGCTTCTATGAAGCATGGTTTCCTTTCAAACAAAGGCTTGCTATAGCCTGAACCTGGGTTTTTCACTGAAGTTAAGTGTTGCTTGGATTCCCTCAGTGTGTTTTTTGTCATGGTTTAGAAATACTTTCATTTTGAGCTTATCTCATATATGTACTAATATGAGCATATTAATATAATGAAAAGAGTAATGATTTCTTTAAAGGACTAAATCATCATAAGTGAAAGGAAACTATTTTTGCTGCTCATGGGCTTTAGTCACCAAATACTGCTCCCATACAGCTAGGGTTTGGGCTTGTGCTGATACAATAAACAACAGCATGGTTTGTATATATCAGAGATGGGGGTCTGCAGCGCTCCAGATGTTGACTCCAACTCTCATGAGCTCCCACCAGCCTGGTCTTTGGGTTGGATGATGGGAATTGGAGTCTAGCAATAGTTGGAGGACCACAGGTGGCCTATTCTGGTTTATAGTCTGTATTTCCATTAAAAATAATGCTCAAATTAACTATTAAAGTAAATAAATTGGAAACACAAGAACTACCAACGACAGAAGAATGGCTGATGAAGATGATGGAGTTTATGGAGCTGGCTGATCTCACCGGGAGAATCCGCGACCAGAAAGAAGAGGAACATCAAGAAGACTGGAAGAAATTTAAAGACTATTTGAATAAATATTGTAATATTAAAGATATGTAACCACTTGAAAGAAACAATTAGGCCTAGGATTAAAATGGAATTAAATTTATAAATAAGAAAATGTATGATAAGGAAAGCTATGTAATATGATTAGGACTGTGATATGGTCTTTTGAAATACTGATATTGGAAACTGCTACATATAATTACTAAGAAATTTAGATGGAAGAGATTCTATGTTTATGAAGATGGATGGTACTTAATTTTAATTACTTAAGTGGTAATATGCTGTATGTATCTTTTTTCTTTTTTCTCTTTTTCTTTTATCCTTTGCTTGTTTTTATTGTTAATCTTTTCCCCCCTTTACTATGTTTATCTACTGAAAATAATAAATATTATTTGGGCGGGGGGAAATAAAGTAAGTAAACTGGTTTGGGGGGGCGTTTGTAACACTCACTCACAATGTCCCAGTGAAACTGCTGTTCATATTTCCCTGCTACCCCTTCCCTTTCCCAAGCCCGCCCGCCCCCACTTGCCTTGGGGAAGTGGGTAGCTGGCAGCAGAGGCACATCACAAGGCTGAAGGCATGCCTAACATCTTCTCCCACAGCAGCGTATGGGGATCAGATCCTGTGTAATGGGAACTCCACCACAAGGGAATTTCCCCCTTGGATAAGGAGGACTGGCAAGGAGTGTAAAAAAAAAAAGGTGGGCTTAACCAGCAATAACGGGGCACAGCCTTCTCCCTGGGTCTGTAGGTCTGGGTTCCCCGAGATCAAGGGAGTGGTGGCAGCATTACCGGTTCTGTTTTGTCCTGATTCTGTAAAAGTAACGGGTCTGCCAGCCCTGCTCCAGAAACCTGCAAAGGCAGGTGAGGGAGGGGCAAGCGGCGGGGGCCCATTTACCACACCCCAGTTCAAGTAAAAGCCAGCTTGTGGGGAAGCAGTGTTCAATCTCCCAACATATCCAGGTAGGACTGGGAGAGACACCAAGGGAGAGACCTTGGAGATCCCCTGCCAGTGAGTGTAGATGGACTAATGGTCTGACTCAGTATAACACAGCTTCCTATGTCCCTATGCCCACCTTAAATTGGCCACTGATCATTTGCAATATCTTTGTATACAACTTCTCCCCCCCACACCTTCAAGCTTATATAAATTGGGCCCCTTCCTCTTTTCTGTCAGTCACCCTACACAAGCAGCAGCAGAAACAAATTAACCTCCAAGAAATGCATGCTGGAAAGAGGCTATAGGAAACTAAACTTACGTGAAGGATTTAATTATCTAGCAACGTTTGATTAACACACATTTTTTAAAGAACTAATTTAGCCTCCAGGTAGATGATCTTTATTCTATTATACTGTTTAATGAAATGGCATTACATTACAGCAAATCAGACACCTAAGTTCTGCCTAGAATTCCTGAGCAATGTCGATTTTCAGTATTTCATTCATTCATTCAATTATATTTTTTATCCTTCCTTTCTTCTGAGGACCTCAGGGCAGTGCACCTGGTCTCTCCTACCCCGCCCCATTTTACCCTCATTATAACCTCATAAAGGTAGGTTATATAATAACTGGCCCAAGATTACCCAGTGAGCAGTGTCACTGACAGGGATTTGATCCTGAGTCTGGCACTGTGGGTTAAACCACAGAGCCTAGGACTTGCTGATCAGAAGGTCGGCGGTTTGAACCCCCACGACGGAGTGAGCTCCCATTGCTCGGTCCCTGCTCCTGCCAACCTAGCAGTTCGAAAGCATGTTAGAGTGCAAGTAGATAAATAGGTACCACTCTGGCGGGAAGGTAAACGGTGTTTCCGTGTGCTGCTCTGGTTCGCCAGAAGCAGCTTAGTCATGCTGGCCACATGACCCAATAAAGTGGCCAGTAAAGCGAGATGAGCACCACAACCCCAGAGTTGGTCACAACTGGACCTAATGGTCGGGGGTCCCTTTACCTTTACCTACGTAGCCCAGCACTCTGTCCTCTCCCTATTCTCTTGCACTAACATCACTGACCTTGACTGAGATGTCAGACCTGATTGCCTGGAGAACGAAGATCAAACCTAATGCTCATCTAACTTAGAACTCCTTCACACACCTCAGGACCAGCTCAGACAAAACAGGACAGGGCTGTAAGTTAGAAAGTGACTCTAACCAAGAGAGGCTCCATGCTATACTAAAAGTCAGTGGTTCCTTTGAAATAAAAGAATTCTGATCTTCCAGATATTGCTGGACTCCAGACAGCTTCAGCCAGCATGGTCAACAGTCAGGGATGAACACCTGGAAGGCCACAAGTTCTCAGTCCTGCTTTTAGGTTCAAACCTGGCAGCAGAGGTGAAAATATCTGCATTCAGATTATTGTGCTAGTTTTCCTGTTTAGAATGCTAGCGCTTCTGTGTGTTTACACTGCATTACCCGTTGTGTTATGGAACTGTGTCACACTAAATTTCATTCACACCAGTGGATATGGTGTGACACATCAATGAATATGTTGCCGCCTTTTACGCACATGCATGCATCTGTTGGCCATGATTCATCTATGAAAACGGCAGGAAAGAATTGTATGCTGGAACATCACCCCGAGTTTCATCACATGGTATGTTCCATGAAAACCAGATGAAAATTACAGCACAAACTCCACTGCCCCATGATTTTCCAGCTTAAGAGGGTTGCAAACAGATTTATCCTGGAAGCAGTTAACATGAACATGAGTATTAAACTTATCCTAGATTCTGCTAGATTTCCAGAACTGGTTTTAATGTATGAAAGATCACATAAAATGCAGAAATTATCAAGTAAGGATATATCAGGAAAATGGAATGAACTGTTGTCTGAAAACAGCCACAAACAGACACCTATATCAGGGCTTTCAGAAAATCAGGGCATAGTCCCATATCGTAGGTAGCTAGAGCAATTTGTGAAGATAACTGAGTGATTCACATTTTGTTAATTTCCCCCTTTTACTGGAGCTGCTGGGCATGTTAGTGCATTGCTACTTCCTTTCTGATTCTGAAGGAAAACCAAGGGCAGGATCCTATGATAACGTAATAGGAATTCTTATGTTGCCCTCTGGAAACTAGCCAAACTGAACCTCAGAAAGCAAAGGTTTTTAAACTAAATGTATTTTAGTAATGTCATTTCATGTTGTGGAAGCATTAGTTTCAGATCAGTGACATGCAGAATTCTGGTATTAACCACACCAAAGTATAAACTGCCAAAGTAACTGGCATAAAAATATATCTATTTTCATCCTCAATTGACTTTAGGAAGATAGATTCTTTTTAAAAGGTAGTTGACATTAGGGCTCCATTGAATGTTTGAGAGTGGATATTTTCATTACAAAAAACAGGGTTTGAGGCGATCCAAAACGTTCACATAAACCCTCCCAAAAGCATCCCATTTTTTTGGTAATAACACAGTGTTCTTACTCCTGTCTCTGGGGTCTCACATCAGGAATATCATAGCCAATAAAGTGCATTCAGATGCAAGGATCATCACATTAGTTTTCCTGGTTACAATGCCGGTACTTCTGTCAAAGTTTCTAATATTCCTTTCAAAGTACATTATTACCTGTTGCATTATGGGACTGTGGCTTTTTGATCAAGAGACCACCCTGTCACACTAAATTTCATTCACACCAGTGGGCATGGTGTGACACGACAGCAGACATCATTGGGCCTGTCACCGTCCTTTATATGCATGCATGCTTCTATTCCCCCATGATTTACTCATGAAAATGGCAGGAAATAACTCTCCAGGGTTCTCTCCCAGCTCTACCTGGAGATACCAGAGACTGAACCTGGAGCAAAGCCCTAGAGCCGGCCCACCCATGAGGCAAGGCGAGGTGACTGCCTTAGGCGGCAGAATCCTCAGCATATCTTACCTCTGTGAATGCATTGGCCAGGGCCGCTGCTGCAGAGACAGTGATGGCTGCAGCCTGATCTGCCACCTCCTTGGCAGCCACCCTCTTTGGCCTCTTGGTGAATAGGACGCAGTGCTGGTTTCCTCCCACCCCTACAGAGGAAACGGCAGGGGCTGCCACCTGGGGTCTCATGGCCTCTGCACCCGCGCCCAGCATGATTCAGAGCAGGCCCCTCCCCCCCACCATAATGGCCTTTGATTTGACCACCCTCCCTTGCTCCCAGTGTAGATCTTTACCCCCCCCCCCATGGTTTCTGATGTAGAACTCCACTCACTCCTCTCCTCCTTCCCTCTTGAGGAGTTGCCATTTTGTCATTTGCCTCAAGGGCCAAAAAGTCTTGGGCCAACCCTGGCTCTCCCACCGAGCTGTGGACTTGATTCCTTTCAGCCTGTGTTGGATGTGGCCTTGCTCCTGAGTACTCTTCTCTGCTGCCAGTATTTGGCAACAGTCAGAGGGCAGCACTCATGCACAATACTCAGTCCCTCTAGTTTTTTTGTTTCAGTGTGTTTGTGTGTGTTTTCGTAACACCACAATGCCATTCTCCTACATACCTTTGCTCCTGCTACCCTAGGAATTAGGAAAACTATACTGGCTACCCTAGGAATTACCCACCCACACACCCCGCACGCACACACACATACACATTTTCCTCACCCCTGAGCAGGATGCCCACTTAACTAATGGAGGAAGAAGTGATGTACAAGAACCCCTATGAGAGAAGTAACCGATATGTCAACATTCCACAGTGATAAACAGGTGAGGATATGGGTTTTCAAGAACAATCTCTTGTCAGTTAATCTGATAGACCATCTGGGCTTAACCCTAATTTCACTGATATTTAAACCTCCATTCCTCTATATAACTGATTGCTAAATATCATTCCCATTAACTCAAGAACTTAGGAGGTATATTTTATTTTATTTAAAATGACTCTCACATCATGCATTCCCCCTTCCCATTTTGGATGATAGCCAAATGATGGATTTCACTCCCCCCCTTCCCTTCCCAATGTTACTGATGAATTCAAAGTAAAGCGCACTCCATAGTTACCGGAACAAAGATCGCTAACTTTGAATGGCTTGAGATAGGTAAACACAGCTGGGCTTGTGACTCAATTAGTAGTAATGCAACCTGCTGCCACACAAGAATCTCTGGTTCAGGTATGACCTCAAGTTTCTCACCACTCCAGGTGCTGGGAGTCTGCAGGGTTTGTTTTTAATGGAAATAATGATCCTAGACCAGGAGGATAAGAGTAAGGACTCTCTTATTCCTGGACATTAAAAATGAGACTACAGAGCCATAAATGACTTGATCCTTAATCCTAAGTATGCTTCCTTGGAAATAAGTTCCCTAAGATCAGTGGAATTTGTTTCCAGGTAAATATGGTTAGGATCAAGCTGTAACTTTACTGCTTTTTCTAATGACAAATTGTATGAGATGTCTTTCCTTAAGTAGATGTCAAAAACTTAATAGCAAACAGCACATACATAAACAGACTCTTAGCTCTTATACCATGAACATGTCCTTAGCTTTCCACAAGGTTAGGAAATGTGGAGAAACCCAAAGTAAATAATGATTACATTTTCAGTCAATCCCAAATGGGACAAAAACACAGCAAAGAGTGAACACCAGAAAAACGGGCTAGGTGTGTGGCAGTCAAAATATTAGACTGGGCAAGACAAACATACTCACATCATTAAGAGAGGATTGCTTTTAAGCAGAATGAAACATGAAGAAATACACCAGATCTGTGGCAGCCGTCCCTTTCCCATGGAGAGAATTGTGCTCCTTCACTATCAGTGCTCTCCATTTACTCTTGCAGAACAAAAACACCCCTGAGGAAGGGGGAAAGATTTTTATTAGAATGGTATAGAACTCTGGCACAAATGGTGTATATAGTGAAAGGGTTTAGTCCCAAATGCTGGCATTGTGGTCAGGAAAAAGGACTATATTCACACATGTGGTGGGAATGTAATCTGGTTAAGGAATATTGGCAAAAGATTATAAAGGTAATTTCTGGATTATTTCAAATAAACATAGAAGTTAATAGGGATTTGTTATTTTCGGGAATACTGGGAAATAACAAAGTAAAAAGTAATAAGCAAGAGCTGTACAAGATTATGATTCTAGCTGGTATGGCAGTTATTGCTTTGGGATTGAAATAAAAGTCCAAATGGAATAAGGAAAAATGGAATGATTATGTTTTTGAATACGTACAATCAGAAATATTCACACAGATAGTGGCAGGGGATAGATGGGAAAACAAATGCCAAAGAATCACAAATAAATGGGCTTTTTACAGGGACTGGATAGAAAGAGGGGAAGCCAACCCTAACATACAAGCTCTGTTTAACATGGAGGTAGGCTGTATGAATTGTGTATTGTTTTGTAATTATTTGTTGGGTCTCTGGACAGTAATAAAGATTGATGATGACATACAAGCTCGAATGAACAGACTGTGTACATGGATAAAGATATGAAGAAGGAAGGCCTGACCGGGCGGTGGGGCTGGAGTGGGGAGGGAGGGGGGGGGGAGGTAAACTGGATGGTATTTTGAATGCATTTTTTATGTAAGCCTTTTTCCAGAAACCATATATATTAATGCTATGTAGGTATGCATTGTAGTATGAATGAATTGTGTTTTGTATTCTTTGTTTATAGAATATATATAATAATGTTATGTTACTAAGCAAATTTAATAAAACAGTTTTTTTAAAAAAAGAAGGGGGAAAGCACCCTCCTCTATGCACACCCACTTGTGATCCCACAAATACCTGTAAGCCATCTGGGAGAAGAAATGGCATTATCTGGGCCTGTAGCCAGTGGTGACGGCTCTGCAACATCAACTGCAGCAGTGAACACTTTCATATGAAGAGACAGCTTGGGCAAAAGTGGGCATCTCATTTGATTGATAATAGTTGGAAGTCAAGGACCTTGGCTCTGACTCCTCAACAACCAGACAGTCTAGATTTACAGAAAATGCCTATTGGCTTATGTAGCATGTCTCCAGCAGACCACTAGGATAAGGGAACATAACTACGGCAGGTTCTGCAGCTGCATTCCTATCTATTCTACTTTACCTTTTAACTAGGATTGCCATACGGACGTTGCTGGGATTTGGCTGTCGGAAACAGTGTCTGGGTAGAAATTTCTGAAATCTGCACAGATGGCAACCAATGTGGGAAGTGTAGACTCAAAAACTTTTGTCTATCTGTTTGTCTGTCTGTCTATCTTGCAAAAAAAGCTCAAAAACTTTGTGTCCAGATTTTCACTTTTTGAAATATGGCAACTTCTTTCTTTCTTTCTTTCTTTCTTTCTTTCTTTCTTTCTTTCCATTAAAGATTTCTGAGTTTACAAAAATATTTGCATTGTCTCTTTCTTCAAGTTGTGTTTTCGACAGATCAGTTTCATTTGTTGTGAGGCATTAGTGTTGCATACAGTGTTAGAGGGGGAATGGTGAGTGGAGTGGGGTGGGGTGGGGTGTTAGTGCTTCTATTCTTCTACTTAGTGTATGTGTGGGGTTTTGTGTCAGCATCACTTGTGTGGCTTCTCTTACTTTTTGCTTGTTGCATTTCCTTGGTGGTGAGAGAGGTTAGGGGTGGCCTAGGGTGTGGCTGGTTGTATTAACTCCTTTCTGTACTGATGTAATTTCCCAGGCAGGAAATGCAAGTCCCTTGTCTCCTCCAGTCAGGGGCAAAGCAAGGTGGGTGCGGTGGGTGTGGTCTGACCTGGGTACCACATCCAAGGGGGGTGACAAATTGCTGCACAGCAGTCAATGTATGTGAGAGACGCTGTGGGCTTGGTGTGCACAGGCTTACTGCTGTCAAAACGGCCCGCCCGCTGGCTCCCCCTCAGCCTCCTCGTCGCAAGGCATGCAATCTCCGCCAAAGAAGCTCAACAACTTTGCCCCCCCCCATATGAAATAAAGCCAAACCATTTTCGCAGGCAAAAATAAAATAACAAATTTCAATGGGGGGTGGGGGACAAGATATTTTTCGTACTGAGTGGAGGAATGGCAGGTGAAGATGATGGACTTTTTGGAGTTAGCCGACCTGACCGGAAGAGTCCGTGACCAGAAGGAGGAGGAGTACCAAGAGGAATGGAAGAAATTTAAGGATTATTTAGTTAAATATGTTAAGATAATTTAAATAGAACTACTTGTGAGTAACAGATTGGCCTAGGATTTAAATATGTGAAATTGTATAATACTATGGATAGAAGTCAAAATGAAAAGAAAGAAAGATGTTAATTAAACAATTAAATTTTATATGAAAATAGTATTGAAAAACTGCTACAAGGAGTTACATGGAAACTCAGCTAGGGGGATTTGAGGAAGTCACCCAACAATGGTAACAAAAGTGGGACTATAACAGTTAGGATAAATGTTTGTTTGTTTGTTTTTTGATATTGTAATGTTTTTCTTGTTTGTTGTTATGTTTGTTATAAATTTGGAAGATCAATAAAAAACTGGGGGAAAAGAGAGAATTTTTTTGTACCGGATACCACCTGACCTTGTTTTGCCACTGCCTCCAATCCTAACCTGAATTGTTTGTGGGGAGGTTACATTATGTTACATCAAGTATTATCCTCTACTTTCTAGTGCATTTCTCTGTCACTTTCCTTACTGGAAAAAGTCCAGTCTTTAAGGGAAGTGGTGTCATTCTGCAAGACCTTTAAATCAACTTTAATTACGCAACCTATAGTGACGGACTGGAATTGCCCTGCATCTCTGACTGAGCACTGAGTCACTAGTGCTATGAACAGTTTGAAACAGCACCAGCTAAACGGATTAAATGAACAAACCCTCCTCCTTTTCTTGTTCTACAGAAAGAGATTTGTTTCTTTGTGATGCATATCTAGTAATGGTACGATGTTATTGTACAAATAGGCAGAAGTGGCTTTTTCAAAAACGTAGAGTTTATTCAGTTCAGCATTTTTACCCCCAGTTTTCTGCTAAAATGTTTAAACAGCATGCATACATTTCTAGCAATAAAAGTAATCATATTAAAAACAGCATCAAAACAATAAAACTTAGATCAGGCTAGCAGGATTCAGAATCCCCTTTAGAAAACAATACCTACAAATGCTTGCTAAAAAGAAAAAGAAAAAAGTTTTGGCTGCCTCTAACCTGTATAGGACAAGGCTAGAAATTTTTTAAAAATCTTTCACATAAGAGACCACCACTTATTGGTAAAGCACATGCTTTGCATAGACCCCAGGTTCATTTTCCATAATTTCTGGTTAAAAAAACTAGGGAGCAGGTGATGGGAAGGACCTTTGCCTGCGATGCTGAAGAGCTGCTGGCAGCTGGAACACATGATTCTGGGATAGATGTTCTAATAGGCTGACCTGCTTTCTAAAAGGTAGCTTCCTATGTTCCAATAGCAGAAAAGCTGTTCATAGATGTGTGGAATAGGGCCGGGCAATATATCAATATATCATCCAAAACTGGTTTGAAGTCCATATCATGATATCAGTTTCATCATTTTTGTCCTGGCAGTATTGAGAATCATGATGTGTGTTAGGCCGGGCAATACAGCATCTAAAACTGGTTTGAAGTCCATATCATAATATCGGTTTCGAAATGTTTGACCTGGAAATATATCACAAACCATTTTGTGTATGTGTGTGTGCGTGTGTTTGTGAAAGTCACAACGTGGGAAAACTGTGAAGCCAGCCGATGCCTCCATTCTTATTTCAGACCCTAGTGTAAAATAAACATATAAGATTTGACACAGAAAAGAACTGGGTGACTATGATGCCTCATTCAGGAGCACCTAGCTCATGGTCAGTGTCTTTGCACGTGAAGAGGCAGCTTGGGGAAGAGAGCCTACTTCCCCGGTTTGATACAGGGTGTTCCAGAAACACCACAGCCTGTAAACAAGAGAATACAGTGGTACCTTGGGTTACATGCGCTTCAGGTTACAGACTCCGCTAACCCAGAAATAGTGCTTCAGGTTAAGAACTTTGCTTCAGGATGAGAACAGAAATCATGCTCTGGCGGCGCGGCAGCAGCGGGAGGCCCCATTAGTTAAAATGGTGCTTCAGGTTAAGAACAGTTTCAGGTTAAGAGCGGACATCCGGGACGAATTAAGTACTTAACCCGAGGTACCACTGTATATAAGAGGCAGTGCACCTAGAATTGCTATTTTGTAGGTTTTGGGGGTGGTCAGAGTAAAAATGATAGGAGTGAAGGTAACTCTAGACAGGAGCAAGGAGTGTTAGCTATGGAGGAAAATGGATGAGAAGGCATCTAGGAAGTGTGGACTGTCAGGTTTTTATTTTGACTTTTCCACTTCTGACTGGGGAAAAAAGTTTGTTTTTGTTATTTTCAGGATCCAGACACATATAAATAGATTCCCCTTTTGCTGCTTGGTTTTTAGTAATGTTCTGAGGATAAAGAGCTCCTAAGAGGAACCAGCAATGAGCTAATGTTAAAAGTCTGGTAAGGAGAGCTGTAAAACTCAGCGGATACTAGAGTAACTTTATTACTTGTGTGACTGGTGATACAGTATCTCTGTTTTCTTTATATGTATAAAAAAAAAGTTCAGGAGTTCAGCATTGATGCAGATGCCCAAGGAAATTTCACAGCTAAGTAAATACAGCACATAGATAAAATATTTCGAAAGAGATTCTGAATTTAGGGGAAATGCATAAATAATCAAATTACAGGAATGCTCCAACATCCCTCTGTTTGTTGCATTCCATTAATCTAGTGGGTGTTTGGAGTTTTTCACGTTCCTGAGAATGCCCCAAACACTAAAGGTTAAATTCTGTTCCCACATATTTTCTTATTCGTGCCCCAGATTCCTATAACCTGGCTGCATATCAAACAAAATACTGGATGAGAAATTAGTATACAAGAAAGACAAAACTGATAGGAAAAACCAAAAAATCCTTCATTAGATTGACGATAATTGTTTCTGGCTTTAATTTAATATTGACTCTTCTGGGTAGGTCGAGTCATACATGACAAAACAGGAAACAAAGATTAACTATGGAAACTCCTCCCTGCTTTTCAATTCTTTCATTCGAACCATCCAGCATACCATTCTACTTAAGCCTAAAGTGGGGTTTTTTTTGTTTTTTTTAAAAAAGCCTAATGCGTTTCGTAAGAATGCAAAAATTGCACCGCTGAACCAGACAAAAAGTCCAACAAATGCAGAATCAGCAGCAGAGAGTCACAACATGTTGCCTCTTTATATGGAGATTCCTATGGAGAGTTATGCATTTATTATTACATTTATATCCACTTTTCCTCCAATAACTCCAAGATGTTGTACACGCTTCTCCCCCTCTCCTTACTATCCCCCTAACAACTCCTTGAAGTAGATTAGGCTGAGAGTTGGCGATTGGTCCCAAGTCACCCAGTGAGCTTCATGGCTGGGTCGGAATTTGAACTCTGGCCTCCCAGGTCCTAGTCCAACACTCTAACTGCTACACCACACTGGTTCTCATTTCATTTAGCTATCAAGGCTAACAGACATTGAACTTGACCAAACAGCTAAGCCAGTGGCTTGTCACCGCATCTTGCAATGATTAAGAGCAAATACAGACAATAATTTCTGAAGACTAATAGGAATGCCTTATTTTCATAAGACATTTTAAGTAGCCTGGTAACTGTACAAAGGCAGTGACACTTATGGAAACCTCATGAAGACGGGAAAACGTATTCAAGCTGCAATCCTATGAGTGGTATTGGATTACGGGCTGAATAAGCTTTCCCTCCTTACTGAGGGTCCCATAACTGACATTACCTTTGCATAGTTCTATGGGGTGGCGAAATTGACTAGATCTAACAATCAGTAGCAACTTAAAAAAAATATGAGAGAGAACAACAAATGTTCTTCAGAGCAGAGAAGCGTTTTTCAGCAGGTCCAAAATTGTTCCAGGCATGCAAGGAGGGATTATGTTACTCATTATATTACTCATCACGGGCACTGTCCGTAGATGCCTGCAGCTGCCACGCCAAAGTATGCCTAACCTATATTGTAGTAGCAATTCTGGTCACAAAGCTAAAATCAAGGTCCTGTGCTTTTCCTGGAGACTGTTCCAAGTGCTACAGAAACCTGCAAAACCAGCTTGTTCAGAGAATATGATGAGACAGCAAAGGAAATAGAATTGCGTAATGGGGGGTAATTTTAGAATTATGGTGCCATGTTCAAGGCTTATGGAAGCCCATCTTCTGGGGAAGAGAATCAGCGTAGCACCAGTGGAAAAGGGGGGCAGATGGGAGAAGCGGCGAGGCGGTCCCATGACTCCTTGCCGGGGAGCAGCGGGGAGAGTATAGTTCCTCCGCTGCCTACGCCCTCCTTGCGCAGAAGGCTTTCGCGCAGAGAGAGTAGGAGGAGACTAGGCGTCAAAGAGCTTCTTTGCTGGAAGAAGTTTAAGAAATGCCCACTGACGGATTCTGCCAGCGATTGAGACAGCCACGGGTGAGTGGCTGTCCGGACAGAAAAGGTTCACTCAGGCAATACACCCAGGTGTTTCCACCGGCTTACACACAAGCAACCCCTAGAACCATTACACTCTGGTATTTTTAGAGTCAACTAATGTGTATTTTTCATCAAGGTTTGAATTACCTATTCAGGATATACTAAGGTCATATTCCTCACAAATATAAGCACTACACAATTATAAAGCATATGCAGAGCGGACATTTCACAGAACATCATGAAATGTTTCCTTCTCTTCCTTAGGCAGATAATAAGAAAAGAGGGAACACGCTTCTTATCTGTGTGCACAAAATTTACAGCACAATCCTAAGTGTCTTCTTAGAAATGATTTTGAGGAATCTGGTATAACTTTTAAAATAATAATAATAATAATAATTTTGATAATAAAGATTATAAAGATTATAAAGATTATAAAATTAAAGAAGTGATCTTCATTGACTTTAACGGGACTTAATCCCAGGCAAGGGTATAGAAGACTGCAGTCACACTATTGTAGTCTTGGGTGTTAGTAAACTAATTTTACTCAGAGGAAACCCACTGAAATTAATGAACATGACTAAGTTAGGTTCATTACTTTTAAGAGGTTTACTCTTAGTAAAGACTTAATGACCACCCCTTGCATTCCCCCCCCCACAATATTTATATACTGCTTGATTGTAATAAAGCCTCAAAGTTTTTACAAAAAGCATACAGCGGTAAAATTATTTTTAAAAAAGTTAAAAACAACTATTTAAAATATTTGAAATATAATTAAATGGAACAATTAGCTCAAAGCCAGATTGAAACACATGCAAAAATGCTACATATCTAGGTTGAAATGCCTTAACAATGTTTTTAGGAGGCACCAAAAAGAGAACAGTGAAGGCAGCTGCCTGTTGTCAATAGTCAGGGATTTCCACAGTGTGGGTGCTGCCACACTAAAAAAATGATTTCTTACAAATATGGAACAAGTATTATGTAGCACCTGAACAAGTATTATGTAGCACCACAGGTAACCAATAGTTCCATGCAGGTGAGTCCACAGAATTTCAGGTAGGTGAGAAAGTGGACTGATGCCAGAAGGCCAATCTCTTCATTTCTCCTACACCAGAGTGCTTGGTTTTCATACTACTTAAGGTGGAAGAGAAAGCTGTTCCTTAGCTCTGTGCCTCCTCCATTAACCTGCTTGGTAGAAAACCAATTTTCTTTCCTTTTTCACTAGTCTGCTAAGAGGCTAGCATCTTACATTTCCATGTAGGCTAGGCTAATCATTTGCACAGCAGTATTTTGTGGGCTTATTTGCAAGATTTCTGCTTTTTTTGAAATTTCACCAGCGTGACTTAGGATCCTAAGGTGCCACTAGGTATGCGGGTGGCGCTGTGGTCTAAACCACTGAGCCTCTTGGGCTTGCCGATAAGAAGGTTGGCAGTTCGAATCCCCGTGATGGGATGAGCTACCATTGCTCTGTGTCAGCTTCTGCCAACCGAGCAGTTTGAAAGCACACCAGTCTGAATAGATAAATAGGTACTACTGTGGCAGGAAGGTAAATGGTGTTTCCGTGCACTCTGGTTTCCATCACAGTGTTCTGTTGCACCAGAATCGGTTTAGTCGTGCTGGCCACATGACCCAGAAAGCTGTCTGTGGACAAATGCTGGCTCCCTCGGCCTGAAGCAAGATGAGCACCACAACCCCATAGCCGCCTTTGACTGGACTTAATCAACCAGGGGTCCTTTACCTTTTACCCTTTCTTTTACCTCAGGTGCCAATAGTCCAACCTTAATATTTATTTATTTCTCAATTTATATCCCAGTTTTCCGCCAGCTAGCTCAATGAGACCCAAGGTCACCCAGTGAATTTCATGACTGAATGGGGTTCTGAACATCAGTCTCCCAGTCCTAGTCTAATGACACTGGCCCCTGACACACCATGAATACTCTCAAGAGTACCATGAATACTCTCCCACACCATGGGACTCTCAAGAGTCTCCTCCAACACCATAATTCAAAAGCATCAATTCTTCAGCGATCAGCCTTCTTGGTCCAGCTCTCACTTCCATACATCACTACTGGGAAAACCATAGCTTTAAGTATACAGGCCTTTGTTGGCAAGGTGATGTCTCTACTTTTTAAGATGCTGTCTAGGTTTGTCATTGCTTTTCTCCCAAGAAGCACGTGTCTTGTAATTTTGTGACTGCTGTCACCATCTGCAGTGATCATGCAGCCCAAGAAAGTAAAATCTCTCACTGCCTCCATTTCTTGCCCTTCTATTTGCCAGGAGGTGATGTGTATACTGTTTGTTTTAAGAAACTTTTCTTCCACATATAGTGCATTTCTTCCACATATAGTGCTCATGTGAAAACCTCATTTTATCTCCTTGAAGATCAGGTGCAGGAAAACCATCAAGCAGCAGTCAGAGAAGCAATTTACATTTGTTTCTTTTAACCCACAGTAACAGGGTGCAGTTAATTTTTGGTTTCCTCTATATGAAGCTAGCAGCAATTTGAGTACAACCCACAAATCGGCAAGTCAGTAGACCTGGCATTATATGTTGTGTTTTCTTTTTCTTTTCTTTTCTTTTTTAAAAAAACCCAATAACAACAAATTGTAGAATTGGACCAAACTATGCATATCTGATCCATCTGGAGGAAAGTTCTATATTGCATTTAATTCAAGGGAAAGTAGAAAGTGTTGTTTGGTAAAATCTGGTTTCTAAAGGATGATTAAGAAACACATAGGGCTTGATTCACACTAAGTTAATCATGCTTTAGTTCCATTTTTAACCTTTTAGTTACATTTGATTGGATCCAGACATCCAATAGCAAATGTACGGGATCGAGATCCTGCAGAGCTTTCCACTGGAGTAATGGGGTCAAGGGAGGGGATTTTTTGTTCAGCATCACCTCCCAGGTTATTGTGTAGCGTTTCCTGACCCTCCAGAGCAGCTTTGGGGTAGTCACAGGGGTTGCAGGGAGGAATTGGCAAAAAAAATGCTTTCCTCCAGCAGAATGACCCATAGGTATGGTTCAACTCTAGTCTGGTAGTCTGGATCCAATCCACTGAAATCAATGTGACTTCCATCAGATATGACCAGCTTGTCGCATTGACTTCAGTGGTACCAAAGCGTAGCTAGTTTTCTGAAGTGGGGGAGACTGGAAAGTGAGATCTTTTAGTAAAAATATTAAAAGCCCCTGATTACTAAAACTCCTGTTCAGATCCTCATTTGTTTATAAGAAACGTGCCCAAGGCATTTTCAGATTTTCTCTGTCTTTCTTCATGAGGAAAGCAAGCAGATTCTTTAAGTAGGCTGCAATACCCTGTGTTAGACATCACATTCCATGAATCACTTTACATCCTGGTACATTTCTGAATCTCCTATACAGAGTAGATACTGCTATTTTCACTGATGAATAGAAAAATGTCTCCCAAAGAAAACGTGAAGGAGGCTAGTAACCAGGTAAAAAGGTGAAGGTAAAGGGACCCCTGACTATTAGGCCCAGTCGCGGACGACTCTGGGATTGAGGCGCTCATCTTGCTTTACTGGCTGAGGGAGCCGGCGTACAGCTTCCGGGTCATGTGGCCAGCATGACTAAGCCGCTTCTGGCAAACCAGAGCAGCGCACAGAAACGCCGTTTACCTTCCCGCCGGAGCAGTACCTATTTATCTACTTGCACTTTGATGTGCAGGTTGGCAGGAGCAGGGACCGAGCAACGGGAGCTCACCCCATCGCAGGGATTCGAACCACCGACCTTCTGATCGGCAAGCCCTAGGCTCTGTGGTTTAAATCATAGCGCCACCTGCATCCCAGTAACCAGGTAGGAGAGCTTATATATCATTTGGTCACATAGTGATCCCTCTTGCAATAAACAGCTGTGCAAAATGTATGTAGGAGGAAGCGACAGATGCCATCCACTCAGCATGTTTTATGCAAAAGCCTGAGGCTGAATTTTGTACTTTAAAGCCAGTGTCCATTTTCAAGCAGTTTTTATTTGCCTGATAGGGAAAATGAAAAGAACTCTTGAGATATTTATATTTACCGGTATCTTGGGAAATCCAGTTCCTGGCAGGGGCAATAAACATAGGAATCACCTCTGAAATATAGTTTGGTCTCAGTGATCATTTTAATTGAGGAACAGGAGAAGAGGACTGGAGATTAACATCCCTGTTTTCATTTTACTCAGGTGAATTCCCCTGGACCGTAGCTTGTCAATAATCACTGAATAAAAGCATAGAAAGTGTCACCCCAAGTGTCCCAAGGAAAGTCAGCAATGCAGAAAAAGTTCTAAGACTTTAATATTTTTCCCATTTTGCAAACATTGTTTTGTGTCTGCCTATGTGTCATCAGATACCCAGCTTTATTTCTCTGTAGCATCCAAATTCAAGAGAGGTGGTGCAAGCCCTGGACTGGTGCCTGGACTCATTGATGGGATGGATAAGGGCCAGCAAACTGACCCCGAATCCTCCCAAGATTATAGAATCATAGAATTATAGAGTTGGAAGGCATCCTAAGGGTGATCTAGTCCAACCCCTTGCAATGCAGGAATCTCAACTAGATCGTACATGACAGATGACCACCCAACCTCTGCTTAAAAACCTCAAAGGAAAGAGAGTCAAACGCCTCTTACTATCAGACAGTACGTCCTGAAGTTTAATCGGAATCACTTTTCTTGTAACTTGAATCCATTGGTTTAGGTCTTAGCCTCTGGAGCAGAAGAAACAAGCTTGCTTTGTTTCCTTTGAGAACCTTTAAGATATTTGAATATGGTTACCATATCTCCTCTCCATCTCCTCTTATCCAGGCTAAACATACCCAACTCCCTCAACCATTCCTTATAAGATTTGGTTTCATTATCCCAAGGCTAGATAATTGCCTGCTTTGGATGGGGCAGCACCCCCTGCCGCCGCCGAAAGAGCAGGTTTATAGCTTTGGGGAGCTCCTGGTTCCATCTTTGTCACTAGAGGCCCAGGTGGCAACAGTGGCTATCTTTGTAGTGATGTAGCCTGTCAATATTTGTAGTGACGGCAAAAAAGAAAATAATAGTTGGAAAAATAGACACTGTGCTGGGGTGGATGTTGAAGTTTAAATTCTATTATTTATTCATTACAATTATTTATATAGCTGCTTCTCAGGATATAAATCCTTCCAAGATAGCTTGCAATTCAAGCACATATTTTTTAAAATACCAGAGTTTTAAAAAACCACACACATTAAAAAGTCACCCGGATCCTTCCCACAGAGCAGCTGATGGAAAGTCTCTTTGCCCAGGCCAGAGGCCAGAGGCCAGATGAAGATGCAAACTGCCCTCTCCCCAGTCATCAGATGGGTCAGTAATCTTTCCTCCCCAGCTGATTTGCACAGATCAGCTGAAGGGGGAGCTGTGTGTTCTATACAACTATGTGCAAGAGTGTGGGGTAGTCACACCCGCCACTAGCATGTGGCCAAGAGCGACTGCAGCCCTCAGGTGAAAACAGGGGTTTCTAAAATGACCTCACACCCTCCTTCAAGCAACCAATGATTTGGGTTTTCAATGGCAAAAAATAGGGCGAGAAACTTCATGGCAAAAGAAAACTGTCATTTTATTAGTGCCACTAGAGTCTATGCTGTCAAAGAACCAGATTTTTTTTACTTCATGGAGAGATCAGCTAAACTCAAAAAAATAATACCCAGGGCCAGAAAACAGTACAGTGGTACCTCGGGTTACATACGCTTCAGGTTACATACACTTCAGGTTACAGACTCTGCTAACCCAGAAATAGTACCTCGGGTTAAGAACTTTGCTTCAGAATGAGAACAGAAATCGTGCAGCGGCAGCAGGAGGCCCCATTAGCTAAAGTGGTGCTTCAGGTTAAGAACAGTTTCAGGTTAAGAATGGACCTCCGGAACAAATTAAGTACTTAACCCGAGGTACCGCTGTATTACAAAAATCTTAATATGTATGAAACTTTATCTGCTTATGAAAGATGGAACTTAATATTATTGCTTATTTGTGGTTATTCATTAATGCAGAACAAAAGAGGACACAAAGAGCTGGAACTTGGGGTAGTTGAAGCAGTTCTTCCTATTAATTTCACTTTGCGTGGATCAAATTCTAAAACAGCAGCAGCTCTGGGATACTGCTAAATGTCTTGCACTCTATCTTTTTCAAAGCATAACAGGCATTCATCACACTGGAATAACAAAGCCGTAATCTGATATATGACAAATATTACCAGCTTAATGGCTGATGTCCATTACTGATGGGACCTGCTCACTATTTAGAAAAGTTTGGCATTGAAGGATTACTGAACAAACAGAACACCTGAAAAAACTTGCATGCAAGAGTCTGTCATCGGGTGTGATCGAGGACATTACCTGAGAACTCTGGCTCTTATCTTAAGTTGGAAACGGCTGCAATTGCCAACAGCTCCAAACAAAGAGCTTCTGTCAAGGAAGGGTGACACAGCGAGCTTGTCAGGTGGTGCTTGCCTTCCCAAGACTTCATTCCTCTTTATGGATCACCTGAGACCAAGCTGTGCACCAGCCTTCAATAGGTGGGCAACATCACAAACCAATTACTATCAACAGAAAACTTCTCATCTGCTACGCGGGAGGGGGAAAGCGCCAAACATTCTCCCATGAGAATTTGTGAGAATAGGGGGGAAATTCCTCTACACACAGAAAGTGGGGAGGGAAGGCGGTAGTTGGAGATGGAGAGAAAGAGAGAGGGGGAGAGTTTCCAAGCAGTGTACATGCCAATTTAAGGTATGTGTTAACTTACTTGGTCTAAGCTATACCACACCACAAGTAAAGAACAGTAGCAAAAAACCTGACTTTCAGCAGGGATGCCTTTATGGTGCAAAGAGTGGTCAGGCAATCCAGATTAGGTCTATATAAATTGTGAATTGATTTACTAACCACCAATAATGGCCTGTTATGTGGCTTGAACTTCTTCCCTGTTTTTTTATTATTATTATTACCGTATTTTTTGCTCTATAAGACTCACTTTTCCCCTCCTAAAAAGTAAGGGGAAATGTGTGTGCGTCTTATGGAGCGAATGCAGGCTGCGCAGCTATCCCAGAAGCCAGAACAGCAAGAGGGATTGCTGCTTTCACTGCGCAGTGATCCCTCTTGCTGTTCTGGCTTCTGAGATTCAGAATATTTTTTTTTATTGTTTTCCTCCTCCGAAAACTAGGTGCGTCTTGTGGTCTGGTGAGTCCTATAGAGCGAAAAATACGGTATTTTGCAGCTTCAGGATGACAGCATAAGCAGGATTTTTAATCAAGCCCTTTTGGGCCACCATAGTTGGTGGGCTAAGCAGAGCCTGTTCACATGATCTTCTCGAGAAATAACCTAACTGCAATACAATTTGCTCCGAAAATTAGAAACGGAACTTTGCGTACAACATGCAACTGCTCATAGGAGACTTTACGCATCCTTTCATTCACCGCCGCACAATAATGGAGAAGTTATGCGACTGCTTGCGGTGAAGTACATTGCAACCCTTCCATCGATTTGGAATTGTTGTTTTCCTTTGCTCTGATGTTATGACTGCATGCTTAAAATGTTGTGGTGCAATGCTTTTGCTCATGTTACAAAAGGAAGATCAACTGCTGTTTGAAAAAACTATATCAGGAAGGGGGGGGGGAATTGCAAGAAAAACATAGCTTGGAGATGTGGCTTTTATCTCTCTCTATTTACGCTCTAATTCTTCTTGTCAGCAGCAGGCACTATCCTGTGTGAGCAGTAAGGATTAGGTCCCGCTTCAGGAAAACACCAATTACAATAAGTGCCGCAATCCTGAAAGTATTTACTTGCACTATATTGCCAATGAAGCTGAGGGAATTATTTGCTGATATGTGGTCTCGAGACTTCAGATTTCCACAGCACAAGTTTTGTCTTTCCAACATAATACATTACCAGGGAAAATTTAATTCCTTCAACAACTTCTTCCAGCATCTAAAGCATGTCCGTCATTCACACAACACCAGAGAGGCAGGTATGGACAAGGCAGCAGCAGGCTACTACAAAGTCAGCATTTTGTATATTCTTCCTTTTGTCCACAAAGGAGCTGAGCTTATATTCACTGCTATCATTATCTCAAACAAATGCTGATACTTTATGGAAGCAGCACAGCTTTGTAGAGTTAAGACAGAACTGCGTGCTTTTCTTATGTAAGTGACTCAAAATTACAGAAGATGGCGTGGATTGGATCAGGGGTCAGCAACATGCGGCCCACAAAGACCGTATTACCAGCCCACGATGCAGAAGCTTCTTGGGGTGATTATGATGGGAACGACCCAGCTAAAATAAAGCACTTTTAAGTCTCAGTGATTTATGACCTTACTCAGGCTCTAAGATCAGACTTGGAGGCCCCACTCTCAGATCCACCAGTAAAAGCTGTGAGACTGGCAGTCACCAGAGACAGGACCTTTTCAGTGGTGCCTCCATATCTTGAGAACTTCCTCCCAAAGGAAGGATGTATGGCTGATGGTTTCTAAAGGAACTTTGAAATATTATTTTATTTTAAAGTCTGTTCCATGTTTTATTAATATTCAATGCTAGAGGTTTTAATTGTTACTGCGTTTGAACTTTGAATTTTATTATATAGAATTAATTGTGTTTGAACATCCACTCCAACCTCTTTTCTGTTTTGTAAGCTGCCATGTGAGGACAACATGCCCTGAAGGGTGGAATTATTATTATTATTATTATTATTATTATTATTATTATTATTATTATTACTACTACTACTACTATTCTACTACTACTACTACCTGATAGGGATTCAAGATGGCTAACAGATAAAACTAAAAACTAAATATTAAACATTGACAGAATTAAAACTATCTACATGCCAGGCTTGAGGAATCCTCCCCACCCCCATGGCACCAAGAAGCAGGGAGGAAACAGGAAAGTTCTTCCTTATGATTTATTCAGTCATCACGGTGAAAGACAATAATTCCAGTCATTTCCCCATGATGGAGTTGCTAGCACTGAGCTCCTCCCTCCTTCCCTTCTAACAAAACCACGTGCTTCCACAATATCCGCCCATGGTCAACTGTCGTTGTGCCCTTTGTTCTTGCACCCAGTGCATCACTGTCAACTAGCTGCTCTGTCTCCCTTCCTCCTCCTCCTAACACCACATAACTCTGCTGTTCGACTGTCTCTGAGCTGTTATCTTCCTCAAAGCCCTGCTGTAATTCGAGACTGCCTTCCTCCTCTCTGGAAGCTATAGGAGAAGGTGGCGGAGGCTGACCTCCACCACCACTCCTCCTCCTCCTCCTCTTCAAGTCAAGTCCCTGACACTATATCTATACCAGACAAATAATTACAATAAAAACAGCACAGCACCAGCCCTTTCATTACAAGCAGTCAGTTCCTTAAAGCCTGATGGAACAAGTCTTCACCTGCTGGCAGAAAGACAATAAGGAGGGAGGGAGTTCCAAAGTCTGGGAGCAACCACGGAGAAGGCCCTTCTTGAATCCCCACCATGCAGGGCTGTGAGGGTGATGGGACTGAGACAAGGGCCTCCCCCAAAGATCTCAAAACCTGGGTAGGTTTTGAATAATGTTTCAATATTTTTATTTTGTTTTTAAGTTGTATTCATTCAACTTATTTTTATCATTGCTTGTTAGCCTCCCTGAGCCCAGCCTTGGCTGGGGAGGGCGGGGTATAAATAAAAAATGATGATGATGATGGAGTACAGTCTTTCAGATAGTTTGGACCTAAGCAACTAAATAAAAATAAATAAAATTAGTGGGAGTGCAAAAGTGCTTAACTTTGGCTGGACTGTGAGGTATACAATGCCATTAATTTTTTAAAAGAAAAATACTATGGGAAATAAATTATATACAGTATAAGAAGACCCAAACACAGCAATATCCACTATCGGTAACCATACTCTTTGAATCACAATTTCCTTGTCATTTATTTATTTTTTATCAAGCAAAGTCCTTTTGCCCCCACAGAAATCTATATATCGTTTCTATCTAAACCACGTTAGTGCAAACACAACATGGAACAAAACGTATATATAAAAAAGACCTTTCCATCTTCATTTGTTCAAAGAAAATTCTGGAGAAAACCTACATGATTGGCAAGGATCTCTGACTAATTGGATCCACATTTGGCTCAAAACAGGCTGTCACTATCTCTGCATTTAGATTAATAGCTAGCTGGTGATCAACCATGTCGATTTTCAAGTATCTCGTTCACCTGAGAGAGAGAGAGAGAGATGAGATATCAGAATTCTTCAAATGCTGCACTATTTACGTGAAGGAAATTGCAAACAGAAACATCATTTTGAGAATTTCAGCGAAGATGAAAGACGAGCAGATGTAGCAACCACCATAGCCAGGGGAGGGGGAACAACTTGAAGGTCTTGTGTGGAAGGAAATGAATTTCGGATTGGGAGAGGGGAGGAAATGACTGAAAACTGACCTTTTCCAAACCATAGCTCATTCCGTTAACTAGTGTACTAATTTGCACTTTTGGGGCTATATGCATGAAATGTCAGGGTTTAATTTTAAAGAGTGGGGGGAGAGTACCCTATTTTCTCATGTATAACACACACACACACCCCGTGTAGAAGACTACCCCTATTTTTGGGGACTCCAATTTAAGAAAATGGGGGGATATGGTCCAGAGTTGTTGAGCTTTTTGGGGGAAATGCCAAAAATCATTCACATGACTGAAATACGCTGACAATCGCACGTGTTGCCGCTCGCCACCAGCAACCAGCAATCACATGCCCAATTGCCGCAGCTGTTAAGTTGTGGGTGAACATATCAGACGACACAGCAATTCTTCAAACAGCTCTTGTTTATTCACAGGCCAGAACAGAACTGAACTGAAGGGTTCAGTCAGCCTGCTTATATAGAGCTCCGGTACAACGTAACTGTAACAATTTTCTAAAACTATTCAATCACTGAATGTCACTTTCGATCCCTTTTTTGCATAACTATCTACAGTATCCCCCTGCTTGCCCAGGGTGAGAACTTCAGTACATAACAGCAACGGTAGCCAATCCACGGCAGCCCTTGCCCCAGCCACCAATCACCCACCCTATTGCCACTGACAAGCTCCTGCTCGCAGCTGCAACCAATTGCCCGTCCCCCTTCCGCACTATCCGTGTATAAGACGACCCCCAATTTTTTACATTATTTCCAAGTAAAAAAACCTTGTCTTATACATGGAAAAGTACGGTATATAGAGAGTTGGATCCAGACTAGTGTTAGGTGCTGTTCCATTCACTTCAATGGAGGGGTGCGGGAGGGTGATAATATTCTTTGATTCAACCTTCCCCCCTGAAGATTCCTGCTCTGGAGAAGCCAAGCCAGCAAAGCATAAAAGACAATACCAGCAGAAGATGGGGCTGTAGGATGGATCAGTGAAGATGGTCTCTTCTCTACCCTCTGCTGGGTCTTGGTCTCCTCCATAAATGGAAGGAGACTTCAAGTCGTGGAATGACCACAACTGTTTTTTTGTGGTATGCAACTTAGCCAAAAAACCAGCTACTTTCCAAAGAAACCCTTTCATTTTGGATTTTCTATTCGTATGCATGTTTACTTGGAACAATGAAAACAAACCTGTGACCCTCTAGATGTTGTTATTCTACAACTCCCATCATCCTCTACTCTGGCTGAGCTGAGATCCATTAACAATTCATAAACTGATAGAATTACAAAGTTGGAAGTGACCCTAAGGGTCATCTAGTCCAACCCCTTCTGAAGGGGCCACATGTTCAGCACCCCTTAGATTAGGGGTAGGCAACCTAAGGCCCACCTTCTCAATCCAGCCCATGGACGGTCCGGGAATCAGCGTGTTTTTACATGAGTAGAATGTGTCCTTTTATTTAAAATGCATCTCTGGGTTATTTGTGGGGCATAGGAATTTGTTCATTTCCCCCCTCCAAAATATAGTCTGGACCCCCACATGGTCTGAGGGACAATGGACCGGCCCATGGCTGAAAAAGTTTGCTGACCCCTGCCTTAGATGCACCACTGAATTCAATGCTTCTTTCCTTGAGTTAGGTGTGTAATTGTTCTTCCTTATAGATTTCAACAATTGTTCTTCCTTATAGATTTCAACTTCTTTTTTTCCTGGGTTGGTACCTCCCCTGGATCTGAATGGATTTCATTTTATGTGGTGTAGTTTCAAACTGTTTTTATTATTTATAGTTGCTGTTTTTAATTGTTTTTATACACAAGTGTTTTTAATTGTGTGTGTGTATTGTAAAACACCTTGAGATGCCTTGTGGGAAGCAATTTGTAACTGAAATAAATAAATAATAGTGTTCAGTAATACTACTTTGTAGTATTAAAAAACTGAATAATATGTAATTATGGTATCTCCCTTCTCTTCCAAGTCCTTCTGCAGAATCATGTTTTTTCCAAAGGCTTCTCCACCACGCCTTGTTCCTTTCTCTTCTTTTTGCTTGAAACTTGAAGTTGTAATCTAGTCATGCATATGCTCCACTATGTTAAGGGGAGCTTTCAAGTAATTTATTCTGGATTAATTAGTCCAAAATGTTGCCATCTGGTTCAGTTTCCAGAATCATTAATATGGATTAGCGTTGTCACTGCACACTCCAGGACATGGTCACATAAATCAGGGAGAGCCCTACAAACTGCAGCAGCCACTTCAGAGGATGATGGCACCATTTTCCTTCCCTTCACTCCAGTGACACCGGCAATGTTGTCGTACTGGACAACAGTGCACCTAGCATCAAACACGTAGTGAGGTGTCCCATGCTGAATTTGCTGCATTCACAACTGACTTCTGGGCTGCCTGAATCAGCCCCAACTTGACATTGTAAGCTCACAGCAACTATGTTCTGGAAAAGCACTCTGAATGTTGACAGCACTGTAAAAATAACAAATAGAAATGGAAATCTAGGATGGTGATGTAATGCCATTACTGCAAGCAAAGAAGAAGAAAAGGCTTTAGTTTTAAAAATCTAAAAAAAAAATACTGATTAAACCTGATACAAAATAGGGTTTTCCCCCTGCAAACAGAACTAATTCTGTTAAACATAACTTTACACGCACATACATGTGGTATTATTTGAGCTACATAAAACATTGCCAAACGTCCTTCCACAACTTCAGGAGAAGTCAGTTCACCTTCAAATGCTTAGGTTGTTCCTCATCATTACATATTTGCTTTCCATAACCTAAAAGAAACAGCTAAGCTTTGCATTCAGAGAACATTTTACATTGTCTGCCAGGTATTTCCTGTGCACATCCCCATCTAAATCTCCTGGTTCTTGTAACTAATGTCTGTGAAGAAAATCCTGTCATAATTATAGTCCTGATTCACAAGCAACCATTTTCTTCAGAAAACTGGTTGAGCTGTGTTGACAATCACATTTTACACTGATTCTTTCCAGATGAAATGATACTTTTTCAAATAATGTAATAAAAATGTAAAGTCAGCTGTTTTAAAGACATAAAAGTGATTTATGAGACACGTACTGTGTTCAGTGTTGGGGGTTTTTTTTCTTGACACAATGGAAGTTTTCTTTTATGGGAGAAGTTAATTATTAACAGCAATCAAAACCACAAATTACAGAAAAATACATTGTTGCTCATTTTTAAAAGCAACACCACTACCGCGTTTGAAATGAATTCTGCATTGTATTATGTGTTTTTTTGTTTGAATGAAATTTGGTACACACTGAACCAGTTTATACGGGTGAATTTTCTGCCAAACTAGTTAACAGTTTCATCAGTTACATCATTGTTAGGTGTCAGAGTTATCACTTCCTAGAAATGAGACTGGGCACTGCACCCTCTGAGAGCTATTATTTGAGCTGTTTGCAGATCACACAAGTTAGAAATGCTTTGGCTTCCATTTGAGATGCTTTCTTTGTTCCCAACCCCAAGAGGCAGAAGACATGCATATTTTCCCCTTTCAAAATGAAAATGTAACGTCTGCGAAAACAGTTTGTACAACTAGAAATGTACAAAAAGGCAAATCCAGAAAATAGAGAAAACCCATAAATGGTGACACTGTTGCAACACTCCCAACCTTTTTGGTGGGGCTTAATCAGGAGAAGTTCTCAGTGGATCATCTGCCTAGAAGTCATAGTGCAGTATGATCGCAGAGTCTGCAAGTCCCCCCATTTTCCTCCAAGCTCCATTTATAAGTGCAATGATGGGGCCAAGAGGCAAACTATCAACTGCTCTCCCCTCCTGACTGATACCACATGGCTGGCCATGGGTCTAATACAGGCATAGGCAAACTCAGCCCTCCAGATGTTTTGGGACTACAACTCCCATCATCCCTAGCTAACAGGACCAGTGGTCAGGGATGATGGGAGTTATAGTCCCAAAACATCTGGAGGGTCGAATTCGCCTGTGCCTGGTCTAACACCATAATTCAAATGAAACTGGGCTGTGTGGCAATACTATAAAGGGACCCCTGACCATTAGGTCCAGTCGTGACCGACTCTGGGGTTGTGGCGCTAATCTCGCTTTATTGGCCAAGGGAGCCGGTGTACAGCTTCCGGGTCATGTGGCCAGCAGGACTAAGCCGCTTCTGGCGAACCAGAGCAGCGCACGGAAACGCCGTTTACCTTCTCGCCAGAGTGGTACCTATTTATCTACTTGCACTTTGACGTGCTTTCGAACTGCTAGGTTGGCAGGAGGCAATACTGTAGTCACCTGTGTTTTGTTAAGATACCCAGTAGCTCAAGCATGTCTCGAAGTCTCTCTTTTTTACTTGGAATGGAGACCCTACAAATTGATCCAGAGGCAAAAGGAGGGGAAAAAACCACGGATGCTTGAGGAATTTGATCTTTGCAGATTAACGTGAGGCTCAGAGCTTAGCTATCCATCAGATTTCGCACTTTTCCAAATAGCGATGTGGTTCTTGTCACTTTAAAAGTATCTACGTAGTATTTTGAGAGAAAGTGCACCTTTATATACATTCATAAGTACGTATTTATATACCAATATTGAAATGATTTTTACAAGTTGCAGATTAATGCAGAATTGCAATGGAATCATGGGCAAGAAGTTGTCAAAGTGGAATTATGGGCTAGGAGACATGGATTTGCTCATCCCTAGGGAACGCTGACATGTCAAAAGCATCATCTTGCTTGCTAAGATTTGGGTTTGTGATTTTTTAGAGAGCCCTGCCTGAACCCCAAGACAAAATATTTACACGCGTCCTGTGTATTATCTTACTTATTTAAATAATTTATATACAACAGTCTCTTAAGTGGTATACAAAGATACAATACAAAAAAAAATCAGTTAAAAGGATAAAATCAAACTTCCAGTAAAATGCCAGCTAGATTTTTTTAAAAAGGTTTCAATGGGCCCTGGAAGGTCAGCAGAGAGAGGGCCTCTCTGACCTTAACTGGCAGGGAGTTCCATAATATTGGACCAGGGCTAGATTTAGGTTTGATGAGGCCCTAAGCTACTGAAGGCAATGGAGCCCTTTATATGTCCAGCTGTCCTTTGTCAACAACAAATTGTCGCTGTTTTTTTTTGTTGAATATATGCTACATGGTAATTTATGGACCTAATAGGTATCTAAAACCATTTGCCACTGTTGCTGTATGTAGGTTTAATTTTATTTGTTTTTTATCTTATATTTTGGAAATGTACATCCAGTGGTTTTTTCCCCTTTAAATTTTGTGGGGGTCCCCAAGAGAGTGGGGCCCTAAGCTATAGCTTGTTTAGCTTATACGTAAATCTGGCACTGTAATGGACACATAATACTAAATCCATGGTTCCTGGTGGATACGAGGCATGCATATGCACCATGGGGAACCACTAACAGGGACTTCCCCCACCATCTCAGTGATTGGGCAGGTATAGGGCAATCTTTGAGGTATCATGGACCCAAACTGTTATGGGCCTTGTAAATTAATACAAGAAACCTGAATCTGGCCTGGTAGCATATGAGCAGCCAGTGTCAATTTTTGAGCATCCACTGGTAATGTTCTGTCTCCAACAGCCTAGCTGCAGTGTTTTGCTCCAGCTGGAGCCCTTGGACCAGTCCAAGAGCATCATCTGAAACCCCAGAGAGTGACTAACAGCCAGCGTAGAGCTGAGATATGCAGCCTATATTGGACTCCAGCTCCCTCCAGCACTAGCAGGCATGGCCAATTGTTGCTGGCCATGGGGTGTTTCTTCAGGGGTGAAGTCAAGCTGCTGCTTTAGCAGCACCCAAGTGACACCCTCCCCAGGGCATAATCCTGGGCAGTGCATGTGGAAGTCCTGGGCTGCCCCGACGACAAGACCCCTCTCTCAACCTCGCTAATGTGGTCCAGAGCAATATGTCTGGCACCAGCTCAGCTGCCGGAGTTGCTGGAAGGAAGCATACAAGGTAGCATTCAACCATCTTAGGGACTCCACTCAAGATTTGTGTAGGGTTTATTCCTTAGCATTTACTTCTTCTGAATATATCCTTCAAGACAGGGGAGGTTTAGAAACCTCCTTCTTCTAGATGGGCCACCTTCCCAGGTTGCCGAACCCCATCTGCTCCTCACTTCTCTCTACAGCATGAGCAGAAACTGTTTTCTTGACTGTTGGACCCACTAATGGTCTTGTCTACTCAATTCGCCAGAGCCTGTCTTCGCTTTCAAGTTGTAGTCCAACAACATCTGGAGGACAACAGGCTCCCCATCCCTGGAACAAGTAAAACACTGAGCTAGATGGATCAGTGGTCTGACTCAGTATAGGTCAATTTACTGTGCTCCTAACTATACATTAGGCTAAAATAAAATGATTTTAACCAAAGACCACCAAGGGAACTTAATGGCTGAGTAGAGACTTGAACCTGGGTATTAGGGGCTTTCCCATCTCCAGGCCTGCTACCTGATAGCCCTTTGCAACTGTGATGTCTAGACTGTGGAATGCTCTCCCCAGGGAGACCCAGATATGGCTACCATGCTGCTCACCTTTCATTAAGCAGCCAGAATGTGACATATTAAGTCTGCGTCTGGCCTGATTGATTTTATTTGCTGCTCCTGGAGATAGCAAATTGGGTGTTTAATTCCCACCCACCCCTTATGGCTCTTTCTTTTTATATACAGTATATATTAAAACTGGCTGTTCCCCACCAAGTTTGTAGGGCTTGCTGCCTTGAGTGTCTCCTACATAAAAGTGCAATATAAATGTTTTAATAAAATAATAAATAAAATAAACACAAGTGCAGCATCCTTTGGTTACAACCGTTTAGCCGAGAAAAGGAAACATCTTGGAGATTAGGTAGCTTTTCAAAAGAGGAAGATACCAAGCTAATACAAGGAGGGTAATTTGTGTACTTTGTAATGTAAGAGTCTGTTCACGGCAGGCTAAAGGCAATCTGGAGGGGGGGGGGAGAGTCTGTATGGAGAGAGAAGATGAACCAAATTAGGAACATATGTAGGAACGCCTCCCCTCCCCCTCCCACCATTGGATCATTGTTTAATTTAGCTAAGGAAAACAAATAAAAGTGGTTCACACATGCAGGCCAGACATTTCCCACCCACCATTCTTCCCAATATTTGTAGGTGCGACCCAACGTAGAAAAATGTGACGTGTAAATCACTGCGGCATGGATGCACTCTGCTGCAATTTCAAAAATCAGGTTGGCTCCAAAAAGTACAGCAGTGCAGATCAGTGCATCCAATGCAGTGATTGCGTACTGCTGGTTCACACAACACACTCATTTACATCATGCCCAAGGGTGGTCCGTATTAGGGAGCAGATGGAGAAAACAAGCAACCCATGTGCATATATAAATTGGCTTCTCTGAAATAACACCAACCTGGCACATTCGTATTCTTGTGTAGTCCAATTATATTTTATGTTATGCAAGGGCTACCCAATTTGAGGAGTGTAGGATTTTCCAGTTCTGTGCTTCTACTGCAGGTATTTTCAGAAGGCACATCTATGTATACCAAACCAACCTTGGAAAAGCAGGGTATCGGATTATAATTTTTTGTGTTATGCTAAGGTGGAGCTCCTTTTCTAAGAAGGACTATCTCACTACATCATTAATAGTCTACAGGCACCAGGTGAAGTTGTTTCTCTTTCAGAGACTTTTAAAGCACTTGCTAATTGAATACTGCTGCCACTGCTTTTAGTGAGTCTGCTACTTTAACTGGGTTGTTGTTGTTTTTTGTCACTGGGTTCATTTGGTTATAGTGATTTTGCTTTTTATTATGCACGACAGATGCTTTCCCCAACCTTGAAATGTTGCTTGTATGGCCAATGGACAAAGGTGATGGGAACTGTAATCTTATGAACATTTGGACAGCACCAGGTTGGGAAGGCTGCATTCAAGTTTTACAGTTTTAGTGGACCCAGAGGTCTACAGGCATGCCCTCTTCCCTTTCTGTAAGCTCAAGATTGAATGGAAATTGCTGGCTATGATCTGATAAACCCATTGGGTCTCATGCAAAGGTATGGGATACTATTTTATCTTTCCAAGTTGTAGCTCCTCACATAGTGTCCCAAACTCCCATATTTTGGGGAGAATGTGTTAGGCAGCATGGGAAGGATGCCATCAGAAAGAGAAGCTCAGACGTCCATCAGCATGGTCCTCCATGTTCAGAGGCACCAAGCCATGAATAGCAGGTGGAGAGATGAAGAACAGTGGAAGGCTCTTGATGTTACATCCTGTTCATAAGCTTCCTGGAGGCATGTGGTTAGCCCCTAATGGAGAGAAAAAGATGGAGGAGGTGGACCTTCGATCTGATCCAGCATGGATTCTCTTTTCTTTGTATGCTCTTTGGAAAGGAAGCATTACATGGTTTCTTGCACAATAGGTGAAAACAGACCATGGGTTGCATGTATCCAGTTGTGCCCTCTACTCACAGAAGGTTTTCAAATCCACCAGAAGCTTCCTTAAATGAGAGGAGGACAGGCTATTTTTGATGCTTCTCCCTCTTCTCTAAAACCCCACTTCTGCTCCAGCAGGTTGAGGGACCTTTTAGAGCAGTACAATAGGCGACATAACGGGGGCAGCAGGACACAGTGGAAATATGCTATCTGCTGGAGCAAAGAAAATTCCATGAGTGAAAGGACACTACAGTGGTACCTCTGGTTACGTACTTAATTCGTTCCAGAGGTCTGTTCTTAACCTGAAACTGTTCTTAACCTGAAGCACCACTTTAGCTAATGGGGCCTCCCGCTGCTGCTGGATCAAGCCAACTTTGCATAGCTTCCAAAACTTCAAGAACCTGTTTTTTTCAGAGTTGGGCTGGACTATAAGCAGTGAACAAGCTTCTTTCTTAGCCTTTAGAACTGCCACAATTCTTCAGAAACACCTAGCACAACATTTATTGGCAAAACTAGTTCATTAAAATTTTGATAATTAACTGGTTTTCCATTGTTATGTAAAATGGTATGGAGAAAAAAGACTAATACACGTATGCATTCTTCTGCCGCTCAGTTTATTCATTCTTATCTGTTCAGTTTCTAAATCATTAACAAAAGAAGGCATTGAAGTTTGCAGTTATAAGTACATCTATGATTCAGATTATTATTTATAGCATCTGAACATGCTAAAAGGATTTTCTTCAGTCAAATTTATCCTCAGTTTCAAGCTTTTACTACAATAAACATCAGATTATGTTTATGTTGGCCATAAACCTGTCGGTCCTCAATAAACAGATATACTCCGGTGACTCAAGCTCTGCTGTCCAAAGGACTGTCAAAATGTACACCAACTCTTAAATTAAACCCTGCTAGCACAGAGAGATTCAGTTGCAAAAGTCTAATTTGAGACAACCCAACAAAAAGCTCACCCTAGCAGATAAGGACGGATATTATATCACAGGCAAAGATTGGAAAGTTGCACAGGAATTTCACAAAGGATCTGATCTGCTTCTCCTTAACGGAAAGCTAATGTGACCTTTAATACTCTCTTAGACAGAGCCTGACTCTAGCGAGTCTCAATTAAATTTTATGTTTTGTGGCTCCCGTTTGCTTGTAATACATGAACAAAGTTCAATGGATGACTCCTACTTTGAAGATTTTAATTCCCTATTGGGACAATTTATTTCTACCTAGACAGCTCCTCAGAGATTGTGTCTTTGTACTGCCCAGCATATGCTGAGGATGGAAAGATCCTTAGAAGACACTGGGAAATGTGTCACCTAAGTTCTCCATGCTTATTTCATATTTCGGTTATGGAATCTTCTAAAAACTTTATTTATTACTAGCATTTCTGTCATTCCTTTCTATCATAGATAACCCAGGCAGGTAACAATAATACAGTCATACCTCGGGATGAATACGCTTCAGCTTAAATATTTTCGGGTTGCACTCCATGGCAACCCGGAAGTAACGAAGTGCGTTACTTCCAGGTTTCGCCGCTCGCACATACACAGACGCTCAAAAAGACGTCACGTGCATGTGAGGAAGCGGCGAAACGCGACCCACGCACGCACAGATGTGCATTTGTTTCTTACGTTCGCTTCAGGGTGAGAACGGGGCTCTGGAATGGATCCCGTTCGCATCCAGAGGTACCACTGTACAGCAGAACAGGAATAGGGAATCTTTGCCCTTGCTGAACTATAACTCTCACCAGCCCTAGAAAGCATGGTCAACAGCAAGGGGTGATGGAATTTGTAGTTCAGCTACATGTTGTCAGAGACCGTGCTGAGGAAGGCTGCACTGAGGAAGAATGGTTGGAGCCTCCCCAGTGGTGGAGCTTCATGCTCTGGCGGGGGGTGGGATGGAAAGCAGGCGGGGGCATGGCTGGCGCAAGTCCCGAGGGACGTGGCACGCCACCCGCAGGGGCATGGCACATGTCCTGGGGCCATGGCGTACCGCCTGCGGGGGTGTGGCACCCAGCGTGCGGGGGGGAGCCATGATGGCACCCTGCTGGCATCATGCCACCAGGGGAGGTGTGCCCCCCCCAGCACCCCTCTTCCTCCGCCAGTGAGCCTCCCCCTCCCCCTGCTCCTGATCCGGATCCTGAAACTTCCTAGGAGCAGGAGGATAGTATACTGTAGATTTCAAACAGTGGTTTGCAGAGGGACATAGTTCAGAAGGCAGTAGCTGGGAAATACTGGATGGGGAACAGCTAGGAGAAGAAGCACTAGGAGAGAGAGAGAGTTAACAGATTCACTGTCTCTGGAAAGCATTCATCTGCTCAGCCCAAGGTCAAGAAGAGCTGATAAGGTGGCAGCACAGAAAGCACAGTGGTTATGCACTCAGGTCACAAGACTCGGTAGTGATGTGGGTGACTAGGGAGGAATTGGATGGAACCCTTAATTAGGAGCACCATCATTCCTAGGAAATGGATTCTTTGTTCTCTCGCTGTGAACATTAAAGTTTCTAACTGGTAAGAATTCTCCTTTTGCCCTGTTCTGCTTATCTACTGCCAAATGGGAGAGGAAGCCAATTCCCTGAAGTCTGACACATATAGAGGATGAATGGTTCCCTACACCTGCAATAGAACATCAAATGGTTTAAAAATAAAAGCCATGAGCGCAATCCGAGATTGCATGATGAACTTCTGTTTGCTCTTCCACAAGCCTCCAGCCCTCCAGATCAGATTTTAAGAGTGTGTGTGTGAGTTAAGAGTTAAGATTTTAAGAGTGTGTGGGTGTGGGGGAAGAAAGGAAGGCTAAATCATGTTTTGCAAGTGGAAGGCCATTCTATTCACTATGGGTAGCACTGGATACAAACCTCCAGTCATTCTTATCCAGGATCCAAAGGGGTGCACACACAACTTCCACATACAAAACCCAAGCATTTCCACCCCCCACCCCCAATGCAAACCCTTCAGAACTCTTTAAAACTCCTCTGACCTAATTACAAAAATTGTGACCCTATCACAATTTTTGTGATTAGGGATGAGGGGCAGACAAAGGAAAACCCAGGGAAAACATCATGAATGCAAAATGCAGTATTTAATAATCTGCAGCTCTTACACCTAATCTCTTACTGCCTTGGAAATTTGGGGGAGCTAAAAGAACTAGTGGGATGGGGTATAATTTTCTGCAAAGCTAAACTGGTGGCAGGAGAGTGCATAGGATTGCCAGACCACAATCGGAGGTGCTTTCAGACTGTGGTTATTTTTGGATGGCATTCAATCACACACTTGCCAACTCAGATTGTGCAATTATTATTGTTGGTTGGGAGGTCTTCAACAACACATCACTTCCCTCCCCAGAAATGGACTTTTCGTGATTATGGCAAGCGTTGTGAAAATGCACTGGAAAGTGTGAGATAGCACTTGCTTTGATGCGACGGTCATCTAACCTCTTCACAATCATACCAGGTTGAATGCTAATTAAACTGTCTAATCTCCCTGCAAACAAATCAGGTTGAATACTCAGTAAACAGATCATCCAGAAGCACTTCTGTAGAGCATCAATACACCCTTTGTTGTTGTTTAGTCGTTTAGTTGTGTCCGACTCTTCGTGACCCCATGGTCCAGAGCACGCCAGGCACTGCTGTCTTCCACTGCCTCCCGCAGTTTGGTCAAACTCATGCTGGTAGCTTCGAGAATACTATCCAACCATCTCATCCTCTGTCGTCCCCTTCTCCTTGTGCCCTCCATCTTTCCCAACATCAGGGTCTTTTCCAGGGAGTCTTCTCTTCTCATGAGGTGGCCAAAGTATTGGAGCCTCAGCTTCACGATCTGGCCTTCCAGTGAACACTCAGGGCTGATTTCTTTAAGAATGGATAGGTTTGATCTTCTTGCAGTCCATGGGACTCTCAAGAGTCTCCTCCAGCACCATAATTCAAAAGCATCAATTCTTCGGCAATCAGCCTTCTTCTTTATGGTCCAGCTCTCACTTCCATACATCACTACTGGGAAAACCATGGCTTTAAATATACAGACCTTTGCTGAAAGGTGGGGTAGCCATTGCTTCTACCATTCCACTCTTCCTCCTAAACCTTTTGTCCCCTCTCTCAATAGATGCTGAACAAAAGTCCTGCTTCTTCCAATAGATAGGAATGGGATGTTGGTATGAATAGATCATGGGAGAAGCAAGGTGAGAGAAGCCCTAGCTAGGCTCCACCAACAATTGCTGCTCCAGAGTGTTGACAGTCCCATGGATGGTTCCAAATGCCTGTCCTGACCATCGGAAAGTATGTGTTTTCTCTCTCTCTCTTTCCAGCCGTGTGAAATCTAACATACTCTCCTAGAAGAAAAATCCTGATGCCAGATGTAACCTTGTTTCGGAAAACTTTAAAAGTGACAATGCCTGGAAAAAGGGCAATCTCAGAGCTGATTAGGATACCATTTTAATTCCAGCGCAGAGATACGAAAGACAAAAAACACACACAGTATGTTGTCAGCATAAATGAATGTGCATGCACTCAAATTTACATTTTTCTCAGCAACGTGCTGCTCCCTTTTCTTCTGAGATAAGTTTAAGGATACATCCCCCAATGTGCGCATTGTAGTGTTTTCTCATCCAGGAAAGAATGTGGTGGGTGTTACTGCAGGAGGTTCTGTGTGCATGCATGTGTATGCTCTGCTTGAATTGTTCAGCTGTGCATGAGACTGTTGGCATGGTAAAACACGACTTATGGGTCAGATATGCGCCCCCAAATTTCTTAATCCCGCTTATTAACCTTCAGTTTCTGAACAGACACAGGTGGTTCTCCCTCCCCCCTCCAAAGAAATTGTGAAAATAATAGTATATTTCCTCTAAAGATCTGTGGGCTTCAATTACTCTGCGAATAGGTTTTTAGTTGTTTCTTGGCTAAAGGAAGGAAAACAATTGCTAATTTAAAAAATCTGGCAGCATTTACAATTATTTTGGAAACAAAAGTTAATGAAATTAGGCAAATGAAATGATTAACATTAAAAGAGCAAGAGAGAAGGCGCATGCCACAGAACTCCCCCCCCTCCCAATTATATTTTGTTAGCTCTAGGAACACATGCTGCATTTGAGCAACTGTGATGTGCTATTTGTTATTGTTTAGTCCTTTAGTCGTGTCCGACTCTTCATGACCCCATGGACCAGAGCACGCCAGGCACTCCTGTCTTCCACTGCCTCCCACAGTTTGGTCAAACTCATGCTGGTAGCTTCGAGAACACTGTCCAACCATCTCGTCCTCTGTCATCCCCTTCTCCTTGTGCCCTCCATCTTTCCCAACATCAGGGTCTTTTCCAGGGAGTCTTCTCTTCTCATGAGGTGGCCAAGGTATTGGAGCCTCAGCTTCAGGATCTGTCCTTCCAGTGAGCACTCTGATTTCCTTCAGAATGTATAGGTTTGATCTTCTTGCAGTCCCATCTTAATGATATTTTTGGCCACAGCAGAGGAGAGCATGGGATGGGAAGGAGACAAGGAGTGTTGTCCTAGAAAATATAGCTCAGTTAGTAGAGCACGAGCCTCTTAATCTCAGGGTCATAAGTTTGAGCCCCACATTGGGCAAAAGATTTCTGCATTGTGGGGGTTGGACTAGATGACCCTCGGGGTCCCTTCCAACTTCACAATTCTGTGATTCTATGATTTCAAAATGCCACAGGCTCACTGGAATTAGAGCCTTTGAAATAGGGCGATGTGGAAATCAAAAAGGCATAAAATAAATCTGGTCTTTTTCTTTTAGAAAAAACAACAAACCATGAAAGCAAGAAAAAGGAAAAAAAGCCAAATGAGTTCTGAAATCTCAAAGGGCTGCAAATAATGATAGTTTATATTTTATTTATGCACACGGCTTCATTTTTATGAGACAGGTCAGATGGGAAGTACTGTCAACATGGTATTTATCAGCTAGAGGAGGAGAAAAAACTGCAGCTGCATGTTCCTGGCATCTGATCAAGGCTTGATGACCACATATTTCAACATACCTTTCAATTACGAACATGGCAGAAAGACCATTTGCTACACAAAAAGAAAATCCCGCAGTTCAGAGCCATAGCCTATTAAGTTTGCTTGATTGCTGAAGCTGGCAATTTCTACAATTGCCGCAACAGGGCGACAAAATCAGGCCAAGATAACATATGGCTTAATGGTTATTTACAAATAATAATAATAATAATAATAATAATAATAATAATAATAATATCAGCCCAGAGCATAGGGACCCCAGCTGGCCTTCCAAATCCTATATATATCCCCTGATATTGGTTTTTAACTGTTAACTAAGTACTGCCAAGAAGAGCTTGACCATATAATCTTATGGCTGATTTTATAGAAAGGGACTCAAACTTCTAGTCCAATCTTGCGGTTGTTAGTGTCTTTCTTTAATCCTTTCCGGTCCAATATGGTTTAAAAACAAATGTGCATAATGAACATATGTAAATGATTAATGATTGTTTCCACTCTCTTCAGGAAAGGGTTATCTTCATGCTTAACTCCATAATCAGTTATTCTGAGCCATTAAGATGGCTTCCTTCTCCAAAGCAATCATAGACCTCAAATATAAAATCCAGGAAAGCAGGAATATTAATTCCTGCACCATCTGCTCATACAGCCAGACCAAGGAATTGGGAATCATTTCCTGTGGCCACATCTCGACATACCTGCATCCACTAGTGATCCTTCTGAACCAGTTGCTTGGCAGGAATTGCACCCTGAGGAAGCTTCCTTCTTTGTAGGTCTACTTTACAAATGCTCGCTAGGCAAAAAATCACTTATCCGAACACAAGGAATGGGTATCCAAACCTTGCTATAAGGTAAAAGGTAAAGGGACCCCTGACCATTAGGTCCAGTCGTGATCGACTCTGGGGTTGCGGCGCTCATCTCACTTAATTGGCCAAGGGAGCCGGCGTACAGCTTCCGGGTCATGTGGCCAGTATGACTAAGCCACTTCTGGTGAACCAGAACAGCGCACGGAAACGCCGTTTACCTTCCCGCCGGAGGGGTACCTATTTATCTACTTGCCCTTTGACGTGCTTTCGAACTGCTAGGTTGGCAGGAGCAGGGACTGAGCAACGGGAGCTTAACCCGTCATGGGGATTCGAACAGCCGAGCTTCTGATCAGCAAGTCCTGGGCTCTGTGGTTTAACCCACAGCGCCACCCGCATCCCTTAAACTTTGCTATACGCAGCGCAAATTCAGATATTCCAACAGAGGGCGTTTAATTGATCTGCCTGTGGTTGAAGGTAGCACAACTATGAACCTTCTCTGCTGGGCTTCTGAGCTCTGTCATCTTCCTGGGTAATTTTCAGTTCTATGATCCCATTAATTAGGAACCTCTCAAAGAGACAAACCCTATGTTTAATGGTTCCTTTTACGCTATTTCAACACAACTTGTGAATGTTTATTCAACCAAAATGTTTTTATTTTTAACAACTGCTGCTTCACTTGGCTTTCTTTTCTCCTGCAAAGCAGGTGCATGCCTGGTTAATATAGCTGGTGCACGCCACATCCATGACCTTTTTGTGCCTCCGTCAAGCCACCTGGAAAAACTGGGTAATGTTTTTGCATTTTAAGTGTCTGGTTAATTAGCATCCACATGCAGTAAAGTCTGGCTAAAAGGGGCTAATGTCAAAGGAAACCTATCTGCCAGTGGGGTTGGGGAAGGAAAGTCCTGTAGAGACTGGTCATGAGAGTTCTCGTTCTTTGTAGTGGTCAGAGTTTCCTGGCCTAATTGCATTTTTCCAAGAAACAAAAATGTTGATCTTTCTCTTAACTGGCTTAGAGTTGCTTTTACTTTACATTTTGTACTTGGGCACAGATAGCCAAATAAAATATCATATGCATAATAAGTCAGTTTTGAAGTGCACACCTGTGTAGAAAAGACTACTTTTTCTCTTTAAAACATGCACAAAGGTCACATGGGAAAGGATTGGAAGTACTTTAAAACAAACTCTTTATTTTTAGAGGGGGTTTTGGCTACATTTTAAAATTTAAAAAAATAACACAATCCCTCTTACGTGGCATGCAGTTTAGAACAACAGAGTATATAAATTAACAAATAAACATCAAGGAAAGAAGAAGCAATTGCTGCAAATATACATGTTTCTAAGCATCCTTGTACATTAGTGAAAAAGTAACTTAAGATGTTGCACCAAATCTTTTCCTGGGAAGCTGAAACAGTCTTTAGAACAGGGATGGGAAATCTGTGGTCCTCCAGGTGTTGTTGGACTACAACTCCCATCATCCCTGACTACTTGGGGCTGATGGGAACTGGATTCAAACAACATCTAGAGGGCCACAGACTCCTGTGGAAAAAAAGCAAAACCACAGAATAAAAGTTTGTTTCATATCATAAAATTTATTCTTTGTCCATTTAGCGATTAAGAAACTTCTGTGTACTTTGAATGATGCTGCCCCCAATCTGTGTTCTGTTTATTTCTTGGCCTATCTTATCTAATTGTTCAAATAACTGTCAACATTTCAAGAGGAAGTTGTTTTGAAGTGAGCCAATGTTACGTTTTGCAACTGAAACTGAAAAAAGGCAAAGATCAGGATTTTACACTGACTGCTATAGACTTAATGCTTTATTAACATTTTTATACCTGACTAACATAGTCAAAGGCAAGCCCACACAATTATTTCCTCTTTTTAAAAACTATGCTAAATAGATGTGAGAGGAAAAACATTATTTTAATTTATTAAAGCAAGAGATTGTAGAGTACCACTGAACACAAACCAACAGTTCTAGGAACCAAGCCAGTGATGTTTTCAAGCCTTGGGAGAAGGAAGCCATGGAAACTCAGAGTTTGCCTAACCAAATTCTACCCTAGAAACTTCATAATCCAAACTCTGGAAGAAGAAAAGACTATGACAGAGTCTAGTGGCCAACTCCATTAACTATGAACCTCCAAATGTGGTTCATAGTGGAACTTTACTGTCCTATGTCTCTTTGACTGCTGTAGCTTGTGGTGAGATTTTTGAGACGAAAATCCTCTCAGGTGCCTCAGTTGTTTAAAGCAAATGCTGTTATAAAATATTCAGATATGACAAGCAAATATGGCAGCCAAACATAAAATAATCTGAGGCTTATTTAAATTGTCATCACAAGTTCCCTAAAGAAGAAGGTTTAAACCTATTTCCTAATTGCTCCCAATACGTTTTCCAAACAGGTTTCCCTATAGCATAAATTCCACATGTTGAAGCCATCCTGCTCCTCACAGCCTCATAACCGACTGAATTCAAATTTCATGTTGGATTTTATGGTGGCAGTATTAATGAAAATAAACAGCCTCATGATGAGAACACAGCTTGCAACTAGTAAGGTGTAGCCTTAAATTGAATTGTTCAAAAAGCAGCGCTTATATTACAGCTCACAATGTCTCTTAAAGTAACCTTCTTTAGCAAGCATTTGAAAGAAAGCACACAAGGGCTGCCCTCTTTCCCTCGACTGAGAGCACCAAGATTTGAAAAAGAAAACAAAATTCTTCATGCTTTCTTCTTGTCAACACTACGACCTGCCTGTGGCTGAGTCTCAGATTCCTAATCAGCTCTCACTCAGCCTAACACCAGTACAAAAGTTTTCACTTATTGTTTGGCAGCAGCTAAGCTCACCAAAGGGTCTGAAATGAGTAAGAAAGTGCTCACCAGAAAAAGCCGATGTCTGCTGCGTTAAAAGAGTAAGTGTTACATTCACTAATCTTTGGTGTTGACAGAGAAAAGTCTAGGAGCAGATGCTTTTCAAAAGGTTATTGTCCTCTTATTCCATACTAAGATTTAGCAAGTTATTTTTATATTGTTTTAAGAGACTGCCTGTTATTACCAATGTGAAAAATAGCTTACCCGAAGTCATTTTTCAAGCCAACAAATCATGGTGGTAAGAGGAATATTTCATGACCTGGAGGTATGTTTGAAAATGATAGAGGTTATGAAACAATCTTATAAATATCTCTGAAACAAGGTTGTAATATGGTGCACATTCAGGCCCTGATTGATGTGTGACTGGCCTACTGTACCTGTGCAAGTGTTCATCACAAAAATGTCATGTCCAAATGCCGATATGAACCTATACATGACTGGGAGTGGCCACTGAGACCATATAACAATGGTCCTGAAAGACCTACATTGGCTCCCACCGATACGTTTCCAAACACAATTCAAAGCGTTGGTGTTGACCTTTAAAGCATTAAATGGCCTTGGCTCAGTATACCTGAAGGAGTGTCTCCATCCCCATTGTTCAACCTGGACACTGAGTTCCAGCTCCGAGGGCCTTCTGGCAGTTCCCTCACTGCGAGAAATGAGGTTACAGGGAACCAAGCAGAGGGCTTTCTCAGTAGTGGCACCTACCCTGTGGAACGCCCTCCCATCAGATGTCAAGGGAATAAACAACTATCTGATTTTTATAAGACATCTGAAGGCAACCCTGTTTAGAGAAGTTTTTAATGTTTGATGTTCTATCGTGTTTTTAATATTCTGTTGGGAGCTGCCCAGAGTGGCTGGGGAAACCCAGTCAGATGGGCAGAGTATTATTATTATTATTATTATTATTATTATTATTATTATTATTACATTGGCATGCCAGCAATAACAAACAAATGAAGCTTGCTTATACCAAGTCACATCATTGGTCCATCTAGCTCAATATTGTCTACCCTGCCTGGGGTTCTCAAGGGTTCCGGACATGAAACACTTCTAGCTCTACTTGTAGGTGATGGGGATCGAACCTGAGATCCTCTGTTTGCAACGCAGATGCTCTGCCAGTGACCTATGTGAGAATGCCGGTGATGTACAAATGCTACTTGTGTAAAAATAACACAAATAGAAAGTGCATTCATATGTTACAGGACATGCATGGAACATTTACACAGGTAAGTACTTTTCCTGTGGTCCATATCCCATACAAATTGGGTCTCAGTGTGACAAACTACTTATTTCTTTAGGAGCTGGTTAGACAACTGCAGTACCAACCCCTCACAAACACACACTTTCTTGTTAAGCCTATAAACACTACAAGCAGGTTCAGATGAAACAGGAATCTCTAGTTTTCCAGTACAATAACCCAGAACAAGAAGCAGAATTCTGCGCACCCCATACTCTCTTCCATTTACATGCAAGCAAGGTGGAAATGGAAAACTTTCCACCTTTAAATGGACCAATGTTGCCCATCATATCAGAAACTTAGGAACTGTGGTTTGTTCCCATTTGTTCTCACAAGCCACTGTTCACCGAGGTTGGCTGTCACATGGCTCATTTGAAATTGAAAGAAGAAGCTTTCCTTCTTTTACCTGAGGGCATGAAAGGGGAGGAGAAGGAATTGCAATGCATGAAAGTCTAAGCTACAGCATTCTCGATAAATGGCTACTTAAACACCCACAGTGAAGGAGAGTCCACCAGCGTCCTAGATCATTGGTTCCATTGTGAAACTGATCCTTCTTGCTAAAGGTTTTGTCTAATGATACCATGGTACTTTTTCCAGTCTCAGGAAATAATGTTTTGATAGTCCAAAGGATGTGCTGCTAATTGCCTGGAAGCAGTCACTATTGCTCCTGGACATGAAGGAAAATGGCTCGGAACTAAGTCTAAATGTTAGGGAACATTTTTTAAAGGGACAGGTTATTTTTTTATTTTTAAGCAGACCTAATATAAATGTGTTAAAGAAAACATGTCTTCTATGTAAAGTAAATGAAACAAAACTTTATCATTATCTTTCTTGCACTAAAACTAAAAAAAAAAAGGTTTTTATGTTTCCTACCTACCATACACCAGCTTTCCCATTGTGTCAGCATTACCTCATGCACCTGTGCTGCATAAAACTTGCCATTCAATAACAGTTAATGAAATAAGATCAGTTTCGTAGTTACTTAGGAAATATTCTAAACACTTCAACCCCAGTCACATAAAAACTGAGACACATGCTAAATTTGACATTCCAGGAGTTACATACTCAGCTGGTGAAGAAAAACACTAATTGACACAAAAGGGCCTAGTATTGTTTTTCCACCATGCTGCAAATTCACAGATCACCCAACATTAACAAGAGGTTCTAGCCATTGGTGGTTTTGCCTTAGCAGAAAACACTTCAGCTTGGTCAAGTCAGGGTACCTGATCTTTCCAGATCCCCAAACACTCTTAAGCCCACTTCCTAACCCAAAAGCTGCCTCTAAGGACGATGATGTTTGTTTGTCACAGCACTGAATGGAAGATGGCAGGATCCCCAAGCTCAGTGGAGAGTTGGCTTCAAGCACTAGGCCTGTAGGCAGACCAACTCTGCATTACAAAAATGTCTGCAAACATGACATGAGGGCTGGCAACATTAACCCCTCTATGTGGGAATCCCTTGCAGACGACCGCAATGCCTAGAGACAGGTCGTATATCCACAACAGTGATCAGAGGAGGAATGACTACTGGGAGAAGCTCGGAAAGAAGAAATACCATGTGGCAGCAAAACCAGACACCTTCGTCTTCCTTCTTGGTCTCTACAGCCACAGCTGACGCTGTAACCCTCCAAAGGTTTGACTTTACCCTCGAAGGTGGACTCTTCCATTGTCTTGCGAGATGGATGGATTCCACCATAAACTTGTTATTTATTGTTTAGATGTATATTTTGTTTGTATCATAATTTTGATATTATCCGTTACTCTGAGTTTCCTTTCAAAGGTTACAAATATTGCATGAAACGAAACAATTATATTAAAATAAGTTATTGTTTTTAAAACTTTTTTTAACTGAGATCAAAACAATTGTTTGTCCTTACCCTTCTGTCCGGAATATGGTCCTAAAGCTGTCTCCCAGGCTCTTGTATCTGGTTGGATCAGTGTTTCCTCTTTGAATTTGGAACCTATAAAAAGCAGTCCATGATAGGACAAAAGCAATAGAAGGTTTTAAAAAGACAAATTTGACTTCAAAGATTCCACCCATACTCTTCTTCAACATTCTCATATGTAACTATTTTTTATTTACACCAGCTTTTAAACTGGCAGAGTTTTTGGAAATAACCATTATTCCCATCGTGCAGAATGGAGGAACTGTGAAACCATTCATGTTTCTTGTCACTCTGATCACATGATATCCCTTTTTAAATCCCCACATGGGCTTCCTGTCCAGTCTTGGATCCAACACAAACCGATTGTCCTTACCTTCAAAGCCCCCCATAATTTTGTAGCACCCCATATCTTTCCTAGTGTTATCTATTGATAAACTGATAAATCTCTGTGTCTGTCACTCTTCCAACTCCACTACTCTCAGCCATCTAAAGGTCTGCTCCCTCAGATGATTCTGCTCTTCATTCTTTGCTGTCCTATAACACTTGAAAATGCCTCACAGAACATCTATATGCTTTCTTCAAATTGCTTTAAAAGACCCACCTTTTTCATGAAGCCTTTGGGATAATGCTCTAATGAGAGTCTAATCAACTCTGGTAATGCTTCTCACTTGTCTGGATGGAGAACCAAGAGTGGTATGTGTGAGTTTAGAAATTAGCCTATGGGAAGCGGGTGGTGCTGTGGTCTAAACCATTGAGCCTCTTGGGCTTGCTGATCGGAAGGTCGGTGGTTTGAATCCACATGACGGGGTGAGCTCCCATTTCTCTGTCCCACTTTCTGCCAACCTAGCAGTTTGAAAGCACGCCACTGCAAGTGGTGGGAAGGTAAACGGTTTTTCTGTGCACTCTGGTTTCCGTCACGGTCTTCTGTTGTGCCAGAAGCGATTTAGTCATGCTGGCCACATGACCCGGAAAGCTGTCTATGGACAAACGCTGGCTCCCTCAGCCTGAAGCGAGATGAGCGCAGCAATCCCATAGTAGCCTTTGTCTGGACTTAACCGTCCAGGGGTCCTTTACCTTTAACCTTAGAAATTAGCCTATTCTACAAATGTTAAATTTATGTTTCTTGCTCTACCCAATTTTGCCTCTGGCCCCACTAATCAGTGGAATGTGGACCACAGAAGGTTGCTCTATAATAATAATAATAATAATAATAATAATAATAATAATAATAATATCTTTATTGTCATTGCCCCCTCTCGGGGACAACGAAATTACTTGGCTGCTCCATCCACCCAGGTAGGGCACTCCACACAAAATCAAAACAACTATAAAAACACTAATTAAAACAATACAGTATAATACAGCAAGGAAGATTAGATGACTTTCAAAGTCCAGGCTTCCCGTTCAGGGCCGAGATCGCTCTGGAGAAGAAGCTGTTCTTAAGACGGCTCGTTCTTGTCTTCATCGTCCTGTATCTCCGTCCCGACGGCAGGAGATCGAAGAGACAGTGACCAGGATGCGATGGATCTTTTACTATGTCCAGTGCCTTCCTATGACACCTTGTGGCATAAATCTGCTCTAAGGTGGAGAGTGGGCAGCCAACAATGCTCTCTGCTGCCTTAACAACTCTGCACAACCCCATCCTGTCCTGGGTAGTACAGCTTCTGTACCACACACATAAGCCATAAGTGAGCACGCTCTCAATGGCACAGTGATAGAAGGCAAGCAGCAGTTTCTGCGGAAGATGGTTTTTCCTTAGAATTCTCAAAAAGTACAGTCTCTGCTGCGCCTTCTTCACAAGCCCCCTTGTGTTGACACTCCAGGACAGATCCTCTTGTAATTCAATGCCCAAAAATCTGAACATTGTTACCCTCTCCACACAGACCTTTGGACTGTAACAGACCCCCCACACTTCCCACGGTGATGTGTACTTCCTTCAACATTTGGAAAGCCAGCCCTGTTGCATTTGGGATCCCGCCTGCGCTTTCTGCTGAGTGGCGCCCTGGGCTTCTGCCCCAAGCCCTACGCTGAAGGCACTACTGTACTCACTCCATATAACTGTCAGCTGCTGGTAGTGCGTGAGGCGGGAAATATACAGCTTGATGAGGTTTCCCAAGTTTAAGCTGCTACTCAACTCAATGAACATGGGATTTGCTTCAGCAACCTATTATCTTTCAATTCTACCACATTAAGGTTCATTGATCTCCATTATTTCTACCCATGTGTAGATTACATTTATCTCCATAGCATAATCTAAAGTACACACCAATCTGCACACAGAGACTATCCTGTTCTCTTCTGTGTTAGGGAAAGGTCTGCAAGCAGGGCTGCTGTATTTTACTTGACGCTTCTAGAGTGTGAGAAGATAACATAACAATTCCATAAGGAATTTGCAAAAGACTGGAACATTTTAAGGAACTCTTTCTCAACATCTGTGATGAAAACTGATTTTTAATAGTGTTTATTTTATTCTTTAGTCTTAGGTAGTTTTTTTCAAAGAAAAAATCAATGGCCACGAATGAGGAAACATTAGGCAATTAAAAGTACCATACAGTACATTTCAACAGGTGAGATTTGCAGTGCAAACCTCTGCAAGTCTACTCAGAAGAAAGCCCCACAGAACTCAATGGGACTTACTTCAAGGTATATATGTATAGAACAGGAGCCCTATTGAAAGTAATGGGCCTTAAAGGTACGTAATTTGGGCTGGATGGTGTCTACTTATTCCAAAGTAGTTTTTTTAATGCGACCATTTTCCAAGCTCCAAGAGAGAAATTTCCTGATGATGTAATGAAAATACATTGGGCAATTATGAAAGGAAGTCCACACCTCTTTTGAGTGCACTTATGTTGGGGCCTTTCTATGGTCCCAATAAAAGTAGTTCTGGCACATTCGAAATGGTTGTCTGGGGTAACTTCTTTTATTAGCCCAAAAAAGAACTGTTGCCAAGTTGGCAGAGCAGCAAACACTCTTCAACAGCTTTACACTCCAGTAAGTACCAGTGCATAACTTTTCTTTTTTCAAAGAGCCCTTGGGAAGGTTAAGTCTCACATCTTCCAGTGGCATTAGATAAAGTTCAATAAATAACAGAATGCCAAATAATTGGTGCATTTTTAAATTGGGTGACAGAAAAACGCACCTGGTGGGAATCTCTACCATGTAGTATTAAAATATGTATGTAATAATTTGTCAATTTAATGATAGTTTATGTCATTAAAAGGAATGCACATTGCATCGTGTTTAGATGAAGCTTTTTTGAAAGCTCAATTATCTTATAAAAGAAAGCAGGCGAGCAGTTCACTGCTTAAATCTCCGGGTGATGCAAACATTCTTTAAAATTTATCCAAAAGAAGTTGCAGAACAAAAAAGGCAGAAATCTAGATAACTTGGTTGAGATGCCCAGCACAGATGTGTGAAAAGAGGTTTACTCTGGCTGTCAACACAAACTATTTACAGGTGTTCAGTACAGTGGTACCTCTGGTTACGTACTTAATTCGTTCCAGAGGTCTGTTATTAACCTGAAACTGTTCTTAACCTGAAGCACCACTTTAGCTAATGGGGCCTCCGCTGCTGCCACTGCACAATTTCTGTTCTCATCCTGAAGCAAAGTTCTTAACCTGAGGTACTATTTCTGGGTTAGCGGAGTCTGTAACCTGAATCATATGTAACCTGAAGCGTATGTAACCTGAGGTACTGCTGTATTCATGTACTGTTCAGTATTAGGGGCACAACAAGCTTTAACCCAAGCCCTGTGCTTTCTTGAATGTCTGTAGATGACAAACCACATGCATGTGAGGAGGGCCTTCTGCAAATTTTTAAATGAATGAACATAGGCCAGGATGGAGCTTGTATCTTATGTGCATAGGATGGAGCAAAAATACTCCAGACACGTCCTTTTGAATGTTATAGAAGGGCCCTACACACATGCACTCTTTCGGAGCCTCAAGAGACTTTTGAATAAATGTGCCTAGAACGAGTGGAGCTTGCTGCCATCCCACCACACATAGTATCCATGGAAACCAAATGTCTGAAAAGGATTGTAGTTGCTCTCAAATATCCCTCAGGAGCCTTATCTACACACAAACAATTAAATGGATAGCTCAGTTGGTAGAGCATGAGACTCTTAATCTCAGGGTCATGGGGTTCAGCCTCATGTTGGGCAAAAAGGTTCCTGCATTGCAGGATGAAGGATTAGATGACCCTCATGGTTGCTTCCAGCTCTATGAGTCTGTGATTTCACACTGCAGATGGGAAATGCCATTTTTTAACATTTCCATTTGCTAAAATATTTCTGCATGTATAGTAGTAGTAGTAGTAGTAGTAATTTATCATTTATACCCTGTCAATTTGGGCAGCTCCCAACAGAATATTAAAAACACGATAAAACATCAAACATTAAAAACTTCCCTATACAGGGCTGCCTTCAGATGTCTTCTAAAAGTGAAGTAATTGACATCTGATGGAAGGGTGTTCCACAGGGTGGGCGCCACTACTGAGAAGGCCCTCTGCCTGGTTCCTGAAGGAACTGCCAGAAGGCCCTCAGAGCTGATTCAGGGTCCAGACTGAACAATGGGGGTGGGGATGCTCATTCAGGTAAACAGGGCCAAGGCCGTTTAGGGCTTTAAAGGTCAGCACCAACGCTTTGAATTGTGCTTGGAAACGTACTGGGAGCCAATGTAGGTCTTTCAAGACTGGTGTTATGTCGTCTCGGCGGCCGCTCCCAGCCACTAGTCTAGCTGACATATTCTGGATTAGTTGTAGTTTCCAGGTCACCTTCAAAGGTAGCCCCATGTAGACCGCGTTGCAGTAGCCAAGTGGGAGATAAAGCGTGTTCTCCTTCAGGGAGAGCACGTGTTGCGGTGGGGTCTACTGAGCCACCCCCTTTGTTGCTGGGTAAGTTCTCCAAGATGGCCAGGGGGCATTGATTGGATTGCCGAGTTGCTGGGGGAAAAGTTATGTTGCAATTCTGGTGGGAGGGGTAAAAGGTTTAAATACTCTGCACACAGCCTTGTACTTTCTCTTTTGCTGCGTGCAACGGATCACCCGCCCGCCCGCCCTAGAATAAGGGGTTTGTTGCGTTGACCTTGCTATGCCTGTCATGGGGTCGTCTGCCTTTGAGCAGGGGCCTGGTAGGAATTTTTCCACCTGGCAAGTTGGCTGGCTGGGTGGTTTTTCCCTACTACGTAGCAAATCGTCACAACTTGTAAGGTTGTGGTTAGGCATTGGTTATAAATCTGGTGGAGGAGGGGTTAGGATAGGCTGGGCCTGCCCCTCCATGGAGGGGTTAGGATAGCCTGGGCCTGCCCCTCCATGGTTGCTGCGGAAAGGGAATTCCGTTAAAGGAATCCTGGGGCTTGCCATCTTTTCGTCCAATCCCTGGAATGGGACTAGGGCCGGCAAGCCTTCGGGGAGCAGGCGGGTGAGAGTTGAGGGTCTGTGTCTCAGCTCCAATTCTTCCCCGACTTGCTTTCCCCCGCACTGTCTTTCGGTGGTGCCCGGAAGTCAGTTCTGTCCCCAGGTGGGGGGACAGATAGTCTTAACCAATGCCTAAACAACCACTCACAGTTTGTATTTTAATAAAGTTGTGGCCAAAATCATGCCAAAAATCTTAAACAAAAAATTACATGTCCATTGTGAGTTATTTTGGGGGGTGGATTGGGGACCTCGACACGCAACTAGAGCATGTACCACTCTGGCAAGACAGTTTGCAGGCAGGTAGGGTCTCATCCTGCGTACCAGATGGAGCTGGTAGACAGCTGCCCTGGACACAGAATTGACCTGCACCTCCATGGACAGCTGTGAGTCCAAAATGACTCCCAGGCTGCGCACCTTAAGGGGCACAGTTACCCCATTCAGGACCAGGGAGTCCCCCACACTTATCCACTCCCCCCCTAAAACACACAGGGGTTCTAACTCTCTATGTTCTAGCATATCCTGTTCTTTTATACTGCAATGTGTTGTTGTTTTTTGCCTTTTAGTGTAGGAAGCATTCATAAATATGAGTCCACACCTGAAGTCTGAAATGGTAACATATATTCTACCACCTCTGGACTCTTTTACCTCATCTTGCTGTAGACTAGATTTAGTCTACACTGAGATGAAGCAGAAGGAGAGATGACAAGATTAAAAGAAGAGTTTTATTGTGCAGGGAAGGCGAGTAATTGTGGCTAAGATATAGAAAGGGCTCTTTCTCTGGTAGTCTCAGTGATACTATCCTTCTTTGTTATCACACATCTTCATCAAAAGTAGCTCTTTCCATGAAGAATTCTACTGCAGATAATGTAGTTCAAGAGTCTATTCATCCTAATAGTCATAACTGCACAGCAAAATTAATTAATAAGAGCACAGCAAATTAAACATTAAGCACTTAAGTGCCTTTGATCTAACTTTCCCATTGGCATCAGTAAGAATTGTACTTTACTTTGATTGGCTCCTTTCTTCCCTAAGTATTTAATAAACTGGATCAATTCAATGAAGGAAGGAAACAAGACAATATGCAAAATATGCTTTATGGTTCATAAGAGACAAGATCTGCACATTGTTAAATGAGTTATTAGTAGCAAGTAACAATGTTGCATACAGAAGAACATTCCTCTCCTTAGGTATTTTGGATTTGTTCTTTTTGTAGTAAATCAGTTTTATAGTTTTAATAGCAACCCTAAACTACATGCCAATTAGGAGCTGTCTAGTTCTGTGAATAGAGGTCTTTGATATGAAGTTGCCAGGCTCTATAAAATCGGGCGTAACTTGTTAATGAAGTAGTTAATTGATTGCCAGTACTTGTTATAAAAAAGCTCATGTGCGAACTCAAGAATTGGTTTTACCAGAGGCAAATGAAGATGTGCAGGAGGCAGACAGAAGGAGCACTACTGATTTAATGAAAGAATCCAGTTTAAAAAGTGTTTTTGCTGGAGTCAATGTTGAAAGACTAAGCATGACCCGAATATACAAAATAACGGTAAGATAAAAACTGACTAATGTTTTATAACTTTATGCTTTATGAACAATCTGCAGTCTATTGAGGTTAGACTTCCTTCCTTGCCAAATTAATTGCCAATCAGCCTTTAAGTACCAGGCACCATAAATGTAGGAAGGTAATTGCTTGGTGGCGGGACGCGGGTGGCGCTGTGGGTCCTCAGTGCCTAGGACTTGCCGATCGTATGGTCGGTGGTTCGAATCCCCGCGGCGGGGTGAGCTCCCGTCTTTCGGTCCCAGCTCCTGCCCACCTAGCAGTTCGAAAGCACCCCTAAGTGCAAGTAGATAAATAGGTACCGCTTTATAGCGGGAAGGTAAACGGCGTTTCCATGTGCTGCGCTGGTGCTGGCTCACCAGAGCAGCTTCGTCACACTGGCCACGTGACCCGGAAGTGTCTTCGGACAATGCTGGCTCCCAGCCTCTTAAGTGAGATGAGCGCACAACCCTAGAGTCGGACACGACTGGCCCGTACGGGCAGGGGTACCTTTACCTTTACCTTTAATGGCTTGGTGGATAGAAGAATGCTGATTCTTCAACATCAACTTTGTTGGACTGGTCATGTTGTGCGGATGACTGATTATTGTCTTCCAAAGCAACTACTCTATTGCACACTTAAAAATGGAAAGCGTAATGCTGGTGGTCAACAAAAGAGGTTTAAAGACTCTCTCAAGGCAAATCTAAAAAGATATAGTATAAACACCGACAACTAGGAAACACTGACCTGAGAGTGCTCCAATTGGAGAACAGCCTTTACCAAAGCTGTCATGGGCTTTGAAGACGCTTGAACTCAGGACGAAAGGGAGAAATGTGCTAAGAGGAAGGCATGCTTGGCAAACCCTCACTGTGAACAACTCCCACCCGGAAAAACCTATGTCCCCACTGTAGACGGACGTGTGGATCCAGAATTGGCCTCCACAGTCACTTACAGACTCACTGTTAAAACTGTGTTCATGGAAGACAATCTTACTTGGCTATGAGTGATTACAGAAGAAGAAGAAGAAGAAGAAGAAGAAGAAGAAGAAGAAGAAGAAGAAGAAGATTAACCCACACTCCCACCAGCATGTAGAAATGGCCAGTAGAGCAGTGGCGTAGCGTGGGGGGGCCGGGCGCAACATCTGGGGGTTAGGGTTAGGGGGCACAAATCCACGGGTTAGGGGGTGCAAATTACTTGCCTTGCCCCGGGTGCTGACAACCCACGCTACGCCACTGCAGTAGAGTATATTGTGATTAATTAACTGAGGACAAATGGTAACCTGAAATTAAAATTGATACTAAAAGTTTTGATCAGATAAAGAAGGGGTGGGAAACCTTTCTCAGTCTGAGGGGCACATTTCCTGCCGGGGCCACATGCCAGGGGTGGGTCAGAGTCAAAAGTGGATGGAGAAAAGAATATACAACTTTGTAAAGTTTCAGCACACAACTTACTCTCTCATCCATCCAAGCAAGCAAGCAAGAGGTCTTACCAGAATTCAAGGACCCATTCCAGCCAGGCAAAAGCATTCCAGGAGACTATGAAGCAGGGCTGGTGAGTGGGGTGGCCTGGGGAGGGTGTGTGTGGCTGGGGACAGTCCTGATGGCCAAACAGAGAAGCCTTAAGGAGCCATAGCCCGGATATAGATATTGTAGTCCTATTTATTATACTTCTTGTTTTGGTTTGGAAAAAACAAGAAACCTGAACTGGAAGCACAGAAGCTTCTGTTTGGTGATCGCATCCTGTCTTGACCTTTAGCTTGAGGATACTCTTCATCAAAGGTCAGCAAACTTTTTCAGCAGGGGCCGGTCCACTGTCCCTCAGACCTTGTGGGGGGCTGGACTATATTTTGAAGGAAAACAAATGAACGAATTCCTACGCCCCACAAATAACCCAGAGATGCACTTTAAATAAAAGGACACATTTTACTCATGTAAAAACACACTGATTCCCGTGGGCCGGATTTAGAAGGTGATTGGGCCTGATCCGGCTCCCGGGCCTTAGTTTGCCTACCCATGCTCTTCATTAATTCTGTCAGACCACCTCGGCCCTCAATTCTAGCACATATGAAAGTCTAGCAAGGAAAATGCAAAAAACCAACATAAGTTGTCCAGCACCAGGTGCTGGAACAACTATCCCGCTTCGGCCCTCTGCAACTGTGCTAAAGATGAATCAAGCAAAGTAAAGAGAAGAGGGGCAGAATATTTGATTTTCCTATTTGAGTGCCCTCCCTTCTTTTATTCTCAGGATCTCAACCTTAGTGAGGGAATTTTATTTATTTGCCAAATAACACAGATAAATCACTGCTGCCTTTCACATAAAAGGCTGAGTTCCCAGCATCTCCAGGTAGGACAGGGACAGACCTCTGTCTGGAACCCTGGAAAGCTGCTGTCACTCAGCGCAGACAATACTGAACTAGACGGACCTGACTTGTTAGAGGACAGAGAAAGCCAGGGCATATGTTCCTATCACAAAATAATTCATATCCTTAAAATCCTTTATTATTTCATTCTTATTTAATTTGATTGTTCATGCCACAGGGATTTGGTATCTACATGTTTTCTGCTTTTGTTCTTACCTTCAGACCCTGAGATAGGAAGGGCTTTGAATTAGAAAGGGCTACATTCTGGAAACCCCCAAAATTGCTGTTCCTAAAAGCACAACCGATTTCAAAATGAATATTCCAAGGCTACTTACTGATGCACATGGTTACATTCAAATATAACAGGGCTATATTTTAAGCTGTCACATTTAATTAGGGCATTTACTCTAATGCTTTTTGTTCACAATTTGGATATTTGCTACTATACATATTGCATTTGTCATTACTTATGCTTAGATTTCATTAGGGGCTTAGTTATTACCGAATGAACACTGATAAGTTATTCCACCATCTGGAACAGAACGTGCAGGTTGTTTATATTACTTACCAAGGATAATAAGTAAATTGAGAGTATAATTCTGCAGTTTATTTGAAGGGTAAATCTTTCAAATCACATAAACTGTTGAAAATATGGACATTAGAATTCAAAACAAATACCTAATTATTTTAAGCCAGAGGTATAAATTTTGCCAATACGGGGCTTTATATTTTAACTATTGTAATACTGCAATGATATTTTAAGTATAAGCATAAGACAGAGAACAGTAGAGCAGTGCAGAAACAGGAAATTATCTTCTTTTCAGTAGATCTTTCAATAACTTCATTCTCTAATTGACCTCTGCCACACTTCATTACTCTGGATATGCTATATTATATTCTTAATTCTGCTTCTGTCTAACCATTAGATAAAACTGGGTTAAAAAGTACAATCCCAACATTAATTGAAATCAAAATGCACATGTCATTTATGAGCAAGTGCACCTCTTCTTAAAAACAAAAAGGTTAGAGGATGGGAAATGTTTTGAGAACTAAAAGATGTAGTTATTCATACAAATTTTAAATTCATACAGCATAGCTACCTTCTTATGGATTCAAATGTGCACGGATAGTATGTGGTAAACTCTTTCTGTATCAGACTGAAAACTGGGATTAGGAAATAGTTGAATGATCTCCTGGGTGAAATATTAGCGAACGATAATTTAAATGCACAACCCCACACCTGCAGAGTGAAGGGCCATCATCCAGAAACTATAGTAACTCATACTCTATCTGTGTTTGAATGAAACCATTTCAGATAAAACGGAAGCACTTGCAGGCCTCATTTGACAGTTTAGCTAAACCACAGTTTACTGGAAAAGAATGAGCTAAAACAAGCCACAGCAAACCTTGGACTTGCACATCTCCTTGCTTGTGGCTGCAAGGAGCTCAGACGCTTTCCCTTCTGTCTTTGCTGACAAATCATTGTAAATGTTAACTAGGCTTCGTAAACTTGGAACCTTAAACATACTTACTAGGGAGTAAGCCCCATTGAACATGGTGTGGCTTAATTCTGAGCAAACATGCATAGGATTACCCTGTAAACATATGAAAAATAAACACTCACAAAGCAGTGTCGATGAGTAGGCAAACATCCTGACATGTCATGATGAGATGGTAGGGGAATCATGAAATAATTTTCTCTTTGAATTAATCTGGTTTTCCATAACATTTAGTAAAGTAAGTCAAAGCTACAGGAGTTTTCCAAAGACAGAACTAAGAACTGTGTCTGAAATAATTAAAAGACACTTAGAATACTTGGCAAAGCCAGAGATACATAAATTAAACCTGCCTGGGAGCAGGTTTAACTTGTCCATGGAACAGTTGCATGGAGATCTGCTACAGTAATTACACTAATGGTTAACAAAAATAACTAATTATAGCTGTCTCACTGGTGCATGACACACAAATAGTTTAACGCCTCTCCGACAGACTCACAGCATAGTGCAGTTCAAGCCATAAATATTGTTGATAATCTAATTTGCAAGTAGCATTTTTCAGAACTAAGTCATCCACTTTAGTGAACATTACCACAGTTTTACTCCAAATTAAAGATGTCAGTCAAGCTGTAAGGCTTTTATAGAAGCATTTTATTTTAATGAGAAAATGAGAACATTGTTCAGCATTCCGTCAATTTGGCTTGGTCTTATTACAAGCTTGGATCTGCCACACTCTAACTCCAGTAGTGTGGATGGTGCAGAATTAGGCCCTGGAATAATGTTCCCTTATAATGTCTGGCCTCCAACTGGCCCTCAATTTAATTCCCCCTTTTCACTCCCTGCTCCCAAAGTTTGAGCTGAAAGTCTGTGATGTAGAATTTTTGGCTCAGCCTCAGGTCTGCCCAACCATTTGACTGTCTCTTACACAAAGAAAACAAGGGTAAACAGTTTCCACTTGTATTCCATTAAAAGAGGTAATTCACCCATGATGTCTTCATATATGTTATGTGAAGTGATTATAAGAGTGAGACAGCTACAGTCCTAAATGGATGGCCATACTTCTCAATAACTTGTAGCATTTCCTGATTTCAGGATGGACTCACTCTATTCAAGGAGCTGAGTATGTTTAACCTGGATAAGATGAGACTGAGAGAAGATATGATGGCCATATTCAAATATCTTGAGGGCTGTCACAGTCACATGGAAGATGGAGCAAACTTCCTTTCTCCTGCTCCAGAGGCTAGGCCCCAAACAAATGGATTCGACTTACAAGAAAGGAGATTCTGACTAAACACCAGGAAGAACTTTCTGACAGTAAGAGCTGTTCGACAGTGAAATGGACACCACCTAAAGGTGGTGGGTCCCCTTCCTTGGAGGTATTTAAGCAGAGGGTGGATGGCCATCTGTCATGGATCGCAGGGGGTTGGACTAGATGACCCTCAGGGTCCCTTCCAACTCTGCAATTCTATGGTTAAGATCCAGCATCTCCTTGAAAGCAGAAAGTACTAAAATGGGCCCTATCCCCTTTTTAAATTTTAGATTTGCCTAAGGGCAAGGAGATGCACTCTGGCCCTCACTGAACAGAGGCCAGCTTCCAAATGAAGAATAGAAGACTCAGTTGCCTTGGAGAGCTCAAAAATAACACAAATATATTTATTCTGGGATATTTCCAGATTCGTCTTTTGAAGAGATCTCCATATTTGTGTGCTATAACAGATTTGTGGGATGACTTTGGCTTCATAAATTCTTAGGGCTGATGGTATTTGTCTACCTCATTTATTCCAATAGAACCTTGATAGAGCGTTCACTGTATTAATAGTCAATTTATTTGTATTCATGAAGTGCTTATTCCAATTCCCACTTGAAGTAAAACATAAACCTAGATATTTAAAGGATTTCACCTTCTCAACGGGTTGCCCCTCAATTTGCCACTTGTGTTTTTAAACCTATCAGCAAAAGCCAAAACGTTTATCTTTTCATAATTAGTCTTTTCTTGCACTACCAATTGATTAACAGATTTCAAAAGTCTTCTTAACCCTTGTTGGATTTGAGACAATACAATAGCGTCACTGGCAAATGTAAGTAATGTTTTTGGATCCCAATTTAGGGGATACATAATTATCATTGTTATTTAAATCAGTTATTAAAGAATGAACATAAAATATATGCTGCCTTGGGTTCCATGATGGAAGAAAGGCGGAAGATAACTGTAAATAAGTAAAAATAATGCAGAATATTATTTCCTAATCCTTGATATGAGAACCCATCACAGTCATCACATATAATTATTGGACCCTAAAATTCATTCACTGTCCATACAGAAAACATCTCTTTTTTCACCATCACAACTGCTTTATGCCCCTGAGGAAGAACCCGAGTACATTTTCCACATATGGTTCAGGGAAGATCATCGTGTGTTTTTTTTACTACTGGCTAGTTGCTAGCCATCATGTCATCACTGCATTAAATTGTCAAAGGAAGTTATCAGACTGCAATATCATTAGCATGTGCCCAAATCCACAATGCAAACACTGTACATCATTCTTTCACAACAGAGAACAAGATACAAAGCTCAGGATACAAAGTTCATTGATAGTAACCATATCAAATCAAGGATACTAAACACTGAATTCCATTTTACCTATTAATTACCATGCATAAAAGGCTCCAGGCTGCACACTGGTGCAATTGCGCTGCAGCCAGTGGAATTTCACTGAAAGGTCTTTACAAAAAAAAAGAGCTACGTAGTTCCACACAATTGTTTTACGAGGTTTTGATTTCCCCTATGTTATAGCACCTTTCTTTCTGACTAGTAAAGCAGAGAGATGCCTGCTACTCTGTCGGTTTGTCGAAAACTTGTTAAAGGTTTTTATTTATTTATATTATTACTCTTTAAAAATATATATATAATTTCCATTTATAACAAAAAAGAAAACATTTCAATAATCATTCAACAATAATTCTAACAATTTAACCTCGACTCCCCTCCCTTCCTGCAGTTCCTTAAAAGTTCTTTCCTTCTTCCCCTGCATATCCCAATGGTCTCAACTTCTTCTTTTAATACTCTGTTATTGTATATGGTTTTTGAAACTGCACATTTTTACAGTAATCCTGCTAATGTCTTAATTTATTTGCAATTTGTTTGTAAATACAGTGGAACCTCGGGCTGCGAACGTGATCTGTGCAGGAGGCACGTTCGCAACCTGCAGTGCCGCATCTGCGAACGCGTGGGTCATGATTCAGCGCTTCTGCGCAAGTGCAAAATGCAGTTTAGCATTTCTGCACATGCGCGAGCATCGAATCCCAGAAGTAACCCATTCCGGTACTTCCGGGTTTCGTGTGGTGTGCAACCCCGAAAACACATAACCTGAAGCGTCTGTAACCTGAAATACCACTGTATTCAATAATAATTCAATTAATAAAAAAAAGTTTGTTATCTTGATTTCTTATTCTTTCGGTAAGTTTCACCCTTTCTGCATATTGCATTAATTTCTGCAGCCATTCTTCACTGCTCGGGACTTTTCCTTTCCATTTTGGGACAAATATTCTAGTGGCTCTTCTATTTTCATTAGTATTTAGGGGTGAGGAAGGTTGTGTATGAGATTAACCCTTTGCACACTGGTACAGGGAGAAATGTGCTAAGAGGAAGGCACACTTGGCAAACCCTCACCATGATCAACTCCCACCTGGGAACCAATGTCCCCACTGTGGAAGGACGTGTGGGTCCAGAATTGGCCTCCACAGTCAATTACGGACTCATTGTTAAAGCCGTGTTTATGGAAGACAATCTTACTCGGCTACAAGTGATCGCTAAAGAAGAAGAAGACCTCGGTTTACGAACTTAATCCATTCCAGAAGTCAGATCTTAAACCAATGCCATTCTTTAATCTGAAGCGTACTTTCCCTAATGAGGTTGGTGCCCTTCCACCATCTGGATTCTGAGGTAAAGTTCGTTAACTGGAACACTACTTCCGGTTTTGCGGAATTCTTATACCAAATAGGCTGCTCTTAAACCAAGGTACCACTGTATTGTGCTTTGATGAAGAGGTATAAAAAAATACTGGGAACTACAATGTCACACATATTAAATTAACTCCTTGGTGGCACAGAAACACAAATGATTAAAAAGTTATTTATACCAGACAGGGAATGAAATGTACAAATCATACTACTATCACAAGTTGACTAGTCAATTGCACAGGTAAAGTCCAAATAAGGATCTAAGTTTCAACAGCAATACTAAGAAATATAGTTAATATTTTTAGAAAAAAAATGTTCTGCTAAAATCTGCTTTAAAATATCAGGTTATCACTTCCTCATCTTTTGGCTAAGGTCAGGTGTAAAAAAATCAGATTATGACCTTGGATGCATCAATATTTTCAACAAGATATCTGCATTTCATTGAAAAATAAAAACCTTTGTTTGATATGTCTGGCTATAATGTATATTGCCAACCCTAAGAGAGCACTATTAAAACACCATTAAAGTTCTAAATAGAATTCACTAAAGCTAGGAAATTTAGAATTAAGAGTTAAAGTTCTATTCTGATCCACCCAGCTGTGCCCCAATATTAAACATACATGGTTTTCATTATCAAATAGAAGTGAAAGGCCATTTAATACTTGCCTCCAATATTGCCAGTAAAGGACCATGTTTAAACGGGCAGTCTTAATTTGCTGTTTCTATGATTTAAGAAAAACAAATCAACCTAGCATTAATTTCTGGGCATTTCATTATTCTAAGCACATCCTAAGAATGTGTAGCACACTGGATTACTGCTATGGGAGATACCCCCAAGGTTGGTCAGAAGCTGCAGTGGGTCAATTGCCCACTGGGGTAGAATTTCGCCATCAAGTTACACCACTGCTGAAAGTATTGGACAGGCTGCCAATTAACTACCAGGTTAAATTCAAGGTGCAGGGACTGGTGTACAAATCCTGATATAGGTTGAGACCAGGGACTCAGCTAGAATGGTAAAGAAAAAGCGATTTATATGCATTGTATATGTGATATAACACTTTGCCACCAGAGGGCGCTGTGGAGACCCGTTTTTGCTAACCTGATTTCTCATACAAAGCTTACAACGCGTTTAACTGAAACGCTTCTTTGGTGTGATCCAGCCCAGGAAACCTAAAACATCATCAGATCCTTAAGCTCTGTGGGAGATGTCCTCCTGCAGATACCATCTTATCAGGAGGTCCAGTACACAGAAAGAAGGAATTGGGTCTTTAGTGTGATGGCACCAATCAGTTGCAATTCCATCCCATTACATATCAGACAAGTTTCTGTTGTCCTTTTGGCAACTAGGGAAGGGCTTCCTTTTAAGTGGATATTCTTCCCTCAGTCTTTATCTGCATCGGATTTGAAATGGTTTTTATATAGGTTTTTAGTGCTGATGTTTTAGTGGGGTGTTTGATCAGGAGAGAATCATTAAATAAAATAAAATAAAATAAAATTTGACATTTGCTTTATTTCTGACTAAGCCTGCAATCCCAGCGCCACTTGCAGGTCTAATCTGAGAGTAAGCTCCATTGAATTTCATGGGACTTATTTCTGAGTTGTTGTTGTTGTTGAATTATAGAATTGCAGAGATGGAAGTGACCACAAGGGTCACCTAAACCAACCTTCTGCAATGCAGGAAATTTTTTGCCAAACGTGGGGCTTGAACCCACAACCTTGAGATTAAAAGTCTCCTGTTCTGCCAGCTGAGCTATCCTGAGTTCTATTACTAAATATTTATTTACAGCTCACCTTTTCCCCTGACAGGGACTCAAGGAGGCTTACAAGTTATTATTAGGATAGCAGCCTAAGCTATGGACTCCTGAACACAGAACTTGATAACAAATGGGAACCCTAGCCGTCCCCTGACAGGAGTGGTGGGCTTACTTGCCCTTGACAACAACACACTTCCTTAGCTGGAAAACCCAGCGATGGATAGAAAGGCAGTGCTGCAGAACCAACACTCTTATTTTGAGGCGAGAGAGTGGCTTGAGAATTAGCATAAAGTAGTAAAAAAAAAAATTTCCTTAAGAGCTCAACCTAACGAGTCTATAAAGCAATACGCAAATCATTCATTATAACGAGTCATAACAATGATTTGTGCTCTTCCAAGTTTTTATTTTATGCCCCTCTGTTTTTCCTTAAAGACAGGAGGATAGACAAAGACTGGGAAGTTTGGGTCATATGGATCACGGCTCCACTGCTATGTCTGGAATTTTCTTATAAATATCCTATTGCTCTGAAGTTCACAGGCCTGACTGAAACAGCAGGGACAATCTCATTTGTACTTTTATAGTTGTAGAGGGATTTGCAAGAGTTAGCGCAATTTTCCATAATATTTCTTACTGACTTCGGGAATAAAAGGAGAGCTCCCCCCTTTTTTTCACCAGCATCTGAAATGCTGTTAAATCAAAAGGGAAACAGGGCCTTTCTTTTGGGTTTAACAAGATTTTTCAATGTGCTGATAATTTTAAAGCTACAAAGCAACATGGTTTTTTTGTTAAAGGGGAAAGCATGCTAGCCAGAGGTTTGTGGGCAGCAGACACTGCAGTAATCTACAAGGCGTATACTTTGCAACAGATTTTACTGCCTGTTTTTGTAGCTTTACGTCTTTCTCTCTCTTTTAAGATGACTGGGGTAAGGGGGACCATCCTGTTAAATGACTGTCTCCAACCTCATGAAAATCATCAGATCAAAGAAACATCTTAAGGCACTGTTCACAACTTTCAATACTTCTTTCACCCCTAGAATAATAAAAAAGTGTGATTTTAACAATCAGTTAGAAATCAGGATAATTTCCTTCTCCTTTCCAGAGTCATGACTTTAAAACGCTTCTTCAGAAAAACATTCTATTTGGCTGTCTCTTGTGATTCCTTTTTTTCCTCCTATGAAAAGTAAAGTTAGCATTAAACCTGCTATATCTCAATTTCAGTTACCCTGTCACACCACAATTCCATGTGTTCCCATTGTGCTTCTCCCCATTGTTAATAGCACTCCCTTTATTTGGATGTCTTTTAAACCATGTATTTAACATTGTCCTGTAAACTACAGTGGTACCTCGGGTTAAGTACTTAATTCGTTCCGGAGGTCCATACTTAACCTGAAACTGTTCTTAACCTGAAGCACCACTTTAGCTAATGGGGCCTCCTGCTGCCGCCGCGCCACCAGGGCATGATTTCTGTTCTCATCCTGAAGCAAAGTTCTTTGTAATATTTCTGGGTTAGCAGAGTCTGTAACCTGAAGCATATGTAACCTGAAGCGTATGTAACCCGAGGTACCACTGTACTGTTAATATAATAGGGGAACGCGGGTGGCACTGTGGTCTAAACCACTGACTGGATATAACTGTCCAGGGGTCCTTTACCTTTTACCTAATATAATAGCCTTCATTGCCTTTCTCATCTGTACTCTTAAGTGTAAAAATACTTCTTTCACTGAGTAACTGGACTAAAACGAGACCAAGATTCTAAAAAATCTGATTCCTAAGCTAGATTTTATTGCTCTCTCTCATGTTTAGCATGAACAACTGGTCAGCTATTATTAGGTCAAATGTTTCCACCCCTGATCCCATTAAAAATGAAACCATTTCAAATACGGATGTCAGCAGTCTCTACTGACGCTTATACAGAGGAGGGGGGAAACATTACCTAGAAGAATCACTGCATGCAAGTTGTCTGCTGTATACTGTAAACTGGCAGATCACACAAGATAAATCTTTCATGCACATGGAAGCACTTGCTTTCACTCTAAATATGGCTTATTTTTTACCAAAAAGATTAACAAGGGAATATTATTTGTATATGCCTATTGTTTAGGAAATTGGGGGGGGGGGGAGATACAGTTTTGGGTTGTATTCAATGCTCTGCTAGCAACAAGGCTTTCCTTCTCTTTCTTCCACCCCTGGACCTCTGAAGAGCCCCCAACCTTCTGGAGCAGATTTTGAGAATGTGCAGGGGGGAGGCAGGGAAGCCCTGTTGCACAAGTGGAAGTCTGTTTCACAAGCAGAAATCCATCAGCTTCTTCTTGAAAGTTATCATTTGCTGAATGCATGTACCTATATAGTTACAACCTTGTCTGGGTTCTACAGCCCTATATTGTTTTCTCATTTGTGCATTTTTATAGCATTAAAAGGAAATCAATTTGTGCTGAATATCTGAATCTATAAAGAAGCATCTTGTTGAAAATATAGCTAAACACCCACAAACATGCACACAATCTTCAAAAGCATCACACGTTTTGTTCTTATGTTTTCTCACGTTTTGTTGTTATCATTCCTTGATTTCTTAATATCTCTTAACAAAATGTAACTCAACAGACTGGCATATGGCACAGAACTTAGATACCAGTATAACACCTCTACATAAAGTTAGAGGGGAATTATAAAAATCACTTTAGATTTATTATTTCTAGAATGGGCAGACACAAGTCTTTGAGGATTAATTTCATGCTGTGGGTTAAATTTCTCTCTCACGATAGGCCAACTGTAGCCTGAGGCTCTACAGATAATGAACCTGCCAAGGGATTAGCAAGGAAACACTTGTGTTATTATAAAGTGTGTACACTTCCCTTTCTAACCAAGTTCATCCTATATGACATTAACAAATTACTTGCACTCTCTCCCTCTCCACGTTCCAGTATAATGTGAGCCTAGGAATGACCCGGAACCAATAGGACATGAGATAAGATCTTTGCAATGCATAAATACCTATTAAATTTGGCTGAAAGCACCAGACCTCCTGCAGAGAAAACATGAGACATTTTATCTTTCCAGAGCTCTGTAAAGAGCCACAAACATGCGACATACAGACATGTGTTTACAATATGTTAGTTGATATAATGTAATTCTAAATGCAAAAATGGCTGAAATGGGACGCAATAAGGGATTTTAGATATATCAACTTAATCAGACTATTCCTACCTAAGGGCTTATCCCAAGGATACTATTGAAGCAAGTTTCAAAGTCAGTTTACCCTAGACATCCAAGTCTAATTCAGCAAGAAAATATCCAGTCCACACAGAGTGTATCAGATATAAGTAGATATGTTGCAGAGGGGATAACTTTGTTTACTATACTATACTATACTATACTATACTATACTATACTATACTATACTATACTATACTATACTCAGTGCTATTTTTCTAGAAAAAGAGGTGCTGGAACTCACCACGAACACTTCTTGTTCTCTTATAGTGGCAATAGTGCCTGCCTGAGAGGTGCAGGAACTGAGTTCCAGTGAGTTCTGGCTGTAAAAAAAGCTCTGATCATACCATATTACACTACACTACACATCCAAATTTCTTGCAAAGGCTTTACAAATTCATGTAGCAAAACTTAAAGGGGGAATGGGAAATGATTTATCCTGTAAAGGTTGGGGAGTAGAAATGTAAACCACTATTCGTAGTTGTATTCTTGTCACTATTATTTTCATTTGTGTACTGGCTGTTCACTAGACACAAAAAATTGAACTGATTATACTATACTATACTATACTATACTATACTATACTATACTATACTATACTATACTATACTATTCTATACTATACTATACTATACTATACTATACTATACTATACTATACTATACTATACTATACTATACTATACTATACTATGGCCATGCTGTTATTTTCCTCCAGTATTTCCACATAATTTCTGGAGGGGTAGGCACAGGAGTTAACGCCTATGAATATAACACATTTGCCCATGCTTATTTGTCTTGAGTCTTCTTCCTGGCGTGTTGGCAAAACATTCAACATGGCCATGCTGAGTTAACTAACATCTGTAGTAGGAAGGGAAGCCTTTGTATTTATTCAGCCCCAAATAAATTCCATTTGTAGCTAATTATCAGCCACATAGCAAAATTATGTAATAATGTAAATTTCCTTACTCTCATGATGTGGAGAGTCACATCCAGTAGTTAACACATATATGGTAATGTTTTAAAGTAGGGTTGTATTTTTTTTAATTGCCTCAATTTTTTTGTAAACAGCTTTGAGGGGGGGTTTCCCCACATGATGTGATTTGACCCAAGCCACACCCACCTGCCCATGTCATATGATAGACGATACAGAACTGGTAAGTTTTTGGGGCCAAACTAAAAAAAGAATTATTCTGTGTTGCTGTTGGCAAAAATCCATGCTTTTAGAATTTCACACATTTTTTTTCTGTCATACTGCAGCATGCCAAGGCATTTTAAAGGGTGCGCATTTGGTTCTTGGCTGCTGTTTTTTAATTTGTACTGTTTTAGGACGGCTGATCTTTTGCTTTAATTGTATTTTACTATTGTTATTACTGTACATTGCCCTCAGATCTGTTTGGAGGAAGGGCAGCTTACACATATTTTAAACAAATAAATGACATTTAGGTTGAGGAAAGTTCTGAATGCAGAAAACTCCACCTTAACCAATTGCACATGAAAGTGAGGTCCAATTGTCTCTCAAATTCTATATGAATGAGTGAGTCAGTTGTGATTAGTGCCTTTTAACAGCCTCCTCTAGCGATTTGCCATAGGTAATATTCTAGGTAGGTTTATCCCAGCTTACTGTGGGTAGACTGAAACATCCTATAGAGCGAGCAATTATTACAGTATAAGCAAATCAACAAATTTCATTGTAGAACCAGTTAGCATAACCCTTTGTCAGCAAACAAAAGCTTTGCCCATTATCTTTTTATGTTTCAGGCCCAAATATCAGCATTACGCATTTCTTTTTATTCAGTCAGTATTATCTGTATTCATTTTTAATGTTTTAATCACAGTGCATACATAAATGTTGTTGATGGGGAAACCAGAGCTCCTTCTGCTCCTTAGCTATATATCAAAGTAGCCATTATATTGGCATTAGGAATTCAGATGAATTCCATGCAAATGCAACAGGAGACATGGCTCTGAAAGATGCTCTCACATGCAAACATACAAAACTGATGCTGGATCAGATAAGAGCTTCCAGACCTCAATTCCGTGTGCAAGAATTGTATCATTTTGGTTGACATATGGCTACAGTTACTTCAGAGAATTCAGCTAAGAGCCAGGCTACAAGTTACACTCACCCTCCCAATAATCTGAAGGCAGCCTTTTATCAGGAAGTTTTTAATGTTTGACATGTTACAGTGCTTTTATTATGCTGGAAGCCACCCAGAATGCCTGGGGCAACCCAGTCAAAAGGCTGGGGTGTAAGTAATAAATTGTTGTCAATGTTGTTGTTTCTGCTTATTAAATACAGTGGTACTTTGGTTTTCGAACGTCTCCGTTGAACGTTTCAGAACTCAAACGCTGTAAACCCGGAAGTGAATGCTTCAGTTTTTGAACATGCCTCGGAAGTCGAACATGCCACGCGGCTTCCGCTGAGTGCAAGAACCTCAGGCCTAGCTGTTAGCTATATAGTTTTGGTTTTTGAAAGTTTCAGAACTTGAACAGTCTTCCGGAATGGATTACGTTCAAAAACCAAGGTACCACTGTATACTGAGATTCCTGTGGGCAGAGAGGGCTGGAAGGACTTACAATTGCCCTTCTTTGATGCTCTTTATTTCTGCTTTTCTGTATTTCTTCTGCTGTTGCACTGTTCTTCACAGACACACTGTGCAGCACTGAATAAAGCTGATGGGCCACAGTTTGAGAAAGCGTGTTCTCCTTCATGGAGAGCACGTGTTACAGTGGGGGCCACCAGGACACTCCAAAGTTGGGGGCGGGCTAACTGATCGTTGGCCACTGATGCGATTGGGGCTTCCCTTGTTGTTGGGAAGAAATTAATGTTGCCTGCCCCTCTAATGCTGCTGCTGCAAGGGATTCCGTTAAAGGAATTGGGGGCTAACTATTGCTTGTCCACTCTGTCAAGGGGGCTCGGGCCATAGCAATGAGCTCCTGGTTGCATTTGGGGTGAGGGCAGGTTCCCTGCTCCGCGTAACCCCCAAGTGTATTCCCCCATTCTGACTTTCGCATTGTGCGGAATGTCAGTCTGTCCCCCATGGTGGGGGCAGATAGTCGCAACCAATGCCTGGTTGCATTTGGGGTGAGGGCAGGTTCCCTGCTCCGCGTAACCCCCATTCTGACTTTCGCATCGTGCGGAATGTCAGTCTGTCCCCCATGGTGGGGGCAGATAGTCGCAACCAATGCCTAAGCAACCACTCACAAATTTGTATTTTAATAAAGTTGTGGCCAAAATTATGCCAAAAACCTTAAACAAAAATTCTGTGTGATGTGTGAGCTATTGGGGTGGACCTGGGGACCTCGACACGCAACTGCTACCCCCAGTGCCTATTTCTTCTCCACATGCTGTCCTTGTCTTATATAGCTAAAGTGCCATTACTGTCACGTTCTTCCTGTCTGTATTTGAACCAGACATTTGTGTTTCAGTCCTGCCTCTTCCTTTGTCACAATGACTTGCCCTTGATTCCCAATATTTGCTTGGCACATTTTGTCCATCTCTGTATTCCAGATCTTCACTAAGTTTCAGATCTGGAGTTGACTTTCATTGTGATACCTTATCAACCTCTGCGTCCTTCCCTAAAATAGCTAGTAGCTAAGCTTCTATTATTTGGTCTGTATGTTCTCTGCTGATTCCTCCACTTAACAGTAGGAGTTATGGGCATGTATCCCATTCAGTTTTGTTCCTTGGTTTGCTTGACTAATCTTGCTCTGCTTAATTGTCACCTGAATGTTAATAATCTTGCTTTGATTCCCAAAACAAAATATGGCATTGACAACCAACCTTAAACCACACTTATTTTCTGACCTGGGTTATAATTACCTTAATAGGGTAACTATTTACAGTGGCATCACTGAGTAACAACAAATAGCCCCCAAAGCCTTGTTTGACAAAAGATCATCTGAAACAGTGCTGTTGTCTTTTGTATCAGGTCAATAATAAATTCACTTAGACAAATGCTATTTTAAAATAATTTACTGCCTTCTTTGAAAGTGAAGAGACAGCCATCACTTGATATGAAGTATGGCGCATATCAGTATTAAACCCATGCCAGACAATGACATCTCTCCAGTAGGTAAACTACCTCTGAGACTGATGTGTCTTCGCCTATTATGATACTCTCTTCACACCTAACCTCTGCAGTGTCAAAGGGGATACATTACAAATGATCTTGTCTTCAACATAATTTAAAGCCCGCTGCCCTGCTGGAAGGAAAACACCGTGAGTAAGGCCTTGTCCAAATACAGAGTCAATGGCAAGTGTCAGGAGGCAGAGCCAGCTTCAGGTAATCTGATCCTTCTGCACACCATAATCTCCATTTTATTTTGCCTAATGAGGCAGGAGTTAAAACAGTTGACCTGATGAAAGTCAGATGGCAGCCCTAGAGGATCAAACCCCCTGCAGTACTCTTGTCCCTGACACCCTTTGTTACCTCCAAGTGAGCTGAGACCAGGCTGTGAACCATGTAAATAGGAGGTTTCTAGGTTAATGAAAAGCTGCAACACCATTCGAGAATCTGGGCTGCAAGCTATGCCTTCTTAATCCACATAAATGTTCCTGCAGCTCAGACATAATAAACTTTAACAAATGCCTGGTCACTTGAATCATGGCACTAAAGGATGACCAAACAAAAAATTGTTTCCCCGTGAAACATCTTTCTCTTTTCCCCAGCCGAGAAGACTGAATTTTTAAAAGGCACCTTTCAAATTTACACAGGTTGCAAAGGTATCTTAAAATGGATACTTTTGTTAAGCAATGCCATATTTTGTTTTTATTTCATTGCCTATCTGTCAAAGACATTCTTTCAGCACCATTTAAGTTTATGATATCATATCATCATCATATCATCATATGGCAAGTAGTCATTTTAAGACCCACTCACACTTTGAATCTATTTGAGTGTACCCAAAAAGGAAAATGTATCTTTGCATGGCAGGGAGTTGTGTATTTTAAAAACCCTTTTATAATTTGAAAAACAAAACAAAACAAACTTTGCAGATATTTCTTAAACCAATAATTGAAAATTGAAAATTAGCCTACAAATGCATATTTGCCCATTTCCCACTTGGTAATTTTAAACATTTTTGAAGTATAGTGCACATAGTAAGTTCATGTATTCTTTTTGCGTGGAATAAAAGATCTGGTTACCCTTTCTTGGAAAAAAATAGTCAAAAGAAATACTAGGGAGGGGAGCTTATGGCAAAATAAGAAGACAATTGAAGTATAAAAAGAGGTACATTCCCCTAGGCTCCTAGCCAAAATACTACATGCCAGAATTAACTCTGCTTAGAAAATTACTAGGATTATTGTCAACAGAGGATACAAACCCAGATAATTCCATTGTCCTCTTTGCCATTTCACTACAAATAAAGTGATACTTCCTGTTGCCTTTATTATTAGTATTGCTAAATAAAGTCTCTGACTGTGTACACATTACTGACTTACAATGCAACACACTTGTTCTTTTTCTCAGTTTAGATTCAAGCTGGAGTGGGGGAAGTAACAAAATGCAGTATTTCATAAGAATAATAATAAGAAGAATAAAAATATTCAGCTCCCAACCGAATATTAAAAACACAATACAGCATTAAACATTAAAAACTTCCCTAAACAGGGCTGCCTTCAGGTGTCTTTTAAAAGTAAGATAGTTGCTTATTGCCTTGACATCTGATGGGAGGGCGTTCAACAGGGCGGGCACCACTACCGAGAAGGCCCTCTGCCTGGTCCCCTGTAACCTCACTTCTTACAGTGAGGGAACAGCCAGAAGGCCCTTGGAGCTGGACCTCAGTGTCCGGGCAGAACAATGGGGGTGGAGACGCTCCTTCAGGTGTACAAGAAACAGCAAGGTAGACACAGGATGAATTTAGACTGTGACTAATGTCATATAGACACTGTTTCTCCAGGCAGCATTGGGAGCTCACTGGAAGTAGAGTAAACAGAAGTGTGAACACAATCACCCTGTTTTCTGTAGCGGAAGACAAAACCCAACAATTACAGAGGTTTTATGATGCCCAGTGCTGTTATATTGTAGCTGGGTGTTTGTCCCAGGCTTCAAGAGTAAATGGAATTCCGAGTAGCTAAATCACATACAGTGGTACCCCTGGTTACGTACTTAATTTGTTCCAGAGGTCTGTTCTTAACCTGAAACTGTTCGTAACCTGAAGCACCACTTTAGCTAATGGGGCCTCCTACTGCTGCCGCTGGTCTCACTGCTGGTCTCACTGCTGCCACATGAAGGCACTGGTCTTGATCCAGGCCTGATTGCTGTACCAATCTGTAGTGGACCCACTGAACTCAATGGAATTTGCTTTTGTGTAAACCACAGAACTGCAACATGAAAACAAATCAAATATTGGTACTTGCATACTGAGGCAACTGTATACGCAAAGCGAGGTTCCTCCATGGAGCTTATCACATTTTGTACAGCATGATGAAATTATCCTGCCCATTTGGCCAGTTTGGGGGGGGGGGAGTTCTTAAGAGGATTGCTTAGGAACATTTTTGTTTGTTTGTTTGTTTGTAAACAGTAGTTAAAACTAAAGGCCAGGTTTTTCCCCCTGAGGATTTCCACACAAGCAGAACATCCAGCTGAAGCCAAACCTGTGTGAGCTATAAGCACAGCACCCAATTGCTAGGCATATGTGTGTTATGGAGGAATAATAATATAGGCAAGCATGGCTCAGCTGAACATTCATTGCCCAAGCACAAAAGCTAAAAACCTTCACAGCTTGACATTTCAGTACCTGAAGGAACAAATCCTACCTGTGCATAAAGATCATCAACTGAGGCTCTTTTAGGAATGCCTCAGTATGGAAGACAGCAAGGAGAAAGAGGACATTTTCAGGGGTGTCCTCTTGACTGTGGAAGACTCTCCCCAGAGAAGTCCACCTGGGAACTACAGTAATGTAGTTTCTGCCCCAGAGACATTTTTGTTTACTCAGCCCTTTTAAGAACTTTAAACAACTTTAATAGTATATATCTAATTTTTGTCATAAAGTTGACATTGATTACTATCTTAGCCTTTACTCAGCATTTGAGCACTCTATTTTTATCCCTAAGGGAATGTTTATTTAATTAATTTTGTTATATTTATGTTGCATTTTATGTGAGATTTTATTTTGTTACTTGATTTGTGGGGGGGGGGCTTGGTGTTCAAAAATTGTTGTAGGTAGCCTAGATAAGTAGGCTAATAGGTGATTAATAGCCTTATATAATAACTAAATTAATAATACAAGTAGACATGGGCTACATTTGCCAAGCCACTCAAGTACAAAACGTTTCACAGGAACCTTCCCTCAAGAGTCCCATATTTTAATACATTTATATCCATTGTTCCACCATTGTTTAAGCTGTTAGCTTAAATGATTAGGAAGTAAAGATGCTATCGATTGTAAAATCATTCACCAGGATTTCAGAAAATGAGGTTCATGTGCTCAGTGTAAATGACTAGTCAGCGATTTATGTTACAGGTCATTCAGAATGCCCATAAGCTCTTCTTTGGTGAGTTGTCAGAAATCATAACTGTACTACAAGGCCAAGATCTGTTTATTATATAGTTTATGGGTGGTGTGCATTGTCTAATTCAATTTTAATGTGCTACATTTTTCTGGTTTATTTTTTTAAAACCAAGATTTATAGCTGTTTACAGCTCGACAAGGACAGTAATTTGGTGGTTTAGCTAATATGTCTCTAAAGCGGTCGGGCGGAGGTGTCTGCCTGTTTGCACTCAGAACTCCAAGAGCAATGGAGGGTTCATTTGCTTTAAGGCTGAAACGCAAAAACTCTTGCAACCTTTTCAATTGCATCTTTGCTGCCAAGCATTAAAAAAGGACACTTCCTTTTGTTTTCACCATGTGCTGCAGGCAGGAGGCATCACTGTGGTTTTTGCTGGGAGGCTTCAAATGCTTCAGATGTGGGCAACCCCTGATCCCATTTTGGAAGACAAGTTGGTGAAGACTGTCTTTTGCACATCCTCAAGGTCAATGGCGTGAATCAATGGGTTGCCACTTTCCCATTTTAAAGCGCCTAGTCCCCAGCTTTTTCCTTCCTTCACAATGCTTTAGTCTGGAGAGAGAGGACCCATGAAGAGCTGTAAATACGGTGCCTTTTAGAGACAAGCCTCCCCCCCTTTTTATAAGCTGCTTGAGACACTTTGCTACCCAAGACAGAGGAGCAAATGGTGCTACGTATTTCCAACCCATGGCAAAGTCAAGGTGCATATTGCATCTGTAAAGGTAAAGGGACCCCTGATTGTTAGGTCCATTCGTGGACGACTCTGGGGTTGCGGTGCTCATCTTGCTTTATTAGCCGAGGGAGCCGGCGTACAGCTTCCGGGTCATGTGGCCAGCAGGACTAAGCTTGCTTCTGCCGAACCAGAGCAGTGCACGGAAACCCGTTTACCCTCCCGCCAGAGCAGTTCCAATTTATCTGCTTGCACTTTGACGTGCTTTCAGACTGCTAGGTTGACAGGAGCTGGGACCAAACAATGGGAGCTCACCCCGTCACGGGGCCTCAAACCACCAACCTTCCAATTGGCAAGTCCAAGCAGCACAGTGGTTTAGACCACAGCGCCACCATGCGCAGAATTGGCTTCAAAGAACGTTTTAATTCTGACTGATAAGGGAGCGGAAACATGGTTATGGTGCCAGCTTGCTTTTCCCATGGGCCCTCAAAACACAAAGAACAAAGAACCGAGGAAGGCCAGACATAAACATTTGCCATAAGGCACAGCATATCCTAGGACAAAGGGTCACCTCTGGCCCTCCAGATGCTGATGTACCACAACTGCCATCATCCCTGACCCCTGTACGGGGATGATGAGAACTGGACTCCAACAACATCCGAAAGGGCCACAGTTTCCCCATTCCTGCCCTGTGGATTGATGCACTCCACCCTATCCAAGTTGAAGGGCTTCAGGAAGAATGGTGAAGGAGGCAGGGGAATGCTGCTTGTGTCACCCTGTGGTTGTTATTTCAGTTTTTCTAATGGCAGGGCGCACAGAAATAGCACAGCAATGTGACAGAGATAAGCAGACATCACTAATTACCTCCCTCCAATAACCCTTGTGTTTTCCAAACTGATTTATTGAAGTCATTTTACTGGTTTACTGTAATCACCCCATTATTGTGTACTGTAAAATAATGTGTTTAGTATTTTACCCCACCCAATTTTGGTTAGTCATGTCATCTTTTATTATTTATGTGTGTGCAATTTTGTAACAAGAATACAGGCGACGGCTGATGAACACATGTCTGAAAGACTTGTGACCGAACCAGAAAGTGACTGAAATTGTCATAAGAAGGATGCAACAGGGGTGGGATGTAACGGGACAGGAGGTGCTTATACACGTTTTGCATGGAGGAGGGTCAAGATATGAACTGATGGGCATGAAATTTCAGATATAGCTATATAATCCCTAGTGTAGTAAGATAAGACCTTTGGAGCAAGATTTTTTTTTTTAGTTTTTAATGAACCGCCCTACCCCACATACTGTATGTTCTTTAAAGTGTCAAGGAACCATCTGTATTTCGTAAATTAACATAACAGGAACATAACTTCATATGAGGATCCTTGCTGAACAAAAGTCCATTTAATCCCCCAGTAGCCAGTCAGATCAAACCAGGGCACAAAAGCAACAGTTCTCTGTCATAGATATTGCCAATCTCTGGCAAAGAGCACTTAAGCGTATTTATGCTGCCTCTGAATTATGAGTACCAACTAATAGGAAAGGCTGTCAAGTGTCACGTTGTTGTGTGTGAGTCTAAACCCACCACCAGGCCTTTCTTCTCTGAATTCCAGAAAAAGTAAATACGTAAAAGGAGAGCAAACTGTGATCAGCTTCTGTTTAAGTAGTAGACGGAAACCAACACAGCTGGAGGCAATTCTTTGCAAATTGATCAGGGTTCTCTTCCTTTTACCAAGGCTGAACTATTAAGTTGATTTCCATCATTTTATGCAGTCACTCAAAGGCTGCAATCCAGTGCCCACTTACCCAGGAGTAAGTACCAATGAATTCAGTGGTTGGGTCTAGATTTTATTTTTATGTTGTATTTCTTATGGTTTTGATATGCCTGGGGTGTATATTAAAGGGAAATAATCTAATTGATCTAATTTCAAAATGTGCTCTAATTTTTATTTTTTTCATGCTGACTAGGGTACATGTGAAATGGGCAACTTTAAAAATGGGTGTTTATATGCTTTCAAGAACCTTAGATACTAATTGTTTTCTATGTAATAAAACTGAAGTTTTCCCAAAAGCAGCAATGTTGAACTACTAATGTGTTTTTTGGGGGGAGGGGGGTTCCCTTTTGAGAATCTAAATGCCATTATAAAAAGGATGCAATGGCCTTATTTATTATTTCAATAGGACACGTTGTTGCTCATATTTCTTTTCTAGTCAACAGTTGTAAAATAAAGTTTAACAACAACCAAAAAATGATTTCCCCAATAAAGCCCCTTTTAAGGCATTAAAAAAACAAAACACTAAAGATTCTGTGAATTAAACCCAGATACAATCAAGTAAGTGGGGGGGGGGGAGTGAAGTGCTGGCATTTAAATAAAATTACCTTTCTCCCTTCCTACCATTATTTTTGTAGTAACAGGCTTTGCTAAAATCTGAAAGTAATAGAAACACAGCTATTTGATGAGATAAACGAATTTATACTAAGCTTGCTTTTCTAGATACCTATGGTGCAAACACTCCTAAGGGACAAAATATAACAAGAAAAAGATGGAGTCTGAACTCAAAGCAAACATAAAAGCTTTACTTACAAAAAAATCAATTACGAAGTCCAATTTGTTTTTACCAGAAGGCAAAGAAAACCTGGTTAGCATGTTTCAGCATCCAAACACCTTCCCAGGATCTGTGCATGTTTCATCAAACATTACATGACGGCAATTTCTAAGAAACAAACTAGCAATTAGACCCACCTGCCTAAAGTGCCTGTGCTCTGTTCACACTTCATGCGGTATCTTAAAGTGACAGCATATTAAAATGTCAATACAATATTTTTTTACATTATATTTATAAGTGCAATGCAAAAGCAACATGAAGTGCAATTAAAATCACACCTAAAATATAACAATCCATTCCACATACAGGAGAAAAAGCATTAGAAAACTGATTATCTGTAACAGAAAGCACTTATAACAGACAAAATAAACTGAATTAGTATGAATCAATAAATAAGTGTAATACATGGTATCTTTATAATATAATCTGTCAAGGTAATAAGCCACCATAACACAAAAACCCCATTGAGGTGTGGAATCTTTAGAGGAGATCTACAAAATTAGATACGATCATATTCATATACCTCAAATCATAATGCAAATTATAGAATCAAAGTGGAGGGGTTTTTTTGTTTTTTGTTTTGAAAGGTTCTGGCTGTGGCGAAAAAACTCCCCAGATTTTGGCAATTTGAAGGAGGGCATTTCTCTGAAAACAAAAGAAAATTGATGACAGCAAGCAGGAATTGGACTTGTGTGTTGAAGATGCTCATTTACATAATTTCAGAATTTTTCAGGAACCATTTACCCATTTTAAGTCAGAAAAATAAAATTGGCAAACATTCAGAATGGCCCTGTTTTCCACCACATTCCAGTTTTAAAGGACTCTACATTTTTTAATATATATATATATATATTGGGTTTATTACTTATTTTATTTCTTAAATTTGTATCCCACCCTTTCTCCCAGAGGACCCCATAGGCTTGAAATAAACAAACCACAAATCTGCTTAAGACAAAACAGGTGAGCCTTGCAATCCTGTTCATGGCCGACTGGCTAGAATCCTGCCCTGTTTCTGAGTACTCCGTTCCATTCTCCTCCCTTCCGGGTTTTCCATTCATCTTGTAAACTGCCCAGAGAACTTTTGTTATTGAGCAGTATATACTGTAAATGCTGAAAGTAAAAAATAATAAATTCTTGCTGCCTCTCTCTGTGTGCTAGGCACCCTATTTAATGCCTGCACTGTATCTTGTATCCAATGGGAAAACCTGCGATAATTGATAACTGCAATTGTTATCTAACTTAGTAGCCAAGTAAGTGGTAGGAGAGGCTGGATTGCCAGGGGACTTTGATGATCCTTCTTTGGGTTGCTAGATATTTGCTAATGTGAGACTTCACACTTATCTATCACACCAAGCCATCTGTCGCTTAACACTTTGCCTTGTGGGGTTTAAGACAGAAGGCCAAGTTTCCTTGGCTTGGGCATAGAGGGAAACTGTTCATAAAGCCTTGCGGGGGATTAAATCAGTCATGATAATTGCTCTGACATAGAAAGTCCTGAATAGCTCGGGTCCTATATCATATAACTGGCGTAACCTACTTGTGTATGCTATACAGGTGTCCTTGGAATGAGCTTCCTCTTGAATATACAAGCGTTGGAGCTGATAGCAAGGGATAAAGGAGCAATTGTCCCTGGCTGATGCTGCTTCTATCGCTGCCATGATGAGAAAGTCAAGGGCAAGCCAGGTATCCTCTTCCCAAGTTTACCCCAAGTCAGGGTCGGATTTAGGTTTGATGAGGCCCTCAGCTACTGAAGGTAATGGGACCCTTTATATGTCCAACTGTCCTTTGTCAACAACAAATTCTCGCTGTTTTTTGTGTTGAGTATATGCTATTTGGTAATTTATGGACCCAATAGGTATCTAAAGCTATTTGCACATAACAAAATATGTATTTTATCAAAGTAATTGTTATAGAAATGAGCAAACCAGTGATATTTTAGGGAGCAGGCTAGCAGGCGGGGCCCATTACTTACATCATAGGAGCCTACACAACACAAAACACGGTTGCTGTATATAGGTTTTATTTGCTTTTTGTTTTTTATTTTGGAAATGTACATCCAGGGGCTTTTCCCTTTAAATTTTTGGGGGCCCCAAGAGAGTGAGGCCCTATGCTATAGCTTGTTCAGCTTAAACGTAAATCCGGCACTGCCCCAAGTCCCCACTGGCGGGTAAAATAAGGACATTCCGGGATCAAATCAGAAGACAATGTGCCTTTTTATAATTCCAGGACTGTCCCTGGAAAATCGAGACACTTGGAAGTCAGAGTCATTTCCTTCCTTTTTTTGTTGGGACAACTCCAAACCACGGCTACCCCACATCCACCATGCAGTGCCCCATCTTGGGCTACCACTGGTGGGGGAATCACTAACAGCAACTTCTCACCCTGGTGGGTGCAGTGGGGGCCTCTGTAGCTTTCCCCATCAGTGAAGAGTCCCCTTCCTTCTTGTCCTAATCCCTGGTACTGATTGAGCAATAGGCCTGTGCATTCATCTCCATAATGATACACGTCAAAAAGGCTAATTAAAAATAGTTCAAGAATCGATCTGTTCTGTGTGCAAGCACAGCTTATCTTGCCGTACTTTCACTGTCCACCACTTCGCTGTATAATTATAGAGGGTTAAAACATTGTTGCTGCTTCTTTAGACATATTTTTGCATCCTCTTGAGAAATGAATAATAAAAATTGAACTCTCGCTTGCCAAGAACACACTGAAGATAGTATTTTTTTTACTCAAGCTGCTCACTCAGAAGATTCTTGTTTCTTCAAAAGCCCCTCTAGGCCTAGAATACACAGTGCTACATCTGTTGGCGAAAACACACAGAAAGCTAATAAAGCAAGATATTATCTCACTTTTTATTTATTTACAGGATTTATTTGGCAACCATTAGCTGAATACAGTTATTTATAGGGCCTTATTTAAATACAGCACTAATGTCCAACTTTTATGAGCATTATTGGCAAGGCTACAGTTGTACAGCCGTTCAAGCATTAGCGGCGCTCTCCTTTCGTACTAGAAAATTTTAAATCACCAGTGAACTGAAAAAACACACACACACACAAACTGGCTTGTAAAGAGATAGGGCATCCCTCTTCTCAGAAATATGCTAAGCAGAGGCTGTACCCATGAATTATCTCACATTAGCTTAGTTGCATGGAGGGGGAAAGAGTTAAATATAGGGGGGGCTTTGTTTTATCTTTAAAACAAAGTGGTTCCTTGGTTACTTAATTCAGACATGTTCCATTGCTGGTTAGAAATCAGGCATGACAGTGGTCTAACCCTGAATTTTTGTCCCTGGGTAAGAAACTAGGCATGACCACAGTCTACCCCGATTGCGATTTAATGTTTTATACCACCGACAAATCATTAACATCTGTTAATAACCCACCCAAGTCACTCTGTTAAATTGTTTTGAAATATCTTATGTGCTCCATGGATGTCTCCAACTTCATCCCATTTAACCTTTCCCAGCTGCTCGTTTTAAATACCCCTTTTAAAAATGAATACATGGGGAGGGGGGATCTGTTCCTTTGTATTCAGACCCTTGATTCTTCTTCTTCTTCTTCTTCTTCTTCTTCTTCTTCTTCTTCTTCTTCTTCTTCTTCTTCTTCTTCTCCAGTTCCAACATCTGCTCACTTCCAAACCCCAATTTCCATTTTTTTAAAAAAATAAATAGATTTTTCTTGTAAATATAATCCAATATCTCTTCTCCTGCCAGATATCTTTTATGATTTCCTAATGCACGGGCTTTTGAAAAACAACAACACAGGAGTCATATGCAGGCTTTGCATGCAGAAGGTCTCAAGTTTAATCCCTGGTATGCCCAGGCAGGGTTAGGAGAGACCCCTATTTGAAATCCTGGGGAGCTGCTGTCAGTCAGTGTAGATAGCATTGATAATATCGAGTTGCCTGGCTTTCTGTAAGGCCGCTTCCTATGTTCCCACGTAGCTACATTTGCTCTGCTGCAGCAAGTGAGTTCTTGCATTCACGTGGACAAATAAAAACTGCATGAAGTATACCTGAAGGGGTTATTAATGGAAACATATCATATTTACTGGAGGTGGAGAACATCGTCCACTTTTCCCACCCAAAGAGCATCATATTAACAAGCGTTAATATGACTGAACCTTCTCTGTTTCTGGACCGATAGTGGTCCTTGGCTCTCATGGACAGAAGCGCCCTGGAAGAGGATGCCATAGACATGCACAAAGCAGCACAGTCAGTTATCTCCTTGCCACTGCTCACTGGCAGAGTGGAAGGAGAGCAGATAGGCAGGGAGGCAGAGGAAGCTCAGGAAGATTAAATAGAAATCCAAAGGATATGTAGTCAGATGACCAGATGAAAGGCTCCTTGGAGGGTCATCCTAATTAAAACAATGCCTTACCTGCCCCCTTATATCCCTACACGGCCTACATCTCTGATTAAACAGAAGAACATAACATGAGTGTCTTATTCAACAATGAAAAAAGGCATTCTTTTGCGTGTTCAGACCCAGAAACCTCCCCCCTAAATAAATTCACACTTGACTCAATTTTTTGGTCTGGTTTTTGGCAGAATTTAGGCCACAACTTTATTGATTACAGAATGACTGGTTGCATAGGCTCTGGTTCAACTAGCTCCTTGCCATGCAGGCAGCGCTGACCCAGGGCACCAGCATAGGTCAGCCAAGGGTGAACACCTGGATAAGCGGAAAGCAGGGCACAGACTAACTCCACCACCCAAATGTCCCCCTGGACTCAGGCACAAGCACAACCCCCTCACAGGAGTTGACCAAACGATTGAGTCCCTGGATTCCTTTAACGGAATACCCTTCACATAGGGATGGCGAGAACGTTCTCCCATCCCTCTCACCTGAACCTGAACCCATCCGCACCCTTACAAGTTGTGACGATTTGCTACGTGGCAGGCAAAACCCAAATGGCAACAGCCAATCAGCCAAGAGGGGAAAATTCCTGCCGTGCCCCTGTCTCAACGACAGACAACACACGACGGCATAGCAAGGTTAAGCGCAAAGCCCTAAAAGTAGGGAGATGTGGGTGGGTGTTCCGAATGCACACATCGAAAGAGGAAGCTCTGGGTCACGTGCATGGGCATAAATAGATCCCTCGAACTGTTTGGACTGCATCCCATTGGCCAGATTGTACCCAGCTTCGAGAGACCTACCAATCAGGTGTTGTGGCTAACCAATTGTACCCACCCACAACACAGGGTGTTGGTTGTCCAGGTCTCACCACAATACTCACTCTTTAAGGGAGGACCCAATTTCCCCACAGCCCTTTAGTAATTGTATACCCTTGCCTGGAAGAGGCACATCATTTCCCCCATAGGCAGCTCCCTAAGTATTGCATTCAGACTAAATATACTGCCAGGAGCATTGGGGTTAGATTTCTGAATGGAAATTTGACCACTTTCCACAGGAACCCATTCTAGAGAGCACCTGCTACTTATGTCCTCTGCTTTTTTAATCCTCAAAGCAGAAAACGGGGGAATTAACTTATCTAGAAGCCAATAATGATTCCCCCCCCCCAACGCGGAAGTTGCATTCACCATGTATGTAGCAGAAAGAATAGATGTGCGGCTACATCATGAAAGAAAACATTTTAATTTTATTTATTTATTGCAAGGGGGGGGGGGATGAAACAACTGTGCAGTTTCCACAATGAATCCTGCAACTTCAGCCTGAGACCAGAGTTAATCAACAGCAGCTTTTTCCACTGTAAGAAAACATTTCCCTTTCTTTCTCAGCAGAGATACTGTACCAGGGCAAGCAAACACGCTGTGCTGGCATGTGCTTTCCAAAGGCGTAATTGCCAGTGTGGATTACAGAAGGAAACCCTCCGGCTTTTTAGTCTTGACAAATTACCAGGGGCACTCCTCTGGCTGCTGGGGACATGGTGATACAGAAAGGTTAACCAGTTGTGGAAAGCAGCATAAATGCAAACTTAGAAGCCCTGTGCTTCCAGCCAGTAACTTTATGAGGTGTGTTTATTTATTTAAAACATGTCACCCTTTTTGCAGAGATTCCAGGGTGTTTTACAAAAACAAGATAAAATACATAAATAAAACATAATACAGAACACGTTAAGAGAGCAAAGGAAAACACACTATATATTAAAGAATCTCTATTCCTCAGTTGCTCCTACCCTCAAATTCCTCTACTCCTCAGTCTGGGAACGCTTGATGAAGGGTGAACTAAAAATATTTCAAATTAAGGAATTGATAAAATTATCAAAATGTAGTCCATACGGATATAGTGAGAGAACACCAAATATTAGGCTTGTCTAAAACAGGATTGTATGCTGAGTTTTTTTAAAAAAAACCCACCTCAGTTTAAACTATATCTGCTCCATGAGGTGAGAAAGTGGCGGGGTGGGGAGATTAATTTATTATGGAGACATGCTCAGGAATTCACATGCATCTTCTTATCCTACACATGACACTTATGACTATTTGCCATTTGGGGTTGGGTGGGGACTCTACATGTAATAATTAGAAACTGTGTTATCTACTTAGCTATATCAGGTACTGTCCTAAACTGATGGAAGCTTGAATTTCACAAAAGGATTAAGCCTGTCCATGTGGTTCCTATCTTTCTTAATTTGACCAGCCATTGCATCCACCCATCAATAGATTGCAGAGGCTCACATCACCACAGCAAATATATGAAGGGAGAAGTGGGTGGTTTTCATCAGTATGTTGCAATATGAGGTAGTTGCCAGGGCCCAAACACCACCAGCAGGGCCCACCACTGATGTATGTCCTGCCTCCCCACATTAAAAATAAATAAATCTGTCCATTGAATCACCTATCAGTGGTGGACCAGTTTATTTTCATATAATGTCCTGGAGAAATACATTAGGGGCACTGCAGAAAATTTAAACAGTGCTGATTCAAAGCACTGCTGCTGCCTGCTGTTGTTTGCCACTAGGACCCACCCAGGTAGGAGCAGGACCACTGAAGAGCACTTTGGCAAGGTCCCCTCAAACATGGAGCTGACCTTGGTTTGAGTGGGCTGTTGAAAGGGCAAGAATCAATTAAAAAAGGTAAGGTAAAGGACCCCTGGATGGTTAAGTCCAGTCAAAGGCGACTATGGGGTTGCAGTGGCGTTTGTCCACTGACAGTTTTCTGGGTCATGTAGCCAGCATGACTAAACCACTTCTGGTGCAACAGAACACCATGACGGAAACCAGAGTGCATGGAAACGCCACAGCGGTATCTATTTATCTACTTGCACTGGTGGGCTTTTGAGCTGCTAGGTTGGCAGGAGCTGGGACAGAGCAACGGGAGCTCACCCTGTCGTGGGGATTCGAACCGCCGACTTTCCAATCAGCAAGCCAAAGAGGCTCAGTGGTTTAGACCACAGTGCCACCTGTGTCCCACTAAGATGTGATGATCAACGTGCTAGCACAGTCACACCTATGGCTTTGTGAAACCATCTGTATATAAAAAAGCAACTTCTGACATTACAGAATACTTTAGTGTGACCAATAAGAATCCAATGATCGGGCAGTAAATACAAAAAAAGCCTTGATTCTTAGTGTCATGAATCAGCTGCAGGAAAAACACTCTGCTTGTGTCTTTCAAGTGACCCCCCTCCTTTCCCCCATATATGTGATTGGTTGCTATGCACGCCTATGGAGTGAAACACTACCCTGGAAAACACTGCCAGGAATCTCAAAAGGGGCTCCATGCCCGAAGCAGCTTTGTAATATACAAGTCCCCTGCCCTGCTCCGCCGACACCTACTTTGCTACTACTCTGATAGAGGAGTCTTTTGTTCATCTCAACACACAATACCTCAACAATCAGTAAACCAATGCAGCTAAACAATGGTGCCTAGCATGCTCTGCCACCTGTTCAACAGAGTCTTGGCGGACCCGATCTGCAGGGTGACCTAAGAAAATATTGGCCAAAATCAACACCCAGACCTTTGGTGTCATCTCTGTAGATAACTAGAAACTTGTTAGAATAAATCATATGTTTAGCTTGCATTTCAACAGCATTCTTCAGTCTGGGGGCAAGAGTTAACCAGGAATTATTAGTCAACACGCCCATATTAATTTCTAACCGATTCTAAGTGGAAGCAAAACAACAAGCGAATGATGGCACCTTGGAAGACATCCACATTGAAATGACCCTAAGCCAGATAAAGTCCAATGGTGGGAAGTTTGAAACAAAAGATCTTATAAGAAAACGCATTCTGAATGCTAAAAACAGATGGCCAACTAGAGAATCTTATAATGGAGTATAATGGCACTCAATAAAGACCAATAACAGTATGTATAAAAGAATGAATGATTAAATGAATAATACACTTCAGACTTGGCACAGGGCTTATGAATTGTCCTAGCTACATACAATATACGCTATTTAACAAGACCACCAAAATTGGTCACCATTGTGAATCCACGTAAGGTTAGAAACAAAGAAGCACCAGATAGTAATAACTACCTTGAACTTGAGCATTTTAGGAATAAATTTCGGCAGTGCTTTCTTAACTAGAAAAAATGCAAAGAATCAAAGAGGGCAAAAGCACTTACAAAACAACAGCTGGAAAGCGATCAGAAACACATGTAGGAAACACAGCTACTCTAATAAGGCCAAAACATCAGAAGTTAGGACACAAGAATAAGCTGGAACAGAATAGCCGGTAGAAATAAATGTGAGATTAGTCTTTTGCTAGAAATGGGCTCTTGCTATGGAACATGTTCAATCATGTTCAGTCCAAAAGCTTTTGACCTAGAGTATTGTTTTAAGTAGCAGGCAGTAGCAAGCTATGAAAGCTAGATAATGCAATACGTCAAAAAAACTCTCAAAACCCAGGAGTGCTTACTTAATGTACTTTGGTTAAAAGTGAGCTGGCAAAAGTTGCTTCATTATTGTGTCCCTATGCTCACTCTAATCTTAAATCCTTATGGGATTCTTCAACTCAAAATTTTTTTCATCATGGTTTGTCTATGGTCCAACCTACAAAAACAGCAAAATAGTTCTTGCTGGGCTATAAGTAGATCTGAAATCACTTCAGATGGCAGATGTCTGTTTTCATGCTCTCTCTCTCATTCATACAATTTTAAAGAGCTACTCTCTGGGAGGAGAGTCTTTCCCACCCCTACCTGCCCAAGATGGGACCTGGAACCTTTTGCATGCAAAGCATCCGCTCCGCTATTGAGATATAGCCCAAATATTAGCATGTCTGGCAGAAGATTAGGCAGATTTGGATCCCTTCATCCTCATAATCTATTTTTATATGCACAGGATGTTGTTTGCAGGAAAAATACTTCCACATGGCAGTACACTCTGTATGAGTCAAAATGTTTGAAAGTGATGCAGATCACATTCAGAGTTGCCATGCCAGCAGCAGCATAGGAATATGGAGTCAGACCATTGGTTCATCTATCTCAGCAACTGATAGCAGCTCTCAAGGCCTTTCCCAACTCTGCCTGGAGATGCTTGGATGACACCCGGGACCTTGAACGACTCTACTAGGGTCCTACGGTTCTTCTTTCTGAGCTATGGCCCTTCCTGTGGTGGGCCACAGGTAATAAGAGATGAGCATGTCGAAAGCACCCTCGGGTGCAAGTAGATAAATAGGGACCGCTTACCAGCGGGAAGGTAAACGGCGTTTCCGTGTGCGGCTCTGGCTCGCCAGAGCAGCGATGTCACGCTGGCCACGTGACCCGGAAGTGTCTTCGGACAGCGCTGGCCCCTGGCCTCTTGAGTGAGATGGGCGCACAACCCCAGAGTCTGGCAAGACTGGCCCCTACGGGCAGGGGTACCTTTACCTTTACCTTTATGTCTCTGTATCCTGCTTTTCCTGTACACTGGTTGAGGAGCACTCCAAAGCTGCCAACATATTCAAAAAACAATAAGCAGCAAAATGTAAAAGTACAAACGGTTTCTTCCAACTTCTTGCAGAACACCCAGCTGCTTATGGTAGCATCCTCTATCTCCCCAATGGGGTTCAATGTGAAAACAGACTTTTCTTGAATCTAAGAAGGTGTCTGTCCAATACCCAGTAAGTGTGTGCATGATTCAATTTTCAAATGCACATTGCTCAAACATAGCAGAATTAAAATGGGGAGAGAACTACATCTGGGAAATTGTAAGATTGTTTTCTACTTGATGAATTTCTGCAAAATGGACAGGAAGGATCTACAGTATTTGTACTTTGGAAGTTTTTCTTTTTTGACTGAGCATGTCTTTCTTTATTGATTGTATATGCCTATCCAAACAATATTGTTTTTGTTCCCCCCCTTAAGATGAAGCCCAGGTAACTGTGGGCAAACATATGCATCTGAACTGACAGTTTGGTATCTGAGGATACTTGCTCAGGCAACACAGAAGTTTCTCTTTCAGGAAACTTTACGCCAGCAAAACTAAACTACACAAATATTTGTAGATGCAAACACAAAGGACAAGGAGAAGAAAAATCACTTATAAATCCATGCAAATATTTATTATTTTATTTTTCCTGGTTTATTCCATCTGTCCTTGCTTTCATTGCTTTGTGATGAAGAAATAGCACAAGTGTTAGCACAAAATTGCTTTGTATCCAACGCTCTGTTGATGCAATGCCGAAGTCTGTCAAAACTGAAAGAAGAGGCACTGGCCAGCCAAATTTAGAGCCAAACCTGGGATGATGGAGGCAGACAAAGGCCTTGATTCCCCTATCTTACCTTAAAGCAATTCAATCCCAGCCTATCTTGGATAGGGGAAGTGAGCTGGACTGGAAAGAAAATTCCTTGATGCATTAGAGTACAGTACGGGGGGGTGTGGTGGTTAGAGTCCTTTATTCACCAGAACTTTTTGTATAAAAAACAAACCACCCCATACTTCATTAATGGGGCAGACTTGTAAAAAAATACACATGACCATCCCCATCAAGTCTTGTTTGACCCTTGAAATTAATGGGACTCATGTTTAACTTGACAACATATGGTGCAATTTTCTGCTGCAATTTTCCTCTGTAACCTAACACATTATCATCATCATCATCATCATCATTACTACTACTACTGCTACTACTGCTACTAGGTAATAGGTAAAGGACCCCTGGACGGTTTGTTGTTGTTTGGCGTTTAGTCGTGTCCGACTCTTCGTGACTCCATGGACCAGAGCACGCCAGGCACTCCTGTCTTCCACTGCCTCCCGCAGTTTGGTCAGACTCATGTTTGTAGCTTCGAAGACACTATCCAACCATCTTGTCCTCTGTCGTCCCCTTCTCCTTGTGCCCTCCATCTTTCCCAACATCAGGGTCTTTTCCAGGGAGTCTTCTCTTCTCATGAGGTAACCAAATTATTGGAGCCTCAGCTTCACGATCTGTCCTTCCAATGAGCACTCAGGGCTGATTTCCTTCAGAATGGATCAGTTTGTTCTTCTTGCAGTCCATGGGACTCTCAAGAGTCTCCTCCAGCACCATAATTCAAAAGCATCAATTCTTTGGCGATCTGCATTCTTTATGGTCCAGCTCTCACTTCCATACATCACTACTGGGAAAACCATAGCTTTTACTATACAGACCTGTATAATTGGCAAGGTGATGTCTCTTCTTTTTAATATGCTGTCTAGGTTTGTCATTGCTTTCCTCCCAAGAAGCAGGCGTCTCTTAATTTCGTGGCTGCTGTCACCATCTGCAGTGATCATGGAGCCCAAGAAAGTAAAATCTCTCACTGCCTCCATTTCTTCTCCTTCTATTTGCCAGGAGGTGATGGGACCCGTGGCCATGATCTTTGTTTTTTTTTTATGTTAAGCCTCAGACCATATTTTGCGCTCTCCTCTTTCACCCTCAATAAAAGGTTCTTTAATTCCTCCTCACTTTCTGCCATCAAGGTTGTGTCATCTGCATATCTGAGGTTGTTGATATTTCTTCCGGCAATCTTAATTCCGGCTAGGGATTCATCCAGCCCAGCCTTTCGCATGATGAATTCTGCATATAAGTTAAATAAGCAGGGAGACAAAATACAGCCTTGTCATACTCCTTTCCCAATTTTGAACCAATCAGTTGTTCCATATCCAATTCTAACTGTAGCTTCTTGTCCCACATAGAGATTTCTCAGGAGACCGATGAGGTGGTCAGGCACTCCCATTTCTTTAAGAACTTGCCATAGTTTGCTGTGGTCGACACAGTCAAAGGCTTTTGCATAGTCAATGAAGGAGAAGTAGATGTCTTTCTGGAACTCTCTAGCTTTCTCCATAATCCAGCGCATGTTTGCAATTTGGTCTCTGGTTCCTCTGCCTCTTCTAAATCCAGCTTGCACTTCTGGGAGTTCTCGGTCCACATACTGCTTGAGCCTTCCTTGTAGAATTTTAAGCATAACCTTGCTAGCGTGTGAAATGAGTGCAATTGTGCGGTAGTTGAAGCATTCTTTAGCACTGCCCTTCTTTGGGATTGGGATGTAGACTGATCTTCTCCAATCCTCTGGCCACTGCTGAGTTTTCCAAACTTGCTGGCATATTGAGTGTAGCACCTTAACAGCATCATCTTTTAAAATTTTAAATAGTTCAGCTGGAATACCATCATTTCCACTGGCCTTGTTATTTGCAGTGCTTTCTAAGGCCCATTTGACTTCACTCTCCAGGATGTCTGGCTCAAGGTCAGCAACCCCACTACCTGGGGTTTGCGAGACATCCATATCTTTCTGGTATAATTCCTCTGTGTATTCTTGCCACCTCTTCTTGATGTCTTCTGCTTCTGTTAGGTCCTTACCACTTTTGTCCTTTATTATGGTAATCTTTGAACTAAATGTTCCTTTCATATCTCCAATTTTTTGAACAGATCTCTGGTTCTTCCCATTCTGTTGTTTTCCTCTATTTCTTTGCAGTGCTCGTTTAAGAAGGCCTTCTTATCTCTCCTTGCTATTTTTTGGAAATCTGCATTCAATTTCCTGTATCTTTCTCTATCTCCCTTGTATTTTGCTTGCCTTCTCTCCCCCGCTATTTGTAAGGCCTCATTGGACAGCCACTTTGCTTTCTTGCATTTCCTTTTCATTGGGATGGTTTTCGTTGCTGCCTCCTGTATAATATTGCGAGCCTCCATCCATAGTTCTTCAGGCACTCTGAATACTGTGTATTCATAAGGGATTTGATTTAGATTGTATCTTACCGGCCCAGTGGTTTTTCCTACTTTCTTCAGTTTAAGCTTGAATTTTGCTATAAGAAGCTGATGATCTGAGCCACAGTCAGCTCCAGGTCTTGTTTTTGCTGACTGCATTGAGCTTCTCCATCTTTGGCTGCAGAGAATATAATCAATCTGATTTCGATGCTGCCCATCTGGTGATGTCCACGTGTAGAGTCGTCTCTTGTGTTGTTGGAAAAGTGTGTTTGTGATGACCAGCTTGTTCTCTTGACAGAACTCTATTAGCCTTTGCCCTGCTTCATTTTGCTCTCAAAGGCCAAACTTGCCAGTTGTTCCTTTTATCTTTTGGTTCCCTACTTTAGCATTCCAATCCCCTATAATGAGAAGAACATCCTTCTTTGGTGTCACTTATATAAGGTGTTGTAAGTCTTCATAGAATTGGTCAATTTCAGTTTCTTCCGCACCAGTAGTTGGTGCATAAACTTGGATTACTGTGATGTTAAAAGGTCTGCCTTGGATTCTTATCAAGATCATTCTATCATTTTTGAGATTGCATCCCAGTACTGCTTTCGCCACTCTTTTGTTGACTATGAGGGCCATTCCATTTCTTTTGTGGGTTTCTTGCCCACAGTAGTAGATATGATGGTCATCCAAACTGAATTCGCCCATTCCCGTCCATTTTAGTTCACTGATGCCCAGGATGTCAATATTTATTCTTGCCATCTCATTTTTGACCACATCCAACTTACCCAGGTTCATGGTTCTTACATTCCAGGTTCCTATGCAATATTTTTCTTTACAGCATTGGACTTTCCTTTCGCTTCCAGGCATATCCGCAACTGAACGTCCTTTCGGCTTTGGCCCAGCCGCTTCATCAGCTCTGGATCTACTTGTACTTGTCCTCCACTCTTCCCCAGTAGCATGTTGGACGCCTTCCGACCTGAGGGGCTCATCTTCCAGCATCATAACTTTTATATGCCTGTTGTCTTTGTCCATGGAGTTTTCTTGGCAGGGATACTGGAGTGGCTTGCCGGTTCCTCCTCCAGGTGGATCACGTTTGGTCAAAACTCTCCACTATGACCTGTTCATCTTGGGTGCCCTGCTCGGCATAGTTCATAGCTTCTCTGAGTTCTTCAAGCACCTTCGCCATGGCAAGGCAGTGATCCATGAAGGGCCCCTGGACGGTTAAGTCCAGTCAAAGGCAACTATGGGGTTGCGGTGCTCATCTCGCTTTCAGGCCAAGGGAGCTGGTGTTTGTCCACAGACAGCTTTTCGGGTCTGCTTTCCACTTCTGGCGCAACTCAGAAGCGTGACAGAACCCAGAGTGCATGGAAACACTGTTTACCTACTACTGCTACTATTACTACCTGGCAGATGGAGTGAATGAGACCAATAGTGGGTCCAATGGTCAAGAAGTTGGTTTCTGCATGTGCTGCAGAGGGAAGTGTGGGGGCAGATGGGAAAGGTAGTCCATCTAGGAAGGGGTAAAATATTTGATCCTAAACCTCTGCTGCCTTGTAGGATATCTTTGGGAGAAGAAAAGGCTAAGGAGTAAACCCTATACAAATCCAGATGGTAGGATGACGCCTTGTACACCTCCTTCTGGAAACTCTTGTTGCCAAGCTGGTGCCAAACATTGTTTTGGTTTCCTTTGGACCAGATCAGAGGGTCTTATCATCTGGGCAGCCCAGGACCTCCATACACCCTGCCCAGGCTTGCACCCTAGGGAGGTCACCGGTGCTGCTAATGCAGCGGTTTGACTTCATCCTTGGAGGCACCCTTCATTGTCTTTTGAGACAGACAGAGGTCAACAACAACAATTATTATTATTATTATTATTATTATTATTATTATTATTATTATTATTTGAAATGGAATGTTTGGGCTGATGTTTTTCCAAACTGACAAGTCAGTGTAATTGCCCAGCCACAAATGTATGATTGGAAGTCACTGAATGTGCCCGATAGGTAGCAAGCATGAAACCACCCAACAGGCATGTGCAAATACAGGTTTGGAAAAAAATAAATCTCATTTTTGCTGAGTTTTGAAAACACGATTAACTGTCTCAGGCCACATTTACCATCAATATTATTTTTAAGGCAACATGACATTTCTAGTTTCAAGTCAAAACATTACTTCACATGATAAATATGGTAGGAAAGAAAATATAACCATGCTGCCTCCCCGCTTCACTTTTAATAGAATAGGATCTCAGGCTGTCACATGAAGAGTACATTTAATAAAGAAGTATTTAGCACCTCCAGATGACCTCCAAGCAGAAATGCATCATGCTATTCAAATTCTGCCTGTCAAATGCTATGAAAAACAGTAAGTAAATATAAATGCCATTAAAGGGAGAAGTTATCTTACTTGGACAAGTTCTAGCTTTTTAAGTTCTGACAGCTTCCAATTTGGATGTCTTCCAGTGTCAATAAAACTTGTTCAAGCAGAACCTTACCTGGTTTTCACCACATCGAGGGGGTGCATCAGACAAATTTCTACAAGACCTGTAAGATGATAGAGAAGCCTGGTAAATACATTTGATCCTACAATTATTGAAGTATAAAGTGTTCCCGTGCAAAATGTGCTCAGAGAAGAGAACAATTATAACACAAAGGCATTGCATATTCTTCTTAACATTCTCCGAGGATCTTCTTTGGGAGATAAGGGAAAGTTTTGTGAAGAGGTGAATTTTTGTAAACAAAACAAAAAACCCCACATTTTTAAAAAATGCTCTCAACTCTGAGATTTGAGCCAAGAAATTGTCATCCCAGAAATTAGGCTGCAATCCTAAGTGGTTTGAGCTGGCAGGGCGGAAATGAGGAAAGTGGAATGTCCTATTTCCTCTACAACATAGGGAACACCTCTTAGTTGCTTGGAGAAAAGGAGCGTGATCCTTCTTGATCAGAAGAACGGGAAGCCTTACTATGCCCTCCATGATTTCATCAAATAACCACATCTAATTCCTGTAACCCTGCAATTTAGGCACATTTAACTTGGGCACATTCAGCTTTACGCGTGTGGCAAAAAATAAAAAAGTGTGTGGAAAGGGGGCGGGATTCCTTAAAAAATGACTTTGGCAATCCCACCCACAATTGAACCCAATGTTTTTACTATATACAATTTTGGATTAGGTATGACCTGCAAAACGTAACCCCCATGTAAGTTGTGGGCTTACTAAATGATTGTGGTGACATGGGGATAATATCACATTGTGACCCTAACTGACTGTGAGAAGGAAGGAAGGGAGAAGAAAGGTCTAAAAAATGGCGCTGTAGCAGCAACATTATCAGTGTTTCCCTGTGGATGTGAGCAATCATGAAAGACTACCAAGGAATGGTTTTGTAAGTTGCCAAAGCAGTAAAACCAGGGATCCAGGCAGTAGAGCGCAGGACCCTTGCTCCCTCAATCAGCAATCTGAACAACATCAAGCAACACGTAGGCTAATAATATATTGACAATATTTATATAACACTATCAAACTGTTTCAAAATTCATAAACGGTGTAGGGAGTCACAAACGAATAAGAGTCAAGTAACTATTCCATAAGCAGAATGATTAGAATGGTATGTCACTATAAAGAATGGCTGAAATTGAAGCTGAATGCCATTTCACAGGAAAGATCATATCCAAAATGTTGTCAAGAGCGAGAACAGCAACACAGAAGTGAGAGGGTAGGTGCTCCAAACATCACAAAAGGGTGTTCCGAGCACAGCAGCAGACAGAACAGTTCTTCCAAGATAATGAACTGTTTCAATGATAACACTTCATCAGCTGGCAATAATATAAAATGAAATCCATTACCTTCAAATACAATACAGAGATCAAAATGAGAGGCCTCAATCAGCAAGGCAATATGTGGGCAACTCATTGCAACGATTCCCAATGAAGACTTTCTCTCTTGCCCTAACAGTCTAGTATCTCACTAACAACTTGTCCATCACCACGCTGAGTACAGGCAACAACCAATTTAAGCATGTCCAATCGAGGCATAACCTCGGGTTCAAATCCTCCAGGTTGCAGCGATGACATTGCTGCAACCTGGAAGTGGCCAGAAAAGGGGATGGAACAGAAGCAGGGGCGTAATGGAGCTTACACGCGCTCTGCCAACATGCATGGGGTCAGGAACGCAACACCCACGCAAAACACTCATTGCCTATGCTTCTGGCCTTGTTCTCACATGAACCTGAGCACAGCATGTTGTGATCACACCATCTTCTTCTGAACCTTTAGACCTCAGCCTGCTTGTACCAGAACTAGACTCCCAGTGGTGGTCCGTCTACAAGTCTGCCCAATGTCTGACCAGTTTTTCCCCCAACGAACTTTCTGAAATCCCCCAAACCCCTCTTTTTTGCATCAAATCCCAAACCTCATGCAAATTTGGCGCAGCACTAGTTTTAATTTCTTAGACTGCACAACACAAATTTTTAATGCAGGCATTTTCCCAGCAAATGAATCAGATGAATTTCCATTTCCATTGGCAAGAACTATGTTTTGGTAACTTCACGATTCTGTTAGCTTTCTGTGTTTCCGAAAAGATAAAAATCTTTTCTTTGTTCTCATCATTTAATTATACAGTAGGTTTGCATAGTTAGTTGATTTCCCAAGGCAGCACTCTCTGCATAATAACCAAGAATGCATACAGATATGGAAAGGGGGCCCTATTTAAAAAAAATATAAAATGAACACGCAAGCTATGCAAACAATGGTGGGACAGATAAGAAACAATACACATTTTCCCATCAATAGTAATGGTTCTGATAACACTTAAAGTATCCTACTTGAAAAGTAGCCCAGAAACTATGGCGGCCCTGTTATATTTCTAGCAATCTTGAGTTGTAGATTAAAGCATTAGAAGGAAGGCACCTCTTTCAGACTTTGCCTATCAACTTTGTGCATCCTTTTATCTTATCACCTAATTTACTAAACAGGCTCTTATGAACAATGTGTTTCTCATAATTTAATGTCTTGATAGGAGTTCCACGGACTCCTAGGAGTGCACATGGAGCTTGAATGGAAGGCTTAAGATAGAATCCTAGACCATTTACTTAAAAGCTATTTATAAATAAGTAGACACAGTCCAGCCAAAGTCTAGCATTTTTAACTCCCATTAATTTGCATGAGAGAACAACGTTTAATTCTCACACAGTGAACTATGTGGAACTTAGCTGAAGCCAAATCATATAGCAATATAAATTGTCATAAATTCAGAGTGGGGGAGGCAAAACTACTCCCTGAAGATTGGATTAAACTGAAGAATTAAATCTAAAGAATAATAACAAAAATTTATTTGCAATTTTTTTACTGAATTTCTACAGAAATTATGAACAAAATAGCAACTGCAAATAGTGTCTACTCAATGGGGAAAACATAACTGATAATTATCTGTTAAAATACCTGTTTTTATTTTTTGTCAATGTACTTTAACAGCTATTTTAATAGGTAATTATCAATCATGTCTCGTTTCAAGTAATGTTGTCTCATCGAAAGAGTAGACAACCAATGGTCTTTGCCCAGTAAACCCTTTATTTACACATGATTTAAATGAAGACCACATAAATAAACCTTCTTTAGTGATGCCTCTTGTTAATCTACTGTGATATGTGAGTTTCTGTTAACTGTGTAGTCCAGCCTTCGTCAACCACATGCCTTTTTGATGGCTGGTGCTGATGGGAGTTGTAGTCCAAACAGCTGGAGGGCACCATTTGGGCAAAGGCTGGGATATCTTGTGGTTGTTTTCCAGCTTCGGGCAATTTCTATTCTGGTTGCTGCAACCAATGATTGGATAGGTTCCTCAAGAAAAGCCTTCACGGTAGAGGACTGCAGCTGTGTGTATAACAGAATGGGTTGTTGCACTATTTCTCAAATAAGTTCAAAGCTAAATTTTCCAAAATGCATGAAAACACAAGGACCACATGCAAGATACCCTCATTCCTTACAGCTCCTCCAACACCCAGTTGGGAACCTTCTGTTTATATGATCTAATTGTTCTGGGGTGAGGTGCAATCTATGTATCAGCTTCGATACTCAGCTTTGTATTCAGATCACATAGACCTTTCCAATGTGAATAGTTGTTGTCTTTTTCTTCCTTTTTTCAACAGTAAACAAGAAAGCCCTACCACTGCTTCAAGCCGTAGACTCACTGCTTTGAAAGCATTCCTGGGACTTACTACATCGTGGCATTCTGTCCCACAAATTCACCTTGAGTGGCCAGAACAGGGCATGGGGAAGCTTGGCCACCTCATATTCAAATTTGAGATTTCAGGAAATTCAAGATTCTTCAATTCCCCGCTGTGAGTAACTCAATATCCCCCTTCCCACCCTCAAAGGACAATGGTCTCACAAAAATATGCGCATCAGATATCTTAAAATTATCTTTGAAATTAACATGTGCTAGATCAAACAACAAGGAAATTAAAATACATCAATAGCAAAAGAAAGAAAAGAAAAATTGTGGCTTCCACTTGTTTTCCAAGTGCTACTACCTATATAGATGTGACTGATATTAGAGACTCAACATTCTGTATATATTGTTCCACCATTTAGATAGGTCTGGGAAGTATGATGCATGCATGCATTTTATTGCAGATATCCCCTTTAGTGTATTATTCACCCTCCTCAGTGTGCTTTATTCATTTTCCTGGAATAAGATAGTCACAGAGGAAGCAAAACACAATGGAAATTTGCTCATAGAGAGAAACACATGTCAAGCACTGTATATTATATAGTTGGAGCTGTGTATATTTGTTTTGGCATTCAAACACATACTGTCAAAATATGCAAAATAACAATAAATATTGCAATATGTATCTTGCTATCCTGTTGTAAAAATACATCTGACTGTGAAATTGTTAAACATGACTTGAGCTAATTATTATTTGGTCTTGATAAAGTGGTGTTTTGTTTTGTTTTTCAATTTGGTCTCAAAATCAGTACCTTTGCTGCCAAAAGAATGTTTTTTGACATGACAAATGCTTGAAACACCACAAAACATTATTAAGAGTGCTGTTCAGTCCATAATCTATACTTGAAGCAGAAAAGATACAGCCATTGATTCCACACTAGGACAAAAACATGAACAGCTACAGGTTTAAACAAGCCACTGTATGAAATCTTAACAATGGACCTGTCTGATGTATATAAAACAAACCATTGAGGGGGAAATTGCTGTTGCACAGTCTTAAATTGTAAAGGTAAGTTTTCCATCCTTTAAGGTTAGCTATAAAGATGGTAGTACCTCGGGTTAAGAACTTAATTCGTTCCGGAAGTCCATTCTTAACCTGAAACTGTTCTTAACCTGAGGTACCACTTAAGCTAATGGGGCCTCCTGCTGCTGCCGCACGATTTCTGTTCTCATCCTGAAGCAAAGTTCTTAACCCGAGGTACTATTTCTGGGTTAGCAGAGCCTGTAACCTGAAACGTCTGTAACCCAAGGTACCACTGTACTAGCTACACAGTTTGTTAATTGGTTTCCTCTCAGGCTACAATTACTGTATACCTCTTCTGTAAAAGGTAAAGGTAAAGGGACTCCAGACCATTAGGTCCAGTCGTGGACGACTCTGGGGTTGCGGAGCTCATCTCGCTTTACTGGCCGAGGGAGCTGGCGTACAGCTTCCAGGTCATGTGGCCAGCATGACTAAGCTGCTTCTGGCAAACCAGAGCAGCGCAGAGAAATGCCATTTACCTTCCCGCTGGAGTGGTACCTATTTATCAACTTGCACTTTGATGTGCTTTCAAACTGCTAGGTTGTCAGGAGCAGGGACCGAGCAATGGGAGCTCACTCTGTCACGGGGATTCGAATCGCCAACCTTCTGATTGGCAAGCCCTAGGCTCAGTGGTTTAGACCACAGCGCCACCCACATCCCATTACCTCTTCTGTACTCCATGATTAAAACCATTTCTCTCCCATTGCTGTTTAGCTTTGCTAAAGGTAAAACTACATATTACACACAAATGCATGTAATGTAACCCCAGTACTCTTTGAAGAAGTTTCTGGGTAGTATATTTTGAATAGAGGTAGTAGTAGAAAGTGAGGAGGAATTAAAGAACCTTTTATTGAGGGTGAAAGAGGAGAGTGCAAAATATCGTCTGAAGCTCAACATCAAAAAAACAAAGATCATGGCCACTGGTCCCATCACCTCCTGGCAAATAGAAGGGGGAGAAATGGAGGCAGTGAGAGATTTTACTTTCTTGGGCTCCATGTGTCACTGCAGATGATGACAGCAGCCACGAAATTAAAAGACGCCTGCTTCTTGGGAGAAAAGCTATGACAAACCTAGACAGCATCTTAAAAAGTAGAGACATCACCTTGCCAACAAAGGTTCGTATAGTAAAAGCTATGGTTTTCCCAGTGGTCATATATGGAAGTGAGAACTGGACCATAAAGAAGGCTGATCGCCAAAGAATTGATGCTTTTGAATTATGATGCTGGAGGAGACTCTTGAGAGTCCCATGGACTGCAAGAAGAACAAACCTATCCATTCTTAAGGAAATCAGCCCTGAGTGCTCACTGGAAGGACAGATCCTGAAGCTGAGGCTCCAATACTTTGGCCACCTCATGAGAAGAGAAGACTCCCTGGAAAAGACCCTGATGTTGGGAAAGATGGAGGGCACAAGGAGAAGGGGACGACAGAGGACGAAATGTTGGATAGTGATCTTGAAGCTACCAGCATGAGTTTGACTAAACTGCGGGAGGCAGTGGAAGACAGAAGTGCCTGGCGTGCTCTGGTCCATGGGGTCATGAAGAGTCGGACACGACTAAACAACTAAACAACAACAACAACAAGTGGTAGGGGGGGTGGAGGGAGTTTTCATCTCAAAATTTCCCTCCTCTGCTTCCCCACCATAGTTTCTGAAAGAGTGAGCATAACGGGGGAGATTCTCCTAACAAGTCTGCTCACTGGAAGCCCTGCACAAGACCATCTGCTTGAACCACTGGGCTTTCTTCACCCATTGTTACCCTCAAAATTGTTTGGGGTTAGGAGAACCCCTAGAACAGCATGTGGAGATGGAGAAGGGGGATCATTCTGTCTGGTAACCTGAAATGCTTGCACTGATGGGACATTCATTTTAGCACAACGCTGAATTCCTCCCTTTTATTTGAAAAATAGCCATTACGCATCTTATGTTTTATGTTGTTGTCTAATATAGGTACCAAAAAGTCACTATAAAACATTTAAGGAGAGTTGAATTCAAGTTGTTTTGCCAGTTCTTGATTCATGTTCAAATTGTGGAACATCTCAGTCTGCAGGTCCAATGTTGTATGAAGGCAAAGGTCCTGAAAACATGCCACTATTAATTATTAGTTACATTTTTGACTTTTTATTGGAATTATTGCTATTGTTATTAATTAAATTAGTATACTGCCCTTCACTCAAAGATCCCCGAGTGGTTCACAACCTATTTATATCTTTGTGAATTTAAAATATTCTTGAAATTGAAGTAGTGAACAACTGGCAGCAAAAAAATAAATCAACTGAACAAAAGTTATTTTGGTCACCTGCTATTTAATTAATTTATTTTAAAATTTCCTTCCATCCCATCTCCTCACAGAATCCCACCCCTCCCCACTACAATCCACCACCTTTAGGATTCTGCCCATCTCTTGTGACTGTGTGCGCACACACACACACACACACACACACACACCTATCGATTATGTAAGATGACCTGATCATTTATTGAACTCTCTCACACACACATGATTATTCTTTCCCTGCATAACAAATCCTTCTCAAGAAACTCGCTGCCAGGCGCTGGAGCATTCATACGTCCCAAAGCTGTGGTAATCTTCAGTGTTCAGGCTGAACTAAGTGCAGGGACATTACTCTATTTTTCTGACATGTTTAAAGTTCTCTAATGAATAACGCTAACAGCTCATGGCTGCATGGACTGTCACTCCTAGCCCCTGAGGGCCTTAATGTCTTTAAAATAGGCCTCCTAGTTTGTATTTAACTACCTTGTCCACAGAGGTCTGAAGGGTAGAGGAGATCAAAGATGTGCTACATACATAAAAAGCAGCTGTCCTTCATTTGCCGTTAATTAACTTCATCTGACCAGATCTTTTACAGCCTCCTTGTCACATATTCAACAGTCTATAAGCCCTATGACCTGCTCCTAAGTACTGTACCATTGCAGACATTTCAACAAAATATAAATCTGAAACTATCTACTAAATAAATACTGGAAAAAGGAAGAACTCTCTGGTTTCATGCTATAGGAGTGACACTTCGGAACCAGTAAGATTCAGCCCAGTGTATCTTGGAAAATGGCAGATTGACCCAACACTTGGAGCATCAGGTAGTACTGAAATTTGGACACTATATTGAGGGTCTACCTATATTTATTTTATTTAACATTAACTATTAAAGACTTTTATATACCACCTTTATCTTCCCAGGATGTCAAAGTGGCAAAAAATGGTTCTCCTCCTCCTTGTTTAATCCCTACAACAGCCCTGTGAGGTAGGTTAGGCTGAGAGGCAGTGACTGGCCCGTGGTCACCCAGTGAGCTTCATGGCTGAGTGGGAATTCGAACCCTGCTCTCCCAGGTCTTAGTCCAACACTCTAACCATTACACCACACATAACATACCCGTATTTTTCACCCCATAGGGCGCACTGGCCCATAGGGCGCACCTAGTTTTTTTTGGGGGGGGAATAAAGAAAAAAAATATATTTTCCCCCAGGCGCAGGAGCTTCCCCTGACCCCAGCCCCCAGAACAGGCTGCTGTCTGCAAGCCTTGGGAGCCCGGGCTCCCAAGGCTTGCGGAGAGCTGCCCAAAGCCCGGGGTGCGCTCCGCTGCGCTCCCCAGGTTTTGGGCTGCAGGCTGCTGTCCGCAAG